>NC_090984.1:46470113-47095113 GCF_041146395.1 Eulemur rufifrons
AGTTTCACATAACTATGGATGAGGTGTAGGATGGCACTAAAGGAAGTATATTGTAGTGAATCTCCTATGATCTCCTATGTACCATGCACACACCAGATCATGCTTTTTGTGTGCTAAAAAGACATGGTAAATTTTTTTTTTACTTTATTTGAAACTCATTACAATGTCCTTTCTTGCCAGGTCTTATCCATGTTAAATATTTTAGGAAGCAGTTATGTGTTCTTCCTTTTATATGGAAATTATTACACTCTTTTTAAAAATTTGTTTTTCTGTTTGTTTCCCCCTACTAGATAGGGAACAATTTTGTATATCTACTACTTAGCACAGTGCCTGGCACATAATAAGTACACACTAACTGTTTGAAAGAAAGAAAGTATGAATGAGTGGTGTAGCAATTGAGCCATCAGGATGAAGTCAATGTGGGAGACACAGAAAAAGGTATAGACCAGATGAGTTGTGAGATTATTGCTGTCACCACATGGGCTAAGGAACCTCAGTCTTAATTGGGAGAAAATTGAAGACTGACGTCAAGATATACAGTATACCTTCAAATTTTGTTCTGTAAGTGTGTGCATGTAGTAAATCACACACCATTTTCATGTCAGAGCGTAAGCTCAAAAGGATTTGTTGAAAGTGACAAAAGTCTTCATAAAGCCCCAGGTTACTAAGCCTCTTTGGGTATTGTTATATACCTAGATAGACTTTGCATGACTATTAGATTCAAGATTCTAGGGCTGAAAGTGAGAAAAACTCCTTTAACTTGACATGAATCTCTATTCTTTCCCTTAGTATAATCTTTTCTGAGCATATTACTTATTCTATGAGTCTGTGCCCAGAGCTGGATATGAGCATGGATGGTACTTATTAATCTTGTACAGGCTAATGCCATTTCAGGAGGCAGACAGGAGGCCACTGTGGGAAGAAACCAGCTTTGATACAGAAGTAAAGATGGAAATAGAAACCAATCGTTGGCCCTAATTCCCCAAAATTGACAATCCCAAATACCAAGATGTATTGAAATTTCACTTGAGATTAATTATGTATAAAAGTTTGAAATTTCTGAGTTACATATAGGAGATATGTTAACTCTGTTAGAAAATAATGTTTAAAACTGCAAACTAGTGCAACCTCTGTGGAAAGCATTATGGAGGTATCTTAAACAGATTCAGGTAGACCTGCCATTTGACCCAGCAATCCCATTACTGGGCATATACCCAAAGGAAAAAAGGTCATTCTGTAACAAAGGCACGTGTACCCAAATGTTTATAGCAGCACAATTCACAATAGCAAAGATGTGGAAACAACCCAAATGCCCATCAATACATGATTGGATTAGTAAACTGTGGTATATGTATACCATGGAATACTACTCAGCTATAAGGAATGATGAAGATACAACATCTCTATGGTTCTCCTGGAGAGAGTTGGAACCCATTATATTAAGTGAAGTATCCCAAGAATGGAAAAACAAGCATCACATGTACTCACCAGAAAATTGGTTTCCTTGATCATCACCTAAATACAAATCTGGAAACGACACCAATTGGACATTAGACTGAGGTGGGGGGTGGGGGAGGGGATGGGGGTGTGCCTACACAATGAGTGCATTGCGCACCGTTTGGGGAGTGGTAACATTTGAAGGTGCTGACTCGGGAAAGGGGGGGTGGGGAAAAAAATATGAAACTATTGTTTTTAACTTGCAAAAAAAAAAAAAAAAAAAGGAGTTTATGTAAAGAATATATGATGTAAATAGCTTAAAAAAAAAAAATAAAAAAAAAAATAAAATGCTAAAAAAAAAAAAAAAAAAAAATTACAGAAATAAAAAAAAAAAAAAAAAAAGAAAGCACTGAATGAGTAGCAAATATAACTCAGGGAATAAAATTCTTAAGCATACTCTTAGATCTTACAGTTTTGTGCTCAAAGAACATTAGAGATCATGTTCAAATCCCTAATTTTACCAAAGGAGGAAACTGAGATTCTGAAAGATTTCCTTTGTTCTAAGATCTTTGAGTTATTGTCAGAATGGGATTTTTAACTCCAACTCAAATGCTCTCCTTTCCACCCATATGAAATAATTCATTGGGTATACATTATTTTAAAAATACATAATGAAAACACTGTTAGTCAGAATTTGAGGGGAAGACGAATGTAACAGTCTTATAAGCCTCCTTTATGAATGGCTTTCTTTTTTTCTACATAAAAACATTAACTCTATTATAGTTAATTGTTCAAAAAGCCAATAATAAGTAATACTCATCATTATTTTAACATTATAAAACTGTTTATATATAATTATTAGATTCTGTAGTATTTGATATTCTACATGTAGCCATCTGGACTTTCTAAAGTTTAATTAAATAATAAATAACTAGAAACATGATACTCTTTCCTTCCTTCTCTAACAAGTTAAAATGATTATGTTTTATAAGAGCAGGAGGTGGGAAGATTTTTTGATGGTTTCTTATTTACTGACATCAGATACTATCCTCTTGTTTCACATGAGCAATAGCACAAACATAAAATCCACCTGAGATAAAAAATAAATAAATAAAAAGACCCCAAACAAATTTTAATTGCAAAACTCCAGAGAAAGAGATCGTTAACTCTGATTATTTCCTTCCTTGAAATGCTTTGCTGTCTGAAAACCCCAATTTCACTCTCTGCTGTGTATCTCCCCATTTCTCCCTCAACTTTTCACATACATTCCAACCACAAAGGACATTCGTTTGCTGGTAAATATCATTATGCCCTAGAATTATATAAATTAGGATGCTTTAAGCTGTAAATAACATAATCCCTTATTCAAAGTAGCTTAAACAAGAAGGAACTATGTTAATCTAACATGTCCAGAGACAGAGTAGGTTCAAGGTACCCATGGGCAGCCACCCAGCGATGTCATCAAGGACCCAGGTTCTTTCCATCTCTCTACTCTGCCTTCCTAGGTATAACCTCCTCCTAAGTCTGATTCCCTTCAGCGTTTTAAGATAACATTGATTGCTACTGACAGTTGTGTTTTTGCTTGCTAATATTGGTTCTGAGGAGGCAGGGAAGCAATACAAGTACCTTCCAATTTGGCAAACTTAGATTTTATGCTCACTCTTGGACCAGTTGCAGTTCCCAGGGGAATGTCATAATTCGATTGGCTTAAAGTCTAATCATCAAGATCCCCATTTAAATCTGAAGATGAGGTGGATAACTGAACAAATCCAGAGTGCTGTTATCCACCTAGAGTTAGGTAATGGATTTAGTTTGACTACTAAATGTCTGCCTCAGTAATAGTTAAAATCAGTGTGCATGCAGCCAGAAATCCAAGCTGCCCTAGATACACCTTAAATGCTCCCACCTCTACACTACCATTTCTCAACATTTCTTCCATCAAACTTCCAAAATGATATAGCAGCTTGGATAAGAGAGAAACTGGCATGAGTTATTGTATGTATTTGCATGCAATTTCTGCCCATGGTTGGCAGAGCCCCTTCTTCAATTTTTTGGGTGGCATTCATAACAGACCCTGCTGAATCCAGCTCTTTGGGCTTATGTAAATCAGCATTGCACAGTAGAATACTGATGCCTTTGAACATCCAGCACATAGATTAAATCAGACTTTCTAGGAATAGAGCCCGGACATAGGTATCTTTTAAAGCTTCCCTGGTAATTCTAATATATAGCCAGGATTGAGAATGACTAGTGTACTAAACATCCTGATTGCCCGAATTTCTCAGTTAATATCCTTGAGGTGTGTAGTTATGGCCCCACAGTTTGAATTCGGTTTCTTTGAAATTTACCCAGGTCACTGAAAGCATAATCCATTTAAATACAACATCATCTGCAGTATGATAACAACTACAGTTTGAGGTAAGGACGCTGTGTCAGCTTCCTTTTAGAGAATGCTCCTCAATCAATGGATGAATGTCAGAACCAAAATATTATATAGGCATGAGGCATTTTATATTGCTTTCTGTCTATTTCTGGGTGTAGTGTATAACATACATTGGCAACATTTCATTTTTATATTGTAATAGGATCTCCATAGGCTTATATTGAAATTGGTTTTCTGCTGTAATCTCACATTTTAACAGCCTCTATATACCTGCTCAGAAACTGACTCAAAATTGTTCTGAAGAATATTTGGCATCATAATTTATTTTTTTAAATTATACAAATGCTTCTTCCTCCCCCTCAAACCAACCATGGGAGATACTGAAGTACCATTATAACTGCAATGGAAAGTAAATACTTGCCATGTTCAATAGTTACTTTACAAATGCTAGAAATTGTTTTTCCTCCAGAGTACCAAGTCTTCCATCATCCTCAGATTTTAATAGGGTTTTGACACCCATTTCAAATGATGGGGGAAAGTGATTTTATCAATTTTTTTTAAAACATTAATATTATAGGCACAGGAGACATTCAAAGCCCCAAAAGCATCCAGTTGGTGACCCTCTCTTTGTCACATTTGGGCTGCCTTCCCGATCAACCAAGCCCACTTATTTTCTCAAATCCACCCACCAACCACCCCCAGTGCATTATCAGCCCATAAGATTCAGAAAGGAGGTGGCCACCTGCTCTTTATGGTCATCATCTCCTCTGTGGATTCTCTCCAGGCAGCAGAAGTCTCTCTCCTCCTAATCCCACAGCATCTCTGGTGCTCTGCAGAAGCTCAGAGTAAGATCCACCCTACCACTTACTACCAATGGGTTTTTCAACAACCTTCTCTCCGTAAGTTTCCATTTCTTAATCAGTGAAATGCAAACTTTACCACCTAGTGTCCTTGGGAGGACAAAATAAGATAACCTGTGTACCAGGCTCACTCAGCATGGCACACAGCACATGATAAGGTCTCAGATTTTAGCTGCCGTGTGTATCATTGCTGCTGCTGATGGTTGACACCATGGTGGCCATTCTGTGGGTATGTCTTGTCTTGAATATTTCATTGTTTTTCAGACCTCTTTTCTCCTTTGTAGCCACTTTTCTGCCACCCTACTTCAGGCTTTTATATCATACTTACACTAACTACATAGTCCCCCTTCTCCTGGGGATATGTTCCAAGACCCACCCCGCACCACCACATGGGTGCCTGAAACTGTAGATAGTACTGAACCCTATTGCCATCAATCAGAACACCTTTTTGTTCATGTCTTCTATCCACAAACTTAATGCCTTTTCCATCTTAACAAAGCACTTAGCACTCACTGTGGTCATAACTTTCGTAGTCTGAGGTGTGACAGCAAAACTGGCATGAGTTTCTTTTTCCTTCTTTATAATTTCATAGGCAGAAGATTTGTTCTTACCACAGATCTTAGCAACCACAGCATATCATTTTTTTCTCTCCTTAGTAAGTTGAGAACTTTCATCTTTTCACTTAAAGGAATCACTTTATGGCTCCTCTTTGGCATATCCAAATTGCCAGCCTCACTACTCCTGTGCTTTGGGGCCATTATTTAGCAAAATAAGGGTTACTTGAACACAACCACTGCAATACTGAGACAGTCAACCTGATAACCAAGATGGCTACTAAGTGACTAATGGGCAGGTGGCATCTTCAACATGGATATGCTGGACAAAGGGAGGACTCATGACCCTAGCGGGATGGAGAGGGACCGCACAAGATTTCATCATGCTGCTCATAATGTTATGTGGTTTAAAATATGAATTGTTTATTTCTGGAATTTTCTATGTAATATTTCTGAGTACAATTGACCACGGGTAACTGAAACTGCAGAAAGCGAAACCTCAGATAAGGAGGTACTGCTCCTGTATTGCAACAGTGTAAAGAATAGTCCCCTTTTCTTGCCTCTAGCTGCTTACCTGTCCTCTCCAGCAAGGAGAAAAACTGTCTACTTTATCATGTCACTCAAATCTCTACAATATGATCCCATTCAGCTCTCCAAAACTCTACTCACTTTCTCAAAAATTGTTTTTTTGACTCAACATAGTCCTTCAAAACCCCATTCATGACCGGGCTCTCCTGTGAGACTTTCACTAAGAACCTCAAGTGGAAGTAAGAAAACACAGATGCACACTAACACAAAATGATTCCATTCCCCAAATGGACCCCCCTCCCTTTTTTTTAGTACAGCTCTTATCACCCTTCAGAACTGGAGTTCTGTATAACACACTTTGGAAAATTGTGTTTCAGGAAAACAATCTAAGTAAATCACAGGAACCTGCAATGCTCCATCTCCTGGTTCCCGTGGCTAAAGAACAAAAGGCCTGTGGCTTAGGAGGGGGAGCTCAGCCAAGCCTAAATCAAGACCTTCATGTGCCAATCTTCCTTGAGTCTTCACTTCCATCCCTGATCTCTTGCATAGAAGGCTTTGGGAGTGATAATGGCATCAATCAATGACATCAGACATCTGATCCTTCCATAACACACAAAGGGTGTGGACTTCCCCCAGTTACTCTCCAAAACCTCTTCTCCCATTGCCTCCTCAGTGTGAATCTTGCTTGTTGTTTGAATTTGAAATGATTCATCTCACTGCTGCTCCAGGATGCACTAAACATCGGTTCTACTGCAGTTAGACAAATGTAATAGCCCAGGGCTCCGAGTCGGCTTCGCTGCTTGCTCCAAAAGCTGAAAAACAGCATGCTCCTCTGCCACTCCTATCTCCATCAAAACATGCAGCTCTGTAAACAGATAGGGGGAATTGTGCCCACAAAGATGACCCCTAATTAGCAGTCTGTGTCTTGTGCCTGTGGCAACAGAGGCACCGTTAAGTGCTAAGCACCTGTTCTCAGTTCCTGGTCTAGGGGTACAGTGTAACTACAGTCCCTGTTTCATGGTGCAGTATGAGTTAGGGATTGTGTAATTTATGTAATTTATCATCCATACTGAAACACTTTTCAAAGTGAAACATGGTACCAATTACAGTTATGCCAAGACAATAGGCACAAAATAGAACAGTACTGGGCAAACTAGGAATTAATTTCACTATACTTACAAGTGCTGTGGTTCTTAGAAAATGCTACAGGGACACCATTCCTATCCTGTGTCCCCAGAGAAGAAGATGACATGACTCCTCTGCCACCACCAACTGACAGAAGAGAAGGAGTGCCTCTTGCTTTTGCCACCATCATCACAAAGGCTTTTTCTGCTAATTGATATACACTCCAATCTCTGCTCCAATACCATTCCTCAGGAGGAAGGGGAGGTGGCCTTTCTGGTTCATTTCCACCTTTGCCCATCTTATTTACTTAAAGGAAGAAAGTAGCTAAATCATGAAATCAACTGACCATTCAAATTAATAATTCTGAAAATATAGCTTGATTTGAGATAAATACAAAAAAGGAAAAATCTAACTTCACAGTAGTCCAGAAATAAGGAAAAAATTCTGATAACTAGAACGGGTGGAAAAAATCAGAGGAAAAAAATTTTAAAAGTATTCAAGACATATGAAAATATGCTAAAATATATAAATGACTTAAATTATAAAATTTGACATGATCAGGAATGGAATGGTTAAATATTATAAAGATAAGAGGTCTTTCTAAATTTTTAATTTATATGTTTAATAATATAAGGCCCATCACAATTACAACAGCATTAGGATACAGAGGAGTTGTGCCAAAATTGTTCTTAAGTTTATCTATATTTTTTTCAACTTTGCTTTTGCAATTTTCACAAATGGGGATGTCTAACGTTTACAAATATTAGAACATATTATAAAATTATAATACCTAAAATAGTTATAATAATATTTTTAAACATAAATGTTTAAGCATTCCCTTTTCACTGCATCTGCACCAACATCTATTGTTTTTTGACTTTTTAATCATGGCCATTCTGACATGGGTAAAGACTGAAACAGGATCCGCACTTTTCACCTCTCACAAAAATGCGCATTTCTCATCTCTGGCGATAATCAAATCAAACACAGGACTGACAGAGGACCTGCACTTGCCACCTCTCACAAAAATCTCAACTCCAACGAAGGATTCTTATACTAACAGTGAAAAGTACTACAGTTCTCAAAATGATGGTGAAACGATACTAGAATAATACTTAAAATGATGTTTTCTTCAAAGGCTCTAGTACCAAGTATTGGAAATACCAGGTTAGCTGGGTCCCAGCATAGTTTTGTCTGGGAAAACTAACTTAGGCTTAAGGAAGCAGAGACCAACCTTATTACAATTATGGTGAAAAGTGCTATAAAAAATGGCAAATAATTCTCATCATAGTGGTTATTTCAAAAGTTCTGTGACATACTTCTTGGAAATATCCAGTTACCTGGGCCTAAACATAGATTAGTCTAGAGACCCATTTTCAATTCCCAGCTGATGAATAAAGTGATTCTTAAAATAACGGTGAAAAGTGCACACTTCTCATCTCTGGTGATAATGAAATCAAACACAGGACCTGCACTTGCCACCTCTCACAAAAGTCTCAACTCCAATGAAGGATTCTTATACTAACGGTGAAAAGTGCTACGGTTCTCTTAAAATAATGGTGAAACGATGGTGAAATAACACTTAAAGTAATGGTTTCTTCAAAGGCTCTTGTACCAAGTATTGGAAATACCAAGTTAGCTGGGTCCCAGCATAGTTTTGTCTGTGAAAACTATCTTAGGCTTAAGGATGCAGAGACCAACCTTATTACAATTATGGTGAAAAGTGCTATAAAATGGCAAATAATTCTCAATATAGTGGTTATTTCAAAAGTTCTGTGACATACTTTCAACATAGTGGTTGTTTCAAAAGTTCTGTGACATACTTCTTGGAAATATCCAGTTACCTGGGCCTACACATAGGTTAGTCTAGAGAACCATTTTCGATTCCCAGATGATTCCCAAATGATTCTTAAAATAACAGTGAAAAGTGCGGATCCTGTTTCAGTCTTTTGAACAAGATACCACAAGGAGGTGGTATCTCGTTGTGGTTTTAATTGGTATGTCCCTGATTAATGATACTGAGCATTTTTTCATATGTTTCTTGGCCACTTGTATATCTTCTTTTGAAAAAAAATATGTTCATGTCTTTTGCACACTTTTTAATGGTGTTTTTTGTTTTATTTTTCTTGCTGATTTGTTTGAGTTCCTTATAGATTCTGGGTATTAGTCCTTTGTCAGATGTATAGTTTACAAATATTTTCTCCCACTCTGTAGGTTGTCTATTTACTCTGTTATTTCCTTTGCTGTACAGAAATGTTTTAGTTTAATTAAGTCCCATTTTATTTTTGTTATTGCTGTATTTGCTTTTGGGGTCTTAGTCATAAATTCTTTGCTTAGGCCAATGTCCAGAATAGTTTTTCCTATGTTTTCTTCTAGAATTTTTATGGTCTCAGGTCTTACATTTAAGTCTTTAATTCATCTTGAGTAGGAATATAAATTAGTACAACTTCTATAGAACACAGTGTGGAGATTCCTCAAAGAACTAAAAGTAGACCTACCATTCAGTCCAGCAATCCCACTACTGGGTAACTACCCAAAGGAAAAGAAGTTATTATATCAATAAGATACCTGCACAGAAATGTTTATTGTAGCACAATTCACAATTATAAATCTATAAAATCAACCTAAGTGTCCATCAACTGATGAGTGGATAAAGAATACACATACACACACACACATACACACACATATCATGAAATACTACTCAGCTGTAAAAAGGAATGAAATAATGTCTTTTGCAGCAACTTGGATGGAACTGGAGACCACTATCCTAAGTGAAGTATAAACAAATACCACATGTTCTCACTTATAAGTGGGAGCTAAACAATATGTATATATGGTCATACAAAGTGGTATAATGAACATTGGAAACTAAGAAGGGGGAGGAGGAGGGAGGTGAGGGATTAAAAATTTCCTATTGGGCATAATGTACACTATTTGGGTGGCAGGTACGCTAAAAGCCCTGATTTCACCACTATCCAATTCATCCATGTAACAAAATACACTTGTACCCACTGAATCTATCAAAATAAAAAATAAAAATTTATTTAAAAAGTAAATGTTGATACACATCTAAGAACCAAACATATGGAGGTGGTTTTGTTGATTGAATTAGGAAAAGATTGTTTTAATAGTAGTTGGGAAATTCATTTTTTAAAAATAAAAATTCTAGATCCTTAGATCATGCCATAAAATAACTCAGATATGTATAAAATTTAAGTGTAAAACTGAATCCTCAAAATAAAAGAAAATATATGTTCATATTTCTTTGATTTTTTTCAGTGAAAAAGGATTTTCTACACATTAAAACAATGGAAGAAATCACAAAAGGAAAAAGCAGATTTGATTATATAAACCTCTTAAACTTTTACAAGTCAAAACATAAGCAAAATTATAAGGCAAGATCTGGAATATATTTGTAACTAGTGGACAAAAGAGGATAATAGTTGCATCAGTTATGTCTCTCCATAACAACTCTGCCTAACAAACAAACAAAACCTCAGAGGACTACAGCAATCATCATTTACTGTTCACAGTCCAGAGTCAGCTAGAGGGCAGCAAGGTGGCTCTGCTGTTCTTGGCCGGGTTCACTCTCATGCCTGGGAGTCAGCTAATGTCAGTTGATTATAATGTCCTTCGCTCCTTTCCACATTTCTCTCATCCTCCAGCAAGCCCAGTGTGTACTCTCAGTGATGGCACAGGTACAAGAGGGAAAGTGGAAATATAAAAGGCTGCTAAGGGCTCAGGCTCAAAGTGGCACACAATCACTTCTGCTTCATTCTACAGACCAAAGCAAGTCACACAAAGCTAGAAATCGACTCTGCTTTTATGGGAGAAAATCTAAAGTCACAGGACAAAATGCAAAATGGATATAGGAAGAGGTGAAAATGTGGGACCATTAATGCAATTAATCAATCAAGAAAATAATTTTATCCAACTGATAAATAGGCAAAGGGTTTAGGCAGCAGGGGGCGGGTGGCAAGATCACTGACTCAAGATATCACTTGCTTGACAGACCTGGAGGGAAGGAAAGTTTTCAGATAAAGGAGAGGGCAGAGGGGAGACAGCTCAGTAGTAGGTCAGAGAGAGAAGTGCCCGAGCCTGCCGGGGACTTCATGGAGGAAAATTGTGAAACAGAGAAAGAAGAGGACAAAGGTACAAAAAGACATTGGTGAGGATCAAACTCAGAGAGGCCCGGAGGCCAGTAAAGGGGTAAGGGGGAATCCTTTTCTCCCTCCCACACTCCTTCAGTGAACAGCAGGCTACTAAGTTATTTGCAAGCTTTTCCACTCCCACGAGCCCAAACCCTACAGCAACCACAGAATTGTGGGGAGAACTTCACCATCCAGAGCTTGGACATTCTGAGTGGGGTTCCCCTCCAAGGAGAGTGACACAAGAGGCCAGAGAGCTGGCTTTCTTCCATTCAGACTCTAATCTTTCCCTACCCCTCCCGCACCCACTGCAACAGGGAGAGCATATTGAGCCAAAAATTTGGCAGGCGGCCACCTCCCCCCAGCTGGCATGTCCTCCAGTCTGAGGTTTCCACAGAGAGTGGGGCCAATGCCTTTCCCCGTGAGGACCTGCAGTGGACCCGGGGTGTCCAATCTGGGAGCTCCCTGCCTGCTAGCATTTCTGAGAGACACACGCCAGTTAGCCAGACATGTAGGCTGAGAAGGTTGCTGGGGTACAGAAAGGGGAGGTTTGAAATCTGGACTCTGGAGACAAGGGAACCCACATGGGCAGAACTGATGGGAGAATACTGTGGGATCCCAGACGCAGCAATCTGGGAGAGAGCCCATCCCCCAAAAGGAAAACCACACTGTTGGATTAGGGCAGTTCCTCTGACAGAGAAGATCCCAGCCCACAGCAACATAGCCACCAAGCGCAGTGCATTCAGGTGCCCAGACTGAAGGGGAATTGAGGTCCCTTCCTCAGGAGTAGCCTTCCCAGTCTGAAAAGCCCACCATGACCTGCCTCTAAGTGGCTCCCGCTAGTGCCCAGAAAAACAACCTCTGAGCCCTGCCCAGGCTTTGCAAAGCTTTCCAGGCTTGCATAACCTAACCACAGCCTGCCTCACTCCCCCACCCACCTCTGCTGTGGTGGAGAACAAGCAACCCCCTGGGAGGTACAGGGCCCCTCCCAAAGCCTAGGGCATTCAAGTGCTCCACCTGAGGGTCTAGAGCTTATCACAGGCACAGAAGAACATCTCAGCAGTTGGCTCTTTCCTGCAAGTATCAACCACTAACAGGGAGGACAACTCTATAGCTCATTACAGTATCTACCCACTTAATCACAGAGTGGCTGATTCTTACTCGAGCATCACCCATCACCTCAGAGATAAAGCTAGGATTCCCAATACAATCCACAATGCTGGGAAGAGGTGAAGACAGTAGGATAGAGACAACCCAAGGGGACACTGCTTTCTAGGAGAGAAACAAAAGCTATAGGCAGCTCAATCTGTGAGGGGTCTCCCTCTTCCACTGCAGACCTCTGGGCTGACTGGAGATGCTCAGAGTCTGTGTGGAGACATTCCACTTGAAAGCATGTTCAGCAGAGATCTGGTGCCTGCCAATCTCAGGTTTCTGTGACCAATAACATCCTGATCACTCTGGCGCATGGAGCCAGGTCCACTCAGGACCTAGCCTTCCAGAAGTAGCCTTTGCATTACCCTACTGGTCAGGGAGGGAATAGACACTCCCCTGTGTCAAGCCCTGTGACTAGGGGCTGAGCATGCCTCTTCCCCAGCATGGGAGCTAAACAGAGAAAGAGACTGAGGTTCCACAGGAACCACTTGGGAAGCCTGGGGATACTACCTCTGTGGGTCGTATGTGTGGGAGTAGAACCTTAGCTGTCCAGCAGCTCCAGCCCAGCTATACAGACCCTGGGCAGCTCAGACAAATCCTTGTGTGTGAGACTGGGCATCAGCAGTCCCCATGCTGATAGAACAGCCCCCCACATGGGCATCTCTGCCCTGAAAATCCCCAGAGCCAGCTCTGAAGCTCTCAATGTGCCAGAGTCTGAGGTCCTGCCATTGTACCTCCTGGCCCTCTGCCGGGCCTGTGACTCCATCCCTGAGACTCCGCAGTTGTACCTGGTCCCTAAGACCTCACTACTGAGTCCCCACCACTACCACTAGGCCAGCAGAACCCCCCTGAGGTCCAATACTTCACTCAGGACCCCCTAGCTCTGAGCAGCTATCACTCCTGGACTTGGTTCAATAGTCCCCAGCAAACGACAACAGGTGCCCTGTGATCCTGTTAACCAAGAGCCAAGAAAAGAGGAGCCAGATGAGAAGAAACCAGCAAAAGAACCCTGGCAACATGAAAAGACCAAATAGTTCAATACCCCCAAGGGCACACAGTGGAGATACAGTAGTGGACACCACCCACAAGGAAATTGATGAAATGACAGAAATGAAATTCAGAACATGGATGGCAAATAAGATGAATAGAATTGAAGAGAAATTTGAAAACCAACAAAAAGAAGCTAAAAAATATTTTAGGAAATCAATGAAGAAAATGAAAAAGTCACTAGAGAGCTAGACAACGTAAGAAAAGATACAATAGAACTTAAAGAAAAGAAAGAGTCATTTAGGGAATTTCAAAACACAGCAGAAAGCTTTAACAACATGCTAAACCAAGGAGAAGAAACACTCTCAGAGCTTGAAGACAAGACTCTCAAGATAACCCAGTCATTCAAAGAGGCAAAGAAGAGTATAAAAAGTCCAAGAAATCACTGACAGAGATATGGGATGAAGTGAAGCAAACTAACATTCAAATTATAGGTATACCTGAGGGATAAGAAGAAAGAGCTAAAAGCATGGAAAACCTATTTGAGGAAATTATTAAGGAAAACTTCCCTGGTATTGCAAGAAATTCAGACATACAGATACAAGATGGACATCAAACACTGGGAAGATTCATAGCAAATAGATCATCTCCAAGACACATAATAATCCACCTGGCCAAAGTCCAAATGAAAGAGAAAATTCTGCATGCAACAAGATGAAAGCATCAAATAACCTACAAAGGAAAATGCATCAGGTTAACTGCAGAGTTCTCAGTAAAAACCTTACAAGCCAGAAGGGATTGGGGCCCCATCTTTAACTGACATAAACAGAACAACTGCCAGCCTAGACTTTTGTATCCTGCAAAATGTAATGTCATAATAGACAAACAAATTATGTCTTTTCCAGACAAGTAAACACTAAGGGAATTTGCCATGAGCTCTGCAGAAAATACTGAGAACAGCACTATACAAAAATCAACACAACAGATTCCCACTGATGTAAATTCAACTTTAAAAATCCCCAAACTCACAACTGTTATAAAATAATAGAACCAGAGGTAAAACAAAGCAATAAGGGACTACCTAACAGGATGAACAGACCAACATCCCACATATCAATGCTATCAATTAACATTAATGGACTAAATGTTCCTCTAAAAAGACAGAGGCTGGATAAATGGATGAAAAAACACAACCCAAGTATCTGCTGTCTCCAGAAAACACATCTAAACCACAAGGATGCACACAGACTCAGCGTGAAAGGATGTAAAAAAATATCCCATACAAATGGAAATCAAAAGAGAGCAGGTGTACCCATTCTCATATCAGATAAAATTAACTTTAAACCAATAAAGGTAATGAAAGACAAAAAGGGTCATTAAATAACAGTAAAGGGAGCAATTCAACAAGAAGACATAACAATCCTAAATATATATGCACCCAACACAGGAGTTCCCAGATACATAAAGCAAATTTTACTATAGCTAAGCAAACAAACAAATAGCACGTCATAATTGCAGGGACTTTAACAAGCCATTGTCAGAGATTGACAAATCATCAAAGCAAAAAATAAATAAAGAAACAAGGGAATTAAACCAAACTCTAAATCAAATAGACCTAACAGACATTTATAAAACATTCTACCCAAAAACTACATTCTTCTCAGCAGCACATGGGACATTCTCCAAGATTGATCATATCTTAGGCCACAAAACAGGTCTCCACAAATTAAAAAATTTGAAATTATGCCATGTACCTTCTCAAACCACAATGGAATAAAATTAGAAATCAATCACAAGAGAAACATTCAAACATAAACAACCTGCCACTGAACAATTATTGAGTCAAGAATGAAATTAAGATGGAAATCAAGAAATTATTTGAACAGAATGACAAAGGCAACACAAGCCATCAAAATGTAAGGGACATAGCAAAAGCATTCCTTAGAGGAAAATTCATAGCCTTAAATGCCTACATCAAAAAGACAAAAAGATAGCAAATTAACAACCTAATGTCACATCCCAAGGAACTAGAAAAGGAAGAACAAACAAACCCCAAAGCCAGGAGAAGAAAAGAAATAAAGAGGGTCAGAACAGAATTAAATGAACTGGAGAAAAAAATACAAAGGATTAATGAAACAAAAAGTTGGTTCTTTGAAAAAATAAGTAAAATCAACAGGCCTCTTGCTAAATTAACCAAGAACAGAAGAGAAAGGACTCAAATAAGCTCAATCAGAAGGGGAAAAAGTGACATTACAACTGATACCACAGAAATACAAAACATCATCCATGAATATTATGTAAATCTTTACATATATAAATTAGAGCATGTAGAGGAAATGGACAAGTTCCTGGAAACACACAATCTCCCAAGACTCATATAAGAAGAAATAGAAATCCTGAACAGACCAATAATGAACAGTGAAATCAAAATAGTAATTAAAAAAAAAAAAAAAACTTCCCAAGGAAAAGAAGCACTGGACCAGATGGATTCACAGCCTAATTCTATAAGACCTACAAAAAAGATCTGGTACCTATAATACAGAAATTATTACATAACATTGAAAAGGAGGGAATCATCCCCAACTCATTCTGTGAAGCCAGTATCACCTTGATACCAAAGCTAGGAAAGGACACACACACATACAAAAAAAAAAAAAAAAAAAAAAAACCTACATAATAATACCCATTATGAATAGAGATGCAAAAATCCTCAATAAAATACTAGCAAACCAAATTCAACAGAACATCAAAAAAATAATCCACCTGGATCAAGTGGGCTTCATCCTAAGGATGCAAGGGTGGTTCAACATACAGAACTCAATAAATGGGATTCTCCACATAAACAAAAGCAAAAACAAAGACCATTTCATCATCTGAAGAGATGGAGAAAAAGCATTCAACAAAATTCAGCACCCTTTCCTGATAAAAACCCTCAACAAACTAAGCATAGAAGAAACATTTCTCAGAATTATGAAAGCCATGTATGTCAAATCCACAGCAAACATCATACGGAATAGGTAAAAGTTAAAAGCATTCCCCCTAAGAACTGGAGCAAGACAAGGATGCCCACTGTCATCACTTCTATTCAACATAGTGCTGGAAGTCCTAGTCAGGGCAATCAGGCAAGAGAAGAATAGCAAGGGTATCCAAATCAGGAAAGAGAAGTTCAAAGCTCTTCACTGACAATATGATCTTATATCTAGAAAGCCCCAAACATTGCACCAAAAGTCTCCTGGAATTGATAATTAAATTCAGCAAAGTCTCATGATACAAAATGAATGTATATAAATCAGTAGCATTTCTACATACTAATAACAGTCAAGCTGAGAGTTAAATCAAAGACTCAATGCCATTCACAATAGCTACAAAGAAAATAAAACACCTAGGAACATACTTAACTAAGGAGGTGAAAGATCTCTACAAGGAGAACTACAAAACTCTAAGGAAAGAAATCACAGAGGATACAAACAAATGGAAAAACATATCATGCTCATGGGTAGGTAGAATCAACAGTGTTAAAACGTCCACACTACCCAAATGATTTACAAATTCAATGCAATCCTCATCAAATTACCAAAGTCATACCTCACAGATCTAGAGAAATAATTCTATGCTTTGTTTGGAACCAGAAAAGAGCCCAAATAGCCAAAGCAATCTTAAGCAAAAAGAACAAATCTGGAGGCATCACATCACTTGACTCCAAACTATACTACAAGGCTAGAGTAACCAAAACAGCATGGTATTGGTACAAAAATAGAGACATAGGATTCTTTTCCACAGTTTATGTTTTTGTCTTTGTCCAAGATCAGATGGCAATATGAGGATGGTTTTATATCCGGGTTCTCTGTTCTGTTCCATTGGTCTACGTCTATGTTCTTAGAATCCCTATTCAATAAATGGTGCTCATAAAATTGGATAGCCACATGTAGGAGACTGAAATAGGTTGCACACCTCTTACTTCTCACAAAAATCAATTCATAATGGATAACAGACTTAAACCTAAGGCATGAAACCTAAGAATTCTAGAACAAAATGTTGGAAAATTCTTATAGACATCAGCCTAGGCAAAAAAAAATTATGAAAAAGACCCCAATAGCAATAACAGCAACAATAAAAATAAATAAAGCAAACCTGATCAAATTAAAAAGCTTCTGCACAGCCAAGGAAACAATGATTAGAGTGAATAAACAACCTACACAATGGGAGAAAATATTTGCATGTTATACATCCAATAAAGGGCTGATAACTAGAATCTATAAAGAACTCAGGCAAATCAGCAAGAAAAAATCTAGCAACCCCATTAAAAAGTGGGCAAAGGGCATGAACAGAAATTTTTCGAAAGAAGATAGACTAATGGCCAACAAACATGAAAAAATGCTCAACATTGCTAATCATCAGGGAAACGCAAATCAAAACCACAATGAGCTATCACTAAACTCCTGTGAGAATGGCTTTTATTAAAAATTCCCAAAACAACAAATGTTGGCATGGATGTGGAGAGATAGGAACATTCATACATTGCTGGTGGGACTACAAACTCATAACACCTCTATGGAAAGTAGTATGGAGATATCTCAAAGAACCAAAAGTAGAACTACCATTTGATCCAGCAATCCCATGACTGGGTTTTTACCCAAAGGGAAAAAAAGGCACTCTATAAAAAAGATATCTGCACTTGAATGTTTATAGCAGCACAATTCACAATTACAAAGATGTGGAAAAACCCAAGTGCCCATCAATATATAAGTGGATTAACAAAATACAGTATATATATACCATGGAGTACTACTCAGCCATAAAAAATAGTGAACTAATACCTCTTGTATTAACCTGGATGGAACTGGACCCCATTCTTGTAAGTGAAGTATCATAAGACTGGAAAAACAAACACCACATGTACTCACCATTAACTTGGTACTAACTGATCAACACTTATGTGCACATATGGAAGTAACATTCCTCAGGGATCGAGCAGGTGGGAAGGGGGAGGAGGGGATGGGTAAACTCACACCTAATGGGTACAATGCACACTACCGGGGGGATGGACATACTTGTAGCTTTGACTCAGGCAGTGCAAAGGCAATCTATGTGACCAAAGCATTTGTACTCTCATAATATTCTGAAATTAAAAAAAATAAAATGAAAAAATAGAGACATAGACCAATGGAACAGAACAGAGAACCCAGATATAAAACCATCTGCCCACAATCAACTGATTCTTGACAAAGTAGATAATAATATACACTGGGGAAAAGAAGCCCTATTCAATAAACAGTGCTGGGAAAATTGGATAAGCCACCTGCAGAGGAATGAAACTGGACTCCTACCTCTCACCACTCACAAA
Source organism: Eulemur rufifrons (assembly GCF_041146395.1). Taxonomy (NCBI): domain Eukaryota; kingdom Metazoa; phylum Chordata; class Mammalia; order Primates; family Lemuridae; genus Eulemur; species Eulemur rufifrons. The sequence continues at coordinate 46,488,635 of NC_090984.1, forward strand.
AATCAATTCAAGATGGATAGAAGACTTAGATCTAAGGCACAAAACCAAAGGATTCTATAATAAAATGTAGGAAAACCTCTTTTAGATATCAGCCTAGACAAAGAATTTATGACTAAGACCTCAATGGCAATCATGGCAACAATGAAAATTAATAAATGAGATTTGGTTAAACTAAAAAGCTTCTTCACTGCCAAGGAAACAATCAACAGAGCAAATAAACAACCTACAGAATGGGAGAAAATATTTGCAAGCTACACATCTGATAAAAGGCTAATAACCAGACTTTATAAAGAACTCAAGAAAATCGGCAAGAAAAAAAACAAACCACCACATTAAAAAGTGGGCAAAAGACGTGAACAGAATCTTCTCAAACGAAGAAAGACAAATGGCCAAGAAACATATGAAAAAAACAATGTTCAACATCACTAATCATCAGGGAAATGCAAATTAAAACTACAATGAGCTATCACCTTACCCCTGTTAGAATGGCTTTTATTAAAAAGTCCAAAAACGATAGATGCTAGAGTGGATGCAGAAAGAAAGGAATGCTTATACACTGTTAGTGGGACTGCAAATTAGTCCAACTGTTATGGAAACAGTATGGAGAGTCCTCAAAGAACTAAAAGTAGACCTCCCATTTTATCTAGCAATCCCCCTATTGGGTATTTACCCAAAGGAAAAGAAAATTTTTCATCAAAAAGACACCCACGCTTGAATGTTTATGGCAGCACAACTCCCAATTGCAAAGATACAGAGTCAACCCAAGAGTCCATCAATTCATGAGTGGATTAATAAAATGTAGTATATGTATACCATGGAGTAGTCTCAGCTATAAAAAAAGATGAATTAATACCTTTTGTAACAATCCGGGTGGAACTGGAGACCATTCTCCTAAGTGATGTATCTCAAGAATGGAAAAATAAACACCACATGTACTCACTATTAAATTGGAACTAAGTGATCAGCACTCATGTGCACAGATGGAAGTAAAACTCAGTGGAAATCAACCAGAGGGGAGGGAGAAGGAAGGAAGGGGAAGAAACCAACCCAATGGGTACTATGAACACTATTTGGATGATGGCACACCTATAACTGGGACTCAAGCATTACAAAAATAAGCTATATAACCTAAAACGTTTCTTGCCCCTTAATATTTTGAAATTTTAAAAAAGGAATGTATAAGAACAATACAAACGCTTTTAAAATTGTGTTTGCAGTAGTCCCCACTTATCTGTGGTTTCACTTTCCACAGTTGCAGTTACTTGTGGTCAACTATAGTCTGAAAATATTAAGTGGAAAATTCTAGAAATAAATATTTATCAGTTTTAGATTGCTTGCCATTTGAGTAGCATGATAAAATCTCTTCTCAACCAGCTTTGTCCCACCTGGATCATGAATCATCCCTTTGTCCAGTGTATCCACATTGTAGATGCTACCCACCCGTTAGCCACTTAGTAGCTGTCTTGGTTATCAGAGCAGATCAATTGTCGTGGTATTGTAGTGCTTGTACTCAGGTAACACTTATTTTTCTTTTATAGCAGTATATAGCTATAATTGTTCTATTTTATTACTAGTTATAGTTGTTAATCTCTCCCTGTGCCTAATTTATAAATTAAACTTTATCATAGGTATGTATGTATGTACAGGAAAAAACATAGTACATATAGGGTTTGGTTTCAGGCATCCACAGGGGTTCTTGAAAGGTATCCCCATGGACAAGGAGGCACTACTGTACTTTGTATTAAGCGACTTAATTGTGTAATCCAATTATCCTTACTCCACATCTATTGAATTACTAATAAATGTGTATTAATTGGAAAAAAAAAAAAAGTAGGCAAAGGGCTCAGGTAATCACAAAAAGGAGATATTCAAAGGACAAATAAAAATATGAAATCTCAATAAGAATAAATGGAATATAATTTTTAAGAAATAATATGTAAAATAAGATGTTCTAAAATCTATTCTAATTTGATAAGTCCCAAAAATATAATTTTTAAAACAACAAAACATATTATTTTTCAATCTGTTTTCTAATTTGATGATATTTAAAGCATGGGAAATTGGAAATCACACGGAGCTGGTATAAGCACACATTAGTACAACCTTTCTAGAGAAGCACTGGGCAATATGTTTCAAAAGCGTTTCCTCCATTTCCTGTCACTTAGAGGAGAAAAATACACCTGAAGAGGTTTGTAAAATATAGGACACACAAAAACACATCATTATTAAGCCATCGTAGCAATACCAGTCTATACTATAGGCATGTATTAAAGTTTGAGAGGGAGAAAGGAGGTATGGAGACAGGAAAGCAAGCTACTGAGGTAAGAATCTGAATGAATGGTCCCCCCAGCACAGGCTCTCCATGAGTAAAGAAGAGCAGTCCTCTTTTTCAGTAGAAGACGCTTTGGTTTCTTACTCAGCATCCATCTCTCCCTTTTATCTGTCCTAAGAGAACCCCAATGTTATCCAGACATCCACCACATTTCCTGAAATCTTGATAAATGTAATTCAAACTTCATGTATCACTTTCCCAACAATGATTACTGGTTCTGGCATGGGCACATGACCTAGGATGGGCCAATCGTACCAAAGGGAAGAACATACATTCTATGCTTGAGAGAAAGCTCTTTTTTCCTGCTGGTTTTGAGTAAGAAAGTGTGTACTCTGATCACCATTGGTGATCACTGTGCAACCACATGGGAAACAGCCACAGAAGGGAGCAGAGAAGAGAGATGGAAAGAGCCAGGGTCCTTGTTGCCATTGTTGAGCCTCTGACCACCATGTCTGGACCCTCCTCTGCCTCTGGGCTCTCGGTGATCCAGGATGTATCTCCTCATTGTTTAAGTCAGGAGGAGTCTAGGTTTTCTATTACTTGCAGCAAGAGGCATCCTAACCAATATACCTCCCCACGTACATACACCTTCTCGTAGAAGTATCTCCTTCCAAAACATATGCAGCCTTTGGGACTGAAATTTCTTTATAGACTTCAGAATGTGGTATAGAAAAACCTCAGGCAGTACCACTGGTCATGGCTGCCCTTCTTAGGGAAGCACCAGGATGCCATACACACCTGCCCACTCCCCTCCACTGAGATGCTGAAACGGCCTTTCAACCTCTGAGGATGAGATCAATGGAGTGGTGGTGGCCCACCCTCTGAGGATCCATTTGTGTTTACAGACACACATCAGAATCTCAGACCAAGTCTGTTTTATGAGACCAAGAGGGCCTGGCTTTAGGCTGTATCTCCAACCGTATTCCTGAATTAAGGCAAGTCTTTTTTTTGTGTTCTGTGCTACTTATCTACAGGAATATTACTTGCCTCTCTACTGATGATGGTTACAGTCCCAATATTTTCTTGTCTGGGAACCAAAATGCTGAAAGATGTGCTACAATAAATGTCTCTTATAAAAATATGAGTTGCAATTTTGCTCTCCAAATCACAAGATTTTTAAGCTCCATTATAGTGATTATGACCTTTCATTTGAAACATTCTTAAGATTTTTTAAAGCCATTATCCATATGATTAGATGTAAAAAGAATATTTCAATACACATTTAATAGGACATGAGGGTCTGATAAAACAAATGTTCTGTAGATACGAGGAAGTTCAAATTATTGGTGTCTTTTTCAAATTTTTTATTAAGATTGTATTGAGTTTTAGCATTGAGTTGTAAGCTATTCCTATAGCACAAATGCAAAACCTCATCAATTTTGACTGCATGAGAATGCAAATTCTGTTCTTCCAAGTATCTTAATGAATAATTAATATCATGTTCAATGATCTGGCTGCAAGCACCAATCAGCTGGCCAAAATAAATTGGATTTCTATTGAAGAAATATTTCCCCATGCTCATCACAAAGATTACTGTTTCTTTTAGGGAAAGCCTATAATAGTATGAAATGAACCCCTGTTGGAATACCTTACTGCTATCTGCATAAATAATTATTCCTTTTTGAAATTACTCTGCCACAGCACTAGCTGATCTTAAAAGCCTGTTGTAAAAGATAATTGAAAATAACAACAGAAATTAAATTGATTTTTGTGGAATAAGGTACACATCTCCTTTTCCTTCTCTTTTGAAACCACATTCCCCATGGTTTGGCTCCAAGAGAAGCCCTTCCTAGCATAGTGGTTGTCAAAAACCCTGCCTAGTGCACTTCCTAATCATACTGTAGTTCTATGGATAGAAAAAAACTGTGGAAATGCTGAAAAATGTGATGCAGCATATCAGAGCTGTGAGTTTATAAGAGTGAGTGGTCACCAGGTTTTACTGCAGAAGTCTGAAAAGCATAAAATGTTAAAATAAGATGCATGAGCAAGGCTCATTTCATTGAATCATCTGTTTGATTTTTGAATTCTCACTCCAAAAAATAAATACCATCAAATAGACATTTTTGTCAGAAGCATACGTGGGAGTCACAAAAATATCCCAGAGTCCACCTTCTTTTTGGGGGGACAGGATGGTACTTGGTGATGATAATAATGAAGCCATTGATTAAGCCAAGCAATTTGGAAGTAGTAGAGAGTTGGGATTTATATACATGGAGATACAGGTATCTCAATAGAGGTAAGGATAACATATGTGAGCTAAATATGTGATTTTAAAGTCTAGTTACTAGAAAATTATAGGTGCAAAATGCTCTTTAAGCAAATATATCCCAATACATACTATAATGTTAATGTAACAATACACAAATTAACTAGATCATAATGATGATAAACTAATAATTTTAATTAAATTTTGTTACAAATTCATCATAAGTATTATCTAGTTATCATACTTTTAAAAGACAATAATTAATCACGAAGCAATGAAGAAACTTTCCTGTGAGTTCCTAATCTCTAAGTACACACAATAGGAGTGTTGCAATGCTATCAATTGCTGACTGCCATTTGTTAAATTACCACTCCTCAGCAAGCTGATAAGTGCACATAGTTAGTTTATGAATACTGAAATTTGATAACCCTTAATTCAGACACCTTCTGGCACTAACAAAGATAAAAGCCAACGGAACTGAGTGGCTATAAGTGGATGCCCTATAAAGAAAGACTTGAATTTTGCATGTTTTTGACCCATCAAGAAGCTCTTTGTGGACTAGCAGTGGAACACAGAATACAGTTTGATCCCTGCTGTAAAGGCAGTTTATTCCTTAGTGATCTTAAACGTAAAAGTCAGAACTCCCCAAAGACGAAAGGACATACAGTCTTCCATTTACTTCCCTCCACAAGTCCTAGCTGTCGCAGCCTCAGGCTGAATAAAACTACTCCAAACCTCTTCCACATGGCAGTGTTTTAATTAAAGAGGGCCGATTTGGTCCCTATGAGTCTTCTCTCCTCCAGGCTGAACATTTCCATGTCTTTGGGCATGACTTAGAATCCTATCATATCCTGGTCACTCTGCCAAATGCAAGTCTTGTTCTGAGTTGAGTAGCCAGAAGAGGGGGCAGGGAACGCGAAGAAAATACCTGGCAGAGAAAGCAGCATACAAATTAGGTACGAAAATAGGTACAGCACCTGTTAAGCTCGGGACAGAGGACAGTAGGGGCAATCATCAAAGTAGTGAGCAGATCAGCCTTCTGGGAGTGGAAGTTTCCCGGGAGGAGTAGAGGAGGTGGTGTCGGCAAGCTACGCTGGAGCCAGACAGCGTACTGCCCAGCTGGGGAGTTTGGACTTTACTCTGTTTGAGAAGAAGCCAAGAAGGCTTTTGAGCACGGGGATAAAATGTTCAAGGTAGTATTTTAAGAACATTAAATCTGACAGCAATCTAAGGGTAGCCAAGAGGCAAGACACTCGGTTTGGGTCCAAGTTCATGTGAGAGTATAAAGTCAAGAAAAAGCTTGTTTGGTAGACAGAGAATGAATTCAATGTCAAATCTAAACAGATTGATTAATTTCAGATACTTTAGATAAAGGGTTATATCTCTACAGACTATACCCCTAAACTCTTGGCTCACATAGAAACCCCAGGGTTATCCCAAGGCCCCTCTTCATCTCTTCCAGCTGTCCTCAGAGTCTAAGATCTTTCCAGAGCCAGGGGAAAAAATACTGAGCTTACACATGCAAATATTGATATACCTCCTGGTGCTTTTTTGTTTAAAATGTAAAAGAGCTTCAGGTTCTAAATTCATGGGGTTTGGGGTTCTAAAACTTCACCATCATTCTCCATTAATTACATAATTTAATTTTCAACTTAACGTGAGAATTAGGGCTTAAATTATTTAAACTAATTTATTAACATGCTATCTATATTTCCTCATAAACAAAACAATTACATATAGAAACCTCTACAACTGGCTTGTGTTTCTTTGTCATCCACATACTTACCTCTTTTACTGTTAGGAAGAAAAAAAAACATTATGTGCCCTAAAAATTAAAAGGAGGATTCCTGATGAATAAATGATATTCAGCTCCTAGAATATCAAACCTTCTCTACCCTTCATACCCAAGAACCAAATGGCATTAGGGGCAATGGAGTTTGTGTTTATTAGTTTGTGATATTATATAGTTGGAGAAATTCCAGGGAAGAAGCAAACATTGGACTTACCATTTAGAAATGTCAATTTAAAAAAGAATGGCCTCACAGTGGCTCCAGAGGAAAGGGGAAGTTGTGCGTTGACTTAGGAAAAGCACCTAATAAGAATATCAGACCTCTTCGTATGCAGAGGGATTAAAAGTGTTTATTTATACACATTTGTTCCATTTGAAAATTATGTGTTATCAGTATACTGCAGATGTCTCACTGTACTAGTGACTGACATCTGTTTAAAAAATAGACATTCTGCACTGCTATTCTGCCTTGAAAATGCTGAGAAAGAGTTGTTCCCACCAAATTAGCCCCATGCTCTCTTCCATTTCCCTATATTTTAATTCATATTTTAGATTCATAGGGTAACTTGGTATTCACCACTATGTCTACCCTGTATCCTCCTTTGGACACTTTTTTATGTTCATGCGTGTGCCAACCCATGTGTTCATCTTACACCGTGGACTTTAGAGCAAGTCAGCACAGGGTTGGCATAAAGTCATAACTAATGGACACTTTCCATCAGTGAACAAAAGTCTGTGTGAGACTTGAAACTTAGCCATCTTTTCCCTCTCACTATCCTGCAGGTCCTGCCTTTATTAATGCATAACCACAGGGCTTCCACAAATGAGGATCTGGAAGCTTGGAAAAAGTCAATGTCAAATCTTGCCTTAAACCAAAGGTTAGATCAAGTGATCTCTAGAGGTAACTTCAATTGCTAAGACTTAGATGCTTTGACTCTGTCAATGACTTATCAGACCATTTCTAAGGTTTTTTTTTTTTTTTTTTTTTTACCAGTTAGTGGTATCACAGAAAGCCTATTATCTAGGTGAAGTCTAGGGGCTCTACTCAATGCTTAGCTAAGTTCACCCTTCTACGACAGGTCGCCCAGGCTTATCGATAAAATAAGGATAATAACAGAATCTAACCTATAAGGATGCTTTCAGCATTGAATGAGATCATCCACATAAACTACTTAGCACAGTACCTGGCCCATAGAAATGCTCACTAAATGTTAGTCATGATTGTATTAGCAAGAGATGATTGAGTTTCTCCCCAGATTGACCTCAATGACTATTCACTGCAACAAAGCCACTGCCATATCAAAATATTCCAGTAGAGCAGCAGCAGCCCTTCCTTTTAGGTGGCAAGGGCAGGAAATGCACCTCAGTACCTGCAGGTCCCACCTGGGTGAAGTTAATTGAGTCTTCTCAATTTAAAAAAGAATTTATACTGCCTTGTACAAGGCACATACAGGTGCCTTGAAGGTCTGAAAGCAAAAGCAAAAACCAGAGAATGAGAATAAGGGATAAAGACCTCTTGCCACAATACCTCTAATTTGGCAAAAAGAGGGGCTTTTCTTACCTGTTACCTCATTCCAAGACAAGGGCTACTGGTGATAGGAGATTTAAATCAGTGGGTGAACATCATTGTCAAGATACTACTTGGTATTTTTTTCATAACTTCCATTAGAAAAGTCTCCATGTTTTGGAAAAGAGCAAATGTCAGGACCAATTCAGAAAGGAGAAAAGAAGGATGACCCTGAAAATGATAGATAAATCAGCTTAGCATCATAAGCCTCGGCAATATTGGAACAGATCAGCAAAGGATCAATCTATAGTCACTCAGAAAATTCAGAGCTAACAAGAGCAATGAAATAGCTTTGGGAGTGACAAACCATATTGCACTAATTTAATAGAAGGACAGATTATCTAAACACAAACAGCAGGGATGGGAGAGCCAGAAATAAGTCTCTCCTGAGCTCAGTGCAGCCTCAGCATCTAAACCTCAGGAGATTTTCAGAGGCAAACTGGGAGAACTTGTTACGGATCACAGAATTCTCAAGGGGTTTGCTTGTCTTTAACCACAAGTGACTTACCTGGGTTATTGTTTCCAGAAAGAGGCCTAGAGCCTATTTCTATCCTTTACTTGTGTAGTTGAACAAAAGAATAACAGAGTAGCCACTGTGTGCCAGGAATTACACTTACAATGTCTATAATCTTCCTTCCCCACTTCTTCAACAACACTGCAAAGTAGTTATTTTCTTCACCTGTCAAATGGGAAAACACAAACCTGAGAGGGATTAAATGAGTTGTCCAATGCCACGTAGCTGGTAAGTGGTAGAGCTCAAGTTCGTACCCAAGGCTGTGTCTCCAGAACTGGGCCAATATGAATTGTCAAAACTATAACTGATGATAAGTAATCATTAGCTCCTTCCCTGGAAAGGTGAATCAGAATAATCCGCTTGTTCTCATGCCTTAGGCTACAGAAACTTGGTTAAGATGTTAGACAAAGACAATCTTAAAGAAGGGAGATGTTTAAAGAAGAAATGTGCAGCCTATATGGAAGGGAGGGTATTGTTAGCAGTCACCCAGCCCTAATTTTTAGGTGATGGTGAGAGAAGAAAAAGGTGGGATGCAGGAGAGCTTCCATTCTAATGTGTGGATAAGTGCATGTCAATTGTAGTATCATTTCCTGGTCCCCCACTAACTGATCAACCGATTACCACATCTCACCAAGCAGTAGGCCACACACACGCGCGCACACACACACACACACACACACTTGCACACAAACACAAAAGTCTGAAGTCTGAGACAATCATCTCTATTTGTCATACCCTTATGATGCCCTGGTACAGTAGCATCAGTTAACTTAAAGAAGGACAAGCATAAAATGTAAAACAGAATAGGCTTCTGGAATACTAACACTGGAAGGGACTTTATAGATCTAGTTCTTCCCTTTCATTTTACAGGTGAAGATTATAAGATCCAAAGAGGCTGAGTCATTACTTGCACAGTTGAGTCACTACTTACCCAAGATCACATTGGAAATTGGTTTTAGTCAGTACAACAACCTGGAACTCCTAACCTGTGCTTTTCTATCTCAGTGCTTTTCTACTATACCTAAGGGACAAGAAAGTGACTCTAGGGAAAATAAGTAAATGATAACCAAATTCCTCTCTCTGTCTCTCTCTCTCTCACACACACACACACACACACCCCACAAATAAAGATGAATAAACACATTTACTGGTGAGACTAACAGTTGTTAACCAACTATAGCAAGAGATTTTTAATATCTATTAGCAATACAGTGCTTTGGCAGGGAAAAAAGTAGCTAAGAGATTCCAGAGATGTAACAAAATAATGTGATGAATGAAGGCCCAGGTATAATTTTTTTTAAACAGCAAAAATTCTTTTTAGAAAATTATACAGTTTGTTCCCCAAACTTTAAAAAAGAGGTGGTGCAGCTGGAGAGAATTCAGAATAGAGCAACAAAGATAATCAACCTCTTTGTGTAGGATCTACTTTCATTCCTGTTAAAATGACTCAAGGCTAGAAAAGGGATGGCTGGAGTACCTGATGGATTTTGGTGCCAAAAGTGAACTGAATGAGAAGAACAGGATTTTAGGTATCAGAAAGAGATTTAGGTTGTTCGCAACAAAATAAAGTGCTTTGACCATCTAGATAACAATGCTCTGGAAAGGCCTACAGAGGGGTCCTGGAGTCTTCTTCAACCTGGAAGTACCTGTGCCCAAAAGAGACACAAGAAGTTTGTTCTGGTTGAGGAGAGGAGAGGGTTCCTGGCTGCTCAGTTTCCTGGGGCACCTACGGAGTCAGGCACTGGAAGAGAGTAATGCTGAAGAGTCAGAGGAGCTGCCCACGCAGGAGGACAGTGACTGATGAGGAAAACACACCTTGGGAGCACCACGGGCACCTGGACAACTGAGGAACTGGGACAGATGGCTTGGGTCCTGAGAGAGGAGAGAGATGAGAAGGGAAGAGCAGAGAGAAAGTGTGTGGCCTGCAGATTGAGAATGTCAGAGCTAGACTGAGGGGCAAGACACTCTCGGCCCCCATGGCTCCTCCTCAACAGAATGACCACGGGGCTCAGGGACTGTCTAGGTAACACCCGAAGCACACAAGCAGCAGGCACCTGCTGGGCCCCACTAACACATGGGAGGAAAACAAACATGTTGGTGTTCATTTGCCAGGCCATAAGCCTAGTGCTCCAGGACTTGTTCCCTCGTCCAACTCTCCCTGCAATCCTAGAAATATAGGCTATATCTTTTTTATATGTGAAGCTCAAAAAGTTTATGCCTTGACCAAATTCCAAAATTTGGATAGAGCCAAAATTTGAACCTGTATCTATCCAACTCCAGAATCTATATTCACTAATGATCCAGCTGCGATTTTTAAGGCCCTGGACCAGTTGCCTGTGTTTACTACCAAAATACATGTTTCTGATTTCTTTCCATTTAAGGCCCAAGAAAAAATGGGTAGCAAAGAGAAAACTGCCTTAGAAGATGAGATACAACGCTTTTTTAACACAGATGGTACTTCTTGAAAGTACTCAGATGTTTAAAGTTAGCTCTCTTGAGTGTTCTTTTTAATATGCATGTCACAGTTGATAAGGTGTCAGCGGGAAGGAATCATATAATACTCACGGCAGACATCTGAGGAACATAATTGCTCCAGCTGACATGTGTGACTGCTCTTTCATTATCATGTCAAGAGGACATTTCTGCTTATAAATTGTTTGCAGTGAAAATAAAATAGGAAGCACTTGCTTAAAGTTTATTATAGCCTTTTAGAGTAACGTAATTATAATTATAAAGTCTTCTTCCTTGGTGTGAACATTTTATTTGTTCTTCAGAGTATTTCTTTTAAGATCAGAAAAGAAAATGTTATTTTGGTAGATGTTAAGCCTAAAAGTTCCATTCATGGAAACTTTACTTGAGTGTTCAACCAGATTCTCTGGAAGGCGTAAATTAACAGGGCCCGCTGTGCACTCTTACACAGAGTAGAACATTCTAGAAAGTTGTCTTGCTGCAATTCCCCTGGGATATCAAGGCCCCAAACTAATCTTCAGGACCACCATCAATCTGCAGTAGGAATTAAAATGAAAAAGGACTAGGATTTATTATAGTCAGGACCAGGATTGCTCTAACTCTCCAGCAAAATCAGCCAAGCCAGGATGTGACTTTCATAACTGTTAGTGAAAGACTCCTGGAATAGGCAACCCCCAATCAGATTTTAGGTCCTCCATGTGAATTGATTTCAGGTTATATTCAGCATTCATAAAATTGTAGAGATTAGAAGGGGCTTGGAGACTACCCTATCCAATGCATCATTTTACAGCTAGCATAGCTAAACTCTGAGAGATGATGTGCCTTGCCTGAGATTAAACTGCTTACTGGTGACAGAACCAGGAAGCAGATTCAGGGCTCCTAACTTCAGTTCCAATCACCTTTCATCTAAAGATCATAAGTCAATAACTGGATACCTAAGAGAAGAAAAAAAGGGAATAGGAATCAGGCAAAATATGTCTTTTGTGCCCCTCACCTTTCTATTCTGTGATCAGTGAAATGAGAAGATGGAAACTCATCTGTAGAGTTTCTATGGCACTAGCGTTGCAGTGATGTACATTACACCTGCATCCTATTGGTCAGACCTCCGTTGCACGCACTCAACTGGATGCCAGAGAAAAGAAGATTAGCTATATGACCAGGAGGTGAAGGGAATTGGTTTGTGTGAAAACATAGCAGTCTCGTTGAAATTGTCTAGCCCCCTGGTCTCCATGACATTTTTATGTTCTTGTTCTTCTCTCTTAGACTCAGAGCCCATTGATTAAAGAGGAAGGCAGATCTTCTTAAGGAAGAAACATGTAACCCACTGCAAGTTTATACAGTGAATATTTCCCCAATTCATTCCCCAAAAGATCTGAAGCCATTTGCCAGGGTAACTGTAAACCAAGAAAAGGAATTTCCAAAATATCCTAATTTTTGAGGCTTGTGAGATCACTATATCACTAATAATAAGAAACCCAAAATGTCATCATGACTCTCTGGTTAAAGTGAATGCCTATAGAGGCCAGGTAATAAATGGAGTTTGCCCCAAGATTATTTCAGAAAACATCCAATAGGACAACAGACCCATCCTATGGTTATTCCTTAATTCTCATATATGTAAGTGGATAGCATAGACTTAGCAGCTAGAAGAATCCTCACCTTTGTTCTCCAACTGTGGAATAAAAGCCATTATGGTAGGAAAGACCAAGAGGAAGCCTCTAAAATTGCCCCAGTCTTGGCTAAACTAGTATTCTAAGTCATAAAAATTTTGTATCCCAATAGAAATTTCAAAGACAAGTGTCACCCTGAAAGACTTAAAGGAAACAGCAGAACTTTCCATCATGTCTCCTTTCAATATTTTGGCACCTGAGAAGATCAGATGAGATGTGGCAGATAACAGCAGATGACAGTAAACTTAACCAGGTGGGAGTCCCAAGTGCAGAGGCTATTTCCAGATGTGATATCTTTGCTGGAGCAAAACGATAAGACCTGAGGCACTTGCTACACAGCTATTAATCTGGTGAGTATATTCTTCTCTAGCCCCACCAATAAAAAGGATAAAAAGTAATTTGACTTCACATGACAGGGACAGAATTACAGTTGACTGTCCTGCCCAAGGGCCAACCTAGCTCTCCTGTTCTCTGTCAAAATGTAATCCACAGAAAACTCAATCATCTTAACGTTACACAGAATATATTGCTGTTCCTCTGCATTGATGACATCATACTAAATGGACTAATGTAGCAAATGCTTTGGATGCCCTAGAAAGACACATTATGGTGGAAAATATGAGAAAACCCCTATGAAGATATCAGGGCCTGCCACATCAGTGAAGTTTTAAGGAGTGCAGTGGTCTGAGGTGTGCCATTGCATTTCCTCTAAGGTAAAAGACACATCGTTTCAACAATTACCTCCTATACTAAATGCTTGATGGTTTCTTTGCATTTTGGAGGTAAAATATGTCACACTTGAAAATATCAGCAGTATATTTCACACCTGCCTCATTTATTGAGTAATTAGAAGACAGACAATTTTGGGTGGGATATAGGCTGTGGTGCAAGTTGCCTTACCACTCAGGTTGTGACCCCGAAGATCTAATGTTGCTAAATGTGTCTATACAAGAATATCATGGATATCCTATCTAAAATTTTTAGCAAACCCAAATAGGAAAGAAAGGCAAAGTACAAATTCCTAGTATTCTGGAGCACACCCAAGCCTTCTGCAGCAGAAAACTACTCACCATTTGAAAAGTAGCTCCTGCTGTGCAGCTAGGCCTTAAAAGAAAGAGACAGAGAGAAAGGGCATGATCCAATTAGTTGAGCAGGGCACCTATACCTGGTGTTCTCTCAATCTCTACTGCATTGAATGCCTCTCCTTCAACTCACAACCTTGCCCCACTGGGGATTCTCTATGATCAACTATGGAGAAGAAAATCAGGCCTGGTTCACAGATGGATTGGGACAATATATTGGTGCTGACAAAATGTGGCCTCCTGCTGTAATACAACCTCACTCATGAGTGGTCCTAAACGTAAGAGGAAAAATAAATCATTCTAGTGAGCATATCTGTGATCAGTACACTTGAAGACCCAGTCTGTATGGAAAGAGAAATAGCCAACAGGAAGGATAGCCACAGACTTCTGGGCAATGGCAAATGACTTGTTGGGTGAAGAGCCTGAAATGACAAGATTGGAAGGAGCTCTGGGGTAGAGAGTTAGGGGTGGACGAATGGGAGTAGACACTTTGTTTCTCATGTCAATGCTCACCAGTGAGCAGTCCTAAGAGAGGAAACTCTCAACCACCAGGGAAAATAACATCCTGTGGATATGAGCCAGCCTCTCTCCTTGGCCATCCCAGTGTTTGTGCCATGAGCCCATGAATCGAGTAGTCATGCTGACAAGAGAGAAGACTGCATAAGGGCTCAGTAGTATGGGCTCCCTCTCACCAAGGCTGACCTACCTTATGCCTGTACTGCATACCCAAACCTCCAGCCTTTGAAATGGAAACGTTCCTTAGGGCGAATAACCAACCACTTGGTGGAAGACTGATTATATCATACTCCTTCCACCCTGGAAAAAGCAACCGATAATCCTTACTGGACCAGACACACCCTCCAGATGAGTTTACCTTCCTTATCCACAGTGTCTCTGTCAGCCCCATCATTTGTGGGTTTACAGAATGTCTAATTTATCAACATGGGATCCCAATTTTGCCCCCAAATGAGGGACTCACCCTACGGTGAAGAAAGTGTAACAATGGGCACATGACAGTGATCCTGCCACGTACTATCCTACAAAAGCAGCTAGCCTAATAGAATGGTGGAATGTCCTTTAAGAGGTTCAATGAGATGGACACTATGATACATTATCCAAATTCCTCTTCAGGAATGAAGGACACACTCTCCCCAAAGGAATTGTCTCCACAGAAGAGATCCACTCTGCCAAGGCCATGACTCCTTCCCAGGGCAGCCATGACTGATTGATGGGGATATAAAGGCTCAGCCTCCTCACCCCAGCTCTGAAGAATTCTGAAGGGCCTTTCCATCTGTAGGAAGGGTGGGTCTTTGCTGGGAGTGCATCACAGCCCAACTTTTCTCTCTGACCAATCCTAGTTTCTTTTAATTCCTTCCCTCCCACAGCTGATGATCCCAAAGCACTGCCTCATAAACCTCCTACATACTACCTCTGTCTCAGAGTCTGCTTACCAGGGAACCCAGCATGCAACTCTCAACTAGGATGCCAGCTTGGGATTCACACCTTGTGAGGCTGTATACAACTGAGCCAGTGTATTTGTGGTGCCCCGTCCTTTGCAGCTAGAATACATGAGCCTGAGAATCAAAGGTTGGAAGCCAAAGTAGCCTCTCTCGTTATTCCTCCCCAGGAACCCACTGGGGGATTTGTGCTTCCTGTGCCCATGATCTAAGATGCTACTGGATTAGAAACTCATGGTAGGAAGTAGGAAGCACTTCCATGAAGGTACACAATAAGGATTCCACTAAACTTGAAGCTGTAACTACCTCCTGATTGATTTGCTCTTCTTGGCAGTAGATCAGCAGACACAAAAGAAGTCACTGAAATAGCAAGAGAATTACATAAGGAGCTAAGTTTGGAGTTAATTTTCCCCCAATCAATGGGAAAAGGGAAGAGGATGTCTGGAATCTAGGGGATTCCCTGGAGTACTTCTTTTTGCTTCCATACCCAACAACATCAGTATGAAAGAGCAATTGTAGTAACCGTGGCCAAACAAGGGCAAAGAAACTAATGGCTCAGACCTCTAAGGGGTGAGGGTCTGTGTTATCCCACAGGTCAACCAACCCAGACCAGCCAGAAGGCTGACTGAGGCTGAAAGAAACCAGTAGAGTATCCACTAAAGCTTCAGTAAAGCTGCTATAATGGAAGTTGTACCTTCCTTCACTTATCCTCTCACTTGAGGTTACTCAGAGATTGCAGCTAGCCACCTTCATGAAAGGAAATTTATAACTGATTAGCCTTATAATTCCTCTCAGGAAAGAATGGAAGGAATAGTGTTCTCACAAAAAAAAAAAAAAAAATTGTTCCCCTGAAGCTGAATATCATGGAGGGCATGATCTGTATGATACGAGTGGGGAACTATGTCAAGACGCTGGTTAGGCAGCACCCATGTTGCTCATACCTTCACTGTCTCTTCCAGCTCTGCATGCTTTCTTATCCAACTTAGACAGTTACATCTTGACAGTGCTTCACCTTCTACCTGTGCTTTGTCTCTTTCCTTTCTTCTCACCCTTGTGCTACCTTCCTAGTCCTGCTGCAGGACCCTAATTGGTGCCCATATGCATAAATGCACAATTAGGAAATGCAGGCAAGTTAACACCCCATGGGGTGAATCCTTGGACTGATGGGAGATGAAGGATAAAGGGCAGTAGATAAATTCTTCCTCTATCTCCCCTTTCCTACCCAAGGACGGTGCTGAGACACAATTCATGTAATTTCTCAGAGGTGTGGACCCATGGTTTGGTTGCACTGGTGGCCGGCTGTAAAGCGCATGTCCATGCGGGTTCTCCATCTTTGTCTGCATTACTCACCTTGGTCTCCCGTTCCCACTACCTGAGATTGCACTTTCTAGTAAAACAGTGGCATAGAAGCCTCTGCCTAAGATTCTGGATTTTGGGAAACTAACATAGACTAAGACAGTTACTATTGTTTGGATATTTGTCCCCTCCACACCTCATGTTAAAATTTGGTCCCCAATGTTGGAGGTGGGGCCTAATAGGAGGTGCTTTGGCCATGGGGGTGGATCCCTCATGAATAGATTAATACCCTCCCACAGAGGTGAGTGAATTCTCTCACTCTATTACTTCCCATTAAAAAGAGCCTGGCACCTCCCCCATTTTCTCTCTTGCTTCTGCTCTCGCCAGGTGATCTCTGCACACATCAACTGCCCTTCACCTTCCACCATGAGTGGACACATCCTGAGGCTTCAACAGATGCAGATGCCCAATCTTGAGCATTTCAGTCATCAGAATCGTGAGCCAAATAAACCTTGTTTCCTTTATAAATTACAGAGTCTCCAGTATTCTGTTATAGCAACACAAAACAGACTAAGACAACAGTCACTGTTGGTTTTATTATTGTGTTATTATTGTTATTGCCACCTTGTAGATTCAATGAAGAGATTATAATTACTAATGTATTTAAAGTGCTTAGAAGTGATGCCTAAACATTAGTTAATATTATCATTATCATTATTGTTACCTCCCAGTCACATTTCCTGCCCCCTTCAAACTTTATATTCTCTAAAAATTGAACCTGTCCCTAAAGGAGAGGGTAAATTTCAGGGGTGCTCCTGCCTTTTTTTGCACTGCAGTGGGGGGAGGGATGCACTGCTAGAAACGACAAAAGAAGGTAGCTAGGGGGCCATGTGGGGTTGGCCAAAATCTTCAGACTATTCTAAATTTTGCTAATACCCCTCCTTTCAGAACTCACGCATCACTAATTATCTAAAATTCTAAATCAAATAAGGTTACTTTTGACTTTATGGTGTTCTGTGACATTTCACTTATTTATACAGACACATGCATGCACACACATAAATGCTTCACCTTCCATCTAGACTGAAGGACCTACTTGAGTACCCCTCCTAGGGTCCTAATTCAGACTGAGCAGGTGTTGGTGTTTGATAAAAATTTATTGCTTGACTGCTGGGAAGGCAGAACTTCTGATTGTTCCTTCTTGGCACACTCAGTTGTTCATCCCACCTGTCTAGATTCACAGCAAAACAGAAGCTGCTTGTCTCTAGTATTTCTTTTCCACAGTTCCATGGCAGCTGCTTCTCTAATTAAACAAGACTTTCCATAGGCACAGAAAACTACTCTT
The DNA here is from genome assembly GCF_041146395.1 of Eulemur rufifrons. Lineage (NCBI taxonomy): Eukaryota > Metazoa > Chordata > Mammalia > Primates > Lemuridae > Eulemur > Eulemur rufifrons. The sequence goes on from NC_090984.1 coordinate 46,506,362, forward strand.
TTTGTGGGAAAAGTGCAAAAGAGCCCCAGGAGCTCCTAAGTCTTTGAGGGGTGCTCTGCTCCACCCTACAGCCCTCCTGGCCACTCTGTCTGGCCTGGGCACCCCGCCTTCACCATAGACCCTTGTCTGGCACACATTGGGGGGAATCTGTGTGGTTGTGTTGGGTTAGGGAAGAAAACCATCACAGCTGAGAAAGATGGCAAATATTTCTCCAAGCATATCCAATCCAAGACATTCTATGGCCATTGGGGTAAGTATAGGGAGTCCACAAGTAAATGATGTGGGGTGGAGAAAAGTGTCTTCCACATTACCCCAAATCTTCCTGTAATCAGTTTTCCTTGTCTATTTCAGCAGTGTTCATGTCACACACCAGCTGCCTCCAAGACTGACTCTTGCTCTTACTATATTTTGTCTCACCATTTTCAAATATAAAGGGCTCTATTTTTATTCTCAACCTGCCTTCCCCTCCCAACCACCACCAGATTGCCTGGAATATTATCTGCCAAGAGAAAATAAAACCTGCTTTCCCCACCCTCAGTATCACTAAGCTTTTCATCGTTGTCAACCAGAGGGGACAGCAGTTGTTCTTGAGCCTTGCTTTCAACTAAAGGCAGGATGAGGCCCAGGGGCCCAGCACATGCTATACAGGCCCTCTCAACCTTGTTACGTTTGTGGCTCACTTAGGTATCCCTTTAAATAAAGGATTCCCCACCTAAACAGCCTTTATCTTTAAGGACCTATAAAAAAACAATCATTCTCATGGATTTCTTTTAACATTCGATATTTAATCTTTAAAAATAATTTTAAGGCCAGGTGCGGTGGCTCACGCCTGTAATCCTAGCACTCTGGGAGGCCGAGGCAGGAGGATCGTTTGAGCTCAGGAGTTTGAGACCAGCCTGAGCAAGAGCAAGACCCCATCTCTACTAAAAATAGAAAGAAATTATATGGACAACTAAAAATATATAGAGAAAAAATTAGCCAGGCATGGTGGCACATGCCTGTAGTCCCAGCTACTCGGGAGGCTGAGGAAGGAGGATTGCTTGAGCCCAGGAGTTTGAGGTTGCTGTGAGCTAGGCTGACGCCACGGCACTCTGGCCCGGGCAACAGAATGAGACTCTGTCTCAAAAAAATAATAATAATAATAATAATTTTAAGAACTTCATCTCTACTGCTCTAAAAGCAATGATAATTTTCAGAAATACTGTTTTGATAATTAGACACATACAATCAGAGTTGTATTACTAAGTGTTTAAGTGTTAAAGGCACAATGTATAAAAAACACTCCCTACTCAACAAAAGAAAGTTCTGACTTCTGGCTCAAAGCCTACCTTTTTGTTAGTGGGGACACCCACTGACAAGGTACCCAGTCAGCTGCAGATGAATGGCAGTAAATTCTGGTGTGTGTCCTCTGGCCTTTCTCACAGAATACAATCCTCTGTTAAATTTTCTGGCCTCACATATTCTAGCATGCCTACTTCCCTGACACTTTTATTCCCTTCCTACAGTATCTGCAAGGACAATTCTGGCATTTCCTCTTCACTCAGCATGGGCCATCATTTTCTCTTGCTCTTCTAGAAGCCACCCTAGCAGTGAGTTTGCACTATGTCCTGGAGTCTTTGCCAAAGTATCAAATCCTTTGTCCTAAGGGCACCTCCAAGCCAGTAAACTCTTCCTTAGCCAATCTTATGTTCAAGAACTCTCAAACTCTACTACCATGGGTACTGTTGGTACCTGCTGACTAGGTCATGTAACTCTTTTGGAGTATAATACCTTTGCTCCCTTATCAGATCCAGGACATTTCCAACTGGGTCCTGCTGTGACTTAATCCTATCTCAGCCTGGCATCCAAGAGAATAGGTGGGACCATATCTTGATGGGAGTAGGGTAGGGCAACTGCCTTGTAGAAAACAGCCTATATAGGCATTACCTGACCTACGATGGTTTCTCACATAAAAGGGGTATGTATTACCTCTTAAGAGGAAAAGGGGAAACCTCTACAAGCTCTGAGAGTTCAGTCTGGGGAGCCAACACCTGGAAAGCAGCCAACAAAATTGCCCCATCTCATGCGTCAGAATCCCAGTTTTGTCTTCCAAGGCCCTGACCTTGGCATAACATATCTGCCCCAGCTGTGTAACTGATTGTGTTTGCAGCTCAAGACTGTATTTAATCCTGAGTTTGGCCTTTTTCTTTTCTCCAAATGCTGACGATAAAGGCCTCTTTGGAAGCTACCAAAGAAGATGTCTGACCTTCTAAGTTTTCAATTTTTAACTGCCTTCAGCTTTTCATTATCCCTCTAATAGGCATTAATACAACTTAATAACAACCAGCCAATTCCCATTTTCCTTGTATGAATTGTTTCTTCTGTTTTTCCAAATGCCCAAATCATTGCAGTGGAACATTTTCTCAATTCACTACAGAAAGTTTTTGCAATCAGGCCAACACCTAATGCCAGAGGCTCTCTGTGCCCCCCTCCCCCATACCACCTGGGACGGTGCTCTCACTGCCAGCCAGGCCGTGAGTGATCCAGGCCCAAAACCTCATCTTACCACCTGTTTTCTTTGAGCATTCCTGGAACCACTGTCAGTTGGGTCCTCTGGGAAGCAGCTGCTGAGAGTGAGTTAAGAATGCAAACAGTAGATTGAAGAGTAACACCTGTGAAAAGAAAAGGGAGGAAGTAGGATTGCGTAGGGGGAGATGGCAGACCATAACGCATAGTGGACAAAGTCTCGGCCAGCCACATGGGAATCTTTAGAGCATCAATTGTCCATTAGGGCAGCCCCGGATCCAAGGCTGAGGTAGCCCTGAAGCAGAAAACCACAGAAGGCTGACGGTGAACCACACTCCTTACAAAGAAGGAGCAAGTCCTTTCTTGAAGGAGGCTCAGCAATGCATCTCTGTGTCTGCCATTGTGACACTCAAAATACTGTGGTTTTTCCCTGTGTGCAGTCCTCAACATATAGTAACCTAATTAAGGCCCCTGGTGGCTATTTGGACAAAGTCTGTGGACTTAATGAGGCCCTCGACACTTGCTCATCTCCAGAAGCCTCTCAGTCCTTCTCAGTCATTTCCTAGTGTGGACCCAGATATCGTCTTAACATCTCCACGTCCAAAGAGATTGAGCATAGCCTTAGAGAGAGAAGCCAGTAAATACCGCACCCTATTGGCAGAAGCCTGAGTTCCTTGCCACATGGGTCTTTCCGTAGAGCTGCTCTGAGTGGGGAAAGAGAAAGAGAAAGAGAAAAGGAGGAAGTCATAATTCCTTTTATGTCCTAGTCTCAGACATCACACACTGTCACTGCTACCATTTCCTATCTGTTAGAAGCCAAGTCATTAATTCCAGTCCCCCACTCAAGGGGAGGGTAATTAAATGAGGGAGAGATACCAAAGAATTTGAAGACCTATTTTAAAAACCACCACACTGACCAATTCAGTACTTATACAGAGGATTATTTCACTTAAGAATACTTTCCTATAAGAATACTATTCTTAGTGGCATAAAAGGCCATAGCAGAAAAAGCAGTGGATCCAGGAAAGATCCCAAAGTCCTCCAACAGTGACAAGAGGAGCTCCTTGACTTTCTATGAGTTCAACACCCTCTGGGCATTGAAATGATTCTACCTTTCCTTCAACCATCAGCACCATCAGCCTACATATTTGGGTAATAATTTTCTGATAGAGATTAGAAAAGTCACAAAGAGGCAATATAGTATAGTGGAAAGAACACTAAACTTAAAATCAGGAATCTCGGGTTATAATTTTGGTTTTAGCATTGTGCAAAGCAATGTTTGCCACTTCTAATCTCATTATCAGAGTGAGAAAGACTGAGATTGTTATTTGTCCTAAATTTCTCACAGGATGTTCTAAGGAACAAATAATATATAGCAAGAGCCTAAACTGCATATCTACAATGAATCTTAGAGATCTAGAAATGTCTTTCTCGGCATGTAGAAAAAGCCTCTGCCTCAGGAGTTAATATCTCCCCAGCAATCAGGAAAAAACTACCTGTTAACACCTTAGGCAGTGCACTGGGTGGGGGAAGGCAAGACAGCCAATTAATCCCACATCTTCAGTACTAGAAAGGGACTTAATTTCCTTTGTCAGTTTTATCTTGAAAAATTCTGGGGTAAAAACAATCTTTTCTTAAATTCTTTTTAGAGATGGGGTCTCACTCTGTTGCCCAGGCTGGTCTCAAACTCTTGGCCTCAAGCAATCCTCCTGCCTCAGCCTCCTCAGTAGCTGGGATTACAGGTGCAAGCCACCTTGTCTGGCACAACCAGAATCTTGAGCCTTAGAAGTCTTGAATTCTGCAGACTTACCTAGACTCAGTAACTGTGAATGGGTAGGCACAGTCCTGTGATCTAAAATGTGGCCCTCCAGATGGTTTGGAGCCCAGGAGCCTGTGACATGTAAGGACATGGTAGCCCCTACACATATTAGAACCATGGAAATGGAGAAATAGGCATTTCCAAAAGAAGAGGCCTATATACCTGAGAAGAAGAGAAAAGCAATTCTGGACAAATAAAACAATAGCTGTACTTTTTAGAAAAATAAAAGCTCAGGCAAAGTAAAAAGTTGAGGTCATTGAAGGGAACTGAAAATATAGATCATTCCATCCCTTGTCTTTGTTTCAAAAGGTAATAAAGATGCAAGAAGGGTGTGTCCTACCCACTGATTTTGTTCACACATAGAGCAAAACTATTGCCATCCCAATATGAGTGATGTCAAGTGAAAAGCGTTCAGGGTAGGGAAGAATGACATCAAGCCATGGAAGGGGAACCACAGGTATAAAGAATGCCCTGAGCTATCCGGGTGAGACAGGCATATAGGGACTTTCAGGGCGACTCCTTGGATAACTTGGGAGGTATCTGGGGACAAAGACAGGAGAGACATTGCTGGTAACTGTTGTTTGTCAGAACAAAATTTGTTAACATTGATTTATGCCTCAATTATATTGCCTAGGCTGTTGTTGCTTGGGAAACCATTGACTACTGAAATAATAATGCCAAAGAACTAAACAAATTAAAAGTATCAATTTTAGAAGTGATAGGAAACATCCATTAAAAGAAGGCAGGAGAGAATCAACATTTATTGAGCAAGTATCATGCCCCAGCTCTGAACTAGGAGTGTTACATTAGGTCTCATTTGATCTTCAGAAACTCTCCATGTGAGTGTAGAATTTAAGCTCCTTGAAGGTTGAGTCTTTGTCCATTTGGTCACTGCTGTATCACCAGCATCTAGAACAATGCCTGCAGTTTAGAAAGTACTCAATAAATATTTGTTATTTTTTAAAAAAGGAATAAATAGGCCGGGCGCGGTGGCTCACGCCTGTAATCCTAGCACTCTGGGAGGCCGAGGTGGGTGGATCGTTTGAGCTCAGGAGTTCGAGACCAGCCTGAGCAAGAGCGAGACCCCACCTCTACTAAAAATAGAAAGAAATTATATGGACAGCTAAAAATATATACAGAAAAAATTAGCCGGGCATGGTGGTGCATGCCTATAGTCCCAGCTACTCGGGAGGCTGAGACAGGAGGATCGCTTGAGCTCAGGAGTTTGAGGTTGCTGTGAGCTAGGCTGACGCCACGGCACTCACTCTAGCCTGGGCAACAGAGTGAGACTCTGTCTCAAAAAAAAAAAAAAAAAAAGGAATAAATACAATTATCTCCATTTCTCAGATGGCAAAACTGAGATTCAGGTAGAGTAATTAAATTGCTGAAAATTACACAGCTAGCCAAGATTTAAACCCAAACTATTCGATATTAAAGCCTACCTCCTTAGAAGTCATTTTCTACTAAAAGCAAGAACTTGCAATAACTTTCTGACTTCATTTATTATTTAAACCCTGCGTACTTCCAAAAAGAATTGGAAGGACCTACTGTATGACTTGCCTCACTATTGACATCCTTTTTCAGAAAGTTAAGGAAATAGATACTCCATATTTTGATCAATAAGAAAGTACTAGTCCATGAAACAGTTGTGATAGAAATCTTAAGAAACCATTCCATATGTCATAAGAAATGATGAGAAGCTTGGTATCACTGGTCATGTACCCTAAACACTTCCTGCATATAAGTGAAATACCAGGGTTAGACTATCCAAAAAGGAAAAACAAATTTTCCAGGATTGGAGATTCTTACAAGGAAAATTCTACCAAAATAAATTTCACTGGAAAGTGTTAAACGTGTAAGATAATTTTTTTTAAAAAACACTGAACCCTGCCCCAATCACAAGCCTAGCAATAAGTAACAAGTAACAGCATCTTGCCCTGAGAAGGGGCAAGGACATGAGAGAGACCTCTCAGTGGCACAGGCATGCAAGACTCAATGGAAGCTAACAGTGGACAGGAATTCTGACAAAAACTCTGCTGTAGCTTCAGGGCTCACACAGAGCACAACGTATCAGCAGTTTAATGATGATGGAATTTGAAGTCTAAGGTGGACTGAAGGTAACTATAACAACAACCAAAAAAACATCTGAACTGTTGGCTAGATTAATTCAAGCACTCCACAGTAAAAGACTGACAGAAGAAGAGTCCTGCCCATTTTCAGGCACTTGTTTTCCCCAATCTCACTATGCTATACAGTGTCCAGGATCCAATTTAAAATATATATGTGTGTGTGTATACATATAATATATACACATACACATGTGCATATATATGTATACACATGCATATACGTGAGACACACAAAAAAGAAACACACACTCACACATTGGCAAGAAATAAAGCAATCAACAGAACCATACCCAGTTTGGTGGAACCATCAAATGTGAATTTTAAACTAACAATTAATAACATATTAAAATATTTACTAAGAAGTATGAACACTATGTATGAACAAATGAGAAATTTCAGGAGAAAGCTGGAAACTATCAAAAATAATCAAATGGAAATGCAAATTAAAATACATTAGAGATGAATACTTCCTTCAATAGTTTTATGAGCAGACTCGATACATTGGAATATGTAAACATGAACATAAATTTTTTAAAAGCATCCAAATGGAAAGCAAAGAAAGAAAAAGAGTGAAAAAAAGAACAGAGCAGAGCACAAAGCATCTAAGAGCTGTGGAAAAATATCAAATGATCTAACATATGTAAAACTGGAGTCCTAAAAAGGAGGACTAAGATAAGAAAGGGGGGAAAGATATATTTGATAAGTAATAGCTGAGAGTTTTCCAAAATTAATGACAAACTACGGATATAGAAATCTCAGAGAAATTAAAGCAGGATAAAATTTTTTTTAAAATCACATACATAATACTCAACTTAATAAAAACCAAAGGTAAAGAGAAAATCTTGAAGACAGCCAGATGTAAAAGAAACATTACACATAGAGGAAATATAAGAATTATGATACATATTTTATCAGAAATTATACAAGCCATAGACAAAGTGAAATCTTCAAATAAAGAAAAAAGGAAAGGAAAAATTGGTCATTCCAAAATTCTATACCCAGCAAAATTATCTTTCAGACATGAAGAGGAGGTAAAGGCTTTTTCAGACAAACAAAAGATGGAAGAATTCAGTTCCAGCAAATCTGCACTACAGAAAAATGCTAAAGGAAGTTCTTTGGGCAGAAAGAGTATAATACCAGATGGAAAATTAGATTTAAACAAATAAAGCAAGAGCCCTGGATATGGTGGGGAAAAAAAAAAAAAGAGAAGAGAGAGTGAGAGAGTAACTAAAATGTTTCTTATTTTTTAATGTCTTTAAAAGATAATTGGCTGTTCAAAAAGCAAGAAAAAATATCAAAATATATTCTGAGGTTTGTAACATATATAAAAGTAAAATGTATAACAACAATAGCAAAAACAATGAGAGGGAAGAAATGAAAGTGTACTGTTGTAAGGTACTTAAACACTATAATATTATTTAAAAATAGACTGTAATAAATTAAAGATAGGTAGATATACATACATATATACCCATATATAGAGAGAGAAATGTACATTTTAAACTCTTGAACAACTAAAAACTAAAACAAAGTATAACTATATTTAATGTGTACGTATGTGTGTATATATAAATACAAGATAGATAGAAAAACTATATTTTCATAATGCAGATAAAATGGAATCCTAAAAATGTTCAATTAAACCAAAAGAAAACCAAAAAAATCCTAGAAAAAGAGAGGGGAAAGTAGCAAAATAAAGATGGAACAAATGGAAACCAACTAGCAAGAGTGAATGTAAATCCAACCATATAAATAATTGCATTAAATGTAAATGGTCTAAACAACACACCTTTCTTAAAAAACAGTGTCAGGTTGGATTAAAAAGAGCAAGAACCAACTATATTTTATCTGTAAAATATATCTCAAACATAAAGCTATAGATAAGTTAGAAGTCAGCTGATGGACAAAGATATACCATACAAACAATAAGCATAAGCTGGAGTAGCTACTACTATTGGACAAAGGAGACTTCAGAAAAGGACTACTACACGGGATGAATAGGGTATTATGTAACAATGAAAGGATCAATTTGAAAATTTCCTCCATCCTATCCTTTTTTGCTATTATTTTCATACATTTCACTTCCACATATTTTATAAACCTCACAATATTTTTTTCATTTATTTAGCCTTTCTTATATGAATAATACCACTGAGTAACCACATAGCACATGGGGAAAATAATCTCTTTATAAAAGTATTTTAACTAATAAGTAAAGAATAAAATATAACTATCTTGCTATTCCAAATAAATTAATGAATCTGGATATTCAGTATCCACCACTGCTAGTATCACAAAAAGGTAATCAGACATTTCACACCTTTTGATGAAAGATCACACAACCACCTATAGTCTTGCCAAAGGGATTGATCATAAATCTGGTAAACACTGCCTCAGCTGCCAATTTTCAGGAAGTTCAAAGTACAGGGGGCCATGATGAGCTGCACGGTAAGTATGCAAACAACAAAATCCCAGCCATAGGTCATGCTACAGGTCAAATGGCCCATGTTCTTCAACAGATAAATTATAAGAAAAATAAAGGGATGAAGAAGGTACTGTAAATAAAAAGGGACTAAAAAGTAAATAAAAATGGGCAAGACTAACCTACAGTATCTAGGGGTACAAGAAGAGATTAGTATAAAAGTCCAGCTAGTGGCTACTTTGGAGGGAACGAGAGGTTGGACATTGTAAGAGGCACCTGGAGGAGCTTCTGGAGTTGATGACAAAGTTCTGTTTCTTCACCTGGGTGATAGTTACAAGAATACTTGCCTCATAACTAACTCATTAAGCCATACATTTGTGTTGTGTGGCTTTTATGATCTGTGCTTTCATTTACAATAAAAAGGTTAAGAAAAGAAACAATGTGATCTCAGACCTCAGAACTGAAAAGAATTTATATAAAAGTTGGCAAATGGGGCTTGACAAGAGATAGACACTAACAAAAGGTTAAAATCCCTCAGGATACTGCAAAACAAATTCAAAGCAAAAATATAAATAATAAAAAAAACAGACTCACTACTCAGAGCAAAAGGATTAATGTTACAGGTTCCTATGATAACAAAAATGAAAGATCAGAGCTTCTATTAATATCGTCACTTAAGAAGTGGGATCTTTGGTCCTTCTTAACCAGAACTGTCTTTTTAGTTCAAAGTCCAAGACTGGTAAAAATACTCAAAGATACTAGTCCCTAAGAATTCCCTAAGAATCCAGATTTCCAGATTTAAATAAATTATATCTCAGAGCACAAAAGTGATGTGATCAAAGGAATCCTGCCAGCCAGGAATCAGAGAGAGGGACTCACTCCCCCATTTGGAGTGTCTTGTTCAAAACCCACAGAACTAGCTTAAATTGGAACTTATGAAGGTCTTTGGGCAACCACTTAAACTAATTATGCCACCAAACTTCCTGTTACCTGTATTTATATATGCACATAACTACACATACAGTTTACTTGTAGGAGGGCCAACGCATCATAGGCACTTTCTCTAAAACAAGATAATTAAACATGTTTATCTTTTTAATTGTTATAGCCACAGTATTTAATTCAATACATGCTACATCATGACATGAATATATAAATTGTAATTCTTTCAGTTCAGTACTTTTGGCTTTCACTTTCTCTATTTTACGTAAGTATTAATACATTGATGATTTCAAAAGGTTTGCTAATGCCAACATTCGTAGCTGTAATGATGACATTTTTTTAAAAAACAGCTATTTGTATTATCATGGTGTAGAGTATGAGAATAGAAGTCAGAAAACCTGGTTTTAGTCTGAACTCTATCATTAACTGTTCTTTGACCCTATATGTCAAAGTATCCTGTAGGAAAGAATTTAGTTTTCTGTCTATAAAATATAGATGCTGGGTTACATCTGCAGAAAAAAAGAAAGTATTTTCACTTTAATAGAGGGCTCTGGGTTTTGAAGGTTCCTCCCATTTCAAAGGAAATGAGTCTTTAATGCTGCCATTTTAGGGTCTGTGACTGATATTTGGCACATTCAGTTTTCTTCTCTGCTTCTGAGTTCAGAGCTCCAAGGCCACACAAGGCAATCCCCAGGCTCCTAACAGAACAGGCTCCACCACATATTCACCAACAAAAAGCTTTAAGGATTCATGGATATTGGAACTCTCCCTTTTAAATTGGCTTATTTTTCACTCATCAAACTGGCAAAATTGCCAAGAATAGCAATGCCCAGGGCTGATACAGTGGTGGGTGAAGGCACACTGTCGTATATTGTTGGTGGAAGAGCAAATTGGTAAAATCATTTTGGATGTCAATTTGGCAGCATCTACCAAAGTTCACGTCATGCCCTTTGACTCAGCTATTCCAATTATAGAAGTTTACCCTACTGAAAAAACTATATATGCATGTAAGAGTGGATTTTCTGGCCTATTTGTAATAGTGAAAAACTGGAAGGAACTCAAATTTTAATCAATTGAAGATGAGTTAAATAAAATTCAGTACAGTTAAATAATGAAGTTCCATTCAACCATTAAAAAGAATGAGAAAGATCTATTTATACTGATATGATCTTCATAAGAAATTATTATTAAATAAAAAATGCAAGTTGCAAAACAAAATGTAGAGTATGGCACCATTCACAAAACTGTGAATGCTTATGCATATATACATATTCATGCATATGTGTGTGTGTGTTTAATATATGAGATTATATAGACATAGGAAAAGTCTGAAAGAACATGCACTGCAACAGCCATGACAATGTCCCTCGTAGATCTTCTGCTGCAGGGTGCATAAGCAACACACGGACCCCAGCTGCTGTGCTCTGAAACCCATCACTGCATTAGCTCCAAAGCCACGTTTCCCAGAGGCTGATCCCAGCCAATGACTACATGCAGTAGAGACACTAAGGCAGGCCCATTTCTGAGAGATTTACAACTCCTGACGGAAGACTTTGCCTCAAAGATTGCCCACTGGCCTGGTCTAAACTTTCTTAAAACTGCAATGCCATCAAAGACCTCCCTTCCCTCCTTCCCTCTCTCCTTCACAGGGCTCAGACCTGCCTTCCAGTTTGATGGCTCTCTTCCTCTTCTCTGACTCACTCCTCATTGTCCCTCACAGGGGTTTTCCCCAATAAATCTCTTGCATGTCTAATCCCAGATTGGCATCTACTTCCTGAAGTGCCAAGACTAATATCAAGCTGACAGTGGCTTTCTCAGAAAAGTGAAAGAATATGTAAATGTTTGCTTTAGGCGTTGTTACTTTTGCAAATTATTTTTCTTAAAGATCTAAAAATAATAAATAGCAATAAAACCCATGTGCTTAAAGTGAGTCCCTTTTCTGCATGAGCATACAGAAGCATGTGCACATACTCACATATAGGTTCTCTAGTACACCATCCACAGGGCAGGTAATGATTCTACCTACTGTTTGAACAGCACTTCAGAGTTTTCATTCTCACTAAATCTCTGCCGCTACCTTGGCAAAGAAGTAGATTTTGCATTATGAACCTCTTTTTACATCAGAACTTTAGCTCTCTGAGTCCTAGACCTCCTGATCCAATCTAGTGTTCTTTCCTGTTCACCTGATTGCCCCCCTATACTGGAGAGCCCAGGCGCTGGGTGAGAAGCTACACCCTCAATGAACCAGCAGGCTGTGCACAGAGCTCATTCAGCAACTCTGGCCAAATGCTCTGCCCCAGGCCCAACTCTCTCGTCTGGGAGGTGTGTTTGTATTAGAGGCTGAACTAGCCAAAGAGATTTGCTCAGCTCTGCAGAGTTTTGAAAAATGTAATTATTAGAGAAGATTGATTTTTAGTAAGAAGTTTTTCATAGCTCTGTTAAAACGTACTGAAGTTTAAATCCTTTCTTAAACTATTCCTCTCCAGATGGTTAGCACCAGATTGAAGGAAAGCCAGGCTGGAATTCCATTCTTCAGCACACAGCAAGCAGACACAACACAGTCCTCGATTGGCGAGGGCAGGGAATGCAGCCTGCTGTGGCCTGGAAACTTCATCTGCTTTGTTTCCTTTCTCATAGCCCCAGCATTTACAGAGAATGCACAAACTTCTAGGTTCCTGAACTTGCCTAAGAACCAAGCCAGACTACTCGGGGTATTGGTTTGTGACTATTGTCATCACTGTTATGGTCATTTTAACATTGGCAAATTTGATCAAAAAATATAAGGGTTTTTTTTAACTAATATTTGCTGAGCTCTTACAGTCCAGTAGGCACTATTCTCAGCACTTTAAACACTGAATTCTCACAACCACCCAAAAAAAGCACATCTTATTATCCTTATTTTATAGATGCAAAACCTAAGGCCAAAGAGGTTAAGTGACTTGTCCAAAGTCACACAGCAGTAAGTAGTAGAGCTGAATTTTGAACCAAGGTAGAGTGGTTCGAAGTGAACTCATTTCATGAAACTACCTACTGTCTAAGAAAAACAAACTCTAAAAAGTGGTCTTCGTCCACTTATATTTTCTGATTGCTCTTCCTTTTCTCCCCACCCCAATAGAGACATCTTTTCATCTTCTTTTCCCAGTCTCTCTTTCCCCCGTGATTTTTACTTTACAGGAATCCTGTCCTCAGATCATACCTGAGTTAAGGCATAATCTACAATCTGAGGGGACTCTGAAAAAGGGAGAGAGATGTTGACTTGGCATTGAGGGCAGACCTGATTCAGACAAGGCTATAGGAGAGGGCTAATGACTTAGGAGGAACCAGAACGGATTCCACAATGGCACGTGAGCCTGGGATGAGCTGAATCAAGTTACAACAGAAAAAAATGCCTGTTAACTTATCCTAATGCTATTTTAAACTAAAGAATAACTCAAGATTTTAAAACTATTCTGAGACCCATGTGCTATTACCTGCAGGACTGGCCTAGGAAAATGGACATAAGAACTTGGGAGGTAGAATGTGGAAGACTAGAGCATCACAAATGAGAAGCAGGAGGTAATTTCAGTATGAAAATGGAATTTTTCTTTACTGGAGGGCAGAAGATTTTTCAGAAATTAACAGCATTGTAAGTAGAATCAAAAGCTGGCACCACCGAATCGCACACCTATGCAGAAGGCTGTACTAATTTTCCCCAGCCACCCTCCTTGGAGAGGAGCAAGGGTCTGATATCTTCTGCCCAGGAGAAATGACAAAGGAAATATTCCCTGCATCAACTCCCACCGCCTCCAACCTAAGAAATTCTTTAAGTCAGAATCCCAAGGGGTCAAAAATCATAAAATTTTGAAGTTAGTTCTCATTCTTCCCAGAGCAAGAAACCATCTGAAAGAGGATCTTGGAGAACTCTCCTCCAGCAGAATTCTGGCTCCCTACTCATGTAGCGTCAGCTATGGACACGGACTCAGAATGGTCAGGACAAAGTTAAGCACTTTGGGGCAACTTTGGAGGAGGGCAAATAGTGCCAACTGCTGGCCTGGGCACCGGAAGGAAAAGGGCAAGAAGAATGCCAGGTCACATTGCACCCAGGCTTTGATGGGTTGCTGGGGTCAGTAGCCCAGGAAGAAATAGCTAAAGAAAAAAAGAGATATGAAAGATAACAGCTAAGGTGGAGACAGTCTCTTTATTTCCTCTCCTTCCAAAGCCACAGGCCGAGGAGGAGGTTTGTGACAACTCTGGGGAACTGTTTTTGAGTCTGGTGCACAGGGTGCTTCTTGGCTCTGCTCTACACTAAAATGGCAGCCCTGGGCGACTGGAAAGTGAAGTGTGGGAAAGAAATACAGTGACAGAATAGTAGAGCCAAGGACAGGGTTGAGTGGGTTCAAAATTTTGCCAGTTTCTAAATGACCCAATAAATATTGGATTAATGGAAAAAAAAAAAAAAAAACATTTCAAATGACCCCTTCTGCTCCTCCAGCTTTGCTTTAGTTTGGTTTTCTCCTATAGGGGTAACAGTGTATCTCTAACTTGGTTAGCCACAGTAAAATCATTTGTGTTCTTTCAAAGGCCAGGGTCAGTCTGGAGGAGATACCTGCCTTCATGCCCTGAGTAGTGGAAATCCTGCCCACACAGGGACAGAAGCCAGCCTGTGAACATCCTCTTTATGCTGTGTCTCAACATAAGCATCTCAAACACCGACTGATTTGTCTGCCCAGACTTGTGCTTCCTAGACACTATCGTATCTCCCAAAAGACTCCCTTCCCTCCCTCTCACCATCCTTGCCCCAGAATGCCCACTCCTTTAATCCTGTGGCCCCAGCTATTGCAGCATAATTTCTTAACCATGGAAGTTTCCAGGACAGTCCTCATTTCACATGTTTGGTTATTCCTAAAAATCAGAAAACTATGCTGGAAATTCCATTATTTCCTCATCTAAATTATGTCTCTCATATGCCCTCTTATACCCAGAAACAATAGAAATATCCTCTTGCCAAACTTTTTGTCCCAATTTTTATTAAGAAATAAATCATTCATCCAGTGCCAAAACATCTAGGACTTGCACAGCCAAAAATTAGCTTGAATGTCATAGCCTCCTCTCTCCCAATCCATGACAGATACTGTTAGTAGTACACAGAACTCTGCCACTGAAATCTCATTCTGCTCATAATCCTCACAGCAATACAATCAGCAAGGCTAAAAGTCATTGCCAATCAATTTTACATTTGTTCTAAGCTTTGCAAACTTATCTATGACAAATATGTCACCAACAAATCAAGTGCAGCTAAGAGTGCATCCAAATATCTACATGCCAATATATCTGTATTTTAAATCTCATCCTGCACAGTAAATGCGTTTTAAAAGAAGACACCTGTGTGTATGGTTCCTATATCCAAGGACTGCACCTCTAACTATAAAATTTCAGGGGTTCAGGTAGATGGGTAACAGAGCTGAGAGTCTTTCTGGAGCTTCAAATGGAACCAAGTGAGAGACCCTAATTCTACCTGTGCCCAATACAAGCCCCAAGCTATAAGTAAAAAATTTTCTTCAAATTAGAGAAATAAAGTTACTAATTCATGAGTCCACCTCTTATCTATAATAAAATACCAAAGATGCAAGGCACTCCACATTCATCAGGACCACCTAATGGTCTCTGATGGCCAGGAAAGTTCAGGAAGAATGGAAATGTATTCTTACACTCTACATCTTACCACACTGTCAAAAATGTGTGCACACATGAATCATGCCCATAAAAGATGATCTGCAGATGTATTTATTGTGACAGAGCTATTTCAAAAAATGTTTTGTGTCTGGGGGATTATTTTAAGGATGATAATTAGCATGCATGTACCACCTCCAGAAGTAGTTCTGTATTAGCAATGCTGTTTAATTTCTGAATTTATAATGTCACATTTTATGAGTTCAAATAAAGATAGAGACAAGATCCAACATTGGCTGCCACTTCTAAATAGCATCACAGAACTTTCTGAGGACAGTTTACAGGGATAACAATAGGAACCTGAAACTTTTGACTCAGTTGCTGTAATTTTCCATTACAGACCCAATTTCAAATATTGAATTTCAGGCTATAAAGGGTAGCCTGATTCCTCAGTGAATTTATAGAGTGGATGATTTTTGTAATTTGAATAAAAAGGGTAGTGTACTATTATCCTTTGAACATAGAAGGACAGGTTGCCAATTCTGGGCTGTACTCAATGACAACAAACTGTCAGGAAGATATATTCATAAGCTTTTTCCTTTTCAAGTTAAATCCATCATGATAATAGTACAAGAATGTATCCAAAGCCTTTTTTGTGCTTTGATTCCCAACTTGAAGGCATGGAGGTACCTGAAGAATTGGGATTGGCAAAGACCTTAAGATTTCACCCTCATGTATTTTAAGGGTATATAATAAACACCAGAAACAACCTATATGTTCACCACTCAGATAATATTAGGAAAAAGTTGTCATCATGTGCACAAGGGAATAAAATGAAGCCATTAATGTTGTCTTTGAGGAATGTGTAATTAAATAGAAAAATATATGGAAGCATACATTAACATTTTGGCAGTGGTTGGTTTCCTCTGGGGAGGAAATCTAAAAGAGAAGGGTGATAAAGAAATTTATTTCTCATTATCATATTATTTGAATTTTATTTTTATTTTTTATTTATTTTTTTTTTTTTTGAGAAAGGATCTCTCTCTGTTGCCCAGGCTAGAGTGCAGTGGTATGATCATAGCTCACCACAACCTCAAACTCCTGGGCTCAAGTGACCCTCCTGCCTCAGCCTCCCAAGTAGCTGGGACTACAGGCACATGCTACCATGCCTGGCTAATTTTTCTTATTTTTGTAGAGATGAGGTCTTCCTATGTTTCCCAGGCTGGTCTCAAACTCTTGGGCTTAAGCGATCTTCCCATCTTCGCCTCCCAAAATGCTGGGATTAGGAGGTAAGAGCCACTATGCCAGGCTGAATTTTTTATTATAAGAATTTTCATTTAAAAAGTAATTTCACATGCAGCATAACTGCAATTTTGAAAAAATAAATGGACTTATATCTCTATCTACTCCTCCATACTTACCTATATTTTCCAAATATCCTTCAATAAAACATGTATTACTTTTTAAAAAGGGAAAATAAACACGATTTTTAAATGTCATAATAATCTCTTTAAAAAACTCATTTTGATAAAGTAAAGTCACTTGATATGGCCTGTGGGATTCCTCACATTATAGAACATGAGACCCTGGCTCTCCAAATGCTTGAAATCTGCTATCAAGACAAAGACATAAACTGCTGATTTTAAATATCAGGAAGAGCTTTAAATAACATGACACAAAAAACACTTTGCATCAAAAATCTGTGGTATACTCAAACCTCAATTTACTTGGGAGCGCATTCCTTCTTGTTATTGAATGCCCAGGAATTGCATTGCTGGAAAAAAATGAAAAATTAGAAGATGTGAGCCTGAGACTAAGTTTGCTTTACCCTTTAAAAACATAAAGACAAATAACAGAATATCAATAATAAAGGTTTTATAGTACTAAAGTGTCTATAAACTAATTGAAAAATTAGTTAATGACTGAGTTACACTGGGTTGTCCAGATTTTCCTTTCTAAAGACAACAAAAAGGCAACCTACAGTAGTGACACAGAATGATGATGGAGAATAATGATTGTTGTGCCAAAAAAGCAAATTATACAACCTTAGCTATAATATGATTCCACTAAATGTATGGGTTGATGGATGGGTGGGTGGGTGAACAGATGGATTGGTAGATGGATGGACAGACAAATGGATAAAAGGGAGGAAAGGAGAGAAGGAGAAAGGGAAGAAAGGAGCAATGAAAGGCAGAAGAGAGGGAAGAAAACATAGTCACCAACTGCTGATTGGTTTTTCTGAATGGTGAAACTGTGATTACCTTTTAGCGCCCTCTTTTGGAGTTTCTGACTTTTCCATAATACACATGATAATTTTAATTTTTTAAGTGCTTAAGTAAAATTGATGTTTGATGAAGGAGTTGGACCTCCAGAGAAATTCAACGATTTGTTAAAGTTCACCCAACTAGCTAGAGTAGTACTTGGACTTCAACCGATCTGTAGTCTTGGCCAAAGGGTATCAAATGTTTCTATTCTCACAAGACAAGGCATCCTTTTTATGTTCTAAGGAATTTTCACACATTAAGTCCCAGAAACTAATGGCCTACATAAGTCAAGGATAAATTGATATGTTAGGTACAAAGATCTTTTCTGCTCTCCTTAAAGAGAGGATGTTGGGGCTTGTCTTTAGCTCATTGCTTCTTTTTATGTCTTCCGAAGAATTAGGTTGAAGAACTCTCTTCAGGAACTAGGAGCCTGGGGAACTTTGTTTAAAACATTACCATGGAGGAAATAAAATTAGAGGTGTTACTGGCTGCTCTAACCTTAAGCTTCTCCAAAATATATGTTCTGTTTCCACAGAGCTCAGCTCACTGGTTTATAGAACAATCTGGTACTTTCATCAGGAAGAGTGATTACAACATCAGTAGTTGCTGGAAACAGTGTCTATTGTCCTGATTACTCATTGTCAAGAATTCCTTGTAATCAGATCAGTGAAACATTGTTACCCCAGAGCAGTCCCCTCAAGATCACTCACACTGTTACCTGTGAGCTTGTGCAGATAAGGGTTTAGCCCAGTGGTCCCCAACCTTTTTGGCACCAAGGACTGGTTTCACAGAAGACAATTTTTCCACAGACTGGGAGGGAGGAAGGGGGATGGTTTGGGGATGATTCAAGTGCATTACATTTATTGTGTAGTCGAACCTCTCTGCTAATGATAATCTACATTTTCAGCTGCTCCCCAGCACTAGCATCACTGCCTCAACTGCACCTCAGATCATCAGGCATTAGATTCTCATAAGGAGCACACAACCTAGATCCCTAGCATGCACAGTTTACAGTAGGGTTCAGCTCCTATGAGAATCTAATGCCACCGCTGATCTGACAGGAGGCGGAGCTTATGCAGCGATGCGAGCAATGGGGAGCAGCTGTAAATACAGATGAAACTTCGCTCACTCACTGGTGCTCACCTCCTGCTGTGCAGCCCTGTTCCTAACAGGCCACCTGTAGCAGTCTGTAGCCCAGGGGTTGGGGACCACAGCTTTAGCCTATATTGTTTGAAAACAGGAATACACGTTTTCCAAATTGCTTCAGCTTCTCTTGGTGAAAATGACATCCTCATGCCCATTTCCTCCTTCCATGGAACCCAATGATCCAACTGAACAATATTGAAGTGCTAAATCGGTGGATTGTGTAGTCAGGCTAACATATACATGTTTGCTTAGATAAGCAAGCAGTATGCCCAGGAAACATAAAAGTATCTTTCATTCCCAAAAAATAATGGCAACAAAGAGGATGGCTAGAGAAGGAAAAAAGTTATTAAGTCACCAGAGGTTGTTGTTCAGAAAGGCTCTATGTGAGTAGCCAAAAATGCTCTATGTGAATCTCAGACGAAAGCAGCATTTGAGAACTTGGAACTTAAGTGAAAATGCTTGCAAGACTTCCTGGGAAACCAAATAAAGACAAATGCCAAGGATAGGCTAGGTCAAACAATCAGAATTAAGATCTAGATCCTAAATTCCACACCTGTATTCCATACCTGCCCAACACACTTGTGCACTGCTTGTCTTCCACCCCACAGGAGGGATGCCTGCCTCGTTCCGTTCATTGCATCCTCACGACCACAGTCGAGCAGGGTTCTTTGTATTCTACAAGCCTGCATGGGGAATATGTTGTTTTCATTAAGACTTGACTTTGGAGTGCGGAGGAGGTAAAGGAAGTGCATTCGCTTCCTGGGCCAAGGCCACAGAGAAGAGCTTTTTTCTTGGAAGCAACAAAGGCAGAAACCCTGGTTGGGCCACCAGAGCCTCACCTAGTGAATTAATGTCATGGCCCGAGGAGGCCAGGGCCAGGAAACCTGCCATCATTCACATGTCAGTGGTTCTAGACAGTTCCACCCACCATTCCATTTATTTGCTCCAGAGAAAGGTCTGGCAGTTCTTTGTTGTATAGCTGGGCAACCTTTCCCCCCGCAAAAAAGTATTAACTTGACTCAAGCTTTTAGATTGCAATGGCACTGACTTTACCCATTAGATAGATGTGTGTGAGCAGGTAAAGCAGGACTGGCTTGAGTCCCTGGAAAATACCAATAATGATAATAGTGAGAATAATAGCAGCAAACATTTATTTGACATTTATTAGGTGCCAAGAACTATTCTAAGCACTTTCCTATATTAACCTCTCTGGACCTCACTTACCCCATATGTAAAATGGGGCTGATAATAGTACCTGGACCCCTGAGTTATTACAAGGATTAAATGAGTTATGGAAAGTGCCCAACTCAGGCAGTCTGATTCTGGAATCTGTACTTTTTTTTTTTTTTTTTTATTTCATCTTGTTATGGGGGATACAGAATTGCAGGTTACATACGTTGCTCCTGTACCGCCTTTCCCCCCAAGTCAGAGCTCCAGGCATGTCTGTTCCCCAGGTCGTGCGCGTTGCACCCATCGTGTAGGTATATATCCCTCCATTCCCCATCCCCCCTTCCCGAGTCAGCACTTTCAAGTGTTACCACTCCCCAAACGGTGCGCAATGCACTCATTGTATAGGCATACCCCCATCCCCTCCCCCACCCCCCACCTCAGTCTGATATCCAATTGGTGTCGTTCCCAGATTTGTATTTAGGTGATGATCAGGGAAACCAATTTTCTGGTGAGTACATGTGATGCTTGTTTTTCCATTCTTGGGATACTTCATTTAATATAATGGGTTCCAACTCTCTCCAGGAGAACCATAGAGATGTCGTATCTTCATCATTCCTTATAGCTGAGTAATATGGAATCTGTACTTTTAACCACTTGTATTAGCCATGTTTCAAGCTTCTGTAAAGGTGACATTTTAATATCTGCCCTACATGCATATGCTCTAGACAACTGGATAATATGTCTGAGTCACTTTGCCTTGGCCTCCTGCCTCCCTTGTTGACTAACCCTCACCCCTTCCACCCAGGTTATACTTTTCAAATACAAACCACCCAACCCATAGCCCACACCCCCAACCACCTTCCTGATCAGGCTCTCACACTCCAAGCCACTATACACCTGCCTTAATTACCATATGGCCAGATACCAGACAGCTAGGGATAGCCCCTATGCCCTAGAGCCCATTGAAATTATTCAACTAGCCAATCCTAAGCCAGTTCACCTTGCCTTGCCCAAGTTTTTCCCAAGGAAAACACAATAAAGGCTCTTGCTCACAGTTCTCCCCTCTTCCTCTACCTCCTGACTGACCCCAGTGCTTCCTTGGGTGGCCCCCCTTAGCATGGCAAGCCCCCTCCCCTTGGGAACTGTTAGTAATAAACTATCTTCTCAATGACAATTGTCTCCTGATGTGTTGGCCTTACTATATCTCAAATTATCTATTAATACACATGTTTTAAAACACCACTATACCCAGCAAATAAGTCCCTATGAATCAAACCAGAAATGCCTGCTGTGTACTCAGTTCAATTCATCTCTGAAACCTTTCTTACTTCCTACCATTACTGGGTAGAATTTCAAAGAATCCATCTGTGTGTGAGAAAAGCCTTGGGGTACTTCCCTAAATGGGGTCTATGATCCTTCACCTCATCTTTGTAATAATGTTTCCTTCTCACAGGAGCAGGTGGGACCCCTGTCCTTAAGCACAACACTGCAAAGATTACTGTATATCTTCAAAATATATAAAGATATAAAATATGCAACAACGTATAGGATACATATCTGCTCCAGGAAAAGAAAATATTAAAACCTGAAAATCCCCTGCTGGATGTATTTTGGTTAGAAATTCTGCTTGCTTGATATTTATACGTGTAAGGCTGGTGGCGGCCCCCTCCCAATGGAGAAAAAGGAAAAAGCCCACGAGACCTGCCGGGAACAATGCCTGCTAGGCCCAGCTGAGTTAAAAGAATAACCACACTTGATGGTTACCATGACAAGGGTCTCTGCTCCTGGAGTCTGTCACGGTTCCTGGAGTCCACCCATACCACCAGCCCCTCCTATTTCTCCACACCTGCCCTAAAACTGCAACAGAAAGTTCCTTGCTCTCCCCGCCATAAATCTTTCCACCAAAGAAACCCCCACCCACAGCCCTAAAAAAACATACACAAACCCACTCAGACTTCTGGGCGGTGCGACTTCTCAGGTCTCTCTCTCCCTCCCCCGGGACCTGGGAACCTCACCCGGGTCCCTCTCTCTTGGGACTCATTACCCCTACCTGGGAGCACTCCAATAAAGCCTCTTTACTTATCCCTTTCAACTCTGCTCGTCTTTCTTTCTCCGGCACCGCCCAATCCAAAAAACCTTACAATATGGATGTGTAGAAATGAATCTAAAAAACAGGGGAAAACCTACTCCCTGGTATCCCACAAAAGGCAAAGGAAAGTTATGACTGGGTATATGACAGGCCTAAGGAAGGTAATAAACAGGGTTGGAACGTTCCTCCACCTTTTGCTAGAATAAGTATCTGACAGTCCCCACAAAGGTTTAGGTTTCCACAACGGGCTGCAGACAAAATCCCCAGTGTGGACACCAATATGCAAGCTCAAAATCCCAAAAGTGCTTGAGTCATGTTCTGAATTCAGAGGGACTAGTCGTACAAGGCATTCTCTGATAGAGTAGATAATATCTGATGAGAATGTGACATAGTATTTGATAGGAAACAAAAGGTGAACAAAATCCTTCGGCTCCTCTCTGACTATTGATGTTCTAAAACATACATCTCCTTGTAACCAGAAGAATCAAAGTAGTCAAACCCCATGAGGGAAGATCCTGCTCATGCTGGCAGTCACCAAGACAGCCCCCCCACGGACACCTGGTACTGAATGAGACACAGCAAATTTTAAAATTGGGGCAGCACTGAGGCAATTTGCTAAAATGAAACATTGAGACCCCACCATATCTGACTTGCTTCCTCATTTAAGTAAATTGTATTCATGAGAAAATGCTTTATTTGCATCAACAGCATATGCATCAGATGCCAGGTTTATCTCAATTCAAATATGCATTTTAAAGTTGTAAACATATGGTTACAATTTCTGTGGAGCTGCTTAGGAACTTTTTATGGATCAAATCCTTAGTCCTGACATCCCAGCCAGGTTCAGAGATTTTTAAAACTGCTGCAAAGCTCTTTACTTCCTAAAGGCTCATTTATAATAGAAATTGGCTTTCGAAGTGTTTATATGCTCTTTGGTGTTGTCTATAATTACTTTCTCAGCTGAAGTGGCGGCAAGGAGGGAGATCTAGACCAAGAGAGGAGATGAGAAAAGCCTGAATAAATAAATAAAAGTGTCTTATGGGGAATCTCTTTCATCTCTCTGGTTTTGTAATTTTCTTTTCTCCCCCCAACTGTAATTGAAAAAATAAATGCCCAGGTTCAGCCACAGATATTAAAAGAAACATCACCGGTTTTTGTTATCTGGGTGTCCTAGGCTTGCGGTTGGAATAGCCGCTATGTAAAGGGCAGTGTCCAGAGAGGCGATTGGAAACAGTGATAACTGAGTTTCGTCTCCATGGTTATTTAGACACACTTGAGAAAACCATTTCACCTTACCTGGGAGAATATGAAAAATAGCTTTCGCAGCTTTCCATTATGTGTACATTTTATGAACAAGTCCGAGGTAGGGTACTTGAAAGTAAAATTGCTACTTTGAGGGTTACCGAGCTAATATTCATAACTTGCACTATATGATGTGCCCTGAGCTTCGTGATGGGGAGGAGTTCTGTGTAATCCAGAAACTCTGGGCTGTGCCATCTGGAGTCTGTGACAGGCCTAAAGTGATATGTGGGTTAAAATCCACTGAACTAGAAATCAGTGACGATTTCTGGGACAGTGGTGGTCCTCCCTTCTTTCTTTCTCATATTTTACTTCTCAGATCATTCCATTCTGTCCAGCAGAGCTCAGGTCACTCACTTCTCTCACGACATTTGCCAACCCACTGCTCTGAGTCTGCCTACAGGGACAGAAACACAGTGAGGAGCCCAGACAGCAAGTGGGCTGACGGGAATCGCTTGGGCAGTGATCTCCAGCAACACGCTGCACTCAAATGTGGCCGCCACTTACAATAGCAGTGATACAGCCCCTTTCCAGTCATTCATCGGTGATGCTTATAAAGGCAGGATTAATATTTTTAATGAGGCAAATTTTATGTATTATATATAAATATATATGTATTACTATGGAACATTTTTAGATAAGTTTTTAAATTTTAAAAGCAAGCTTCTGAGCAGTGTATATATTAACAATACCAAGCTTCTGAACAGTGGATACAATACCCTACCCTTTTTTTTAAGGCCAGGAGTTACTTATACACATGTGTTTCTCCATGTATAGACTATCTCTGCCAGTACACACACAAAAAACTGATAATGTGGTTGCATCAGGAAAAAAGAACTGGACAATTCATGGCCAGAGATGGGAGGAAGTTTACTTTTCAGAGCATTTCATTTTGTTCTATCTTTACTGTGTGCACATATATTAATAAACCAGAAATTAATAAAATATAAATAAAAGTAAACAATAAGTCATGTGGTATAGTTTCAGAACAGTATCATCTCCAAAAAAGAAAAAATAGCAAACAAAAAAGTAATCTCTGAAAAACTCAAGTGTTTTATCTGTATTTCTTGAATACATGGAGGAAGGTTGTTTCTCTCCTCTACTTCCCTTCACATCATAGTTGTTCCCAAACCTTTCTCCCCTTTCTCTCCAAACTCTCTATAAGACTCCACTCCCAAGCCTAGACCCCTGTACCTCTCATCCCTTCCCTCCTCTTTTCTCCAGGTTTTATATACCAAAACCCCACAGAGCTTGACTATGGATGCAGGACCCCACTCACAGGGCAGGGACAGGAGCAAACTGATAGGACCAACACAGAAACCACTTTAGTGGGTCAGGGTAGGGGATGGCTAAGGCACAGTTGACTTGTTCATTTTTAATCCCATTTCACAATATTTATTGACCTATCAAGAGAATTTGAGGACTGGAGCACTAGAAAGCTGGAATCAGGACACCTGGGCACAGCCCGCTTCATCTTCCCGTGAGGACTGGCCTTGCTAGTAGTGAGTCCAGGTTAAGGACCAGGAGAGCCTTGTGTTCATAAACATGCCCTTAAATGTATATATCAAAAATGGTGAGACATAAACATATAGCCGTTAATGTGTTGATACTGCAATTTACAATAAGTAATGTATCTTTTGGTCTTCATCCCCAGTTCCTAGCCCAGAGCTCCTAAAACCCTTGTCATTTCTGGGATTATAAGTGTACTCGATGCATCTTTTGTTCTAGCATTTGGTCTTTGACCCCGGGTCCTGACACAGAGCACCTACTCCCTTGGGATTTCCTGGGTGACAGAAGTGTCTTTTATTCTAATGAGGTGACTCTTGGTGGGTCCTAGATGGGGGCTTGTCACCAGAAGAACCAAGGCACGATTCTTAGAAGTCTGGAACTTTCGGCCCCACCTTCCATCCTCTGGGAAGGGGAGAGAGGCTGAAGACTGAGTTAATAATTGATCATGCCTACGTGATGAAACCTCCACAAAATTCCCTAAAGTATGAGGTTCAGGGAGCTTCTAGGTTGGTAAATAAGAACATAGCCATGTGCTTAGAGGGTGGTGCACCCCAACTCCATGGAGACAGAAGCTCCTGAACTTGGGGCCCTTCCAAACCTCACCCTATGTATCTCTTACTGTATCCTTTATCATATGCTTTATTCAATAATAAACTGGCAAACATAGTGTTTCCCTGAGTTCTGTGAGCCATTGCAGCAAATGATCAAACCCAAGGAAGAGGCTGTGAGACCCCCCACCCCAATTTATAGCCAGTCGGTCAGAAGTACCAAAGGCTCAGTCTTGCAACTGGCATTTGAAGTGGGAGAAAGTCTTGTGGGACTGAGCCCTTAAACTGTAGGATCTGATCCTAACTTCAGGTTAAAATAATGTCAGAATTGAACTGAATTATAGGACACCCAGTTGGTGTCTGCCGGAGAACCGGTCAGTGTGTGTAAACCCCTCACGTATCTTGGTGACCAGAATGTTCTGTGTTGTGTTGAGTGTAAAAGAATATTGTAGGAGAAAACTTTGTTTCCTTGGTTTTTTCTTATTATACATATCTACACACACACATACACATACATATATAAAGATCAGTTATATATATATGTATATATATATGCCTCAAGTATAAAGGGGACAACGTCGAAACTCAAAATTAAGCTTCACAGATCTGGCAAGACCCACTGTAAGTGGACAACATAACTGTTAGCCACATGTCCTCCCACTGGGGGCCCTAAGGTCTTGGAAGTTGAGTTGAGATGCAGAATGTATCCTCTGGTTCTGTGTGGCCCTCCCTTTAGCTAATTTCTGTATCCTTTATTAAATAAACTGATAATTTAATCTACTTTAGAATGTACAAGTGTGTTTGTGTGCCAATATGAAGCCCACCTGAAACACTGCAAATAAAGAAAGGTGACCATCACAAAGGGATTTAGTCACTAAGGAAAGCTAAAAAAAAAAAGAAAGAAAAAGAAAAAAAAAAAAACCTTTGGCAATACCTGTTCAATCTCAGTCTAGATAGGAAGACTCTACTTATCTAGGCTTAGTGGCATGTCTGTTCCTACTGTTGACCAGGCTGCCTCATGCAATTAAACCTTGATGCAATAAAACATTGAAATTGTATAATTAACACTCTTAGTTCCAATTCCCTGTTCACAAGACAATATTCTGTTTATAATCTAGTCACCCACACAATGAGCTATAGAAAGAAAAGAAGTTGGCCAGAGAACAAAAGTTTCTGGGTTTTGCCACAGTTCATTTTCTTATTACAAATTAATTCATTGGCATTCTGGTTGTATACATCAGTCTGCGTAAGCTTGGTTAAAGTGAGTCTCCCCTGAGAAATTCTTCTGCATTTAGTGAGCTGAAAAAAAAAGAATGGGTTTCTCAATATGAAAGACTGGACCTTGGACTGTAATAAATTCACACTTTGGGAGACTTCTTGGAAGATAGCCTATAAGCCATTTTAAAACTCAACCATTTGCAAAGAGTGCATTTTTAAATCTTTTTTTAAATGTATAAGTAATGGATTTTTGTTGTAGAAAGTTTAAGAGAAACATAAAAGTTAAAGGAAGATAAAAATCAGTCCTACTATCAACTTTAGATAACCACTATGAAATACTTGTTATATTTCCTCCTACTGTTAATTCTGTGTATCTCTGTAAATACATGCAAAATTTCAATCATACTAGAAATAGCTTTATAACTTGCTAATTTCACTAACCATAATATTCTGAACCCTCCCTATATAATTAAATGTTTTGAAAATACCTTTATTCAATCCCTTTTTCAATATTTGAGTTAATTCCAATATTTTGTTAGAATAAAACATGCCCTGATGAACATTTCATCTTCATAGATAATGCTTACTCAGGTCTCTGAATATCTACTTACAGTAAGTTCCCAGAAGTAAAATACTGACTGAAAAGGTATGAACATTTTTGGTGTTTTCATCTATATTGCCAGATTGCACCCCAAAACTTGAACTCATTTTCACTAACATCAGCAATTTTCCTTTTGGCACTGGAATGAGAATTTTGCTAATCTTTAATTAACAATTATCATTTTTTAATTCTTCACTAATACAAAAGGCAAAGCTTTATATTTGTTTTGTAATAATTTGTACTTCTTTTATACTAATACTTTGTGTGTGTGAATATTTTTAAAAATATTTGTGGCCACTGTAGTTCTTGTTCTGTGACTGTGCTCATTCCTGCCCTTTGCACATTGTCTTCTTGAGGTGTTGACCATTTTATATACTGATTTGTAAAATCACTTTTTATATTAATCCCATGCTACACACTGAATTTTCTACCCAGTTTATTTCACGCAGATTAGTTATGCTTATGGGAATTGTTTTGGGGTAGATGGACTTTTTCAAATTTTTCTTTAATTTAGAGATCTCAATCAACACCTACCTGTCCACACTTTCCTCTGAGTGAATCAGCAGTCCATGGCTTCTGCTACCTAGCACCCAGGCTTCATACCAAGTGGCACCCCTTCCTTCCAGGTCACAAGTGGTGAGTGAGGGGTGTGCACGTGACCCAAGGACAGCTTCCCCATGGCCGACCTGCAGCCTGTGCCTAGGTCATAATAGCAGAGATGTGGTTATTAGTGGAGCTAAATTTCTATCTCTCACAGTTAGCAGCAGGGCAGGAGATGAAAGGAATGGATTCCATGAGGAAGAGCTGGCAAGCCAAAGGAATGTGTAAGCAGAGGCAGGCGTGATCAGAAACAAAATAAACAGAGGAAACCAGTGCATAGAGAGAGGACAAAGGACAGCAGTTCTGCTCTGAGGGGAAACCACACAAACCCCACCAGAGAGACAGAGAAGCCAAAGCCAGGTCCTTTATCTGCTTTGGATTCTTGTAATTTTATATTTCCAAGGTAAGGCCTCCCGTAGGCATATGATTCAAGCCCATTACTTGAATTTGAGGGGAACTTTTTCCCCCTTGCATCTAAAACAATACTTCTAGAACAGTGGTTCCCAGCCAGTGGCGATTTTGCCCACTAAGGAACATTTGGCAATGTCTGGAAACATTGTTGATTGTCATGACTGAGGGGCTGCTACTAACACCTAAGGAGTAGAGGCCAGGAATGTTGCTGAACATTCTACAATGCTTAGCCCCCCACAACAAAGAATCATGTAGCCCAAAATGTGAAAAGTTGAGAAACTTTGTTTTAAAACAAGTCAGATTTTTTATGGTTTCCCCCTTCACATTTGTGCTTAGAAAGTCCTTCTCTACTCTGTGGTAAAACAATTATAGTTAAGTCCTCACTTAATATTATCAATAGGTTTTCAAAAACTGAGACTTTAAGTGAAATATTGTTTAATGAAACCAAATTTACCATTGGCTAATTGACATAAACAAAAGTTAAGTTTCTATAGCATATTTCTGGTCACAAAAACATCACCAAACTTCTAAATAAAGAGCCAAAACATGGCCGGGCGCGGTGGCTCACACCTGTAATCCTAGCACTCTGAGAGGCCGAGACAGGAGGATCGTTTGAGCTCAGGAGTTCGAGACCATCCTGAGCAAGAGCGAGACCCCCGTCTCTACTAAAAATAGAAAGAAATTAGCTGGACAACTAAAAATATATAGAAAAAATTAGCCGGGCATGGTGGCACATGCCTGTAGTCCCAGCTACTCGGGAGGCTGAGGCAGGAGGATCACTTGAGCCCAGGAGTTTGAGGTTGCTGTGAGCTAGGCTGATGCCATGGCACTCTAGCCTGGGCAACAGAGTGAGACTCTGTCTCCAAAAAAAAAAAAAGACTCAAAACACTTCTAATATTAAACATTGAGATAAATGTGAGCTATACATGTATTAAGAAATATTAATAAAAACAATTAAGATAATAATTTGCCTGTTTATTCTAGTTCAGGGTCTCAGATGACTGGACCCTGTAGCCCAGCAGCCAGGACAGGATGCCATTCCATCACAAGGCACATTCTCACACACCCACATTCACTCATCCTGGGACAACTTAAGACACACTGATCCGCCTATAGGGTGCCCCTTTGGGATGTGGGAGGAAACTGGTGAACCTGGAGAAAAACCATGCAGACATGGGGAGAATGTGCAAACTCCACTCAAATAGTAGCCCTGGCCAGGATTAATTTTTTTTCTTATCAGTGTTATAACGAAATGACATTATTCAAGAACCTGCTATATTGACCTATATTATCTTCTATTTCTGTGATTTAATTTTTACAGTTTCTTTTTCTTCAAAATTTCTAGTAACAAGAAAGCCATGTTAATGGCCAGCAGATCAGGAAACTGACTAAACTTATAAAACAGGTCACAATGTCTTCGTGCTTATGATTAGCATATATCACCAGAAGACTGTGGCAAGATTCTCAAAACCTTCTTGATTAAATCTACTCTTCTGTGAAGGTGAACTGGATAGTGTGAAAAATCTATGTTCCCTCTAAGTGGATAGGCAAATGCTAATAAATTTCCTCAGCAATGGTACTGAAAATATAGATTCTGCTTACTACAAAGTTGATGACATACAGGATACTATATTCACTAGACCAACCAGATGTTCAAAATTGAAGGGTTGAGGTAGGCTTCAGAAGGTGATACTCATGTCAGTATGCTGGTCATCTGGCTTACTGGACAGAAAATTTTTAGAGGTGACATGAGAGGGTGAAACCAGGAGGATATTCTAAAATTATGCCATGAAGAGGGGAGTGTGACTTATATAAATCTTGGCGAAAGTTTACTCTTTTGAGCTGGTCTTCAGATGTCACATCCTCTGCTCCTTTCTTGTCACCAACAGTATGGGGTCCATAAAGTTTCCTAAGATGCTGCGAGGCAGATGGTTTCTGTCCTCACATCACCATAACAACCTATATTCCACAGTAAATAACAAGCATGATTAGAAAAGACAGATGCAATGAGCCTGCCAGTGCAAAATGTGCCCCTCAATTTAGAATTCTTTGTCCTGGGGAGGGATTCTCATCTGAAAATTTAGTCATCGTCTTGTGAGCTCTTAGTAGCTCATAACTAACAGCACTCACACATTAGCCTTGCTCTTCCAGAACCCTGAATCTCTGTGTCTACCCTGCACCAAATAATAAATCATTCTTTTAGCGAACTGGAAAAAAAATAAGGTATTTTCTGCCCACTTACTTCAGCTTCTAGCCCTACTTCAATGTAAACTGCAACCCAAGCAGTTCTCTGAAGTCTCAAACAGCAGAATTTTGCTGGTTTGCACTTGCCAACAAATTATCAGCATGATTCTGTTGAGGACTTCTATCTCCTTGCTTCTGCCCCTTAGAACTTTGCATTCTTGTGTTCAATCTCTCTTTCATGCATTCCTTACGTGAATACCAATTCCTTTAAGCCTAAGTACACTCACTTCCCCAGTACCTATGAGCTAAATTAACACACAAAAACCTGGCTATGTACAAAACATCCAAGAGGAGAAAAATGAATAACTGAGATATAGAATATGACATTTTTTCATAAAAACAATAACTATCAATGCCATAATTGGAAAATGTGCCTTTAAACAAAAAAAAAAAAAAGAAATCAGTGGAAGGAAAGAAGCTTCAAGCCAAACTGGACCTATCGATAAGATAAAATATGCTGATTCCAAAAATACTCCCTGAAAAAAATATTAAAATAAGTAAGTGTCCACTAACAAGCAGTCATAATTCAATGAGATTATTTGTTAAGAACAGAGATTCTTTTTTCCTTTGCAATACTATCATATGGACCAAAGGTTGGCAAACTTTTTCTATAAAAGACCAGATAGTAAATATTTTAGCCTTTGCAGATCATAAGGTTTCTTTTTCAACTGCTCAGCTCTACCATTGTAGCACAAAATAGTCACGACAATATGAAAATGAATGAGTGTGGCTGTGTTCTAATAAAACTTTTTCTATGGACATCGGAATTTGGATTTTATATAATTTTCACATCACATGAAATATTATTCTTCTTTTGATTTTTTTCAATGATTTAAAAATCTAAGAACCATTCTTAGCCCAGGGGAAATATAAGCAGGAGGATGGATTCAGACCATACACCATGGTTTGCTGTATGTAGTTTGATGGAGACTAACACCTATGTTTCACAAAGTGATTCTCAAAATGTTTCATTAAGAAACACAGCTTAATAATGTCCAACTTTCCTTGCTTTGTTTACTGAGCAACCTTCTCCTGATCTGTAGAATCTAATCAATTTACAAGTGGTACTTCCTTCTGGTGAATTGGTTCCATCAGAAACCCAAAGAGTGAATGCTAAGAACAGTGTTCTCTCTCATGGTGCATTAATAAGTTGGTTTTCAGGTACGGATTAGTCTTATGAGTCTGTCCTTGTTCCCCTAAGTACATATAACCATTCAAAGTTCCATCATCTCATAGCTACAGGAAAAAAAGGGTGTAATATGGAGATAATAGCAACCTAAAGCCCCAGACAAAGCAGAATCATTTGACATCATTACTGTAAACTCTAGCACCTCGTTGTCAACTCAAAAGAAATCCAAATTAAGATAAGTTATGAGTTGAATCAATCACTATTCTGATCAGTATTGATTATAAAGACACTATAACTATAAATTGTAGGAACCCAAACATCTAAATAGATGCACACAGGCCCCAATAGAGAAAGCCTTCCATGCCAGTTGTGGCTGCATGACTAATTCTAGAAATAGGGGTTGTGACCACCATCAATATTTCATGTTTCTTTCTTTCCTAGAATATGCAAAGACTGAAAAAGTATCTTTCCACTTTGGGTGGGGTTTTCTTTTTTTCACTTTTTAAAAAAATGAGATTATTTCATTCTAATTATCTTAATTATATTCTGTTTTTTCTCCACTATTGTATGTGAATTAGGTAGGTAATAGTTAGATGCAATGAATCAGTGAGAGACGGCAATTTCTTTACATCTTGAATTAATGCCAATTGATTGGGGTTGGCTATCTGGACCATTGTATTAAGAAGGATTTTGGTGCTAAATCCAAGCTTAGTGAAAAAGAGAGATATGATTAATTAGCAGTATCTTCAATGGGTGTCTGTCATACCTCATTTTATTCCACAAAAGGCAGAATGGTGAATAATTACACCTACGTGGATGACAATGAATCCATACAGGGAATGGACAGTAATGGTAGATTGTAGGTGGAGAGATTGATGGGCACTCTTGTACTGACACTAAGATGTCTTTTCATAGAGTCATCGTGTGTCTCTGTCAGCTGCTCCTCCACATCCATTCTCCACCATTCTCCACTCTGCTCCCTGCTTGGAGGCTGACCTGCATGCAATATATCAGCATGGCTGTGTGCCCTCTGGCTAAGGTTGAGTTTGGCCATTGGAGGACCCCTACATGAGATAAGAGTGAGGAAACAGTGAGAGCAAGGTCAGTATTTATCTGGATCTCTCCCTGCAGGGTAGCCTCAGGCTGACTATGTCCTTTGATTTAAAATCATTTAATCCTCTCAATGTGGTTGATTTTATGTAATTCTCTCTTCTTCTAGGTTTCAAAAACCATCCCCTCTTCCCATCCCTTTGGACCTAGAGGTGATAACATATCCAGTACTACAAGCTCTGAGGTACTGTACTATCCCTAGTGGCTCTCCTCACACACACCTTTATGAATAGTTCCTTTATAAATGAGCCTCATCAAACTATATTATATTGAAAGAATCACTCATTTCCTTTTGTAACCCTTACTGATACACTGTGCCTTTGGGTTGCCTCTATGTTGGAAGTGAAGTAAGCATCCAAAGACATGTATAGACATAGTAGAACACGCTAGGTTGGGTATCTTTGCATATATAGGAAGAAGAGTGTGTGCACGCCAACAAGGGATGAAATGGACTGGAGACAGATGCCCACCATGCCCACTTCCCCATCTACCTTAAGTTTAAGGTAGATGCCCACCCACGATCTGGACATTTCTTTGCACAGGAGTGTCAACTGATAGAGTAGAGGTAGCTTCAACCATTAACAATCTCTAGTTTTACCTGGTGGAACCGTTCTGTTTCCCTTACTTGGAAATTAAAACTCAAAAATTTGTCATCTGGATCCCCATGAGACAGAGAGGTACAAACATTCAGAAGAAGGCTGAGTCGGGTAGCAGAAAAAACTAGAGTTAGAAGGACAGTGTGTTCTTGCCTAGACTTTCACCTGTCTTTCCCACCAAGCCTGCCTTGCTGGAGCCAGGTTGTAAAATTCTGCCTAGGTCTCTACATTTGGAGAAATAAACACACCTCTGCTCCTTATTTCAAAAAACAAAACAACTAGTACACCCCTGTTCACCACGCCCTCTGTGATATAAGAACCCACATGTCATGATTATCAGTACAGATGGAATCAGGAGAGACGTGAGCCTGCAAATGTGACCTCCACCCTCAAAGTAAAGGTGCTGTCCTTGAGTGTCTCATCCAGTGATACTGTGAATCACACGCTAGGCAATCACCCCTGAAAACCTTCATCTCGACTAAAATAACCCCACTTCTTGATAGAAGGGAGACCACTCAGAACCACTAAGCCTCTTCCCAGTGTCCAGCATCCAGATAAGGCCCCCACAGCCAGCACAGGCAAGGCGGCAAAGTACCACAGCGCTGACTCTCCCCTGTTCAAAAGATGATAAAACGTCCAAAGAGAAAAGGCAATGCAGGATATCTCTGAGAAGGCAGGCTGTGAGAGAGCAATCAAAACACTGTTTAGGGGAACAAAAGGAAGAGGAATTAGGGCTGCAGGCCTCTGCCCTTTAAAGTGACAGAACAAAAGCTCACCCCAATTCCATTTTAGTAAGATTGTTTAAGCTTCTCCAACTCTTCAATTCACTATCTTCTATAGCCTTTTCATCTCTCAGGGTCCAGATCAAATGCCTTCTTTTCTGTGGAGGCTTCTTAGTCCCAGTCAGAATTAACTATTCCTTTCTCTACACTCTTCAAGCATGCTAACCCTCGTTAGCGTCTGTAAGACAGGTACACGTTTGCCTTCCCCAAATGGTTTGTGAGCTTGCTAATGGCAAGGATCTGTCTCAACGATTTCTAAATAAAAAACAGGCCTTCAATTATAGTAGAAGAGTATGAAGTACTCACTGAGTTTGACAATGACAGACTTTTTGTTACCAACAAGAAACTGGACAGCCCTCCTTCGCCTTTTACCAGGTATATCACCAGTGGGAAAATAAGGGTGTCTGCAATGCATGTAGAGCTGACTTGCACCCTGTCTTAGCCTGGGTTTCCCCCAAAATGTGGACCCCAAGACAAGGTCTTCTGGGAAGGAGGAGGGAAGTGGACTGGAAAGAGTGAAATAGAAAAGGAGAGAAAAACAAAATAAGGTGTGTTATCAAGCTGGTTCCCTCTTGGGCAACTGCAGCTCCCTCTCACTGGGGACATTCTGAAGCGCCATGTAGAAGGTACTTCAGAATTTCCCCCTAAGGGAAAGAAAAGGAGAGAATGTATCCATGTGCTCCCATTACCCATTGGTCAAGGGTTACATCTGGGATCTTACCTTTCTCACACTTTTATTAATAGGTGTGTGTGGCTATGAACGACTGAGAAAATTTCTGCAGGTATCCCAGATGATGGCATCAGAGATGACCCAGGACAGAAAGCAAGTGATAAATTTTGCAGTTGAGGTGAGGTAAGGTCAGGTTACACCAGAGCACAGATGGTTGCCACAGCAACAACTAAGTAGAAAGTGGGCCAAGAGAATGTGTCAAAGTGTCTGATCCACACACCCTATGCTAATTTGTATCTGTCCTTTGTGATTTTTATACACCTTAGAGAATAAGTCTCACTAATCCTAGGATTAGTAACTGTTGAATTGTTAGCAAAAGGAAAGTGCTGGCTGATACAACTAGAATTTTCCCAAGCTTCACCAGGCGGCGGGCACAAAGTCTTGATAAATATCCAAATTTCAGCGGCTCTAACCCTCTAGCGTGGTGCTTCAGTCCTACAGCTTCCTGCAAGCTTCTCCCAGTTATACCTCCGAGCCTCCAGAGGGCGCCGCACACACACTTGGAAATCAGTCCCTCCCCTGCGCTCAACCCATGGCCTATGCCACGTCCTTCGTCTCCCACTGCAGGCCCCCTTGTGTGGGTCCTTCCGCAAGCGCTCCTCCCTGCCACCCCGCCTCCCATGCCCACCACGGGACATCACCAAGTGTTACCTTCCTTGCTCCCAAAATCGCCAACCATCCAGTTGCCAAGATAGCACATTTCTTTCCATTCTCCCTGTGCCAGGGCCACGCTGTGGGTCATACAGAAATCAGAAGATGCTTCTTTCCCCCAGGTCACACTGGGCCGAGAGAGTACTAGTGGCTGGGTCACTGGAGACAGCTCCTCCAGCTTCAGCTCCAGCCCAGGGAGCTGTCCTCTCTCTCCCTCGTTCTGTCCGTCCCCAGCCTCCACCACCACCTACATAGCTCACACAAAATGGTCTCCTTCCTCCTCCAGCCGAAAATATACACCCTCATGCAGATAAACTCAAAAATGGCAGCCGCTCGCAGCCCATCCCAGCAGTGCACCAGACATGCTCGGGCAGTCTGAACTCCAGCAGTGCTCACATCACAGAGTGGGCCCTGTCCTCATTACCACTGCAATTATTTGAGAGTTTCTAAATTCCAGCGATTATGTTCGTTGTGGCTTAGAATCTCGAGGATGCAAACAGTTCAGCATCCAAACACTCCGAAGGATTTTTATGTTCGTTTGGGGTTTTCTTCCCCCTACTGCTACAAAATGTTAACGGAAAAAAAGCCAAACTCTAAAATAATTTTAAAGAGATTTACTCTGAGCCAAATTTGAGGACCGTGACCTGGAGCCACGCTCAAGAAGTCAAGCAAATGGACTCGCTGTGGCTAGGTTACAGTTTGGTTTTATACATTTCAGGGAGACAGGAGTTACAGGTAAAGTCATAAATCAATACATGGGAGGCATACATTGGTTTGGCCCGAAAAGGTGAGCCATCCAGTTGGGGGAGCAGCGCTTACAGGTTATAGGTGGGTTTAAAGATTCTTTGACTTGTAATTGGTTAAAGACATGAAGCTTTGTCTAAAGGTTTGGAATTTTTAACTTAAGGAGCTGTTTATCAGAGATAAGCCACCAATGTAGATTTGTTGTGTAAATTGAGGACCTGCAGGTTTGTCTAGAATACCCTTAGGCCTATTAATGGGTTACAAAGGGTGTCCCTAGTAAGGGAGGGGGTATGATGTGTGTCTGACCTCCCTCCTCCTGGCAGGTAATTTAGTTTTAGGATATTCCTTTGGCCACGAGGGGATCCATTCAGTCAGCCGGTGGGAGGGTGAGCCTTAAAATTTTATTTTAGTTCACAAAAATGAAAGCCCACTAGATGTTCTGAATAGCATTTTACCCTGGCATTCTCTCACATCATTTCACTTTAAAGAGAAATGTGCTTTTTGGTTAGCAAAGGTACTTAATCTCCAAGTGACCTACCCCAACGACCCATAGAGTATGAGTAACTCTAGGGCACAAGAATTTTCACTGGATGTGTTTTTAAATAACAAAGTTTCCTAAAAGTAAACTTAATGGACATGCAACATCAGTCCTTAATTGTGGCTATTAAAAAAAAATGTGTTTATGGTGGTGTGCTACAGCTTGGTTCAGCTATTTGAAGAACAATGGCTGATGAAAGCCAAGAGCAAAAGAAAATAGCAATAAAATAAGATAGCATGTTGACAGCTGAGCTCTAGTGTGAAATCTGTGGGTGGTGCTGTGGTTCCAGGATTACATTGTTCTAACTTCAAAAGAGCCATCCATG
Organism: Eulemur rufifrons; assembly: GCF_041146395.1. NCBI lineage: Eukaryota > Metazoa > Chordata > Mammalia > Primates > Lemuridae > Eulemur > Eulemur rufifrons. Next base: position 46,543,532 of record NC_090984.1, read on the forward strand.
AACTCTGTCAATCAGCAACTCAGTCATACATACATAAAACATCTTCCCCCTCCCCCCACTCTCCTCAAAATATTCCTTAAAGATGATGCTAAGGAAACTATGTGTAGATCATACACATTCTACTGAAAGGCAGCATGTTTCTCCTTGACTAACTTACAAACTGAGCTTGAATTTTTTAGCCAACATTTATCGTGCCTCACTTTTACAAAAGGAATTCAATTTATTATTCTCCTTGGACTTCACATAAAAAAGTAACATCAAAGTCTAACAGAAAATGAAAGCTCTGGTTCAGACATTGTTTTGTTTTCCTCTCCCAAGTAAATATTTGCACTTGCTGGAGGAGCTTATGCTGATGTGTCTATAAATTGAACATATTTTTTTATGAGAAGGTAAGTAGCCAGGAACAAAGGGACACAACCCAAAATTCCCTGTGCTCTTTTCCAAGTGATCTCCAGCCCACTGAGCAGATGACATGCTCAGAAGGAATATGATTCAGTCTCCATGGAAGCTCAGTTTGTGGGCTCTGCATTGGCAGATTGACAGCGGGCACTAAATGATGCTGAAATTACATGTAATCAATTTTAGATTATGACTATTGTCCACCAGGGACTGAAGAGCCCCATGCAGTGAGAAGGGGCTCTGTTTGGTTATCTTCTTAAGTTTCATTCCAGAGTAAAAAGACAAGAGCTTTTCTTGCTATAAATTGACCTTTTTGTTTGTTGGGGGAGGTGGTAAATACCAAAGTAGTTTAACTAATTAGAAGCTGCAGGCCCAAAATAATCACTGTCACTCTTTTCTAGAATGTAAAACTCAATCATGTTCGATATAGTTCTGGACACAATTCTTCCTCTAGTATAAAGCTAGGAATAAATGAAATGCTCTATTTTTCAATGCCATTATAGCAAATTAGCATAGAATTAGCCCAAACTGGCATTTGGAATTTGATTGTTTGCAGGACCCAGTGGGCTGCTGACCTCCTCCAGATACTGATTTATTGATATGCATGAATTTTGTTTTGTACGTTTGTTTTTCTTCTGTAAAGGAAGAGAATGGGATTTGTGTGAGGACGTCCAGGAGAGAGGAATGCAGTGGAAAGAATGCAGGTGTCAACCCCCAAGGAAATGGAGCAGATGAGGAAGGATGGACTTGAATCTGAGTACAATTGAGATGGGGCCCAAGGAACCCCAGAAATGACTGGGAAGGCTGTGAGGAGGAACTGAGTACCTGTATGAGAAAGTAGACAGGTAATATCTGGGAAATGGGTAGTAAAAAAAAATTACCATATTTATACTTTGTCATAGTATACATGACACAGGCCATGCCCTGCCTTTTTCCTTTTAGACAAAAGTTGGTGTGTTTGCTTGGTAATTAACACCTCTGCACCATAAATGACTTGAATCTCTTTCCAGGAAATAGTTTATGAGGCAACTGGGTAAAGAAATAAGAAGGGGACAAGAGGACAAAATAAGTGAGAAAAATATTTTGTATTTCATCAAAATGTAAAATAGTATTTCATGTTTATCTCCTCCAGCATATACCATCACAGCCATCTCCAAAATAAAGCACTGGCCATATGGAGACAGACCAGTTTAGACAAGTATATGTATTGGTTCCAAAAAGACATTTCAAGAATTGTGGTCTGAAGTTCATCCAGAGCCGGGGAAGACTGTCCGTAATGCAGTCTGGTCACACCCAGGAGTAGTCTGGGGTCCTGCTACTCAAAGTGTGGCCCAGGACCAGCATCAGCGTCACCTGTGAGCCTATCAGAAAAGCAGTATCCCAGGCCCCACCTAAGACCTACTACATCTGCGTTCTTACAAAATCCCAGGTGATTCATTTGAACATTAAAATTCACACCCAGCTCAGATGACCGGTGTTCTTCCCTTAAAGGTATTGAGAGAGGCAGAAAGGCAGAGCTTAAAACAAAAGAATTCTAAAGGCTGGGCGTGGTGGCTCACGCCTGTAATCCTAGCACTCTGGCTAAGCCGAGGTGGGCGGATCGTTTGAGCTCAGGAGTTCGAGACCAGCCTGAGCAAGAGCGAGACCCCATCTCTACTAAAAATAGAAAGAAATTATATGGACAGCTAAAAATATATATAGAAAAAATTAGCCGGGCATGGTGGCACATGCCTGTAGTCCCAGCTACTCGGGAGGCTGAGACAGGAGGATCCCTTGAGCTCAGGAGTTTGAGGTTGCTGTGAGCTAGGCTGACGCCACGGCACTCACTCTAGCCTGGGCAACAGAGTGAGACTCTGGGCCGGGCGCGGTGGCTCACGCCTGTAATCCTAGCACTCTGGGAGGCCGAGGCGGGTGGATTGCTCAAGGTCAGGAGTTCGAGACCAGCCTGAGCGAGACCCCGTCTCTACTAAAAATAGAAAGACATTATATGGACAACTAAAAATCTATATAGAAAAAATTAGCCGGGCATAGTGGCGCATGCCTGTAGTCCCAGCTACTCGGGAGGCTGAGGCAGTAGGATCGCTTAAGCCGAGGAGTCTGAGGTTGCTGTGAGCTAAGCTGACGCCACGGCACTCACTCTAGCCTTGGCAACAAAGTGAGACGCTGTCTCAACAAAAAAAAAAAAAAAAAAAAAAAAAAAGAGTTAAAACAAAAGAATTCTAAAAATAGCGAAGGTGGTATTTCTCCCTTTATTTCTTGACTCTCCCATTAAGAATGAAGCTTCCCAAAGTGCAAAAGAGCTTAGTTTGTGTAAGAAATAAAGGGAAACAGGAAAGCATACATATATCTTTTATCTTTACAAAAAGAAACACAGGACAGATAAATCTGGTTACTAACAAGGTGTGAGAAGAGAGAACAGGGTAGAAGGGTTATGGGGGGACTGACACTTCTCTGGGTATGTCTTTTGATACAGTTTTGACTTATAGAAGCAATGTTCTACATATTCAAAACGTAAAATGAAATCAACAAGACGAAGAGGAAAGGAAAACACTAAAACCTAAAGCAAACTAAAATAAATGAGTCAATTGTATTTCAAGTAAATACCATATCCACAGTGAAGGAGAAAAAACAAAACAAAGAGCTAATCCAAGTAATTTATAAACACAGTATTTGACTGTGTACCCTCTGTGCTGGGCAAGGTTGAGGATAGAGAGAGCACCAAACAAATCCTGAACTCTTTTTATTACATTTGTTCTGTACAGGTATTGGCAAAACAATTCCAAAACTATTTAAAATGTATTATAGAATTGAACAAATAAGTAAATGTATTGATGCTGTCAGAAGCCAAGGGCCAATGCCTGCTTGGGACACACAGCAGTAGCCACAGGGTGAAGAGATGTTCCCCTGAGCCTGGCATCAATCACGACTTTCTCGGGAATAAAGACAGGCGGAGGGAGTTCCATGTAGACACACAGAGGAGAAGTCGAAGTAGAGATGGAATCAGAGATTAGAGTAATGCAGCCACAAGCCAAGAAATGCCTGCAGCCACTACAAGCTGGGTGAGACAAGAGGTGACTACTCCCCCTAGAACCTCCCTTGCCCACACCCTGATTTTAGACCTCTAGCCTCCAGAATTGTGAGACAATAAATCTCTGCCATTTTAAACCACCAGGTTGGTGGTCATTTCTTACAGCAGCTTTCAGAAGCCTATAAAGTAGATTTTTTTGTTGTTTGTTTTTTTGAATCAGAGTCTTGCTCCATCACCCTGGCTAGAATGCAGTGGCATCATCATAGCTCACTGCAACCTCAAACTCCTGAGCTCAAGTGATCCTCCTGCCCCAGCCTCCCGAGTAGCTGGGACTACAGGTGTGCACCACCATGCCCAACTAATTTTTCTATTTTTTGTAGAGATGGGGTCTTGCTTTTGCTCAGGCTGGTCTTGAACTCCTGACTTCAAGCAATCGATCCTCCAGCCTCGGCCTCCCAGAGTGCTAAGATTATAGGCATGAGCCACCATGCCCAGCCAGTAGATGTATTATTATCTTCACTTACCAGATAAGGAAATAGAGGCATGAAGAGGTCAAGTCACTTGCCAAAGGTCCAGAACTAGTAAATAGTGAAGACAATATTTGAACCCAGGAAATCTGATTCTAAAGACAGCCCTTAAAACCACTATTTCATATTCTTTCTATCATGCAATCATTAAAGAAGATAACTATATATAGTGGACATCTTTCCATATCTAAATGTGACTATGTAGCAAAGCAAGTTACAGAATTATATGCAGGGATACTTTGGTAAGCAAACATAGAACCTCGCCTCAGTAAAAGTTCATAGAAATGCTGGGTAAAGAATTTAAAAGAAATAAATACCCAGTTGAGCTCAAAAGAAAGGAAAATCTCCAAAGTTAGAAATAGAGAAGGAATGTAAAGCCGAAGTGATAAGCTTGTGAGCAAGAGCTGGAGTTTAATACCCATGAGGAAGCAAGAAACTTAGTTCCAGAATGTACAGGGAAGGGAGCAGGAATTGAAACTCCTGCACAAAGCCAGGGTTCCTGAAGGGCTGTCCCTTAGCAAAGCAGACTAGATAGGTTCCGTTCATTTCCCGGGAAGGAACAAGAAAGTTTGTCTTTATGGGGAAATGATCCCCCATTAGAAATACGTTCCACACACATATGTGAGCTCTGAATTTATACAACCCACATAGTGTGCAACTCTCCAGCCAATAAATTAATGTAAAAATGGGCCCCAAATAAGTGAAATGCATGGAGTTTCCAGCAAAATCAAAGAACTGTTTAGAAACAAGCCTTCTAAAACCTGAAGTATGAAGAACATTCTAAGGCACACAAACACACACACACACAATATATTCTGACTGAAAAATGTGCACACAATAAAAAAAATTACATAACATAGGGTAAAAGGACTCACTATGGGGAAGGGGCAGCAGTCATTGCAGACAGGAAGATTTGTATGCTCAATAATACGACAACCTCAAAGAGACTCTTAAATAATTACATTTCAAATCATAAAATAAAAGGACTTGAAGCCATAAGAAAGGACAAGCACTATGCAAAAAAAAAAAAAAAAAAAAAAACTAGTAGATTTCAAAATGACCAAAGAGAACCTCTAGAAGTGAAAATGGAAAATTCAATGAACAGGTTAAAGAGCATATTAGAGATGGTGGATGGGAACATAGATGTGAAGAAATCATGTAAAATGCAGCAACAAGAGATAAAGAGATAGAAAATATGAGAGAGAGGTTTAGAGAGATGAGAAGGTTAAAGTATATCTCATTGAAATTCCAGAAGGAGAGAAACTAGAGCATGAGTGAAAAGCAATAATCAAATTACAATGGCTGTATATTACATACCATGCAGTTCTACTCAGCTACAAGAAACAATGGTGATCTAGCACCTCTTGTATTATCCTGGATAGAGCTGGAGCCCATTCTACTAAATAAAGTATCCCAAGAATGGAAAAATAATCACCACATGTACTCACCAGCAAATTGGTTTTAACTGATCAACACCTAAGTGCACATATAGTAGTAACTTTTCATCAGGTGTCAGGCAGATGGGAGGGGGGAGGAGGAAATGGGTTTATACATACATAATGAGTACGATGTACACCGTCTGAGGGCTGGACACGCTTGAAGCTCTGACTGGTGGGGGGAGGGCAATATAAGTAACCTAAACATTTGTACGCCCATAATATGCTGAAATAAAAAAGAAAAGAAAATACAATGGCTGAGAGAATTTGTGAGAACTGCTGAAAGACATGGGTATCAATCAGGGTCTAGGCAGAAAAATAGCACACTCAAGCTAGGCGACTGAGAAAAGTTTAAAAAATGACTATTTTGAAAGGTGAGAACAGGGTGAAAGGAAAGTAACAAGGGATGGTGGCTGGTTAAGAGCAAGGAGACAAAAGGGGAAGGGGAGGCAGAGGTCCCCAGAGCTCAGAGAAAGAGCTGTATGAAGGTTGCCCAGGGACAGTGCTTGTGACAAGGGATGCAGAGGTAGTAACACCTCCCACTGTGGCTCCACACTACTTTAGCTGTTTTCCTAACCTCCGCCCACCTTTGTAAAAATAGTCCCTCGGCAGGGCGCCGTCGCTTTCTACCAGGACCTTGCCAACCTTTACTGATAGGTACACACACTGACACACACGCGTGCATGCACACGTGTATTATATAAGTGGATAGGAGCGTGCACATGTGTATTATGTAAGTGGATAGGAAAGAGGGGGAGAAAAAAATGAGAGAGAGAGAGACCATTTTGGTGATCTGAGTGTGTTTTTTTCTTTTTTGCTTTTTGCTTACTGTATTTTCTAATTCTTCTATAGTGAACATGGAGTATAATGGCACAAAAAATAGATCTTTTAATAATACTGAGAGTCTGTGAAAAGTACGAATTCCTAACTAATTCATTTGCTATGCTAGACTGACATCATTCCTAACCCAGACTCCCTGCCTGATGTCAGAGCTAGAGACATAAATCAATGATTTCGCTGGAAAAGAGAAGAGAGAGGGATTCAAACCAGGTATTGGGCAACAGTCTGTAAACAGTGAATTATCTTATAGACAGGGATATATGAATCCTTGCTTAAACTAAAATAAAATCTCCAAAATAGTGCATGGCCAGGTTTGCGAAGTTGACATCCTGGCCTGTGGAAAGCAACGAGAAGTCCTACAAAACCTAAGTTGCATCTTAGGTTTCATGTAGTAGAAATAAATTTTACATTTAAAAAGACACAAGTGAAATTACATCTCTGACTAAAATACTTCAAGAAATAGGGAGCTGAGCCTTCACCTTGGCCAAAATTGAAGCTTGACGTGATGTACATAAGTGCTTGCTAGATTTTTTTTTTAATCTATCCACACAGCTAATCATTACCTGAAACTCCAATATCCATATGATGGGGCTTGAGGTGAAATCTCGCTTTTGATGGATTAGAAGGCGGGTCCTCATTTCATCTCTTGCTTCAGAATGTTGCTACCGGGAATGTGACACTTCCCTTCTTGACTAGAGCACAATAAGCTGGCTTGGATTCAGGGGACAGAGCGCCATCTACTGCAGCGCCTCTCAAACCCAGCGCTTCACTGTGCTTTCCCCAACCGCCTCCCTGCTTGATTGTCCCAGCTCAAACCAGCTTGTGAGAATTAACGAGATTTCAGCTGGGGGTTGGATGGATGGGAACGTACGGCCACAGGCCAACACTTAACTGTATTAAAAACCCCAAGTCTTTGGTGAGAACTATTTATTATTAACATTGTAATGCTCTTAGGCAGGGATAATGATTGATGGAAGTCATTTTACTAGGCAGTCAGACGCCAAGTGTCAATTTCTCGGCATTTCTATGAGAAACGACATCATCAACCCAATTCTCTGTTGAAGAGTGCAGGAAGATATAAAAGCCAGCAGGGACAGCTGTAAGCCTTTTGGTCCTTAACAGAAGCTGCTAATGCCTCACACCCCTACCCACACCCCTGGAGAGATTACCCAAGTCCTACTTTCTTCCTTTATCTCAGATAGAAACTCATGTTCAGGTGAGGGAGACGAGAGGAGGGATTGCAGCCACACATATGGTGATCTTATATTCTGCAAAAAGTAGACTTTTGTACATCTCAAGCAGGGCAGAACAATAGGCTTAAGCTCAGAGAGCAGGCAAGTGATAGGACTTGGTGGGCCAGGCAGGACCACAGAAGAGTCCACCAGTAATTGACAGAGAGCTTCATGAGGACCCAGCAATTGGTCCCCATGAGATGAAATGCAAACGTAGCTGTCTTTGGACTTTGGCTCAAACCCTGATTGGCACACAAACGCACACAGACCTCTTCCAGCTCTAAAATTTTATGGCAACTTCCACTTACATTAAACTGAGTAACAAACACAAAACACAGCTCAAAGCAGAATCAAAACCAGAGTCCCCTGGACCTTCTCGCTACATCATGAATTCCTACCCCATCACCCAAAAGGCTTGGTCAGTTTCATGTTTGATAGCTGCGTACTCGGGTCTGTAGCATTTCCTGGTTGTGTTATTCTTTCCACCAGATCTTCTTTATTATAAAATTGAAAACTTGGTGGTTGGGGGAAAAACCTCAGTGTCTCCACAAAGAAAGTTAATGTATCTATTAGGAAATCACAGATGACACATTCTGTACCGTCCACTGCTTTGCCTTTCATTCTTCCTGCCCAGTTAAGAGTCATCTCACCATTCACACTTTCCACCATTCATTTGTTGGTTTTTCAAGCCATCTGTGTTAAACTCTACCATCTGGCTGTTTTAGAATGCAATGACCTAGTAGCTTTCCCACTAAGAGTCAAGTACTCTGTGTTATGACAGCAAAGTTTTAGATTGTGAATTGGTATAATGCTTCCTACTTTTCTTGACTCATCTTTGGGTTTGTTATCTGGGATTAGACTTTGAAGAGTCTCTTACACACACTAACAAATCCCCAGCATGGCCCAGGGCTGCTGTCCACCTTCCCATTTCCACGTCTGTTAGGCAGAATCACATACACACTCTTTGGAGGCAGGAAAGCATAATATTGAAAGCCTTCAACTTTCCGTGGTGTTTTGCAATCCTTCTGTGTGTCCCATTCTCATTCCCCACATCAGCAATGTTTTAAACTTTCTCTGCCTTCCTAAGTTCCTTTTCTCACCACCTCCCTCCTTCTGCACAGAGGGAAAATGGAGATATGAGCAATGAACTCTTTCACTTCCTGCTTCCCCATCTTCACCTGTTTACCTCCACTTCTAACTACACCTCTGTCCCTGTGAGAAGTTCCTCGTCTTACCCAGGAGGAACCTGAGCTTCCATCCCAAGCACTCCCACTTCCTCAGAGACCTGGCTTTGCCATCATCATCATCTCTCTTGCCTCTCCCTCTCTAGCATTTTTTCATTCAGGACCCTGATATTCTCAAATGTGAAAGGAAGAAGAAGAAAGGAAGGGGGAGAGGAAAAGGGGAGGGGTGGGGAGGGGAGGAAAAACAACTTCCACAAAACCACATCCCTCTGATTTTCACTCAGTTTCTTTCCTCCCTGCACAGACAAATTAGCCATGAGAGTGTGATCTCTACTTATGTCTCCATTTCCTCACCAACTACTCTTTCATCAACTCAATGCAATCAATATTCAGTCTCTACCATCTCACTAAACCCTAATTAAAGTACATTTGGGCTACTGTATATGTGATGCATTACATGGTGCTTGACATGTGGCAGAAGCTCAATAAATGTTAGCATAGGTATAAAGCCTCTCTGGCCAATCTACCCCTAATTGGTAAACCAAGTGGGCACTTTCAAGTTCTTCCCTTAATTGGCTTTTCTCCATTATCAATGCCTCTTTCTCTGAAATCTCTCCCATTAGCTTCCAAAGCCCTTGTCTCTCCTGGAGCTTCTCCTACCTCTGACAACTTCTTGTCAGTCTCCTTTTGGGCTCCTATCCCCCCATGCCTCAAATAAGGACCACTGTTAGTCTTTATCTCTTGGCTGTGGCACCTTGCTGGTGACTTCATCAACTCCCGTAATAGCAGCTACCACCTATATAATCGTATGTGTAATATGGTGCAGTGATGACTAACAGTCTATACTTGTATCCCAGAACTCTATCATTTTTATTCATTTGGCCAATGCATAATGAACTACTACTACGTGCCAGTTCTATAGTCCTCTCTCCACTGGACATCTCCATTGAAATGATCCACAAGCATCTAAACTCAGCATGTCCAAAATTTGAATTATCTCCCTACACACAAGCATGTGAGTGCGCACACACACACACACACACACACACATCATTATTCTCTCTCTCTCTGTTCAATTTAAGTATTAATAAATGAGAATACCCATCTACCAAGTCAACCATGTGAGAAATTTAGTAAAAATCTTAAAATCTCTTTGCACCCACCCTTACATCCAAATAGTCACCAAGACCTAAATAGTCACCATCTCCTAAACGCTCTAGACTCACTCCCCTCTTCTCCAGACCACCATCCTTGCCTCAATTCAAGTCTCCACCCTTTTTCACCTATACAACTGCAAAGCCTCTTAACTAGTCTCCTGTTTCAGTCTTAATCCCTGTCAAGACATTCTCCACACTGGCCCTTCTAAAATACAGTCTAATGATAGCACTTCCCTGTCTGAAAAAAAAAAAAAAAAAAAAAAAAAATTCAGTGGGTCTCTCTTGTTCCAAGGTAAAATCCAAACTCTTAAAAGTGCCATCCAGGCCGGGCGCGGTGGCTCACGCCTGTAATCCTAGCACTCTGGGAGGCCGAGGTGGGCGGATCGTTTGAGCTCAGGAGTTTGAGACCAGCCTGAGCAAGAGCGAGACCCCTGTCTCTACTAAAAATAGAAAGAAATTATATGGACAGCTAAAAATATATATAGAAAAAATTAGCCGGGCATGGTGGTGCATGCCTGTAGTCCCAGCTACTCGGGAGGCTGAGGCAGGAGGATCCCTTGAGCTCAGGAGTTTGAGGTTGCTGTGAGCTAGGCTGACGCCACGGCACTCACTCTAGCCTGGGCAACAGAGTGAGACTCTGTCTCAAAAAAAAAAAAAAAAAAAAAAAGTGCCATCCAGCTCCCACCGACCTATCCAAGACCACATCTTGGCACCCACACTCCTACCTATATTCACGCCATTGGTTTGCCATGCTCTCTCACCCCTCTGCTCAGAGCCTCTCCACCCTCTTCTTGTCTATTTAGGTTTGTTCACATTTTCAAATTCAGATCAACTATCATCTCCTCTAGAATATTTTCTCTGCCTTTCCCCTCACATCTCCAGTCCGATTTAGGTGCTTCTTTCTTGGGAATCCCAAAGCACTCTGTACTTTCCTCCACCCTGCCACTTACCACACTTCCATGGAGTCATAGTCTCTACCTTGTAACTGGAGAGAGAGATGGTGACTCTCACGGGAGAAGAAAATTCCTGGCAGAGGGTCAGAGGGAGCAGCAAGTAGGGGGTCCCTTAGATAGAAATGAATTTGGTGAGCCTGAACATTAAAGGAGGGTCAGTGAGCTGAACAGAGTGAACAAGGGGCAGAATGGCACAGGAGGAGAGAGGAAGGACCAGATTGTGCAGGGCTGCAGGGCTGCAATAGGAAATTTCAATTTTATGCTACGTTAAATGGAAAGCCACTGGAGAATTTTAAACCAGAGAGCAACATTACGTAATCTACATGTTTTAACATTATTCTGACTAAGGGATTGAAGGGTAAGCAAGAGTAGAAAGATAATTAGGAGGCTCTGCAGTCATCCACGATAGAGATGGTGATGCCTGACACTAGGAGAGGGGCAGTGGAGATATAATGAACAAATGGTCATGAGTGTTATCTGCAGAGATGATGCAGTGGACTCTGGTACAGGGAAGAGCTGGCTAGAGCATTAAAGATTAAAAGAAGGTGAATTAACCCCCCTTACTATAACCTGAAAGGGAATGATGTCTTTATTTGAAAACATGGTTTTCCATGGAAGACAGATTGTCACTATTTTCCACAACACAAAGCAATGATTTACGGAATGCCCACAATGGGCTGTAGAGCTGGGGTTGGTAGAACTGACTTTGTTTCAGTATGGATGCATAAATACCTTCTCTTTCTCCTGATACATGTCCCTGAAGCTGTTGTTTTTTAAGTCATCAAAATTATTTTTACAAATCTTCTGAATAATAAGAAAGCAAATGCAATAGGCATTAGATAAAAATGGAAGTATTAATTGACCTATATTTTAGGTCATTTATAAAACAATAGATTTGTATTTTATAATTTATGTGTCTTTTGTAGTATACTGTGAGTCCGTTACTACTTCGTAGTAAGTATGTACAGTATATCATAAATATTTTATAGAAATTGGAAATAATTTTATTTCAAATGACTAGATTGATTTTATATTTCTCCTTTGTAAATATTTATGATCATATACGTGATTTTTTTTTTATGTTACACACTTAATCAAGAATGTCACCCCAAAGAAGGAAATGAAATTTCTTTCACGAGAGTTTTTAGAAATTCACTCTGGCAAAATGGGACAAAATAAAGACTACAGGCAGAGCCTTTAATGACTCCCTGTTGTCGTTAGTCTCTTTAGAGTCCCTTTAGACTAAAGACTCTGCCTTTAGTCTTTATTTTCTTTTTCCTGGCTCAGGTTCACACACAGTACAGATTTTAAAGTCATTGTTTGGTATCCTTTTCTCTCTGTTCCTAATCAATTGAAGCTTTTGCTCTCATAGCCTCTCTTGTCACTAAAAAGTAGGTTTAATCTAAGAAAAGTATTACCAAAACATTGCAAGTACAACCAAATCAACATGCATTTATCAAATAACTAATACTTAAACTCCCTTCTCTATTCCACTCCCAAACTGCATTATTTCATCCCAACTAAAATTAAATTTCAAGTAGACTTGTGCCACGTAAGAAATTAAATAGTTTCTTAAACAAAGAAAGTAGAGGAGGGTTATGGTCAGAAGGAAATAGAGACAAATACAAGAAAACCACCCAAACTTAAGGGCTACTTCTCCAAGGATGGCTTACAAGACAAAAACTCAAGAGAATTAACAATTGTTGAATATACATACTTAGGGACCACTAAGCACTAAACTAATGTGAAAGCTTCGGAAGGTCATATTTCTTACCATCTAGAGAATAAGAAAATTCAGCAAATGGAAGGAATGATACAAGGATCAGAATAAGCAAAGCCAGGACTGGGCAACAGGACAGATTTTGTGAGAACTCAGGTCAATTGTCATTGGTTCAGTCAGTGTGTGGAAGAAGGCTAGCAGATGGGGAGCCAGCCAAGGGACTCAAGATTAAGAGGTATTCAAAGAATACTTTGAGTTGAACATTATTCAAACAATAATTCACAAGTGATTTGGCTGTTTAAAAATATCTGCACAAGGAGGCTCTCAATTCCACTGCTCAGCTAGGAATTCTATATATCGAGCTTATAAGCATAAAAGTAGAGGTAGAAGTTGCATGTCTCCAAAATGGCCATCCTTCAAGTTTGTGTGTAGAGGATGGTCTGTTTCTGGGCTGCCTGAGTTGATGCTGAAAGATCCGCTTCACCCATTTGGTCAATATCAAAGAGGGCAAGCCTGTCTGATTCTCAAAGACACTGACTCCTGGAGCCAGACTGGAAACTGTCCAAAAGCTGCAGGAAAATTATAAAAATCCAAATGAAAGCAGATTCAGAATGATTATTTTTAAATGGGGCACATTATATTTGAGGGCCAAGAAAAAACATCAGGTTAGAGAAGGAGAGTAAGAGATCAGAAAAAGTGTGGCACCATTAGAAGTCCCAACACAGTAACAGGATATCCTCCCCACTAAAGGTTTGAAGAAAGATCCACCTGATCTTTTTTTTGTCCCTGTGTCCCTACAAACCTCTTCTTAACACAGAATCCAGGTAATTCTATTAAATATAAGTCAAACCATGCCTTTCATTTCCTCTAAACCTTCCAATGCCTTCTGACCTCATTCAAAGTAGTTGCCAAACCCTGTGATACTAAATGGCAAGAACAGAAGCCTCCACAAAACATTTCCCCCTTTTTTGACAGTCAAGTATCTCTGTATTCTTCCAGGTTGAGGGAAATCCCCCATGGTGTGGTTCTTGGCAGGAGGCAGGACCCACAGTGGTGGAAGAAGGACTGTTCCCTGTCCCCACTCTCCACCTGTTGGAGCGAAATCACAGGACCTAGGCAAAGCCAGTCCAGTTGTGTTTTTACATCACTCCTTTGAGATTCAAAAACAGAAACTATGCAGTAATGAAATCAAGGGTGCAGTGGCTGCCATGTTGCATATGGTGGCAGCAGCACCACCAACAGCAAGCGTTTGTCTCCACTGGTGCCCTCAAGAGCACCCCAACCAGACCGTTCTTGTGCATGACCCTGGTGTTCTTGACTACTGAGTTTTCTTTGGCTCCTGCTCACTTTCTGAGCCTGTTTCTACAGCCTCTGCTTTATTCTAAGAGTCATTATGGCCTTCCAACAAATGTTTGTTCTGTTTAGACTAGCCAGAGTCATTTTTGATTGTTTACAACCAAGAATCATAACCAGTAAGATGAGTTTTGTTCCACATTAATGAATCTTGGAATATGGAAAGAAAGGACTAGAGTCTAGTAGGGTACAGAAAGCCAACTCACTCTACATTAAAAAGTGGACAGAATTGAATTTCTTGGTGGTACGCAAGAAGGGGTGAACTGAAGTACAGTCTTGAAGGAGAGGAAGGAGTCTGAGTCATAGAGCAGAAGCCTGTGAAAGGAAGGGACCAAAAAAAAAATCCAATAAACAACAAGAGGAGGGAAAAGGAGAGTGAAACAGTACAGAAATACTTTATCCACAAGGCTGTCCTACCCTGCATCTGATCTATCCATAGTTACTTTTGTTACTAGAATTACTTTTTGTGAAAGTTTGCCTCAGATGGGATGTCATTTGCTAGAGCTAAATTTAAAAAAAAAATCAAGGACCTAAGTTAGTCTGATTGAATTTTTTAAAAAATACAGTGGACTATGGGGCACGTATTCTGCTTATACAGGACTATTGACGGGCTTTGTCATTTGGTTGAGTAATTAATGTATTTTATTGCTTGCTGGTCATTATTCAAAGATCAATTTACTGAAATTTGAAACTCTAGAACAATCAACAAAGAATGCTTTATTTATGAGATTTATGAAGTTAGTAATGATAGGAATTTTATAAGCTCCACAGAGAAGTCATTGTATTGTTCCAGTCTCACCTTCTGGATTCCTCTCCATCCCTGTCTCATTCTCTCTCTCTCTCTTCCTCCCACCCAGTCTCTTCTCCATGTCTCTGTCTCCCTCCATCTCTGTGTATCTGTCTGCATCTGTCTGTTTCTCCTTTGTCAATTTTTCATCTCATGTCCAAAAGAGTTTGTTGCACCTCACAGATATTTATATAACACAGTAAAATAACATAGATTCAAAGTCGATGAGAAAAGAAAAGGCAAACAAAAGAAAGACACACAGTAAGGTCAGAAGTGAGACTAATACAAAAATGCATACTATGAAGTCCTACTCGCAACCTACAGGTGCCATAAATTTTGCTCTACAATCTCTAGCAGTCATTCCAAAGACGGAAATACAATTCAATGTCTATAAGATAAAATTATACCAATTGCTTAAGCTTCCTAAATCTGCATAATAATATAATTTATGAAAATGATGCATCACAATGACACAATTTGTCAAAAAAATTCCTCTACCTCACAAATGGCCCTGCCACACTCAATATGCAGAAATAACTGGCAGAAAGTTCAGTCACCTTCCCTGGTTTGAAGAGCTGGTTTTCCAGTGCACCTGATGGGAGTATTATTTCACACAGCAGGTAATAAATTTGTGGAATTCATTACCCACAGGAGAAGGTGCAGGCAGGAAATATAAATGGATTCAAATAGGGTGGGTCAAATTTATAAATGGTGAAGCCATTTGGCTCTTATTTCCTTTGTATTTAATAATATTTCACACTGTGATCCACCCCACTTCTTTACTTGCTGTCTTAAAGTCCATCCTTACAGCTCCTTACCTGTTTCTCTGATACCATTTCTGATGGTATAGATAGCATTTGATGTATACTTATTCCTACACAGAAATATCTTTTTTACTCTTTGTTAGTAGAACATATTCATATTTCATTGGTTTGGTTCCAACATAGATGTTTTAACAGTCTTTACATTTTCAGTATATTTTGTACCACTATACAACACATAACTAAATTAATAATTCTCGTGCATAGTCCCAACTTATACACTACTTTAGAACAAATTAATTATGCTTTGACAACCTAACTGAAGTAATCTTGGCCCTGGGAACACTTTGGAAACTTTCTTATCGTTCAAGGCCCAAACGGGAATAAGGATGATAATTGGTTCAGATAAACTGGCAGCACCTTGCATGGGCAAGGGTGGGCTGAGGTGCTATTGCTTTCTGTAGCAGCTGGTGCTTCTCTCTCCTATGATCCTGCCTGCCTCAGAGAGAGGGGGATACATATTCAGACTTTGTCAATCTGAGAACACAGAAAATGATACCCCAAAATGTGTTGCTTTATTATGCTAATTACTTTAAACTGAGGGCACTTGAGGAACAGCAAATACAGGGAGAGGCTTTCTGTGAATTTTCTTATCTTCCTTGAGACCAAAGAATTCAGTTGTCCTGGGTCTCCTCCCCAGGAATCTCATCATCCAAGGAGATTGACTCAGATCACAGGAAAGAAGATGGGAGGTTACTATGCCCAGATGAACTTCGTCACAGTCTATCACTTATTCTTTGGGCCTTTCATTCTCCCCAAAATCATTTCTCTCCCCTAAATTGCCTACACCACCACCGCTCCCCCATATGAAAAGAGCATATAAGCTTCTAAATTTCACTGGGTTATTGGGTACTCACTTTTCTTCCCTGTGATGCCCCATGCACATAATAAATGTGTATGCTTTTTCTCCTATTAATATGTACCGTCACTTTACTTAGTTCATAGGCTCAGTTACCAAACCTCCAGAGGGTAGAAAGTTTTTCTCTTCCCTGCACCAAGAACCAGCATGGCTGCTGCTCCAGGGTCATCCATCAATGCACAAGGTGGCAGTTCTGGGAACCAGGCACTCATTCAGCCAGAGCTGCACATGGATAACCTCCTAAAAGTCTTAAGGCATAAAATTGAGAGTCCAGACTCTGCTTGGCTTCAGGTTACTTCCTTCTCTTCAATTTGGGAAAATTCTGGAAAATTTACCAAAACTCTGAGTGGCTGGGAAAAGGTATGCAGGAGACATAAGCTTTATTGTATTTTCAGGCAAAGAAGAACTTCAGGGCACCCAGAAGTGAAATTGCTTTTGGGATGTGCTGTTTATACCAGGAGAAATTGTGACTCAGATTGATGGGGCTCTTTGGCAATTTTGAATTCCAAGTGTTATTTATTGGAATGATTTTGCAGGTGAAAATGCAGGTAGTTTTGCAGCAATAAAGGTCTGCTGTTTATTGTGTTGGTATTTTGATGTCTGTTACCAACACAGCAGAGGCAGATCACCTCACTAGACACAGGCCAAGAAATAGACTCCAGGTATGCTCCTGTGTCTGCCTTCCCCTGCGTGATGCTGAGGTTTGCTCGGAGTCCCCTTGGATAGGAATATCACCTTAGACAGATTCCTTGCCTCCTCTGTTTCTTCTTTCTCATCCATAAAATTAGGTGGTTAGACACATGAACTTGAAGGTCTCTTTCAGCTCCACGCTCCCATCTCTCTGCCCTGGGCTCACAGTTCTGTTGGTGTAAACAGCAGGTGCTGCTGGGATGCTCCTGTCACTCCCGCCCAGCTGCCTGCAGAACTTACATGACATTCTTAAGTTCCAGTTTTGTTCTGGGTGGCAAGAAAGCAACACTCATATCACCAAAATATTCCTGACAAAATGTAAAAGCATGACAATATACATTAACATTTGTACTAAGCAAGAACTGTTTGAAGATTTTTAGGGACCTACCAGGAGATAGCTGGGAAAGCAAAGCAGGCTACTTACTCATTTTCCTTCTCTTTAAAACAAGGGTGAAAATGATACCTATGTCAAGGTGTTGATCTTTAGATCAAAAGAAATCATATTTTGCTACCACAGTGTCCCATGGACACAATGCTATGAATACTATAGTGAGTGCTACTGTGAGGTGGCCACAATTATCATTGCACAGAAAACTAAAGTTCAGAGAGGTAAAGTCCACAAGATTACATAAATAGGAAATGGTACAAATGGTTTTGCAACACACAAATATTTGACTCCAAAACTCATTCTCTTAACCAGTGTATTTATGAGTTGTCTGGCTTTGCAGCTGTTGATGCGTGTGGGCTTTGGAGCCAGTATAACAAGGGTTTAAAAGCTGAATCTACCACTTAAAGGTGCTGACCCTAGAGAGCTTACTAATCTTACTAGAACTTAGTTTCCTCATCTGTGAAGGGTAAATGAGATTATACATGCAAAGCACCTAATACACAGTAGCCTTCAGCAGATGGTGGTTTTCTTCCTGTCTGGGTTTGTAATGTCCCTAAAGCAGACCCTGAGAAAAGGGTTTGGATGCAGTAGTTTATTTAGGAGGTGATTCTCAGAAGCACAAATGAGGAAATGGGGAAAGTGAGACAGAAAAGGAGAAAAGGCAATAGGAGGTATGTTAGTGGCCAGGTAACCATGATGAGCCACTGAGGCTCAAATCCCCAAAGACCGTGTGAGACAAGTGCCGAAGCCAACTCAGAATCGTCCCACTCGAGCAGCAGTTTGCAAATTGGAGTGTTCAGCAGAATCACCTGCAGGGCTTGTTGGGACACTGATTGCTGAACCCTATCCTTAGCGTTTCCGTTTCCGTGTCAGTAGGTCTGGGTAGGGGGCAGGAATTTGCATTTCTAACAAGTTTCCAGGTGAGGCTGCTGCTGCTGGTCCAGGCCACACGGTTGAGATCCACTGGCTAAAAGGTGGGAGGCTGGGGCGCTTAGCCACTGACCCACCCCTGCTGGTCGAGATGATCCATTGCTTCGGAACTGTCCTCAGGGATTGTTAACCCACAGTGCACGCACGCACACACACACACACACACACACACACGTCCGAGCTGGCCTGCAGTGGTAAAGCAAGTTTGAGCAGTACCAAAGCAAGCTTTAAGGCAGATCCAAGGGAAAGAGGTGCTTAGAGATGGAAAGCGTCGTGGAGGCAGCTGTTGAGGAGCCCAGGTGAACTGAGCAGGTAGGGGCGGGGCATCAACAGCATCTGCTGTGCTTTCTCTTGCCTGTTGTTGCCACATTCGTGGCCATTAGTCTCTGAGCTGAAGGGCTGCAGTCTCAAGGCCCTTGGCTGAGAAATCTCTGAAGCCAGTAGTTGGGAATGTGGAAAGCTCCCTCAGCCTGAGGATGACAGCTGCAGTAAAGGACTCTCACATGTCCATAATTCCTTTAGCAGGTTCAAGGAACTAGGAGAAGATAAGGCCACGCCCAGAGCAGTAAACTGTGAATGACTCTTCGGTGGCCACCAGACCCGCCCGCTGGGACCCAAGGCAAATGCCTGACCCCACAAGGCACATCCAGGCTACAGAGAGGACTCATTTCACATGCAGATCACGCAGACCACAGGCCTCTCACGCATGCTCTCTGTGCCCTGTGGAGAAAATGGCTAGCACTGGTGATAAAATGGTACTGCTCCATTATTCTGTTCCGCATGTACATTTAATTGTCAACATCGCAATTGCTTTAACTGCAAATAAGCACAATCTCATTGCCCATCAATTGTTTGATGGGAGGAAAACAGGCGTTTGGAGGTGATGCTGAGATGAGAAACATCATTATTATCTTTTTATATGAGGTTTTGTTTTCATTCTTCACTTCCCTCACCCTCTCCTCAGTGATTTTTTCCCCACAAATTCAACATAAAAATACTACAGCTAATGTAAAATATTTCATCTGAGACCTGAGGCTTTCATTTACTAATTCCAGATATCTGCAATAGTTAGGGGGTTTTGTTACCTTTATTTAAACACTTTTATATTTCTTAATCTATTCATCCTCATAAAAGTGCCTTAAGCTTAAAGAGCTGGCAGGAACACTATTTGCAAAGGAGAAAACTGAGGCACAGAGTAGCAAATTGACTTGTTCAGGAACTGACAAGCTGTGATAGAGCTGATTCCCACTAATATGCAGAGGTTCGTGTTCACTTTTACTCGTGTAGTTAGAAAATTTTTGGAAATATTATATTAATCAATGGGGCTTGAGAATTCCCCATATTTCCTCTGCTCTTTGTTCAAGCAAGTAGCAGAGCTCCCTACTACTTGCCCCACAGAAGGTATGTGATTCAAAAAATAAAATTATCCCTGGAGAATTCCATGTGTTTCCAGAGAAAGTAGGAGGGAAAGTAAAAAGGCAGAGAAGGGCGTTAGAAAGGTCCAGGAGAGACAGAAGATAACAAAGACACATGGAAGGAGAAGACCTCCCCCAGACTAAACAAGGACTCAGACTCCCCAAGACACAGGAGGAGTGAAAAGAGAGGGCTGTGCCCCAAGTCAGCAGAGATCCAGATCCCACTTTCTGGCACTGCAGCCAGGAAGGAAGCAGGACACTGAGAGGAAATGGTGCAGAGTACATGACAGCCTGGGTATAGGGCCCAGGACTCAGCAAAGATTTCCAGAGCCCCAGCATGTTCAGGAAGTAACAGGGTGTCCCAACACCCAAAAGGACCATGAGGACAAAGACACAGGATGTCTCGGCTTAGAGACAGATGACCAATCACCAGATGTCCCAAGTTCCCCTCTCGTCCCAAACTTGACACAAAGTAATAATATCTGTAATCTTGATCCAATCCCATGAGGTAGAAATAGGGAGAAGGGGGAGGACAGTAGGAGGAATCCTCAGAATGGCTGAGTATGAATTATCCATCAGAGGAAAAGTGACTCTAGATTATAGGATATAAAGTAAGCGGTATTGCCCACACTGAGTTTGGGGCTGAGATTCAAGCCTGCTATGATTTTCTTGGCACCAGCAGCATTTTTGAACAGTCATCAGAACTGTCATTAGGTAAAATGATGGAGCAGTGAAGAGCTTTCTGGGCTTTTCAATCCCAAAATGCTGCTGCCCCCTCCAGGCCTTCCCTCTGCTACTCCCTGGCTTCAGGTCTACATCTTCCAATGTCCTTGCTCAGGAAACACCTTCCAGTACCACCATCAAAACATTACCCTGTAGTCCCAACTGATTATTTAACAATTACCCTCAGTCTTCTCCCCGCCCCAACCCCTTGGAGAGGTAACACACAAAACACAAATTCCATCAGAACTATGGTCCCCAACCTCTGGGCCATAGACGGGTACCAGTTCATGGCCTGGTAGGAACTAGGCCACACAGCAGGAGGTGAATAGCAGGTGAATGAGCAAAGGTTTATCTGTATTTACAGCGGCTCCTCATTGCTCCCATCACTGCCTGAGCTCCACCTCCTGTCAAATCAGTGGCGGCATTAGTTACAGGAAAACAAGCTCAGGGCTCCCACTGATTCTGCATTATGGTGAGTTGTATAATTATTTCATTATATATTACAATATAATAATAATAGAAATAAAATGCACAATAAATATAATGCACTTGAATCATCCTGAAACCATCCCCTCCACCCCATCCCCACCCCCGGTCCATGGAAAAATTGTCTTCCATGAAACCAGTCCCTGGTGCTGAAAAGGTTGGGGACTGCTGCATCAGAAACAGTGATCATTCTGAAGAAATTCTCAGATGAGGACACAGGAGTGTGGAATATAGGGATCTGAATAAAATGTTAGTTAGGAAAAGAGCTGAGGTATGAGCTATTTATGTTTATCAAAAGGGACATGGTTTGGAACCCTATCACGTCAGCACAAAAAGAGCATTTTGAAACTCTGGGCATGGCCCTTAGAGTGCTGTAGACCTATGAGCCATGCAGGACAGAAAATGCAGATCCACTGTATTATATTAACTCATAAGAAGTTTTGAAATGATGGAGAGCTGGGAGAACAGGGTAGACCCCAGCTCTACCATTCACATCTGTGCAAGTTAGGGCAGGCATCACAGATGATTGTTGTCTCACAAGTCAATACTAGTATCATCATCACATCTCTACTAATATTTACAGTTAATATTTACTGAGAATTATCATGGAATAGGTAATATTTTAAGTGCCTTTCAGCTGCACACGAACTGTTTATAGTATGTATTGTTTTTATCCCTGGTTTGATATGAGGAAACTCAGGTACAGAGAGGTTAAGCAACTTGCCCAACAAGACAATAATTTGCCAAGACAGAGAGCAAACCCTGCAGTGCGAGGGGACAGCTCTGAACCACTGTTACACTGGGTGTAGGAGTGTTAGGAGGATTACATGAGATAATCTAGGATTGTGTTACACATGTTGTGTGGCCATGCAAAGGGAATATAATCATGGGACAACCATTTCTTCCCAATTCGTGATACTGGTTAGGGTTTTTGGTTGCCTTGCATAGGCAACATATCACTGGTCAACTTAAGAATAAAAAGAATTTATCCAAAGCATATTGAACACATCAAAGAATCATAGAAAGCCTGGTAAACAAGACTTGAGTGGACACCAAGGGCAGTGAGGCATAGTGAAGACCCTACCCTAGGAACAGTCTGCTCAGGACCCCTCACCAGCACTGTGGACTGTAGCCACCAACCCTGGCTCTGCAGGCCTTTGCCACCCCCAGACACTGCCTGGCTCTAACTCGGTCACAGCCACCAGGAATAATGGCTGAGTCCCCATCTTTTGCCTCTCTCTCAAGTTCTAAGGGCTCAGTGAGAAATAGTTGGTTGGCCACACTTAGGTCACAGGCTCACCCCATATCTTTCTAGATATCTATATTAGTCAGCTATTGCTACAATAATGCTGCATAACAAACCACCCCAAAACTGAAGGGCGTATTACAACAAGCGTTTATTTTTCCAGCTCACTACAGATGGGCTGTGGTAGCTCTGCTTCACATTGGATCAGGTATGTTCCATGTGCCTCTCATCCTCCTTGGGCCAGGTCCTATACAGGCATGATTTTTCTCACACACAGTGTTAACAGTGAAAGAGCATAAGGCAAAACACGTGATGCCTCTTAAGACCGTGGCCCCAAACTGGCATACCACCTCTTCCACCTACATTCCATAGGCCAAGGCAAGCGGTGTAGCCAATCCCAGCATCCACGGAAAACGGAAATACTCTCCTCACTTTAAAGGGAGGGACTGCAGAGTCACATGACAAAGGGCATGGATGTACATAATTCTAATGCGGGAGAGTATAGAATATTGCAAATTCACTCTGCCACATAATCAAAAAAAGAAGGAATCCATTTCCATTCCCCCCAAAAGGGTGTTTAGCTTCTATCCAGCCAAGATCAGAAAAGTCCACTCCCCTTTTAAGGGGGGTGCCTTTGGGAACAAGGGGATCAGCCTGAGGAACCTCAGAAATGAAGAATGTCCCCAACTCTTTTTCCCTCTTTCCATAGTGAGTTACAATCCCAGCACAAGGTCCAGCTTCGGGTCAAGATTCTATTTCAAGTTTTTGAAGATATGTGCTTATTCAGTATGTCTCAGCCTATGATACCCATCAATTGTGTTATTTTCCTGGATGATTTTTTTCAGTTTTTATTAGAAATGACAGCTCTTTTATTAAAAAGGAGAAAATATTATATTGAAGAAAAATATGAGCAACAGTAATCAGGCACTAAAGGATATGAAAGTCCTATCTTGTGATAGAGAGGAACTAGCTACATCTTTAAAGGATTTGTGGTTTGAGTGGTTTATTAAATCTGACACCAGGCCTGCAATTACTACCAATTATTTGGTCATAGTGTCAGTTCCATTTAAAGTGAGAAAGTTAGTAATGGCAAGAGTTTATTTTTAATAACTAATTTTAGAGAAAGCCATTTTGTATTCAATTGCTACTTCCTGAACTCCTGATCTCCAAATAAAAGCTTTGTACCTGTGGGGTTACTTGCATGAACCCACCCCAGGGGAGCAGTCACTAGATGCTATTAGGGGATGACAGTGAGTTACATATGTATTCAACCATTCATCCATCCCACTACACATAGATGCACCCACCAGGTGCCAGCCCCTGCAGTCAATGCCTTCTAAACATGCTGCATTCAACCAAAATGCTGAACCTGAGAAATCCCCCCTAGCCCATGCCACTAGGAGAGCCTTTGTGCTCTGAGGAGGAAGAGGTTTCATAGTTGCTTGTGTTGCTGTGGTGATTATGTGTGAGGAAATGCATGCTTCCAGGTCTGTAAATCAATCCCCTATTTACTCATCTAATAGAGAGTTAGATGGTTTTGTCTGATGGTTTTTGTTTGGATTTGTGGTTCTTGGGGTGAACAAATGGCTCTCAAGTCCCAGGAGTCTGCTAGGACAGTGTCTCACCCCTCACAGGGTAGCCCATGCCACTGGGGAATAACTCCAAATGTGAAGTTGCCAAATGAGGTCACTTTTTTTAAATCCACTTTTTTTTCTATTTCAAGGCGCTATTTCCCACAGATTACATCAAATTTAGATAATTTACATACCAAGTATTTTACACTTTAATATCCTTCCCTTCTGTTTCAGGCACTTGTGTTTACTATCATGTTCACTCCCTTTTCCCCTCTTTGGGCTTTTTGCTTGGCTTGGCTTCTTTTTTCCTCCTGCTCCTTAAACTTACTATGATGATTCTGGAATCTAAACAATAACAAAAAATTCCAGAAAGCATAGATTTATGACATCTTAACCATCTAATCCACCAAGGTGTCTGAGTAAATAACGTGTCCAGATTCGGCTTTGGCATAAAGAATGACTCCTGGCAAGAGACTAGACTGAGGTCATCATTTTCAAACCCTGTCAGTTTTGAAGGGGTGGGAGAGATGAGAGGGCGGGGGAAGGAGGAGGACATTTGGGAGAAGGGTGTGTGTTCTTATTTAAACAGACAAGCAAACAAGGACCTTTTGGTAAAGGCTTCTAACTCGAGGCAACACATGTCATCTGATGTCTCCCGTTCCGAATCTCACTTCAGCACGAACACAGCTGCTTGAGGAGACGGAGACCGAAATAGAAAACCAGGCATGGTGATGAAATGTGACAACTTGCTTCAGAAAGGACATGTTTGATGTGTTTTCCAACTGGATGTTTCTAAAATTTATGGCAGTTTCAGACAAGATTTCCAAAGAAATCCTTTCTCTTCCTCATTTCAAGCTTCTAAGTCTATAATGCCCTTATCAACGTGGCAGAGAGGCACCAAAGAAAAAGTTCCTTCCCAACAGGTTTCGCAAATGACATTTCGCTCTTCAGAAGATGTGTCTCTTCTCAGCAAACCCAGACGTCTCTCTCAGACCCGTCTCACTCATCTTCCCCAGCAGCCGCTCCTCCTTGTGGGTGAATTATCTGCCCCCTCAAGGCCTCAGTTTTCTCATCTGTGCACAGAAGAGGTTCAGCTCAATAATCTTTAATGCTCCTACAACATGTAACGTTTAGGGACTCAGATTTTTACAGCAAGCCTGAAAGCATTTTTAAGGACACATTGCATCCTTAATAGTGGGGGGAGGAACATTCTAGTAACATGAAGAGAAAAAACAAAGAGATGTTTTAAATTAAGGATTGAGCTTCCAGTAATGGCCAAGTAAAGATCCTACCAGAATAAACCCTCCACAGAGAGCTACTATTAAGTATGGACCTAACACAGGCAGCAGCTACATTAAGGCACAAGAGAGTGAAGGAAAGTAGATTCCAATGAGGGGTGCATGCACAAGGGGGAGCAGTACACGGAGTAAGTCCTCCATTCAGCTGCTTCTCACCTGTGAAGAAAACACAATTTTTCTAGCCTAGGGAATCTTAGTACTGAATTTTCAGGGAAACTGAAGAAAGGGGAAATTTTGGAGGGAAAAGAGCCAGAAAGGGGATACCCAAGTTCTGCCTGCCCACACCTCTGGCTGACTCCTGAATCATGCATGCACAGAGCAGACTCAGCACCTCAGCTAAAAGTAAAAGATCTGAACTGAGTTTAGAACTGGTAAAAAATAAATAAATAAATAAATAAAAAGAGTTTGGAGCACATATTTAACCAAGTTAATTACATGCTAAAATAAAAGAAACATGACTCATAAAAAAAATTAACAGAATCTGGAGTTTCTATAAAATGTAACTCATGTGCACAATACAATTTAAAAATTACTCAAAATATAACAAATTGAGAAAATGGGGAGCCCTAACATGACATCACAGAGAGATTGGAGAGGAAGGCTATCATATTTATCCCATTGTCTCCAATCCTATAAGTTCTGGTTGTGTCAGACCATCCCACAGTATCTTAAATGTTCACCCCTTTCATATTCTTCAATGCCAAGAGTCACTTGATTTCTCTAAACTTTGCATTCAATGTGGTCTTCATTTCAGGTGATCATGAGGGGTTGTTTCATCACTACATGCACTGTGCTGCCAGAAGACCATGCCCTAATACAAAGGGATTTTTTACCACCTTTTGCCCCAGCTAGCAATCCTAGATTCCCATGTTTTCTCTGAGGATCCATTGCTTGCAATCTGTTCGCAGTACCAATATTGTACCAGTCAAAGTTCTTGACTTCAAACCATAGAAATAAACTCTAGCTGATTAAACAGAAAAGAAACTTGCCAAAAGGAGAAAAGTAGTTCAAAAAATGACAGGAAGACAACTTTCTGCTTCCAGCCATGGCAGAATAACAAAAATTCCATTTTTTTCTCCAGCTTTATTGAGATATAATTGACAAAAAAATTGTATACATTTAGGGTGTACAACTTAGTGGTTTTGTTTCTGTCTTTTTGTAAACAACAGAAATTTATTTCTCAGAGTTCTGGAGGTTGGAAAGTCCAAGATCAAGGCTCTGACAGATTCAGTGGTGGCTAAGAGCCTGATTCCTGGTTCACAGATGGCCATCTTACTCTGTGCTCACATAGTAGAAGGGGTTAGGGAGCCCTCTGGGGCCTCTCTTATAGGACAGTAACCCCATTCATGAGGGCTCCACCCTCATGAACTAATCACCTCTCAAAGGCTCCACTTCCAAATACCATCACTTTGGGGATTCAGTTTCAACATATGCATTGGACAAGGGTTGAGAGAACATACAAACATTCAATCTGCAGCAACGGCCTTCCATTCATATATGTACTCAACAAATATTTATTGAGTACCGAACTGGAGAAAAAGGAAGGTGTTAGGTCCCATGGGAGTTATAAAATGGAATGAGACTAGGATTCTACCTTGGATGCCTTTATAGTCTAACAGGAATAGAGAATATTTCTTGAGCTCTAACATTGTGCCAGACACTGTTCTAAGCATTTCCCATATATTAGCTCTTTAGATCCTCACAACAAATGTTTAGACTACATATTATTACTACAATTCTCATTATACAAATGAGAAAGCAGAAGCAATGAGGGATTAAGGCACTTGCCTAAATTTCCAGGACATGTGCTCCAACTGGGGAGGTAAGTGAAAGTCTCTGAGAAGATGCAGAGGTGCGCTGCATCTTCCACACAATGGGTCCAGTGAGGAGCAGGCGAGGAGCAGAGACTTAAAGGTGGGAGCATATGAGACTGGTCCAGGGTAGAGGCCATATGTGCAGAGTACTCGGGAGATGAGGAGGGAAGCCAGCCTGGCACGGAGCTGGTGCTTCATAAATATCAGGACTCCACCATGGCAGCATCCTGATCTCCGACTTTCAGCCTCTGGAACTTAATCACATCTACAGTGTTTCTTTTGCCTGGTAAAGCAATATAGTCATAGGTTCTGGAAATTATGATGTAGACATCTTTTGGGGGCCATCGCTTTGCTTATGTCTACTGGTTTACTATAAAGAATATTGCAAAGGATACACAAGAAGAAATGCATAGGGCAAGGTAGGGGCTCAGAGCCTCTATGCCCTCCCCGGGTGCACCATCCTCCAGGAACCTCCTCGTGTTCAGCTATCCAGAAGTTCCTTAATGTTTTGCTATATGTATACGTTGTGAAATATTCACCACAATCAAGCTAATTAACATATATACCATATAGTTACCATTTTCGTGTGTGTGTATGTATGTGTGTGTGTATGTTGAAAACACTTAAGATTTACAAAGTTTCAGTTACGCAAGATAAATAAATTCTGGAGTTCTAAATGTATAGCAATGTGACTATAGTTCACAACACCATATTGTATACTTGAAAATTGCTAAGAGGGTAGATTATAAGAAATCCACTTTAAATATAAAGATACAAATAAGTTAAAATTAAGAGGATAGAAAAATATACCATGCAAACACTAAGCATAAAAAAAAGTTAGAGTGGCTATATGAATATCTGACAAAGCCAACTTCAAAAAAAGAATATTTTGAGAAATAAAAAGGGGAATTTTATAATGATTAAGAGATCAATTCATAAAGAAGTGATGAGGAGACTGAAGAACCCGCCTTAGAACATAGGCAAGAGCCATGAGAGAAAGAGCAAGAGCACAGTCAGCCAGAGCAATATCTAGGTCACCTGCATGGGGCACCCCACAGTGCAGTGGTTTCTGCTTCCACGGTAACCACTGCCACTGCACCCACAGCTCTCCCTCCCAGCCCACGGTATCTCCAGGTATCACTCATGTCTTCAGATCTACAGCCCTCCCAGACTCAAGTCCAGGCCAAGAGCATCCAATGGTTTTTGCCATTGGAAGAAAAAACCTGCTTCCAATACCTATGCTTTTGTTGCCAGAGAGTAGAAAGAGGAGATATCTACTTCCTTCATCTCTAAAGTGAGAGACACGGCCCTACTTATCACCCTGGTTCATGTGTTTAGGGACACCCACAATGAAAATGAGATACGGGGCTTTCAAATACAAATAGCAAATGACTACATACAATACGCATTTCACATTGAAAGGCAATTTGGATCTATATCAACAGCATTCTGTCATTTTCTTTTCATTTTTGACCAAGCAATCCTATTTTTAGAAGTTATCCTTTCAAAAAATCAGAAATTAGCACCAGGATCTAGGTACAAGGAAGTTCAACTGAAACAGTATTTATAATGATGTAATCCGAGGAAATTAGTTGAACTGTGGTAAAGGCCAGTCAAGTTCTCAACAGAAAAAGAAGACACTCAACATAGGATATTCAAGTGACTATTTACAAAGGTGTGTGTAGGGAAACCACAAAAGATAGCATAGTAATCCTGGCTGAAGCCCCTTAACCTAAAAGGATGAGGAGAGGAGTTGGTACTCTCAGAAGGAAAGAACCCTTTAGAGTTTGCCTTTGGTGGAAGGACCCAGCCAACCTGAGGTGACTGCCAGGGAGAGAGTTGACAGAATAAAACACCTGCCCTTTATCTCGTCCCACCCTCCGTTCTCTCCCATCTCCTGCCAGGGCTGCCCATTGACCAAACCCAACAGGAAGCCCAAAGGCACAGGAACCCCTTGATATGGTTCATGAGACCAGCTTCCAGAGGCAAAGAGTGTGGTACAGAAGGCTGGAGAAGGGTAGAAGTGGATCTGGAAGGGCAAAGGGAAAATATTATAGTCTATATGATGAAATCTTCTTCAGGCAATTGTTAAAAATTATTCTAGAAGAATACTTAATGATAAAGGGGAATATTCCCAACATAATGCCGAGTGAAAGACAGGATCCAAATTACCTAGAAATTATGCTACCAAGTCAAAAATGAGTAAATAAACATTGTTAATATGCAAGGTTGTTTGTATTTACTTATTAATTTTTTCTATTTTCCAAAACGTCTATTAAGTAATGCATGTTATTTTTATAACAAAATATACAGTTAACAAAAAAGATATTCCAACTAATAAAGCTACAAACAATGATAAGAACCAAGACCCATATGAAAAGGGAAAAACAAGTAAACAGCATGGTTTTTTTCAGATGTACCATGTTTGATTCAACAGTTATTGACCCTCTGCCACATGCTGGGCACCAGTGTAGGTCCCAGAGACATAGTGATAGCATAACTTTGTCTTTGGGGAGCCAACCTTCTCTAAGATAGACTGGAGAGTGGAACCAAATGGGGAATGACAGTGCCTGGAGTGTGGCCATCCACACGGCATCCAGTGTGAGTTGTCAGTGTTTATGAGGTGCATAAACCTCCCAGAGACACACACACAGGTGGGGAAGGGCTGGCAGCAGCTGGCAGGAGCATGTGCTGGGACTGTGCCTCATGTTGAAAAAAACATAAGGACTGGAAATATTTTCAGCATTATTGTTGTTCTGGGATCTAAACTAAAAGTGCTACATCTGACCACAGTATGATAAACAGGGAGACCAACCTTCTAATAGAGATTCTTACAGAATGAGTACATGATAAACAGGGGGAGGAAAACAGGATGAAATATATGTATTTCTCACATAATAGGTGTTCAATATATTGGATATTGATTTTTAAAAAATAGCAAGTAAAGAAACTAAACCTGTCATACTTGTTTTAAAAAACGGGTAGTAAATATAAATGTTGTCTGAGGATTGAGATATCCAATAAATGTGATTAGTGACCAGAAACCTTTTTTAACACCAAGAATTAGAAACATTTTTTATAAAAATTATAGGCTATAGAACCTTTATGACAAAAGCATCAGGAGAAATTAAGCGATGAGTCACAGGACCATGTAAAGACAATCAACCAGAACCAATTTCCAGGCTTCTGTCGGGGCTGTATTTACGGTATGTTATAGCTGAGTCAGTCCTGTTAGAATAAGGGCCATGCACTAAGTCCTAATTATCATCCCCAAATGCCTGTTAGCGGGACACAGAGCAGCTCAGTGACCAAGTGATATGTGTGATTACGTGAAAGAGCTCGTGCAGAGAAGGCCAGAGGCGTTGAGGGCAGGTGTGAGCATTAATGAAACGAAAGGAACGAGGTTCATAATCCCTCCTGGGGGGCTGCATGTCGCTGTCAGTCTTCAAGGCAAGAAACCAGTGACACAAGGGATGTGCCTTCCCCTGAAAGGATACTCAAATAGGTCTACAACCATACTGAACACAAGAACTTCACAGGTATCTTTTCTATATTATACGAGGTTTGTTTTCAGTTCAGATTTTACACTGTCAACAAAAAAAAATTCCAAAAACAATGTAGACTTTTTGAAAACCATGTGAGTTGATAAATATCTCTTAGAAGGCTCTAGATTATTTAAAAATGAGATGTGTTTTTTAAATGTTGGATAATTTTGTTTAAAATATACCATAGAGTAGTGTAGCTCTGGAGCCAAACCAACTGAGTTCAAAGTCCATTTAAAAGCTGAGCTGTGAACTCGGGGAAATTATGACCTCTCTGTGCCTCAGTTTCCTCATCAAAACCTGGGAATAGTAACAGTGATCCTTTCATGGGGTTGTTATGAGGATTAAGTGAGTGAATACACTTAAAGTGCCTGGCACATACTAGGTACTTTTTAAATATTGACTATTACTATTATTATTCAAAAGTTATACTGCAGAGAAACCACATGGCATTAATATCTCAAAGTCTATTATAGTCTTTATATTAAAAAGCATTATCTTTTGAGTTTCTTAGAACATTTTTAAAGACTGTCAGCCAGGTTGAGGCTGACTTTCATCATCTTGAAGAGCCCAGTAAATGATAATATTGTGGGTCCACATCTAATCTGATTTGAGAACAATAAAGGTAGAATTCTTATTATCAATGTTTCATAAAACCTTTACAATAGATTTTAAGCTATGCCTACTCATAGGTAATGGAAGTAGTAATCTAGGACAAAATTTAAGAGACCTCCAAAAACCACCTTCTCACAAAATATCTCATGCATATATTCAAAAACCATTTACACAAAACGGAATAGGATATGACTTTGCCCTTGAAGAAATCATGAAGCAGGGAAGACCAATCTACAAAAGTAATTATAATATTAATTTGATATGTTTATTAATAAAAAAAGAGACAATGTACAAATTGCCTCTTACCATCCATCAGTGCAATGTATTGCATTTGAAATTTATGGAAGACAAAAATAACTGCAAGGATAATGAGATTGGGTAGTTATTGCCAAGGTGCACTGATGCTCCTCAGAAATAAACTAGATGCTAAGGGAAATTAACAAATAATTGGAAACCAAGTGTAAGAGCCAGAAGACCTCTTTAGTAACACAAAGAAGTCCTTTTCTCCTGTAGTGCAAAGACAGAGAAAAACAAGGATCAAGCCCAGAATTTAATGGTCCAAATGACTGAACTTCAAAGAAGGATAAATACCCAAAAAAGGCAGGTCTGTTATGCCATGGTCAGGGCCCTACTTGGGAAAACCTAGGACCTAACATGCAATGGAGACATCTGGGAGGATGCCCTGAAGATTTTCACTCCCTAGACCCCTCTGAATTTTCTGAGCCTGCAGAAATGGCTCGTCCTCCCTATTAAGTGCTAGCACTTTCCCTTCTACCTCATCCTGGAAGACAATGCAAAGACCTCTCCCCAGCAATGCTATAGGATCTACCCCACCTTCCTCCTGGCCACTAGGCCTATAACTCGGGTTAAAGCACAGCACAACCCAGCTGAGAATGTGCTGGCCTGATGATGAAGGAATGGGACTACACCCAAAAAGATTAACGGAGTATTCATCGATGATGTTTTGCATTTCTGTGGTATCAGTTGTAATGTCACCTTTTTTCACTTCTGATTGACCTTATTTGGGTCCTTTGTTTTATGTTCTTGGTTAATCTAGCTAGAGGGCTGTCAATTTTATTTGTTTTCAAAGAACCAACTTTTTGTCTCGTTGATCCTTTGTATTTGTTTGTTTGTTTGTTTGTTTTCCAATTCATTTACTTCTGCTCTGACCTTAATTATTTCTTTTCTTCTGCTGGTTTTGGGTTTGGTTTTTCTTCCTTTTCTAATTCCTTGAGTTGTGATATTAGGTTGTTAATTTGTGATCTTTCTCTTTTTGATGTAGGCATTTAAGGCTATAAATTTTCCCCTGATGAATGCTTTTGCTGTGTCCTATAGATTTGATAGCTTATGTCCCCTTTGTCTTTTAGATCAAATAATTTTCTAATTTCCATCTTAATTTCATTCTTGACCCAATAATCGTTCAGCAGCAGGTTGTTTAATTTTCATAACTTCGTGTAGGTTTGAGTGTTTCTCTTACAATTGATTTCTAGTTTTATTCCACTGTGGCCTAAGAAAGTACATGGCATGTTTTCAATTTTTTTAAATTTTTTGAGACCTGTTTTATGGCCTAAGATATGATCAATCTTGGAGAACGTCCCTTGTGCTGCTGAGAAGAATGTCTATTCTGTAGTTTTTTGGTGGAATGTTCTATAAATGTCTGTTAGGTCCATTTGATTAGGGTTTGGTTTCAGTCCATTGTTTCTTTATTTTCTGCTTTGATGATTTGTTGACAATGGGGTGTTGAGGTCCCCAGCAATTATGATGATACTATTTATTTCTTTGCTTAGCTCTAGTAAAATTTGCTTTATGAATCTGAGTGCTCCTCTGTTGGGTGCATATATATTTAGGATTGTTATGTCTTCTTGTTGAATTGCTCCCTTTCCATTATATAATGACCCTCTTTGCTTCAAAGGTAGGTCTGATAGACAGCAGATCCAGAGGTGTTTCATGGGGAGACATTCCTTCTGTGCCAGGTGTAGGAGTGGATCCACAATCACAAATTCTACTGGTCATATCCTATTCCACAGCACTCAGCACTGCAGGCCTGACAGAGTATCAGACAAGCCTACTAAAGGCACAGAGGGACTGTCATCTCAGAAGGAATACTCTGAGAGAATAAGACGCCATCCTTCAGGATACAGTAGAGACATTGAATCAAACACTTTTATGTGGCATCATGTCTCCAGCAGAAGGAATTCAGGGGTTTGGGAACCAGAGAGTTGAAGTAGGAATGATTTTACTTACCATCACTCCCAATAGCCCACTTAGGGAATTTGTGTTTCCTATCACCACAACTTTGAGCAGGGATAGAAATCTGGTCCCCAGAGAGGGAACACTTCTATCAAGGAACTATCAAATCTCCTATTGATCTATAAACTATTGCCTGGATACTTTGGGCTCCTTATACCCAAGGGCCAGCAGGCAAAAAGAGGAGTCACCATCTCAGCCAGGTAACTGTCCCTGCTCATGAGAATAAGCTAGGACTGTTGTTATACAATGGGGGCAAGAAGGAATATGAGTGACCCCAAATAATTCATTTGGGTACCTCTTGGTCCTGCCTTGCCCAATTATACTGTAAATGAGCAGATACAACATTCTTCCTGAGAAGGGCATGGCAATCAAACTCTCAGACCCCTCAGTGTCTGGTTCAGCCACTAGTTAAGCCACTGAGGCTGGCAGACCTGGTCACCCAGAGTGAGTGGAATGTAAGATAAACACTGGAGGAAGGACACAATGTCAATTGCAGCCCCAAGACCAGCGGTAGCAGCAGGGGCTATAGTTCATATCACTAACCTCCCTCTTTCAAGTTTTCCATTACAGAGAGTCCCATAGGTATCCAGGAGGAGCTACTCCCCAAACATATATAAAGAAGTGGAGCTAAGAAGACTGTGGACCATGGAAGACCAGATATGCACCACCCAGATCCCCTTCAAGGAAGGACTTGCTGCCCAGCTTTGAGAAGAATGGGGACTCCTTTAGCATGTGTCTGAGCTACAGAGAGCAGCCTTGCCCAAAATCACATCCTTCCCTGTAAGAGCCAACGTCCAGTGACCAAGTGAGACAGGCATACAAAGGCTCCACCACTCCAGGCCAAGATGGGACAACTCTGATGGGCTGGCTGAGGCTTCGTCAGGCCTGCATCACAGCTCAGCTTCTCCCTGTACCCAGTCCTGCCTCTTCCCCCTTCCTTTCCTAGGTGTTGATCTCCAATAAACATCTTACACTTTAAACTCCATCTTAGGATCTGCTTCTAAAACTCTAAACTCTGTGTGTGTGTGTGTGTGTGTGTGTGTGTGTACAGGAACCCAGGCCTATGGTACAACCTCAGCTGAATGTGATGGTACAGGAAAATATCTTCCTCTTTCCCTTCAGATTTCCAACAGCATCCTGAAAAATTATTCCTGAGCTAACATGTGCATCAGTCCAAAAAGCACTTTCTTCAGTGGTCAGTGACTATCCCAGGCTGCAGGGTCACCAGTATTAATGACCAGTGTGTCCATATCACTGCAGGTCTTTTGACAGTGGGCAAGTAACAGCACTGGAGCAATACCGTGTATCAGCAAGAGCAAAAACAGCCAATGGAATGGGCTGTTCTACTGCCCGTGTCGGTTCCTTGGTTCTTTCTCCATGGCAGGACAGTGACCAAGACTGACACCTGGTGTTAAGTAAATGCCCTTGGGTTTTTTTAATTTACTGTGTGAGCTAAAACTCTGAGACAATAGGGTGGATGGATGGACAGATAGATAGATGGGAGAGACGGAAGAGAGATATTCTTCTGTATTGGAGACACAAATTAATTTAACTTAAATATTAAAAGTAATTTGAACTCATTTTGTACCTCCAAACTGGTAAAAAAACAAAACATACTGACTACAACTATTAAATGAAAAAAGATTACAAAAATGTATGCTTAGTATGAACCCACTATTATGAAATACATATCAATATGGTTCATAGAAAAATATTGAAAGGCCAAAAGTTGTTAGCAGTTATTATGTCAGGGTGATGGACTCATAAGTGAGTTTTGTATTTTCCTTATTTGTATTATCTGAATTTTCTGTGATGACTTTGTGCTTTGGTAACAAGAAAAAAAGTTATTATTTTAAATTACTTCAGTAATGAATCTGTTTTTCCTCAAAGCCTTTACTTTTTTCTTTTTAGGGAGTGATGTGCCTTCTTTTACTAAGAAATACAAACACTTCCCCTTCCTTTCATTTTAGATAATTAGAACAGGGCTACCAGGTCGGAGGCCCTTTCAGATGTCAATCTGCAAAGTGGTAGAGAAAGGCAGGAAATAAGCCGTGAAACATTTTAATTGCTTTTATAACCTGGATTACAGAAAGGAGACATCTCCTTTGTGATTTCTGCTTCTGACAGGAGGGTGTTGGGGCCAAGGGCTCAGATGGTCACAGAATCTCCCATCCCCTTCCATGAGTATTACCAAAGACAGGATATCACACAGAAGAATTGTGGGAACAAGCACACTGTCATTCACATGCTCTGTGAGCTCATCTAGTCCAAGAGGCCACCCCCTCTGCAAGATCACTAACAGCTGCCCATACAGCAGCAGCTTGAACATCTCTAGTGGGGAAATCAACCCCTACTCAACAGTCCTGCTTGGATATACTACAAGTATCAAGTATCAAACACAAGGGATCCAAAATGAAATTTACGACCTTTTCTCCCAGAAATAATGCATTTCCATGTGTCCTACCATTACTCCTACCCTGACTCCTACCCGACTAGACTGTGAGAAGGTCAGTGACTCTGCCTCATTTCTCTATATTACCAGCACCTAGAATGGTGCAGATAACATAATAGTTGCTCAATACACACCAATGGAATTACTATTGAATGAATAGCAGGTACCCCAATGATTTTCTTTAAAACTCTAAATCCTTTGGTAAGTTTTTGTCTTTGATCAGCTTGTCTATTCCATTTCTGCTGCCCTTCTTTTGATTGTGACCCTGTGCTCTCTTGGAAGCAGTTGGTTTCTGTCAATTCTCCTTTGCTAATTATCTCAGAGCCCGGATCCAAGGTCATCTCTTTCAAGGATCCTGTTTGGGTGTCAACATTCTCTGTATCATCATATTCTTGTGTTAACCCTCCTAAATAAGATTTGACAGAAAAAGGCATTTTTGAAATTTAAGGGTGAGAGAGTAGCTCAATACAATAAAAGCTCAGTAATTTGAACTAAGTGAAGGGAAGGTCAGTCTGACAGTGAAAAGTACAAATTATGAAATCATTTTTTTTAAATAGAGAGTGACTGTTCTGAAGTGTAGGAGGGTTATAGACCAAACTAAAAATGTACCTTCAAAGAAAAATGATGACATATTATAGTTGAGGAGAGGGAGGGAAAGGCAAAGGCAAGCAGAGGCAGAGAGCAGTGCTGGGCTGGGCTGGGCCACAGGACCCCAAGAAGAGCCAGACATTGAGAACATGGCTCCTCCGCAAAGATGGCAGAGCGATCCAGAAAGATGAGAGGCGGCTTGGGAAATATGGCAGAGGGAATGCCTGCCATGTGTTGACTGACCGTCTCCCTGAATTCATGACTGAAACAAACGCTGGGTTCAAAGCTAAGTAGGCATCACTCTCTGTAGTACTGAGGAAAGAGAACTGTTGGTCTGCAGTGAGCATCTAGCAGACATCTAATGCAGGCCCGTGTGCAATGCTGGTTCTTGAAGGAGCACACACACCATACAAATGTCAGGAATAGCACCTAGGCTGCTCTCCTAGGCCCAAACTCCGTGAAGACAAACACCACTTCTCATGAAAGAACCAAGCAAAACCCTGGGATAGCAAATGATAGTGAGATACAGTCAGACTACAACAACCAAGACCTTGTGGATAAGCATGGTTCAGTAAACCACCATGGAGGACATGGAACTCAGGTGCAGTCAGGCGGGTAGGATCTGGTTAGAGAAAAGGAGAGGAGCAGGTTCAGAGGAAAGAACACTGTGAGCACAACCCAGAAGAAGCAGGGATGGATGTGGGTTGTGCTGGGGATGAGAGCTGAGGAGACAGAGTGGAGTGGACGAGTGGGAGGAAGGCCAACTAGCTGAGGAGAGAAGGGACCGTGACACAGTCAAGGGTGCCAGGCACTGCTCACAGCACTGGAGATGAGATGCAGTAGCAAACAAGACAGACGAGGCCCCCGCCCTTGAGGAACTTACCAGGAACCATACCAGCCACCATTTCCTGGAAACAGAGATCGTATGGGGAAATTGGTAGTGAAATGAAAAGCACACGTAATAAACTCCTTAAGAGGGAGGGGTACAAATAAATCACCGCACTTCTCACAAAAAAATAAGTTTTCTGCAGCTGCTATTGGCCAGGAAAAGGGAGGCGGTTATAGAAACTGGTGAAGACGACCAGCTCTGTTGATGCATTTCCGTACAACTGCAAGTAACCTGGCAAGGTGAGCCAATCGAAGTTAAAAAAAGGAGGCAGAGCTTTGAAAATAACTACCCACTGTTAAGAGATCAGCAAAGCAGAATAAATATACTACTGATTTTTTTTTTTTTTGAGAAATGCTGAATCATGCCTTAAATTTTATCTCTATTTACTGATGAAATTATTAATATGTCAAACATTTGCAAATCAATCTACTTTCCAGGAGGAATTTCAAATTGAATGTTTTTCTCATTTGCATGGAAAAGCTCCTTGTGGGATAATCTAAGTTGAGAATAATAATACATCTTCAAACATTTTGATTCCTTCTCTTCTTACCAAAATAGTTAATGACAGATTCATTTCAATTTTCTGCTGCAAATATTATTTTAGAGAGCTGCCATCAAGTGTAAACATCTTCATTCACTTTCCTTTAAATTGCACCATTTTATTGAATAAATTATTCAATGTCAGGGACCTAGACAAGGGACCACATTACTCTGAAAGAAGTGGAAATATTCTATTAGGGACTGGCAAGCCATCATGGCAAATTGGGCATGACCCCTGCTCCCAACCTTAGCACCTGCCATATTCCTTAAGCATCTGTGACTGAATCATGAGTCTGGAAAACTCAACTTGGTAAGTGTGAGAAGACAGATCTTAATTGAAAAGTTCATTTCTAATGAAATTCGAGGTGGTAAAAGATTGGACTGGCAGAATAGATCATTAGAGTTTTTATTAATAACACCAATTCATTTTAATTCAGTGAAGCACATAATTGGCATCAGGCTTTTCAAGTTCACCACACATTCCTGTGCTTGGAATCCCTAATATTTTAAAAAACTTTTCGTATTTGGCAATAGATGTTTTAATAATTTGCATTTTAACACAAGGTTACTTGTAGCTGGCTTATACTAATTATAAGTGTGTTGAGTTTTATTAAGCCAGTGGTATCCACCAGCCAGTGACAAATCTTTCCAAGTCTTAACTTGAATTCTCTGTAATTATTCTGCAGTCAGCTAAGACTTCAGCAAAGAGATGAATGAGGCCCCTTGAGATTACTACACCTTGAATAATCAGAGGCGGTCCACGGGGTCAATTACTGTTTCAGTTTGTTCCATAGCTGCTGCATGTAAATCCCTTTACTAGGAGCTTAGAGAAAAGCCTTGATGGCATTTGTTTCATTGCCTTTATCTCTGCAACTGCAGCCATTCTATGATGCAAGACCCTGAGGGCTCAAATGGACCATCTCCTTGGGAAGTGAGGGAGCTGCAAAAGGGCTGTAGTTTTCAGGAGACAAAAGAAAACTTTCTCTTATTCACAGGATGACAGAGAGGCAGAATTTTCAGTTTAATGAAAACGACTTAGGACTGAGAATCCAGAGACATGAGTTTTCTAAGTCTCCTTGGCTATGATAACCAAGCAGCCAATCATACCAAAAACGAGTTTCTTCGGGGCCTTGTACTGTCATGCAATTCTATACAGCAAGAAATACAACTTGGGGTAGCAAACCAAAAGTGGTTGGAGCAAAAAGCAAGAGGAGGAACTCCTATCATGAAAGTTAAAACCAAACAAATGAACAGGTAACCCATGAAACTCTAGTCAATGCAGAACCTGACATACCAATACCTTCCTATGAGATGACTGAATGTGCGCAATATTTCTGTTTTAATTTAATGATAAGTTTTGTAATGCCTACTGGATATTATTGAGGTTATAAAGATAAAAAAAGAATAGCCACTGCCCTCAATCTTTCAAGCTCAAAGAAGAAAAAGATATACACAAAGAACATTATTAGTTAGCAAGTGATGTGGATAAATATTGTTCATTCAAACACATTTCAATAATCTTACAGGATTCTGGAAGTAAATTTGAAAACTCAGAGATACCCAAGCCTGGCTGTACAATAGAATTATAGTGTGAAGCTTTTTGAAAATACAGATGCCTAGGTCCCAATCCAAGCTTCAGAGGGTAGACTCCTGGAATATATACTTTTAACCAGTCTCATAGGTCATTATTCAGTCACATTTACCATATAAAGAAAGACTTAGTTATGCCTTCATTAATCTTCCAGGGAGGGAAATTGGAAAACTTTCTTAGTCAACCCAGAACCCAAACTAACTTAATCCCAATTCAGTTTATCACAATCTTCTGCTTTTTGTAGTTTGCCTTTAAACTGAAGCATCTTTTATTGGATATAGTTGAGAATAAAAAAGGAAGGAGAGGAGGTGTCAGATTTTAATACATACTTCTGTAAGTGTGAGGAAGGCTTAGCAGGGAGAACATTAGAAACACATTTAGATTGTGTCTAAAGACTACTGAAAACATTTGGAAGATAAACACAGCTATTGTGGATTTAAAGCCTGCCAAAATAATTTTACTGTCAGTGAGGAGATAAACAAGAAGATCAATACAATGACCAAACTGCTCCTTGGTGATAATGACAGAACTATTAATAGAATCCTGATCCCTGAATTCCCAGTAAGCTCTTTCCACGTGACCTTCCTCCTTCTCCCTTTTTAACTGCTTGGCTGGCAGTAATGTAAATAAGGCACACGTTGTCTAAGTATAGCTCCTGCTTCATGTCAGGACACTTATTTATATAGGAAATTGATAACTATGCAAATACAGCATCCTCACTGTGTACTTTTCACTTACTTATTCAGCAACCAAAAGCTAAAAGTTCACATTTATAAATGTTTTTGTGGCAAATAGATAAAGAAATAGTGTCACAATCCCTGACCCTTAAATTTATTTAAAATTGGAGGAGACCAGGCCTAATATTCTGGGCTGTCTGTGGATAGGGGGCAGGATTGTTTAGTAATGGGACTGACATGGAAGGTATAAACTGAAAAAGTCCTTGCTCCAAGAAAGACAAGTGGGAGAAGACAAGTACATACTACATACCCTAGGTGTGCACAGCCACAGCAGTGACAGCCAAGATGAGAAAGAGCCCCAGTGCTAGCAGAATAAGTCAGTTACAGGGATATCAAGTTGCTGTGCTTTTATGTCCATGCTGGGAAATTTTCAGTGGCTCTGAAGCCAGGATCCTACATAATAGCCCAGTTCTCCCAGCTGCAAGGGGATCTGTTCACCTCTCAGGAAAGTCACAACAAAGAGGGAAACTTTATCTCACATCCCTTCACAAATAAAACTATTAATACATATGGCCTACTGGGACAATTAGATATCCACATGCAAAAGAATGAAGTTGGTCCCCTACGTCAGACCATACACAAAAACTAATTCAAAATAAATTATTAGATATAGAATGAAAAGCATAATAAACCAAAGGAAAATAGATAAATTGGATGTTGTCAAAATTAAAAAGTTTTGTACATTAAAGGAGATTATCAAAACAGTGAAAAATCAACCTACAGAAAGGGGAAAATATTTGCAAATCACATATCCAGAATATATAAAGAACTCTTACCACTAAACAACCAAAATTCAAACAATTCAATTTTAAAACGGGCAAAAGACAATACACATTTCTCCAAAGATGACCAACAAATGTCCAAAAAGTACTTGAAAAGATGTTCAATATCACTAGTTATTACAGAAATGCAAATCAAAACCACAATGAGATACCACTTCATACCCACTAGGATGTTTATAATAAAAAAAAAGTTTTTTAACAAAAAATAACAAGTGTTGGTGAGGATGTGGAGAAATTGAGACACTCTTATATTTCTGGTGTGAATGGTGCTGCCACTGTGAAAAGAAGGTTAGCAATTCCTCAAAAAGCTAAACCTATATTTACCATTTGCTGCAGCAATTCCTCTCCTAAGTATATGCAAAAGAATTGAAATAGGTACTCAAACAAGTATTTGCACACAAGTGTTCCCATCAGCACTATTCACTACAGCCAAAAGGTGGAAACAGCCCAAATGTCCATCAACAGACAAGTGAATAAGCAAAATATGGTATATACATACAATGTTATATTATGCAACCATAGAAAGGAATGAATTACTCATACATGCTATAAGATGGCATGCTACAACCTTTAAAACGTGCCAAGTGAAAGAAGCTAGACACAAAAGGTCACTTTCTGTGATATCATTTATATGAAATATCCAGAATAGATATATCCATGGACATAAAGCAGATTGGTGGTTGACAGGGGCTGGAGGGAATGGGGCTATTCCAAACTTCCCTCATAATTGGAACTATAGTCATGCCCCATATAACAATGTTTCAGTCAACAACAGACCACATATATGATAGTGGTCCCATAAGATTATAATACCGTATTCTTATTGTACCTTTTCTATGTTTAAATACACAAATACTTGCCATTGTGTTACAGTCGCCTACAGTATTCAGTACAGTAACATGCTGTATAGGTTAGTAGTGTAGGAGCAACAGGCTGTATCATATAGCTTAGGTGTGTGGTAGGCTATACCATCTAGGTTTATGTAAGTACACTCTACGATGCTAGCACGACAAAATTGCCAAACAATACATTTCTCAGAACATATTCCCGTTGTTAAGCAATGCCTGACTATATCTGTTTAATCTTCAGCTTCCCACCAGATTATAAACACCACAAGGGCAAAAATCCTGCAGTAACTGCTTCATCTCTGTGTTCCTGGTGCCCATGTCAGAACTCAGCACGTGGTAGATGCTCAGAACACATCTGAAGAGGACTGAGTTGAGTTGAACTGAATCCTACCTAATCTAACCTAACTGAATGGAAACTAGAGGGAGGAGAGTAGTGTTGAAATCCTGCCATTTGCACCAACATGGATGGAACTGGAGAACATTATGTTAAGTGAAATGAGCCAGCACAGAAAGACAAGTCTCACATGTTCTCACTCATATGTGGGAGCTAAATATTAAAAACAATTGCTCTCATAGAGACAGAGAGTGGAATGATGGTTACCAGAGGCTGGGAAGAGGAGCGGGGAGGGGGGGATAAAGCAGGGATGGCTAATGGGTGTGAAAATATAGTTAGTTACATAGAATGAACACTATTTGATAGCACAACAAAGTCACTGTAATCAACAATAAGTTAGGGTATACTTAAAATAATCAAAAGAGTGGAATCGGAATGTTTCTAACACAAAGAAATGATAAATGCCTATGGTGATGGATACCTGAATTACCCTGATTTGATTAAGCCACATTGTATGTTTGTGTCAAAACATTACATGTACCCCGTAAAGATATACAACTGTTATATACCCATAACAATTAAAAAGACAAAAAGAGAATATGAATTGTCAATGACTGTGTTTCTGCAATTTCATTTATATCTGGAACAACTAGCAAACTCCTCATAATCAGCCTGACTTTCTATCAGAAAAGTAGCTTCGAGGAACCTATTATTTTTTTAAAAAATAACCAATATATAGCCACCTACAATATCTGATAAAAGCCTTTTTAAAAAATTAATATCCATTAGAGACTAAAGTTTAGCCAAATAGATCAATGGGAATAGAACAGAGAACCTAGAAATAGATACATTGATTTATGGACATTAATTTAAAATAAAGGTGGCCCTGCAAAGCAATGAGTAAAAGTCTAAACTGTTACTAATGGGCGCTGGGACAACAGGACGTCCACTAGAAAACAATAAAATTTGACTCCTACCTCGTTATATGCAAAACTCAATTCTAGGTAGATTGTAAGCCTGAATGTGAAAGGCAAAACAACAAAAACAAAAAGAATTTTTACAAGATGATACAGAAGATTGGTGTTGTCTGTTATGGACTGAATGTTTCTGTCCCCCCAAAATTCATATGTTGAAATCCTAACGCTCAATGTGGTGATATTAGAAGGTGGGGCCTTTGGGAGGTAATTAGTTCGTGACAGTGGAGCCCTTAGAAAGTGCTCTCTAGCCCTCTTTCCGCCATGTGAGGATACAGCACGCAGTCCTCAGTCTGCACGGGGAAGAGGGCCCTCGCCAGAGCCCAGCCACACCAGCACCCTGATCTTGGACTTCCAGCCTCCATAACTGTGACAATAAATGCTGCTGTTTATAAGTCACTTAGTCTATGGTACTTTGTTATAGCAGCCAGAACTAAGACATTCCCCAAGTCAGGAAAAGTTTTCTTGCATAGGACACCAAAAATACACAAATAGTAAAGGAGAGGGTAGGAAGGATGATACATTTGACTATCTTTGAATTCAGAATCTATGTTCATCAAAAGACACTATGAAGAGAGTACAAAAGCAAACTAAAATGTCGGAAAATATTAATATATTTGTAACACATTTTCAACAAAGAGCTTTATCCATAATATAAAAGAACTCCCACAAATCAATTTCTTAAGAAGTCAAATAACTAGTAGAAAACTGGCAGGAGATCTGAATAAGTACATCTTGAGAAAGAATATCCAAGTG
Source organism: Eulemur rufifrons (assembly GCF_041146395.1). NCBI lineage: Eukaryota > Metazoa > Chordata > Mammalia > Primates > Lemuridae > Eulemur > Eulemur rufifrons. The sequence goes on from NC_090984.1 coordinate 46,587,290, forward strand.
GCTAAAATACATGAAATGGTGCTCAACTGCATTGTTACTGGAGAAGTACAGAGTAAAACCACAATGCACCCACTGGAATAGCTCATTTTTTTAGTGTCAGGTATTAAAGAGAATGTGGAGCAAATGGGAATTTTCATATACTACAGGTGAAAGTGTCAATTAGAACAATCATCTTGGAAGAGTGTAGCACTGTCTACTAAAGATAAACATACACGTAACCTTACAACTCTGAAATTCCACTCCTAGATATATAGCCAGCAGAAATGTATACATGTACACACCAAAAAAGCACATACACTTATGAAAAGTGCAATATTATTCTTAAGAGTCCAAATGGTAATGACTCAAATTTTCCAACAGTAAAACAGATAAATTATATATTTGTCCAATGAAATAATATACTATACAACAATGAAAATGAATAAACTATTTCTATGTAAAAAAAAGTATGGTTAAATCTCACACATGCAAACAGAATACTAATTGAAAGAAATCAGAAACAAAAGAATACAAATAATATGAACCCATTCATATAAAGTTCAAAACGGGCAAATCTAAAATGTGTTAAAAGTCTGGATAGTGGTTACCTTTAGGGAGTAGGCAAGGCTGGTGATGAAGAGGGGACAGAAGAGAAGTGTTTTGCAGGGGCTGGCACTGTTTTGTTTCTTGCGCTGAATGGTGATTACATGAGTGTTTGTTTATGATGATTCACTGAGCTGCTCACTTACATTTTGTATTATTTTTCTATATGTTTGTTACACTTGACAATAAAAATTTTTTTTAAAAAGTATCCCTAGGCCGGGCGCGGTGGCTCACGCCTGTAATCCTAGCACTCTGGGAGGCCAAGGCGGGTGGATCACTCAAGGTCAGGAGTTTGAGACCAGCCTGAGCAAGAGCGAGACCCCGTCTCTACTAAAAATAGAAAGAAATTATCTGGCCAACTAAAATATATATAGAAAAAATTAGCCGGGCATGGTGGCACATGCCTGTAGTCCCAGCTACTCGGGAGGCTGAGGCAGAAGGATCGCTTGAGCCCAGGAGTTTGAGGTTGCTGTGAGCTAGGCTGACACCACGGCACTCTAGCCCGGGCAACAAAGCGAGACTCTGTCTCAAAAAAAAAAAAAAGTATCCCTCAACCCAGCAATTTTACTTCCAGAAATTTAAAGTAAAGAAGTAAGTTGATGCATGCATAAAGATATTTAAAAAAGATGTTTATTGCAGTGCAGTTATTCATGTAATTAAAAATTAGAAATAATATAAGATTCAGCAATAGGATATTGGTTTAATAAATTGGAATATATCCACATAGGGATATGATACCTCTACTGAAATTGTTGCTGTAGATTTATATTTGTTCCTATGGAAGAACGGCATGTTATTTTTTTTCCATCTTCACTAAGTATAATTGACAAAATTCTGTAAGTTTAAAGTGTACAACATGCTGATTTTATATTCCTATATATTGTGAAATGATTACCATAATCAAGTTAGTTACACTTTTATCATCTCACCTAATTACAATTTGTTTTGTTTTGTTTCATGGTGAAGTCATTTAAGATCTACTCTTTTAGCAAATTTCAAATATACAATACAGTACTATTAGTTATAGTCACCATGCTGTACATTAGATCCCCAGAACTTATTCATCCTATAACTGATAATTTGTACCCTTTAACCAACATACCTCCATTTTCCTCATCCCCCCCCACCCTTGGCAACTATCATTCTACTCTCCATTTCTATGAGTTCAATGTATTTAGATTCCACATATAAATGAGATCATACAGTATTTGTCTTTCTCTAACTTATTTTACTTAGCATAATGTCCTCCAGATTAATTCATGTTGTCACAAATGGCAGAATTTCCTTCTTTTTATGAATTAATCACATTCCATTGTATATATGTACACAACAATTTAGAAAAATAAGGCAAAAGCTCCCTGACATGGTCTTGGCAATGATTTTTCAGATATGCACCAAAAGCACAAGCAACAAAAGCAAAAATAGACAAGTGGGACCACATCAAACTAAAAAGCTTCTGCACAGCAAAGGAAACAATCAACAAAATGAAAAGGCAACCTACAGAATGGGAGAGAATATTTGCAAACCATGTATCAGATAAAGGGTTAATATCCAAAATATTAATATATATGGAACTCACACAACTCAATAGAAAAAAAAAAAACAATTAAAAATAGGCAAAAGACCTGAATACACATTTTTCCAAAGAAAACATAAAAATAGCCAAGAGGTACATGAAAACATGTTCAACATCACTAATCATCAAGGAAATGCAAATTAAAACCACAGTGAGATGTCACCTCCACACCTGATAAGACGACTATTATCAAAAGACAAGTGCTGGTGAAGTTGTAGAGAAAAGGGAACCCTTGTGCACTGTTGGTGGGAGTGTAAATTGGCATGGAGTATCCTCGAAAAGTTCAAAATAGAACTACCATGTGATCTAGCAATCCCACTTCGTGGTACATATCCAAAGTAAACAACATCAGACATCTTCACTCCCATGTTCATTGCAGCATTTTTCACAACAGCCAAGACATGGAAGCAACCTCAGTGTCTGTTGACAGATGAATGCATAAATTGTTGTCATGTTTTATTAATGAGGAAAATGATTTATAGAATAGCATAAGTAATCTAGTTCTAATTCTGGAAATATATACATAAAATTATGGTAAAATAATTAATATGTGAATACTATCTTTGTATAATAGAATTTGGGTAATTATTTTTCTAATTTTTCTACAAACATAAATTACTAAAGTTATAAATAATAATAGGTACCATTTACTGAACACTGTGTGACAAATGTGGAGAAAGATATAAAACATATTTTTCTTTTTTAATCTTCACAAAAATCCAGCAGAACAAGTACAATTATCAGCATTTTGCAGCTAAGAAGACTGAGAAGTAAATACACAAGGTCACAGGACAGAAAATAGTCAAAGTCAGCATTTAACCAGGGTCTGTCTGGCTCAGCAAACATTCCTTTCCACCACATAACACAGTGAGGGTGTATTAAGAGTAGGTTTCATAGCCAGGCTTTGAACCTAAAACCCTTCATTCTGTTTTAAAGCAAGAATAAGCTTATAAAGTAGCACACAAAGACCAGCTGAAAACTTAAAATCTTGGTAGATACTAGTTGTGATGTAAATAGGGAATAATAATAATGACAACTACTACCACTTATTAAATGATTACCATGTGCTGAGCACTTGCCAAATATTATCTCATTTAAACCTCATTATCTTGCAGTGGATTGATTGTGTCAATAGCCCCAATTCTTCATCTCTCCTTGTATCTATCCACATTCTTTGCATTTAACTACACGCTGTTTCCCATTCTGACTTAAAGCTCAGCCAGGTGATAGCCTTGGCCAATAGAGTATCAGCAAGTATAAAGCAATCAGAGGCTTGAAAAGTGCTTCTGTGCCTGCGTACTGCCATCACCGTGAGACTGTGCCCAGACTAGCCTGCTGGAGGATGAAAGACACCTGGAGGACAACCAATCGCCTGAGTCATCCCAGATGAGGCAATCCCAGATTACATAATAGCCACTCAACATCCAGAAAAGTGACCAAGCCCAATAGAGATCAGCAAATCTGCCTAGCCAAATCCATGTGACTCCAGATGCACTAGCAATAATGCTTGTTGTTCTATGCCTTTGACATTTTTTGGTTATTTGTTATGCAGCATTGCTCTAGCAAAAGCTAACTGATACAAATCCCATGAGGTAAATAGTACTATTATTATCTTTGTTTTACAAAGGAGGGAAATTGAGGCTCAAAAATGTCACACAGCTAATAAGTGGTAGATCAAGGATTTGAATCCAGGCCTGTCTTAATCCAGAGGAACTGCTTTTTATTGCCTCTACAAATGCACTCTCAGCTATAATTTTAAATGGAGCTTCAGCAATGTACCTGCGTCTGCATGTGCATGTACTATCCACGTGCACACACAGTACATGCTTCTTTCTCCACAGCTGCTCACTGACTGAAGATTTAAAACTTGGAAGTATTTTTTACTAACTCAAATATCTAAGCTGCATTTAGCACTTTTAAAAAGCTGACTGATCATAGTCCTTGTAGTTTAAACCAACAATTTTGTGCACAGGGACTCCGGTATTTTTCTCTCTCTCCCACACTCTCTCTTATGTAGTCCACAGGCATTTGATTTCTCAAAGATGCCTTCAGTGCTGACATGTATCCCAATATTAATTTGTGTGCTTCAAAGATTTATCCTAAAAATGCTGATGACACCAATAGAAGTTGTAAAATTTGACCTTCACTTACACAATGATTGGCATTGACTATAATTCCTTACGAGATTTCACATAATCAGCATGCTGATGTGTGTGGCTAGAGTACATAATCAGTTGTTCTGTATCAAAAATCACCTTGCAGTTGGGGCAAAAAAACAAATTCTCAGATTTAAGGGTCAGGAGAATCAGTTATTGTGTACACAGTAATCAACTTTCAATGGTCCGTGTTGAGGATGTGCAGGGACAGTAAATGGATAAATGATATATCTAACCAAAGTTTTGCTCTCCAATGAGATCCAGGGATGAAAAAGCATGAGCTCACAGGTGGCTTGGGACCAGGTGCTGTGAATTTGGATTCTCTCCTCTGGAGGAAGGCAGGGCAATCTCCTGGCATTGGGTAGGGTGGGCAAGGGTGGAGAATGATCTGGAAGGCAAAGGAAGATGTCTGCCCCACCATCAGTCTGGTGGCTCTGGGACTAGAGGCCACATCCTCAGATTGCCCTCTGGCTCCTTGTCCACATGCATGCCTTCCTCCACAGGAGAGAATCCAAAGCTGGTTCATGTCCCTTAAATTGGGCTCAACTGGCTTTCCTCGTTATGATGTTAACTGACAGGTAAGTTGTTAATTTTTAATAACATTTATTTTTTCATTCAACCTCATTTATTAGATACTCACTATATGCCTGGAACTCTCCTAGGCAATGGACAAGAACAAGGTTCCTTTTTTCATAGAGCTTATTTTCTAGTGCCATAGCTCATGAGATGTATAATTTTAAAGAAAATCTTACAGGGGTGAAAAAGCATTAATATTGAATTATAATATCTTTTAGATACATGCACACATATAAAAGATTATCAAGTATTCAAAAATAGAATTTCAAATTCAATCCAACTCCAAACCCTTCATGCCCCACCCCACGCCACTTCTCACACACAGCAACTACAAATGAGGCAACAGACTGTGTGATCTCCAGCAACTCTCACAACCTCTCTGTTCCTTAATACATGGCACAACCAACACTGGAATCCAGGCCTCCTGAATCCCACCATGCTTCATCCCTGAGAGCTGATTTCTCTCAGTGTTTCCCTGCTATTGTTACCTTCATGGCAGCTGGGAGGTCATCATAGAGAGGCATCTCTCCGCAGGCCCTCACATCTGCTATTTCCTCTGCTGGGCCAACGCCCACTCCTCCTTCAAGCTCTCCAGGAGCTTCCGTCAGAACTTGCAGAGCAGGCTGCTTCCCTGTCACGTGCACCTGCGGCAACCCACCCTCCTCATCGGCGTTGCTCATCACTCAGAACTGCTAGTTTCTGATTTGTCTTCCTCCACTAGACTACGGGGCCGGGGAGGCCCAGAACCTGTCTCTACCCTGTGCCTGGCACGTGGCAGGCATTCAGGAAAGGTGTGTGAATAAATGAAACTCTGATTTAATGTACAAAACCTATCAGTGAGAAAACTGGGATGTATTCACAGAATCCTGCATGATAGAAAACTCAAGAATACAACAGTTCTACGTCTTATTATTTTAAGTAACAGTAATAAAATCGATTATGTTTTTGGAATAAAAGAAAACAGAAGTCTACCCTCTAACGGAGGAAACACGTTCTCCTTCCCACCCTTTCCTCTCATTTTCTCATAGTGGCTCCACTTGACATCACTTCCTTCTCTTGTGCTAATGGTAATAGACACAACACAGTCCTTTTCCTTCCCTTCACCCTGAACAATGGAGAAAAAGTGTGCCTTAGTCTGTTTGTATTACCATAACTGAATCACAGCCTGGATAATCTATAATGAAAAGAAATTCATTTCTTACAGTTCAGGAGGCTGGGAAGTCCAGGGTCAAGGGCCCCATATCTGGCGAGGGTCTTCTTGCTGCGTCATCCCATGGCAGAAAGTGGAAGGGCGAGAGAGCGCTAGAGCAAAACAGGGAGCCAAACTCAATTTTATAACAAACCCACCCACGTGGTAACCAACCCACTCCCTAGATAACGCCACTAATCTATTCATGAAGGCAGAGACCCCATGACCCAATCACCTCTCCTCAGGCCCCACCTCCCAACACTGTTGCATTGGGGATTCAGTTTCCAGCACATGAACTTTGGAGAACGCATTCAAACAGTAACAAAGTGCCTCCCAGCTTAGGAAAAAGCAATTTCCTCCCAGAGTCTAAATGGCAGGAGAATAGAGGATACAAAGGAAGGAAACATTTTCCCTCCAAGCCCGAGGATTGCACAGTCCTCGGGGCGGAGGAAAGACGACAGAGAAACACAGATGGCATGCTGGCAGTTGGATGAATTAATGTGATTGCATCCCAGTAATGATTCAAGGGAGATATTCATGTAATTCATGCAAATTCAGAAATAATTGAGGTTTGCGTTTCTAGGATAAAGTCATGGCATTTTGCTTTTACCTGAACTACCCCAAAAAAGGGTCATTTTTATTATTCCATATTCAATTATTCATAACCACACACACATGGATTTTAGAACCATAAAAGGTCAGCCCTCTTTGATTCTGCAATTGTTTTCCTCTGAAGTCAGGAAGCAGCCCATGAATATGCAGGCGCACACAATACTGACACTTCCCTCACTGTTCATTAACAGTGTGTTCACTGTATATTTCAAAGTCAAACAAATAATACCTGTCATGAACATGAATTTTTAATATCTCCTATATTTCATTTTAAATGAAATGTCAAAATGATGGAAAATATTTCCATGGAAGTTTGGAAAGGGCAGCGTCTCACCAACGCAGCTCTGTGAAACCCCACACTGGTGCAAAAATATCGTTAAAGCGGTACCACCGCCGCTGGGATCAGATTGTTTTTTGGTATTTTACTGCCTTTGTCATTCCTGTGGTCTCGGGGAAATGTCAACGTGAAATCTGTTTGCCAAGTCAACATGCTTTTCAGAGCTGATGGGACCCGCTGTCCTCTTTTCATGTGGAAATGGACGCCATTATTTACAGCCTGTTTCAGTCCCCTGCTTTGGGGCTCGAACTGCATTTTATTCGCTGAGATGATCCTCTTAGCATATGTGCCCTCTGTTCCTCTTCATTCTTTAAACCCTACTTCCCATTTTTAATGGCAAAGAAATCAAACAGCTCTGACCTCCCTTTTCTCTCCAAACCTCAATCAGAATTTCTTAATTTCAAGCTCCCATCTACTCTGCCAGAAATAGCATATTTTTTCCTTCCTCGAAAGTTGATGCCCAGATCTTGGAAGAGGTCTAGGTCAGAACTATGCTGAGGCGAGGTACGGAGGCAGGGAGTGAGTGAGGGCTTGTGGTGACAAGAGATGGCCAGGACGGTCTGCAGCAGGGTTTCTCAGCCTCACCACTACCGATACCGGGATGCAATGATTCTGTGTCGGGGTGGGGGGCGCTGCCCTGTGCACCATGGGACGCTCAGCAGCACCCCTTGCCTCCCCTCCACTAGATGCCAGTAGCACCTCCCCAAGCCAAATGTCTCTGGAAGTGCTGTTGGGCTTGGGGAGGCAACTTCCCCCTACCCTTTGTGAACCACTGATCCACCAGTACAACTGGAAACGATGCTTTTCCTGGAAGTGTTTTTTCCTTTCAGCACTAAAGAAGTCAGGAGCCCAAGGAGCTCCTGCAAACTGCATCAGAACGGTAATGTGCAGTTTCTCTGACACCCTGGGAAGCAGAGGGTTTATATTCTCCACACTTGGAGAGTCTCAGATTTGGCCAGGTGGACGTGGCCTGAGGCTGCCATAGCCATGACCATCTACCACCCCCATTGTTTGGGCCAAGAGCAACTTTCTGGTCTCCAACCTAGTAACACTTGCCCCATCGTATTTAAGGTTGTTGTGTGTCCACATCCTTCCACCACGCAGTGCTCTAAAGAACACTCCAGCCTGACCATCGTCAGGCCTTCCTGCCTGAGCAGTGGGGAAGTAGCAGGACAAGAGGCACAAAAGCCAGTAAACTGGGGGTGCTGATTGTGTCCTCTCCCTGGTGTCTAACACATACAATTAAAGGGCCTGAGTTATTCTCCATCTGTGCAGACCAACATTTTTTCAGTCTGATGCTGTTGTGGGACCAAACCACGTGGATGATGGATTTTATAATTATTACACTTTTATTTGGATGGAATTTAATTTACACAAAAAATCTCCAGAAAATGTTATGTCAGGTGGGGTAGAAAAAAAGAGACACTATAATCCCCAGAGAGGGGATTACAGGCCCAAAGAAGTCAAGGAATACGCTGTAAATAAATGTCAACACCTGCTGTATTAGTCTGCTAGGGCTGCCATAACAAAATACCACAGATTGAGTGGCTTAAACAACAGAAGTTTATTTTCTCACAGTTCTGGAGGCCGGAAGTTCAAGATCAGGGTGCTGGTAGGGTTGCTTTCTCCATTTTGTGTCCAAATTTCCTCCTCTTATAAGGACACCAATCAGATTAGACTAGAGCCCACCTAACAACCTCATTTTAACTGAATTACGTCTTCAAAGGCAGTCTGCAGAGCCAGGCCCTTGCGCTGGGGGTGGGAGTGTTGGGGGATGTGGTGGCGACACTGCTGGAACCCTGAGCCAAGCCCAGGTCTTCTGAGCAGCAGCACAGCTCCCGCATGGGAGTAGGCCTGGGGGTGGGGGAGGGACGAACGCAGCCTCACTGCAGGGAGATGAAGGAGCAGGCGAGAAGAGAAGTTTCTACAGCTGCATTTTTTGTCAAAGTTTCAGTGAGCTTAGCCCACAATAACTGAATGTGATTGTCAGACACAAAATTAAAAGAAATGCACATCCTCCCTTCCCCGAGCACACATCCCAGAAGGGAAAAGGAACAAGCAAAAATATCATTTTCTGAATTTGTTGCTTATTCTACTACAGTGCATTGCTTTCTGAGAATCAGGAGGATGTGGGTTCTAGTCCAGGCTCTGCAACTTACCTTGATCAAATCATTTCTTGTATGTATTCTACAGGTGAAATGTAGAGAGGTAATGTCCACACAGTTGTTTCACAAGGGGGGCCTTAAATTAGATACCAGGCATAAAAGCAGTTGCAAATGGTAAGATATTTTATAATGCATGATGACATTGCCAAGTGGATCAGGGATTGACTTTCAGAGGAAAGGAGAGTCATGCTGGGTTGACCACTGTGGTGGGTTGAATATTATCTCTCAAAAATCCATGTCCATCCGGGACCTCAGAATGGGATCTTATTTGGAAATACATTCTTTGCAGATATAATTAAAATAAAGATCAAGATGAGATCATACGAGATGGGGGGGGGGGCCTAAATCCAACAAGAGTGTCCTAATAAGAAACAGAAAACAACACACAAAGACAAAAAGAAGGTGATGTGAAAACAAAAGCAGAGATTGGAGTGATGCATCTATAAGCCAAAGAACACCAAGGGATGCCAGCAACCACCAGAAGCTGGGAGACAGTCAGGGGACTGTCTCTCCCTCAGAGCCTCTAGGAGAGACCAACCCTGCCAACAACTTGATTTCTGACTTTTGTCTTCCTCAACTGCGAGACAGCACATTTCTATTGTTTTAAGCCACCCAGTTTGTGGGAATTTATATAGCAGCCCTAAGAAACTAATACAACCAATCTGTATCTAAGGGACTGGGACTTTTATTTTCCCTCCAATTTGGGAGGATTGAAGCATCTTGAGCCAGATTGTCCATAGTCTTAGAGTGTGGGGAGGGCCACCAGCAAAGTCCAAACTCGCTGCAAAGAATTAGGCACAATTGAAGAAGGCTGGATCTTTCAGCCAAGGGAGAATCACAATTAAACAGCCACAACAGTCATCTGAGTATGCTAAAGGTTTCAGTGTAAACCCAGATTCAAAACAAGGTGTTTCCCTTTCCACTTTCTAGTTTCTATATCCCCAGCCTAGAGTAGTAGTCCTTCCCTAAACGCATCAGACCAAGTTATCCAGGGGAAATTCCACAGCCCTGATATAAGTTAGACTGCAGCAGAATCCCCATTGTCCTTTGTTCCTGGCCACGCCCCTGTGGGCAGACACCTTTAGGGAGGCTTAGAGCAGGTCTGCGAGGGGATATGTGCATATTCTCCCTCACCCATCTCCCACCACAGCAAAAGACGAGGTAGCTACGAGATATTCTGTGCCCTAACAACACAATCTCACATGGAAAGGGTAAAGTGAGATTTATTCTGCATGAGAAGACAGTGTGGACGGTAGAAAGAGATAAACATTTATTCAGCAGCTAGTCTTTGCAGGGAACTTGGCACATGAGCCAGCACAGTGCCTAGCACAGAGAAGGAGCTCTGTAGTAACAGAACTATCTTGCAGGAGAAATACGGATGGACCCAGAATGCTGGAGGGGAAGGGCTTTGGGGGAGCAGGAGCAGCACCTCAGGAGCAGAAGCTTGGAGATGTGTGTGAGGGGGAGAAGCAGAGCACCCACTGTTAGACGGCAGAGGAAGGAAATTTTTATAAAATTTCAAGTGAAATTATTAATACATTTTCCAATTATAAAACATATTTTCACTGTAGAAATTTAGAAAATAGAGAAAATTTAAATTGCCTTATGTAACTCTATAGATGTAACAAGGTAAGGAGGCATGGATCGGCATAAGGAAGATCAAAATGGGATTTTTCCACTGAAGCCTTGCTGAGGCGCTCACCACTGGACAGCAGCAGAACTATGATGTATGCACAGGTTTATAATCCCTCATCCCTAATTCTAACATCCAAAAATCTCTGACAACTGAAATCTTTTGTACAGTTTTCTGCAATTCACTTGGCATGAAAACCTGACCTGAACTGACATATGGCTGTTTATGACCTTTATTTATCCCACTTAGTATGAATATTTGTATTTTGCTATAAAAATATTGGTATGTTTGATTATGGGGTGCTAGCCCAGGCTCTGCTGGAGATGTTGTGTAATATATGTTACATTTCCGAAATTCAAACAATTCTGAATTCCAAAACCTACCTGCTCCAAGATAAGGGATTCTGAACCTATCATACCCCAGTCTCTGAGGGACAGCCTCTGCCAGGAGGAAATAGGGCTAAGAACACTCATTTCTTCAAGATCTTAAAAAGGATATTTTGTTTTAACATTGGGCCATTTCACAGGGCCTAAAAGTTAAACCATTAAAATGCAAGCTTTTCTATTACCAAGATTTGTGCACTACAGACATTCTCATATCCTTTCTGAACTCTCACCTTTGGGGAGAGGATGAGATACGAGTCTAGGAGGATGATAGGGGTTTAAAGTCAGGGATGGAGTGAGGATTGGGGACATCACTTGGCCTTTTTTAAGTTCAATAGTTATTTTCATGATCACAAAATAGATATGAATATCACTACAGCAACCAAATGGCTATATCAAAATGTCATGAGCCACATGAGAGAAGGAAGAAAATCTTTATAGCTACTAAAGGATAAATTATAGTTGCTCCCAGGGGTTCTAAGACCCCTGAGAGGTAAATGTCACCCAGGAGTTCTGGCCAATGAAACACCTTAGGCCCATAGGTCAGAACCGAAAACCTAAGGGCCTACTTTGTTTGGATAGCACAGCATCCATACTCACAGATTTTATCCTCTTTTGTTTAAAGTGAACACCTTGTCATCATTAAAATTTGGAAGTTTTCACGTAAATATCTTAGTGTCTGGTGTTTCCTGAAAAATCTAAAGACCTGGCAATGCTGGGTCCATGTACGTGCATGGCAACTGTCATCTGGAGCTGAGACTTTGCAGACAGCCATGGCCTCTCCATTTTACTATAGTCCCCAGCAGCCCCTATATTCTCCTGGGACCTTCGTGTGGTCTCTGCTGGCATCTGGCCACCTTGGAGCCTCTGGCGTACGTGCCATGGATTCTGAGATGTGCCAGTGACCCAGTGTTACACATGACTGTAGACAGCCTGAGGACAGGGTCTTTCTCAGCAGAGGGGACTGACAGCCGTGTTCCAAAGCACACGTTTGAGCTAATGAAATGGCCCAGAGAAATCACAAAGGGAAGCCCTGAGCAGAACTAAGAAGCAGATGAAGATTTCTACAAAAGTAAATTAGCAGGGTCAGGGAGCAGTGGATGTAGACTCTTAGCTAAAAATAACCTCAGGAAACAATTAATATAATTATTTCCGCTATTGAGCCATTTGTTGCTTTTCTCCCTGCCAGATAACAAGTATCCTTAATATTTATAGTATACCTGCTAAGTACAGGTGTTTTACCTGTACTGCCTCATTTAGTCTTTACAACATCCCTGGGAGGCAGGTATGATTATGTCCATTTTAGAAATAAAAGAAACTGAGCCCTAGAGATTTTCAATAACTTACAAACACTAGCTTATAACTGTTATAGCCAGGATTCAAACAGGTTTTTATGACTCCCAAAATTAATTCACTTTTCATTACAATGCTAAACAGAAAGCAAATGTTTATCTTTGCCCACCAAGAAAGTAACTACTCAACTAATCAAGGCATCTTACTTGTATTCTCTCTCCTCTTTAAAAAAAAAAAAAAAATTACCCTCATAAACTGACATTGATATACCTTGTTGTGAATTTAAGTTATCTTGGAGCCTTAACAGAGACCTGAAAGATTTTGCACCCAAATGAAAGGAGAGAAATACTCTGAGGAAGAAGGTACTTTCTGGTGTCACTAAAATCACAATGGCCTTTTTAACCATACTTTGCCAAACTTAACATGATCTGGGAGTCATGCTCAGGGGCCATGTGTCTTCAGTTTTCTCTGTTAAACCCTGATCGGTGTAGTCACAGCCTGCCCGCCAGGAGACGCTTTGGAAAAGAAGGTTAAGGCAATTTGACTTTCCAGGCACTGCAAAAATCTCTGACATTTTGGTACCTACCTCATGATCTTGGAGAACTCAATTATTAACATGAGTATATGAACATCATTTTGTTGTGATTATATTTCACTTTAATTTAAATTTTGTTAAAGCCACAAGGGAGCAAAAAAGCAGTCTCGTGAAATAAACGAGTCAGTCTCTGTTTTATTTTTCATGTTTGCAAGCCAGGATTATCGGCAAATCTTATCAGTCAGGCGGCAAATTACCAAGAACTGCATTAAAAATGTGTGTAGTCATTTTCATTTTTGAAAGATTCAAGACCATAAATAATTAAATGCATTAGACATCTGTTATTTATGAGCTGAAGTGACAGCTTTAATTTAGTTCTTCATTTAGCTGAGCCTGACGTATTGTGACTCCAAAGAAAAACACGGGAAATATCTAGAAATGACATCTTTTGGAGCCTGCAGTGACCATAGGTGCAAATCAAAGCCTGGTTATTTTCACTTCCCTTCCAGGCCTGTCAAGACACAATCTTCATTCCAATCTTCGTTCTGACCTTGTGCCGTCCCTCCTCGAGAATCCTCATTGGCTGACAGACCAGCCCCACGTCTGCTAGCTTCACTATGTAAATCAGGCAGCTTAGTAGGAGCTGCAAACATGCTGCTGATTAATTATACATGCAGAACTAAGTCACTAGATTAGATCTACCTACCACTTCAGGGAAATGCCAAAGCATTCAAACTGCCTGCCCTTTCCTTTCCCCATACTAGAGAAGGGCTGTTGTTTGGGTTTCCCAAAGATGTACAAAACTTCACAGATTATGGAAAAGAAGAGCCTAGAAACAGACACAGCAGAAGTCATGATTCAGAAGCCAAGGGATGATATGTTAATAATACAAAAGCACTCAGTCACTAACTAAAATCATCATTGGAAATGTAGGCTCCCTAATCACACAGGCAACACAAACCTACACACATCAGCCCGTCAGCCATGTGCCCTGTAACAAGATAACTTTGGCGTCTTGGTTCAGAGGAAGTGCAATTTTCTGCAGGTTGGAGCATTCAGAACTACTGTGAATCCTGCAGTGGCTCCGGCCTCGGGTGATGGGGAATCACATCACCTTGGCTGTGTCAGAGCTGCTGGAAATGTGACAGGTCACGTTACCTGTGCTCAGCCTGCTGAGAGACAAGCCATTTGATTGAGCACGGTCTATAATTTTGAAATTACTGTGACATTTAATGCCTGCCGATTGACTCCAATATGTAGATTTGCCCATTTATTTGTAGTTGATCAGTTTTAAACAGTTTGCCTTGTGTATTTTTGTGCTAGGACTCCTAAGGAAAAAGGACCAGTGCAGGATCAGGTGAATTGTAAGCCCCTAGAATTGCGTGATAGGCTAACGTGAAGAAACATTTCAGGATCATTTGCAACCACATTCTGCTCAGCAAAAGGAGGGCCAATGTGTTGTTTTTTCCCATATACAAAACAGAAATCAGGGAGCAAATCAATGCATTCCAGCAGAAATGGTGCACATAAAATAACAACTCCTCAGGTTCCCCACCCTGTCTTTCTAAATCTCCAGCTGGGGCCCCTTTGTCCCCACTCAGGCCCTGGGGCTGATTCTGTGGTCAGAGAAATAAAAGGATCACTGGAGCTCAGAGACTCAATCTATTGAACCTGGGGGTGCTCCTGCCCCAACCTTGGATCCCAGATCCAGTGCTGGGACTCCTTGCCTTGTTTCTTTCTTTCTTTTTTTTTTTTTTTTTGACACAGAGTCTCACTCTGTTGCCAGGCTAAAGTGAGTGCCGTGTGTCAGCCTAGCTCACAGCAACCCCAAACTCCTGGGCTCAAGCGATCCTTCTGCCTCAGCCTCCCAAGTAGCTGGGACTACAGGCATGTGTCACCATGCCCGGTTAATTTTTTATATATATTTTTAGTTGTCCAGCTAATTTCTTTCTATTTTTAGTAGAAACAGGGTCTCGTTCTTGCTCAGGCTGGTCTCGAACTCCTGTGCTCAAACGATCCACCCGCCTCGGCTTCCCAGAGTGCTAGGATTACAGGCGTGAGCCACCGCGCCCAGCCTTGCCTTGTTTCTTACAATAAAAACTTGTCTTGTCTACCAGTGTCCATGTTGTCCCCAGGGCTCTAGAATTCCTGCCTTCATCTCCTCTAGTTCCTCTGGGAGCTGGAGTCAGTCTTGCCTGACTTCCTATGCTTAGTTTCCCAGAAACTAGTGTCCTGTCCTTTAAACGTACTGCCAATAATGAAGTCACCCTGTGATTCCACCAGTCTGGATGCCTGCCATGACCATCCTAGGCTCCCCAGGCATCTCCCTTAGCCCACCAGGAAGACAGCTACAGGCTCCCTCTGCTGAAACTCCCCAGGGTCTGTGGTCTACCTTGCCCCTGGCTGTTGCATCCCCTTTCCTCCTCACCCGCCCTGCCTGGCTGGGTCTCCCAGTCTCAGAGCCTTGCCCATTCTTGCACTGGCATCCCAGATCTGATACCTAGGCATTTGGCTTCTCCCTCGGCTCCATCCACTGAGCCTGATTGACAGCTCTTCAAGGGTTTCTGACTTCTCCAGCTGCTAATCCTACTCCTCACCCAGCTCTGTATTCCCCTGTTCAAATTAATCTAGGCAGGAACTGATTTGTTTGTAATGTGAGGTTAATTACAGAAGTGATAACATTTCTAAATAAAATAAGCTCCTCAATTTTAAAAATCTAAATTAAAATAAAACCAAAAGGAAATCATGCTTGGTTGCAAAGCACAAGCCTAGTTCCCAACGCCTGTCTTTTCAGCAGGACATACAACCTGCTCAGTTGCACAGGGACAGGTCCCTCCCCGCCTTCAGAAGGGTCCTGTGTGTGATTTAATGTGCTCCAGTTCATACCTAGAAATTCTTAATTTTATCTCTGAGCTTGTGTTTTGGAGCATGCACCTAAGCAGAGGCAATATGCTCCATATGCAAGTTCCAATAGATCCCGGCCACCCCATTAGCATGGCATGTCTTCTATGCCCCATGAGCACAGAATTCCCGTGGACCCACGAAGCATCAGCAAGACTCAACGTGAGAACAAGATGAGCATGTTACGTCTACCACTAAGTATGCAGGAGTGCTGTCAGCCCTAAGAGGCCACACTGTCCCTTCAAACAAGAACTTGCTTCGAGCACAGAAAGAAAGCAATGATGTTCTAAGAAACACAAATGGCCAAGGAACCCTATCAAGTCCCTGTGTTACTTACTCGTGTTACTGCCTGTTACTTCCAGCCACTTCAACTGCAAATGATGACATAAAATAAAAGGAAGAGAGAGGGCAACCCACACTTCCTTTTCCTTTCAGTCCTTTCTCACTCCTCAGTAAGGCAAAGGTGGAGAGTGTCAGTAGAATGTGCACATACCAAGAAGTGAATTAAAATCAGTTGAGTTAGTTTTGTGCAGTGTTTCTACTGTTCTTGTAAGAACAAAATACATACGCATGCATGAGCTATGAAATACTAAATTGTATCATTTCAGTGATTCTGCATAGGAGTTGAATACCTCTTATATTTGGATTTAAAACTGTCATTGGGGGGATGGACGGGACATGGGCAATATATATAACCTAAACTTTTGTACCCCCATAATAAGCTGAAATAAAAAAAGAAAATTTGAATATGAAAAAAAATTAAATAAATAAATAAATAAAACTGGCATTGCACAATATAGATTGAACAGTAAAATTAATGCTAATAATTTAAATTTTCAATTTTTCTTTACTTAGAAACACATTAAATAGCAAATAAAAATTACCATGACAAGTTGTCAGACCACAGAAGAAAGAGAAAAGCTTTATATTTTAATACTTTGAACATCACTTTTTACTGTTTTTTGAACAAGGGGCCCAGCATTTTCATTTTGCACTAGGCCCCACAAATTGCAAAGTTGGGAGCAGTCTAGTTGGGCAAGCAGGAAATAACCTCCTCGTGCAGCCCACACAGGCAGGAGGGTGGTCCAGGGCAGCCTGCTTCTCCAATCTGTGTGTTCATCTCTGTTTGCATATTATTTCTGGGATGCCAGTGCTGTGGCTGCTGTGTCCCTGGGTTCCCAACTCTGGCCTGATGGACTGATCTTGAGTCCCTACACAGCTGACTCTGGTGTGACACCATTTGGCCTCTGAGTCCTAACCCCCAGGCCACTGATGCCTGAGGCTCAAGCCCCACGCCCCCTCTCCACCCCTGCTCACCCCTTAACACCTGTTCTTTCGCATCCTCCACCTGGCCAACTGCACTCTGCAGCTTTGTCACCCCCAACAGCCCTGACCTCTCAGAGGGTCTTCTGTCCAAGCATCAGAGCCAGTTCTTGGCCACGTGCAGTTCCCTACTGGTGCAATTCCTCTCTCGGGTCTCCTGTCACCAGGGATATGCCACGTGGCACTGCCTGGCTCACTGTGAAACTGCTGACCCCTATGGATGATTGGAGGGTGGGAAGACAAGGACCAGTTACCACAGCAAACGGACAGCAGCCCACCCCATGAAAGCAGCCTCATAGCCTCTCAGACTTACCTGGTTGTCTTGAAAGAACCAAGGTCCAATCATCCAAGACAGCTTACATCAGGGGTTAGCCACCTCAGTTCATTAGAACCACCTGAGGAACTTTTAACAGAAACCCATGCTGAGGTCCCAACCCCAGTGTTCTGGCTGAATTGGTCTGGGGTCAGGCCCGACACCAGTACTTTTTCACATCTCCCTCAAAGGACACAGTGCACACCCAAGGCTGAGCACCAGCGTAACATAAAGAGACGAGCTGGGCTGAGGAGCAGAGCTCAGCCTGGAAGACAAGACCGACATGGCTACCCCGAGATCACTGCCTGCCTCCATCTCTCGTGTGGCTCTGAGTAAGTCACTTACAGCACTGAACCTGCCAACTAGAAATAAATGTATTTAGTCCAGTTATCAATGCTATAAAATCAGATTACAACAATATATTCCTCACACTTGCCTAGTAACTGTAGGGTCCCCCAGTGTCCCTCAGTTTGTTTCTGTCCTGACTGAGAAACACAGAGTGCCTTGACCACTCTGACCCAGCCAGGTGCATGCTTTTCCCCGAGAACTGAACCAAACCAGTGTCTTGAACATTCCCAGGCACCGATAAAGGTATCTAGGTTTACTAGAAAGAAATTGGCTCTGGCCCTGAGCCAAATTCCTTAAACCATCACACAAACTCCATACCGGCCCCCCTCGCTGCGGACACACCTAGGCAGAACACCTCTCTTCTCTAGCTGTCTGTCCAGGCGTTGCTGCAGCACTCGGTGAGCTCCCCTCATAAATACTTCTGACTGATCACCCCGGAGTTCACTGCTTCTCTCTCTGGAATCCACTGGCCCCATCTCAGGAAGGTTTGGGGCGCCCCTTGTGGGAACTCCCCTGCCCCCGCCTTTGGGGCAACTCCAGCCTCGGGTTCAGAGGGTTCAAACGGCGACAAATATTTTGATAACTGAATATGTTATCAAGACACAAACTCAAATTTATCAGCAACATTCAATTATTCGTGTTTCCTATTGTATGTATTTATTCACTTATTTTTTTAATGGAGAGATGCTTCTATCAAAGCATAACAGTCTCTTCGCTGAGCAAACTGCCCGATCCTGCCCTTTAAAGCATTCTGGTCAAGAACTTTAAGGGGACTGACTATCAAAGAGTGTATCTTCCACCTTGTCACTGGGTCTTCACTTTTTCTTTTTTTTCCTTTTCCTTTTCCTTCCTCTCCTTCCTTTCTCTTGCCTCAGCTTCTTTTCATTTTCCCTGAGTGACTCACATCACCAGGGACTTGTCTCAGGGTATCTAGTCCAATTCCTGGGCTAATGCCACTATTAAGCGACTCCGCCGAAAGTGATGAGTCGGCCGTGTCCGAGGCAATCCTATCGCTCAGCTTTCTCAGGAGTCCTGAGCCTCAGACTGTACGACAAAAATTTCCCTTCAGCACCTTTTATTTCAGCTTCTCTTTCTTCCTTGAGGATAATTGGTTTCCGGCCTACTTAGAATATCCCGTTTGATATCTAGAGAAAGATTTCCTGTTTCCTCTCATCCCTTTCTTGCCGACTAAACCTTGTGTCTTGGAAAGACAGGCAGTTTTCCTAAAGCCGTCACATGCTGTTTGCATATGGCCACATATGGCTGGCCCGTCCCTGCAAGGCCACCCTGGGTCTGGGCTCTTCTGGCCCTAACCCAGCAGTGACCGTCTGGTGCTGGCCTGATCCCTGGCTACCTCTTGTGGTTGGTGGCAGGTGGAGTCAGGCGGTCACCCAGGGGATGGATGGCAAGGGCAAAGAGCCACAGGGCAGGCAGTTCACAAGGTCAGGAAGAGCCCTTTGCTCTCAGAGGCAGTACCCAGACTGCCCTCAGGGCAAGAAGCAAAGAGTGAGTCATTCCCTTTTATGCCCACAGTTGAAAATGCAAAATGTTGTTAGCAGAAAAGGTCCCAAGAAGGGCATTTGTTTTTCTTGCTATAGCTTTTTCCTAATCCACAGACAGCCACACACATGCGTTCCAGACCCACACCCTCTATATTTATCTCTTTAAAATTTTACCCCCTCAACTTTCTCTATTCTTTTTCCTTCCCATCTCTCTCCTTCCTTCAGATATAATCACTAATTCTAATAGAACTGATGTATATACACTCTTTCTTTTGAAAGTAATTGGTGAAACACCTTAAGATAATTAATTTGTGGTCACTGAGGAAAATAAAAACACCTGTATCAGGAACCACTCTTTTTTTTTTAACAGACTATTTTTTAAAGCAGTTTTAGGTTCACAGCAAAATTCTGGAGCAGGTACAGAGATTTCCCATTACCCCCGTCCCCACACAGGCACAGCCTTCCCCACTGTCAACATCCCCCACCAGAGTGGTACCTTTGTTACAACTGATGAACCTACATTGACACATCATAATCACCCAGAGTCCAGAGGTTTTTTGTTTGGTTTTTTTGTTTTTTTTCTAGAACTGCTGCCATAGTAAAGAGTCCATAGTGTACACGAGGGTTCACTCTTGGTGCTGTACATCCTATGAGTTTGCACCAATGAATAACATGTATCCACCTCCAGAGTACCATACAGAACAGTTTCACTGCTCTAAAAATCTTCCATTATCCATCTATTCATCCCTCTCCCTCCCCAATCACGGACAACCACTGATCTTTTTACTGTCTCCATAGTTTTGCCTTTTCCAGAATATCATATATTTGTAATCACAGTGTGTAACCCTTTCAGATTGGCTTCTTTCACTTAGTAGCATGCACTTAAGGTTCCTTGGTGTCTTTCATGGACACATGTTTATCTGCAGTGGGAGGAGTGCTCTGTCTAGGCACTGAGAGTTCTAGATGTTCGGCTGTTCCTGAGTGACACTGTATGAGTGAACAGATATGGACTTTGGAGACACGGACAACCACATTGTATGACCTTGGGCCTCAGTTTTCTTACCTGTAACAAAGGGGAGGAGGGGATGGGGAAAACACAAAAATAAAATTCTTCATAGTTTGTTAAATGAGATGAAGTATGTAAAGTATCTAATACAGCCTGAGACTTAGTAAATGCTCAGAAAATGGCAGGAAAGTAGCACCCTAAAATTACTCATTAATCACAAAGAGGAAAATAGTAACTTGGATGGAAAAAAATGATATATGCCACCTTAACCAAGTAAATATCACAACCAATAATGAGACAATCTGACATCAAGTCACTCTGATGTGATACACTTCTGCTATATTCCTCCTAAAAGTGCATAACAATCTAATTATGAAGAAATATCAGACAACTCCAAATTGAGGAACATTCTACAAAATAACTAGCCGGTACTCTTCAAAGATGTCAGTTTCATAAAAGACAAAGAAAGGCTGAGGGACCATCCCAGATTAAAGGACTAAAGAGACATGACAACCAAATGCAATGCATGATCCTGCATTAAATCCTGGACCAGAGAAAACAATAGCCATAAAGGACATTATTAGAACAAATGATGAAATTTGAATATGGGAATTATATTAGATAAAAGCATTATTGCAACATTAAATTTTCTGAATTTGATTATTGTACTGCAGTTACATAAAAGAATATCCTTGTTCTTAGGAAATCCATGCTGAAGTGTTTAAAAGTAAAGGAGCACCATGTCTGTAGCTTACTATCAAATGGTTCAGAAAATATGATAGTTTTATATAGATGGGTAGACTGAAAGAGCTAAAGCCAATGTGGCAAAATACTAACTAGTGAATCTGGATGAAGCGTATACAAGAGTTGTTTTTGTGATGGTTACAACTTTTCTGTATGTTTGAAATTAGGTATTTTAATAACTATATATTATTATCTTTAAATTCCAATTTATCCATCATATTTCAACCTGGAGCCTTATGATATCATCCTAACTGGTCTATCTGTAGTCTTTTCTTCTTACAATTTATCCCTTATGCTATCTCCAGAGTATCAGTAAAATATAAATGTGATCACATCATTCACTTGCTTAAAACCCTTCAGTGGTCCCCAAATACTGGAGAAGTCTCTTCTCTTTACTTTCTTCAAACCATCTCTGACACAGGCAGCTATGTGTGGAATATTTCTCCTGAAAGAATTGGAAGGGTATTACATTGCACCATAGCAAACCTTTTAAAATTGAAAATTAGTTGCTGCTTTTAATGTACCACCACCATTCCTGCCACCAAGGATTCCTCCCGGGCCATTTTTATTTTAAATCAGGTCTCTTGCTACTTTTTCTGGCAATGATCAGACTTCACCCTACCCCAACCCTCACCCCAGACCACCACCAGCCACCAGGAAAAAGATTATTATTCATTTCTCTTGAAGCAGAATAATTCAACTTTTTTTCTTATTTGTAACTGCCTTGGAACACCCAAAGGGCAATGATTTGGGATCTCTGTCATTGCTGCAGTGGCCATCACCCCAGCTTTGTGTTTGAATCACCTGGGGAGCCAGAACCACACCCCAAACCAGATGCAGCATCTGAATGTCCAGGGGTAGGACCAGCATCAGTCCTGATGTACACTGGGCCCCTCCCAGGTGATCCTGATGCTGAACTTGACACAAGTGAGGGCTGAGAGCCCCAGAGCAGCAGGAAGTCAGGCAGAGCTTTGATCGAGTAAAAGGAAAGAACTGCCACTTCAACATCACCAAGCAGGGCTTCATTCACCCACCTCCCACATCCACACACCAACTATAAATGCAAGGAAACAGCATAAAGATCCATTCTCCTCCTGAATAAGCACCCAAGGGTCCTTGTGCTTTTATTTATTTCCCTTTTGGCCTATTAGCATCTCGAGAACCAGGGCTCTGTGCCATCGGTCTTTGTCAGATACCACGCTAGACCTTAGGAGGTTCAGAGTGGGACCTCAACAGGTAACATTATAGGCATTTTATTTATTTTACCCTATTAAGCAAATCCTAACACTCCTTTAAGTTATATATTATTAATATTATCTCCATTTTGTAGATGATGAAACTGAGACCCAGGAAAGTAAGTGAGGTGCCCCAGATCACATACTGGTAAGTGATGATGCCAAAATTTGAACTCAGATCCATCTAACTCAAAGGTTTTTGCTATTTCTACTACCCCCTACCATGATGCCTCATGTTTGTTTAGGGGATAGACTCAAAGGAGGTAAAATCTTTGACTTGTCTTTTGTTACACAATTCTCAACTCTTGAGAGCAATGAACAAGTTGTGGTTGAAGCTTGTATATTTCCTAAGAACTAACACCAGAAATAGTCCTTGGGTGTACACACTATTATTGATCACCCTAACCACTGAGACTGAGTGTGCCAGTGCAGCATTCCTGTCTAAACCTGCTTTTCACATGACTAAACAGCAAAGAGTCTGGGATAGATTGCTTCTGAATGTCTGAGTGGATAGAACTCAAAGACAGAGGATGAAGAATGTCCTAAAATGCAAAGAACCATGTGGAAATTCATGAGATATCATACAGAATTTACATGTGCTCTAAGTCTTAACTGTGGGTTGCAAAATAAGTAAGCTATGCTTAATGGTGAGGGTCACCTGTTAATGTTGGTAGCTGTGGACAAAATTCATTATTGTTGATATGCTTCAGAAACTTGTCTGTAAACATTTTATCACCTCAGAACTCAAGGGATATAAGGCCATGGCTGATGCTGTGAAGGCTGTTGGCTATCAGAATCTCATGAGCACTAAATGTAAAATAGTAAAGCTGTCCAAAGATTAATTCACACCTGTGGCAAAGAATATCCTTGCACTAGGCAGTAGCTTATATTTCTAAAAACACTAACAAGAGGAGGCAGGATAAAACATTCCACTCTACTAAAACCTTCCAACAACTGCTCTTCAATGAAGGTGGACAAGTATGTCTGCATTAGTTATCCATTGCTGCGTAACAAATTGTTCCAAAAGTTAGCAGCTTAAATACACACACACATTTGTTATCTCATGGTTTCTGTGGGTCAGAAATCCAGGAGTGGCTTGGCTGGGGCTTCTGGCTCAGGGTCTCACACAAGGCTGCAGTCACCTCAAAGTTCAACTGGAGGAAGATCCACTTCCAAGGCCACTCACATGGCTGTAGTCGGGATTCAGTTCCTCCAGGGCTGTTGCACTGAGGCCCCCCTCAGCTATTGCTGCACAGGCCTCTCCAGGGGGCACTCACAACGTGGCAGCGGGCTTCCCTCAGTGTGAAAAAGCAAGAGAGCAACAAAGGGTGAGACAGGAAGCCAGTCTTTTTGTAACCTAACCTCAGAAGTGACACCTCATCTCTCTTGCTCTATTCTATTAATTAGAAGCAAGTCACTAGGTCCAGCCCACACTCAGGAAGAAGGTATTACACAAAGGCATGAATTCCAGGAGTTGGGGCTGACGGGGAGCCACTTGGAAGCTGCCTACCACAGAATCATGGGACTTCATACAGCAGAAGCATTCAGGTCAGCACCATTAGGTTTTAATGATGAACCCTTCCTGCTCTCTCTCCATACCCAGTAGCTCCCCGCCCAGTCCTGGATGACACCTTGGTACACTAGCGGGACCTCTTTCAGAGGAGGCAGGCTTTCATTTCTGTGGGGTTGATTCCACTTTGCAATATTCCCTGGTGATCTCTGCTTCATCCTAATAGAGTAACACTACAGAAACACTCACACATTTGGGAGGAGAAGACTTAAAAACAAAATGACAACTTTTTTCATCCTTTTGAATGCAGATTAGGTATGTATCATCCCTCCAGAATGAACCTCACATAAGTGGTAAAAATGGAAAAACCTTTAAATATTAGACAAGAGTCTTGAGTTCAAGTGTTTCCTAAAACAGGATGTAATTATATGATTCTTGGTACATTACTTTTCTTCACCTACCAAAAGAAAACAAAAAAGAAAAAAAAAACACTATCTAGTTCAACTCAAAAGCCCCCTCGAGCTCCTTCCCAAGGAGAAAGAGTTCTCCAACCCTGTAGGGGCCCAAGATCAAAAGAGGCTATTTGCCCTCTTGTCACACACTCCCAGAGCATCCTGGAACCCTGGTCAGCCTCCACCCTGCATTTAGATTCCCACAGCAGCCAAAGGGTTTTTTGTTGGGGCCAGATTATCCAGGATCAGTGCATTTACCATGACATTTTTAAGCCATTTAATTGGTATTCAAATTGATGGTCCAAATTCTTTCTCCTTCACAAAAACAGATGCCGGATGGTGCACAAGGTGCTGGGATATTCCTGTGGAGGGTAGGCTGTGAAAAATCTCTTGCAATCTCATCACTCCCAGCAGTCTCACACATAAAATGTTTGATAGCTGACAATTTAACATACCCAACCAGAAACAAATCATCATCATTATGCATCACTGATAGGCCATCCACTAAGCAGATGTGTGAGAAGTTGTGTTGTAATTACCTACAGAATAGTTGCCAGCAGCTATTGCCCCAGAAAATTTTTTCAGGCACACAAGAGTATTTTATATCTATTGTCTAATATGCTGGGACTCGAACGTACTTGGCAGCAGCATTAGCAATCCAACTATCGGTAATAACCTATGTGGTGTCCTGGGTCTCAAACCAGTCCTCTTCCTAATTACTCTTAAGTCCTAAATTTTCACTGTTTGTCTTCGTCTGTTTTCTGTTGCTATAACAGAATACCTGAGACAGAGTAATTCATCAGGAAAAGAGGTTTATTTGTCTCATGGTTCACAGGCTGGAAAGTGGAAGAGCTGGTGGCCACATCTGGTGAGGGCCTTGTGCTGCTTCAACTCGTGTTGGAAAGTGGAAGTGGAAGTGGGCACCTGTAAACACACCAAACTCTAGGGGCAGCCTCCCTTTGTAACAACCCGCTCTCACGGCAACTAATCCAGTCCTGCCAGAGCAAGAACCCGCTCACTCCCACAATAAAGCATTAATCCCTTCATGAGGGCAGACCCTTCATGACCCAAACTCCTCTTAAAGTGACTACCACCTCTCAACATTGTTACACTGGGAACCAAGCCCCCACATGACTTTTGGTGGGGAAAAACCATATTCAAACCGTAGCACTGCTCGTTTTGGGTTGCAAATGCCTTTGTAAGCCACCAGAACTTGGGAGTGGCTATTAAATGGCCCACCTCCCAGCTTATACTGGAAGCACCCACCCCTGTCCCTCACCCCCAAAAAACAATAAAAACCCTGCCCTTGGGTTACCAGTATATGCAGTGTATGTAGAATCCTTCATGTCCATATAAAAACCTTGAAATAGGATAAGCTATGCTAAGTTGTCCAATGGCAACTAAGCCCCTCTCAACACTCCCCACACTTCTGTCTCTCCGCCAACACTATCAGGGCGTGCCCCTTTGCCCCAGTGACCCACAGTTACTATCCTAGATTCCAATAACTCTGCATGTTCCCCTTACAGACCCCCTTCAGCCGTAGTCCACTCTATTGACTCACCCCAATGGGCTAAATCGATCTTTCTCCTTTCTTCCACCATGCTCACATCAGAAGAAAGATCCCTCGGTCTACCTGCCTCTCATGCCCCACATCTTTTCCCCTTCCACGTCACCTCCTTAACTGAAACCTACTTCCCTCCTTCACCAGCCTCTCCGAGGGAGACCATTGCTTCTCCTACTCACTCCAATTCAAGGACTCTGAAGAAAGAATCCACATAGTCCTCCTTCCCTAGTCCCCTTCACCACCTCTTCTCATGTGCTCCTGGATCCATTATTCCACCTTGTCCCCTTCCCATCACTGCGGTAGGCTGACAGTCAGAACTCTCCCCTCCCTTCTTCAGGGCTTTCCAACCCCGTGCCCATCTTCTTAACCAATGTCCCTGTCCATTATCCTCAAAGGTATGAATATCATCCATGATCTTCAGACCCCCCCAGTGGCTTTCTCCCACCCCTTCAAACATACTCAAGTATTGTGTGATCATGGGCCTGTTTTACCTCTAAAACAGCAAAGTAAAATTCCCACCTGACTATTCCTCTCCCCAAGGGCTACAGTCCCCTCTCTCACTGAGCCTGCTACCTGCCCTCATGCAAATATTCAGCCATATTCCCCTCTTGATTCATCCCCTATGGCCTGGTTAGTCTCCAATTCAGCCACTTAAAGATCAACCACCACTTAATTCTGCTCTAATAAAACCCCAGGATTCAGACTGCTCCTGACTCAACCCACTGAGATCCCACTTTATAAGAGAACCAGCATTGAAGTGTGATGCTGCCCCAGTCAGACAGGCTCAACCACTGCTGGGTCCCAACTAGGGGTGAAGTGTTGAATTGCAGGGCACTTCCCCACCCCTCAGCTGTACCTAATCATTTTTACTCTACTCGTCCTTGGTCCCACCTTCTCACTGTCAGAAGATGACCCCAACTCCTATTTCACTGAGAAGAATGCTTTTAATTCCTGCCCCCTTCCACTCCCATCTCTCTCCACCCATACCGTGATCCACCCCCAACTCCCAACCTATCCCCCACCTCCCAGACAACTTTCCTTTCCATCTGTTGAAAACAAATTACTTTCCCATGTGGTTTTTTGCCCAAGGTGTTTACATAGTCTGGGCTGGCCACTGCTTGTGCCTGACCCCAACCTCAGCTGGCTGAGTTATAGAGCAACCGCTGTTTTATTACTGCAAAAGAAAATATTGAAAGAAGAGAGTAAAATTCCAGGCAAAAAGTAAGGGCATCTCTTAATATGTCCTGCCTCCTTCATCTTGCCAGAAATGCCACTGGCACTATAACACGGGAGTCTCCAGTGTGGGGACCAAGACCCACACAGGGGATTTGTAATAAATGGATGTTGTTTTTGCAGTTGGTGAGTATTTGTTTACCAGGGAAACATTCTAGTTGTCGACATGGCTTCTAAGCTTTTTTACTTTCATATTATTGCTGAGAATTTTGTTGTCTTGATTTGTGCTATTATAATTTAAATTTTCCTTTCTTTTACCTGACTTTGTTTTATTAGCTATTTTTCTAAATTCAAGCTTCTTTCTTTTATTTTCTTTTTAAAGTATTTTCCTCTGAATCCTCTTTGTTGAAGTATTAACACTCAAAAGAGCATTCTTAATTCCTTAATCTTGTACTTAAGCTTCAAACCCATCTACTTTTATGTTTTTAACATTTTTCCCGTGGGTTTTAGTCTGTTATCCTCTTACTCTTTTATCTCTTTCACTTTGGTGTATTTAACCTTTTACCTTGTTGGTTTATATTATATCTTTTATCTTAAATCATTTTATTTATTATCTTGTCATTGCTTTTTAATTTTTAACTTTTCTTTTGCTTTTAAGTTTCATTCATACCTTCTTAGTTTTATTTTTAACTTGAATTTGATTTTACCTTTATTTTTTTTACTCCTCTCACTTTCTTTTAGTGATTTCACTCTTTTATTTCCCTTATCTTAAAACTCATTTCTTTTATCTCTCACTATTATTTTATGTCTTAACCTTTTTTCTACATTGGACTTTTATTCTCTTATTGTAATATTTATTTTGACCTTTATCTTTTACCTCTCTCTTAACAAGTCTCAATATTTTATATTTAATATTCTCTTAACCTCTACCCTGCTCTTATTATTTTACTTATGTTCTCTCTCCTTTCTTTTTTCCCCTGCATTTTCATTTATTTTATGACTTGGTTTAGAAATCACCAGCAGGAGTAGTAGGGAGGGAGGAATCCCATTTCCCTCAGTGGAGATTGGAGAGCTTCATCCCCAGAGTATTCTCCCTATAGCTGCCCCCCTACCCCACTCCACACCTCACAGGGGGTGGACCCCCCCCAGCCCTTTTAAGGAGACTTGAGAAAGTCTCATCTCCAAGACTAACATTCTGCCAGTGGTTGGCAGTGGGTGCAATGGGTTTACTACAGGGCATTGCTCCCTGACATCTCATGTCA
Organism: Eulemur rufifrons; assembly: GCF_041146395.1. Taxonomy (NCBI): domain Eukaryota; kingdom Metazoa; phylum Chordata; class Mammalia; order Primates; family Lemuridae; genus Eulemur; species Eulemur rufifrons. The sequence goes on from NC_090984.1 coordinate 46,615,660, forward strand.
TCCCACATGTGTATTTTAAATTCACGTTTGGGGATGTAATTTTGGATTTGGGGCTGCCCCAAGACTCAGCCTACAGTGAAGTATACTACACCAAACAATGAGGTATTGACAATGAAGCTTGTTAAGTTTTTGAGGGCCCATGAGAGGAACATTATCCTGAGCTTGGCGTCAGGAATTGGAATAGGGACACTGGTTCATCTCTCTTACATAAAGCACTCATGTCTCCCTTATATTTGCTACTTACAGCCACACATGTGGCCAAACTCCAGGCAAGTTCCCCCAGGCAAGACATGATGGTAGGCAGTGTGTACACGAACCTCCCATCCCAATTCATCCCACCTTTCTCTCAACTGCAATTCCTAACCTACTTATTTTTTTTCCACTTTGTGGTGTTATACATATTTTTAAGTGTGATAAATCCTTTCTGAAACAAGCCCAGTTTGACTTATTACTACTTGTGTGACCTCAGGCAAGGTAATTATTCTCTCCCTACTTCATCTTCCTCACCTGTGAAATGGAGATGACAGACTCTAGATGATTGTGAGGGTTAAACACAATCACAAATGTAACGCACTTAGCACAGTGCCTGGTATATACCAAATGCAGTATATTGGCTGCAAATACATGACAAATTGCAGCCAAAATCAGGAGAGAGGCCCTGAGAAAGAATTGGAACCACCTAACAAGCAGAATCAAGTCAGGGTCCTGACTGATACACTCTCATTTCAAATGCTCAGCCTCACCAGAGCCTTTATATGGAACACATTCTTAGTTTAGGTTTAAAAATATGGTCAGCATGTCCATTACGGTCTTCAAGAAGTACTGACTACTCTGTTACCAACTTAACCACAGCCCTAAAACCCAGCATTCAAAGACATAGATAAATGAACCCCAAATCATTATTGATTATACATAAAGATGATAAAAAGAGGTCCCATTTCATGTGCTAATACTAATCAGTGGAAGGGACTGCCTAGAGCAGTGTATTCAGAAGAGTTATAGGGCTGTATGTGGGCTTTGAAGAAATCAGTTCTGTGATCAATTAGCAATGTCTGCACAGGATGAGGAAGCGTGGTTTTGGAAACACACGTGCCATTTCAGGCTTTGGTTTTAGTATCACTGCTGTATCACTGTATGCCATTGGTGTCTTCCATAAATACCTTTTTGAAACATAAATTAATATATTAAGACCCAAAATGAGTCCCACACTTTGTGCAAATCCTGCATTTTGTGCAAATTTATTTCCACAACTCAGAGATTTTTTTCAAGTCACCTAGAATGATCATGGAACTGAGCTGAAACTTATGACCTTGAACTAATCAAAAGAGAGGTCTGGCTGAACCAAACTGCACTTCAAGCTCCAAAGTCTTGATATTTTCATAAAATCTGTATTTCTTTGACTGTAGCACCACCAAAGAAATTTTTAAACTATCTTTAACAGAATTCTTCTTTTAAATTAAATTTCACACAAAACCCTACACAGATTAAAGTAGAGTTGCCCTGATTCAAGAAAGCAAAGCCAGAGGCCCACTTTGCCTTCTACCCCCACCTCCAACATCTCAGCAGGTCTCTGAGATCTGGAGGGCTCCATTTGAGTGCTAAGAGGAAACTTCTTAAGGCCCGTGGAGCACTGTGTAATTCTAACATTATAATATTGTGAATAATTAATCAACTTTTTTCACATCCATATTCCCAATTATGCTGTGAACCAACCCCACTTATGTATCTAAACATGAGGCATCTGATGCCTAAAGGAGGATTCATACCATGGAACTGAAGAACCCAGTGGTCAAATGCGTAGCTTTGTTTCCAAAAGGCAAGGACCAGGTTGAATTAGTCTGCCTGATGAATGCAGCAAAAATTGAACCAGAAATATCAATGGCTTGCACACAAAAAGGTATTTTGGTTGGGCCTCCCTACTCCATCTTTTAGCAACACCATCTGAAACACACCCCTTGGAGGCCACTAAATCAGAGGAAGAGAAAAAATGAAGAACTCACACTCACTTTTAAATTTCTCAGCCTGTTTATCAGTCTGCTGGGGCTGCCATAGCAAAATACTCCAGACTGGGTGGCTCAAACAGCAGAAATTTGTTTCTCAGAGTTCTGGAGGCTAGAAGTCCAAGATCAAGGTGTTGGTAGATTTGGTTTCTCCTGAGGCCTCTCTCCTTTGCTTGCAGATGGCCACCTTCTTACTGTGTCCTCACATGGCCTTTTCTTTGAGCATGCACATCCCCAGTGTCTCTTCAATACAGCACCAGCCGTATTGGATTAGGGCCCCACCATTATACTCTTAATTACCTCTTTACAGGCCCTGTCTCCAAATACAGTCACATTGGGGATTACGGCTTCAACATACGAATTGGGGGGACACAATTCATTCCATAACAGCATGGAATCTGGAAGTACTATTTCCATTCGAATTTTATTGGCTAGAACAAGTCACATAGCCCCGCCTAACTATAAGAGAGACTGGAAAGCTTCATCTTCACATGTGCCAGGAAGGAAAGGAGAACCAGGAATGGGTGAGCACCTGCCATTTCTGCCTCACAAGGGTAAGACAAAAAGATTTAGGAAAAGATGTGACTGGGCACAAACAGTCCCCCCGCCCCACCCACCGCCGCCCCAGAGTGAGTGATAGGGATGGGCCATGAGAGGGACGTGATGGGGGAAATTGACAAAGGGCCTAATTGGGGGGGGGGGCCAACCACGTGGACAGAAGCATAGGCAGGCAGCATCTAGAAAGACACCCCCACAGCCCACCTGCATTCAAGCAACACCTCCAGCACCAGGGAGACAAATGGAAGCTGAGCCAGTGCTACAGATGGTCCAGGCTCCATTCCACTCGAGTGGGTGCTCTACACCTCCAGCGCTGAGGACCACTAGTCATCCTTCCCTCTGGCATCTGGGAGGATCTTTGAGCAGCAGTAGCCAGCACACTGCCCAGTGACCACCAGAGGACTGAGGCCCACATGTGCCTACTCAGTGGACAACCCTCCTTCACACACACTCACACATAACCTGAGGTTCTCAAAGGTCCAGAGGCAGAAGGTAGCGATGGTGATGGAGGGGCAGGAGTAAAGGACCTTCATCAGCCATTCTCCTCACCTGTGAGACTGAAACAGCTCAAGACTTCCCCACAGGCCAGAGCAAAAGTAAATTAACCCCATACTTTAAGAGGCACCAAACTAATGCGTTATCAACTCAGGGAAAATCATAGAGCCATCTACTGGTTACAAAGTAAAAAGAGAAGTCATCTGAAAACAATAAACAGAAAAAAATAAAAATATTCAAATCAACTTTAATAACTTCATTACAGAAAAGTGATGGGAAGTATCATCTCATTCCCTTCAATGTAAATAAAAGAGACTATTTTCTTAAATAGAAAAGACACCCGAAGTCAGACATGCCATTAGTAAATGCATTTCGGGAATTAAAACTGTAATATACTAGGTCATCTACTCCACAGTTCTAAGGTCCTCTTCAATTCTCTCAACTCTACATGTTCAAATTCTGTAAAAATAAGACATGAGTTCATTTTATGAAACCTGAGACCTGCAAGTTTAATTAAGGAATTTCAGGTCCTGCAGGTTGGCTGACAAATGATACACTCAGCACCCAATTTTCTGCTATTAGGTGATCTGCAGTACATAATCACAGAGCCTCTGTACCAGCGTTAAGACTGATTTTCCCGAATGGTCATAAAGGTTTTTAACAAAGAAAGAGTTTCGAAGACTTGGGGACAGGATGGGGGCAATAAAGGCCTCATTCAAATAGGGGCCCACTTGAAAGAGCAATATTAAATTTAGAAATTGAGCTATGTCTGCTAAAACACCAAACAGCTTTGCTGCTTAACAAAAAGCTGATATGTTCAAACCAACTCTCCCACACCCCACAGGCCTAGAATGTGACTCTAATGTATAACAGTTTCTGATTTCAAGTACAAAACCCAGAAAAGACTCCCAGGCAAACACTTGGAAGAAACACCTTAGGGTCATTTTCATAGCCTGTGGGCATCATTCCAAACCCCAGCTCGGGACATGATCCAGCCTACGGTGAATGCTACATTTGAGCACAGAACGGCTGACCTTCCATTTAGGGTCAGAAATTGGCTAATCTGTTTCTCAGACTTGCTCCACAGAAGCTGCGCAGATAGATAAAGTTTAACTAAAAAGATGCCAGATGCCGTCCCTTCGCCAAACAAATCTCCGAAACACACTGACCACCGTGCACCAAGTACACAGCGCCACCTACAGCACGATTGGTGCAATTCGCCACGGCCCTCTCCAAAGGCAGCGCTGGAAACACAGGCTCAGCCTGGGAAAAACACTTGTTCAGGTCTGTGTACAGGGCAGAAAGTATCTGACCTAGACTTCAAACTTGGCAGGTATTATGTTTATTTGGGGGTATAAAAAAATAAAGAAATGTGCTATAACAAGCAGGAGGCTGTGCTGATCGGTTATATGCCTGTTTTCTTGCTTGTTTCAGGCTGACATTGAATTGTAACGTGGCGATTTTTCTTCTCCTAAGACCTGTTGCAGGAATTCACCAGGGAGTAAAATCAATCAGAAACAACCACCAAGAGCAGTTGACAGGGAACTATGAAGTGAAACTGTTCATCAATCATCTGCCGTCTCTTAAATTTGGAAAATAGAACCCTAGCTCTGGAATCCTCAACCTTACAGAAGCTGGAACTGGGTGTGATCACAGCTCCAGTGGTTAGAACCATCTGGTTCTGTAACCACTAACTCCCGAGAGCCCACCATCTTTCCTCCCTCCTGAGTCCATCTTCACAGGTCCTTTTATTTATTTTTTAATTCAAACTGACCAACATCTACTATGTGATACAGGGAGAGAGAAGATAGAAGGAGGGAAAAAATACACAAAAATGAGATTAGTTCTTGCCCTCAAAAACTTGTGCCATTTATACTGCCAAGCATTATAATTTCATCACTTCAATATAACGTGCTCTAACATACAGACCCATGTTTTCTATTTAATTTAATTTGTTCAGGGAAGGATCACTGGGTCTGGGACAATCAAGAAAGACTTCATGAAGAGTGGAAAATCCTACTTCTTCAAGTTCAAGCTCAAATGTCAACAGGGACCAGCATGCCAAACAGAAGGAATGATAAGAGCAAAGCCATGGAAGTAGGAAAGTTCTAGATGTGTCCATTGTAAAACAGCACTCACACATACACACACACACACACACACACACAGGCAAAAAGACAGACACACCCTCAATCATACACCATTCCACTCTATCCCCTTACCCTGCTTTATTCTTTCTCAACATTTATTATTACCTGATTCATATGTATTTGTGTAATTATTTTCTGTCTCTCTCCGTGACAGCAGAAACTTCATTTCAAACACTCCTGTGTCCTGAGTGCCTAGTTCAGTGCCTGGCACATTGTAGCATCTAGATAAGTATGGAAGGCAGGAAGGGACGAAGGGACGAAGGAAGGAGTGAAGGAAGGAAGGGAGGGAGGGAGGGAGAAAGTGGAAGGAAGGAGGGGAAAATAATGGAAGGAGAGGAAATGCTCAGAACATCCACTGGAAAACACATGAGAGGGTCTTGGGAAATTAGATGGCCAAGGTGGACGGAGACAGAGTGTGGGGTGTTTTGAATGCCAGATGAGAAGCTTGGGTTTTTTCCTGCTTCTTCAGAGCTGCCAGTTTGGTCAAAAGGTAATGACAATGGCTATGCCAATATTTTAGAAGATTAATCTGGTGAAAGTATAGGATGGATTTGAGGGAAGAGAGACCGGAGGCAAAATGAGCAGTTACTTTAAAATAAATGATAGTGATGGGTTACAGCCATAGGATAAAATGGAAATCAGTGAGACTTTAAAAAATATAAATAAATAAGGACAAGACAAGTTTGGAATATCTTGTTGTGTTAGAAAGTAAAGCAGTGCTCAAAGATTAATAAAGACATGTCGAAAGAACTCAGGAGCCAGCTTGAAGAGGGGTCCCCCTAGCTAAACTTGGAATTTTTGAACTTCAAAATAATAATAGTGATGATTTACAACCCATTGGATAAAATGAGAATCTATGAGACCTTAAAGACATAAATAAACAAATAAATAAATAAATAGGTGAGAAAGGAAAGCCCGTCCTTACAGTGAATACCAACTAACTAATGTAGATGGAAAGACAGAAATGGGAAATCACCATTTGGCAACCATCAGAGGGGGAATCATCAATAATTGCTAAGGCTGGTGAGTAGATGTTCGATAAAGAACAGGATATTGGTGTAATGCCAGAATATCTCCCCACAAATACTTATTAATCACAATGGGGGAAAAAAAACAGTGTCTTTATGATGGAGAAATATGACAGAAACCACCCTGAAAAAGTGGTCAAGGATAATATCAAGGGAAGAGTTAGTACCACGTGCTTTCTAGTGCAATGCACCAAGAGGAGCACAGCATTATTTCTGTGGAATTCCTGCCAAGAATGCATGGCTTGAGTCTAGCCATGAGGACATATCAGTCAGACCCGGGTCAGCCTTCAAAATGAAAGGTCATGCTATGGTTTGAATGTATTCACCAAAAGTTCATGTGTTGGAAATATAATCCCCAATGAGATGACACCTAGAGATAGGTTTTTAGGAAGTAATTAAGGTTAAGCGAGATCATAAGAGTGGAGACCTAATCCTACAGGACTGCTGCCTTAAAAGAAGAGCAAGAGAGACCTAAGACGGTATGCTCTTTCCCTCTTGCCTTGTGAATGTCTTCTGCCATGCAGTGATCTGGGAATGACATTGCTCTGACTGGTTCTATTGGCTTGAGGGCCCTCACCGGCTGCAGCTCTTAGCTCAGGAGTAGGGAACCTACTACAGCCTTAAGGCCACATGTGGCCTTCTAGGTCTTCAAGTGCAGCCTTTTGACTGAATCCAAGTTTTACAGAACAAATCCTTTTCATAAAAGGATTTCATTAAAAACCTAGGACCTAGATATTAGACTTCCCAGCCTCCAGAACTGTAATAAATAAATTTCTTTTCTTTATGAACTACCCAGTCTGTGGTATTCTGTGATAGCAACAAAAAAACAGACTAAGATAGGTCAGTACTCTTCAAATCCTTCTAGGTCATGCAAAATAGGGAAATCCTGAGAAGCTACTTCAGAATGAAGGAGACTAAAGAGACATGACAACTAAATGCAAGATGTGATCCTGGACTGGATCCTAGACCAGAAAGGAAAAAATGAAATTGTTGGGACAGTTGGCAAACTCGGGGTCTGTAGATGGGATAGAAATATATCAGTGTTGATTTAGGGGATTGTGTAGTGATTAATTATAAAAGTGTTGCTTTGGGGAAAAGACCCACTGAAGTATTTAGAGGTGTTGGGCATCATGTCTGTAGCTTGCTCTTAAATAGTTCATTTAAAAAGAGTAGTAGGAATGACTATATATAACAAATTTTCATGTTTAATTACATAGATAGTATATATAAAGTACCTGGTACATGGCCAATGGTCAATCCTCATTACAGTTGTTTTCCCCCAAGAAAGATGGGAGAAATGTTAAGGCTGTGTCCACCGCTTCATCTGAAATGAAGATTGACATCATGCAAACTCTCTTCAACATGAGAGGGTAAGACCCACACCATGGTCAGGTCAGCTGACCCCTCCTCAGCATCTGGATAACAGTGATAATACCAGGTATTTAGCAACATGCCAGTATAATGATAGTTCTTTTTGGATTACAAAGCACTTTTGAGTCCATTATCTCATCCCCACAGTACCCCAATGAGATAGGCAATTATCATTATAGTCGCTGGTATTTTTATATCATTATTATCATAGTTATTATTGTGAAGAAATGGCAGTTCAGAGACCTCAGAGTAGGGCTAAATAGTTTAAATGATGGTTTACCTTTTCAGGGACAGAATCAAGATTGTACTCATAACTTGCACGTACGCACATATAGAACCACAAGTCCTAAAAGTCTCTGGACCCCAGAGGCATCTCTCAGGCCCCAAAGGAAAATGCTAGGGTCATGCGCTCCGCCTTAATATGGAGCTGGCCCAGACTGACCTTAACATTCCTGAGAGTAGGCCCTAGAACCTCAGTGCAGGGCTCCACATCTCTCTGGTATCTACATCTGCACCTCAGCTCATGCCATCCCTCTCCTTGCTCCTTGAGCAAGTGTGCTGTGTTGGAGAATTTATTTATTTACAGCTCACCTTCCTCAAACTAAAACTTGACAACTTTTTATGCAAAGCACCACTCTTGTGGACGCAGCACAGGGTACGCAGGCAGGCTTGGGGTCTATCTTCAGCTCGAGTGCTTACCACGTGGTCATACACAAGTTAGTTAGCTACCCAAGCCTCAGTAATAACAACTTCAGAGCTAAAAAAAAAAAAAAAAGTACATAAACCAGCCCCATCTATTTTATAACCAGTGTGTGTCATTGTTCAGAAATCAAACATTTCATCATTGAAATGTGCAGGTGGCTTTAATCTTGGACTGACATGACTCTGCCTGGTTCTGTTGGCTTGAATTTCCCATTGCATTTCCAGCTGCCCAGTTTTCCATTTGTCCGGTTATATTGTTTACATGGAACGACACCCAAGATTTCCTGAAGCTTATGGCTTCATTTGCACTTCTGGCTTCCCCGACTCCCTCCCTGATGCCAAGCCAGGAAGTGAACAGGGCAGCCCTGGGCTCATCTGCCATCAGCACTCTTGTCCTGTTAGGAGCAGTGATCCTGCACAACAGGACGCATGGTGGCAGAGAACGCACAACCACAACCCGACCATGAGGAAACACCAGACAGATGTAGCATGAGGGATGTCCTATAAAAAAATGGGGAGGGGGGAGATGGGTCCTTCAAAACTGTCAATGTTATAAAAGAAAGGCTGTCGAAATGTTCCAGAGGAAAGAAAGCTAAAGAGACAAGACGACTGACCCTAGACCAGATTCTGTACTGGAGGGGAAAATGCTATAAAGAATATCATTAGGTCAACTGATAAAAGTGGAATAAGGACAGCAGGTAACATCTTGTTATCAGTGCAAATTTGTGAGGTTGATAACTGTACTGTGCTTATGTAAGAGACTGTCCCTACCGTAGTATTTAGTACTCTCAGTATTGTAGTTTAATATTCATTATAATGTAGTATTGAGGATTAAAGGCCATGGCGTAACTTACCTTTAAATTATTCAGAAAAAAAATGTGTATACATATATACTATACTATAAATAACTAAACTTGTATGTATATATGTATATAAGTATGTATGTACATATATTTCATAGAGACAGGAAGAAAAAGCATGAACAATAAAGCAAATGGGAATAAATGTTCCAACAGGTGAATCTAAATAAAGGGTATGTAAGTGCTCATTGCACTGTTTTATATTTGCAACTTTTTGTAAGTGTGAAATTATTTCCAAATAAAAAGTGGAGGGGAAAAAAGAAAGAAATGGCAGCCCTGGCCCCCACTGCTGAGTTCTCACAGAGCCAATGGACAGGATGAATTTAAATATGTCTTTGGCCCTGTCAGTGTCTTTTCTGTGCCCCAGCCTTTGTTAAGAATAACAACCACTTGCATAAAAATCAGCTAATGCTTTCAAAGTGCTCTTGTGCAATTCAGGCACTGGTTTATAAACCTTACACATATTAACTTATTTAATAATGGTTCACACACTGTTATCCCAGTTGGTACCTTGATCACAGTTCTGTTAATGAGAAAAGAGTATAAACAAGTAAGTCAGCAGCTCTGTGACCCTCGCCTCAGCCTGTGAAGAACAGAGGTCACCATTGAGGAGCGGTGGTGCCAGGACACAAACCTAGCTCTTCCTGCTCCAAATTTCATCCTCTTTCCACCCCCTGGTGGTTCCCCAACCTGGGAGAGCACCTGACTTACCTTGAGAGCTTTTAAAAATACAGATTCTCACTCCTAAACATCTAATGTCCTTCTGCACACACTTTCCTAGGCCCAAGCTCCTACTCTGTCTGTTTTCCTGTCCTCCTCTATGATACACCTGCATTCAGGGTCCCTGGGTGTCCTGAGGGCCCTACCTAAGGGACATGCATGACAAGCTGACTCCAGCTGAGGGGCTAAAGGCCCACAGACCATTCCAACCTTCTCCAGCTCCAGGTGGTGCGGTGCACGCAGGTGCAGAGCATCCAGCGTGCAGTGCCCATTCCACTCCTCCTCCACTGTGGAAGGAGGCCTCTCATCCAACAAGCTGCTACGTGGAATCCTGTGTCAGGAATCAGGCACTCTGTGAACCTTTGGATGACACTAGCTAAGGCACAGGAAAGGCATACCAATATCTGATGGGATCGGTTCCAAAAAGGATGAATCACTCTCCCCTGCAGGGTGCAAAGGGCCTGATGGAATCAACTTGCCAGCGCATGTCTGGCTGGGCTCTGGATGGTACCACATCGAGGCCTCCAACAGGTCAAGTATTCAGCAGTGACAGTAACTGGACTAGCTTTGGGCCCATGCAGAGCCTCCATGCCTGCTACTGTAACTCTTCCACCCACAGGCCCATGGTGTGACTGCTGGAGTGACCGAGGACAGAGGCTGGCAGACATCTACCAGATGAGTCATGCTGTCTACCCGGTTGTTGAATGGCCTCTCTGCTGTGCTTACTCTCAGACAGGTATTGATGGGCAACATAGAGACCTGCATGCGTTGTGCCCACTCCCATAGGTTCGGCCACACGCCTCTTCCCCAGACTCCTGCTCTCAGATATTCCACTCCTGCTCCTTCCAGACTGCTGACCAAATCATACGCCACTGCCCTGTAGTCTGTGTAAATGACCTGAGGCCCCTTCTCCCTCCATACAAAATGGACAAACAAGGGTACTTCTCATAGCTCTGCCCACTGGGAGGATTCTCCCCCCCACCCCAACATCCTGTAAAGCCACTCCTGAGTGGGGCAGTAGTGTGGCAGCCCCTACCAGCAGACCCATGCTATTGTCCAAGTGTCATAGGGAAATCCCTCTCCTGCCCAATGAAGCCATGATGTGAGCTGGGGAGGCATCGATCAGTGCAGCAGAGGTAGACGCCACAGGGATGGGGCCAACTGTCCACGTAACACAGTGGCCAGGCTTCAGCCTCAACCCAGCTGGACAGAATCTCCAGGTGAAGGTGTGGAAAGCCCTATGTTGAAAAAAGTTGACTGGGATATGCCAACAGGTTTGGGATACGTAGTTACATAGCATCAAAACCCAACATGTACAAGGCTTCAATGCATAAAGTAGACATAGCCTTTGCCCTCCAGAAGCCCAAAATCTGGTGGGGAGACTCAGTGGGTACAAAAATGTCTTAATGAAGGTTTGAAAACTATCACTTTAAATGAGTTGATAATTAGAAACTGAAGTGGTTACTTACAGATGAGGCAATCAGAAATGGCCAATGCTACTCCTCTGTAAAGAATAAGTAGAATTTAGACACGCAGAGGTGCTGGTGAAATAACACCAGGGACAGGAACAGCATGAGCAAATACGCAGAGGTGAAAGAGGCTTTAGTCCGAGTGTCATAAGGGCAAGGGAGAACCTAGGACTAATTTGGAAGAAGCATTAGGTAAGTGTGCTCGCTTGTGTGCATGCGTGCACACAGACACACACACACACACACACAATGTGGCTTACTCACAAAGGCCTCTCATAGTATTACAGTTTCATCCCATACGGTATTGATAACCAATACCTTAGATTTTACAATACTCCTAAATTCAAAACTTTTGCTTCCTGTAGACCAGATGGAGTAAAATTTTCAGTGCCAGAAATAATGTTCTCATCCTACCTGCAACCCACACTCCCAAAGCTGCCCATCCCCTGAAATTAAGAAACAAGTAAACAACTAAGGCGGGTGGGGAGAGACCCATGGGACAGTACAGAAAAGGGAGGAGCGCCCTCTTGTGGCTCTGACCTGCCTTTGTCGCTCCCTAGCCACGTGACTTGAGCAAGTTCCCTCTCTTTAAGCCTCAGTCCTCCATAAAACACAGGTAAATGCCCTCCTTTTAAGGTGATGGTGAGTATTAAATGATAAATTAGATACATAGCGCCTAAGCCAGTGTTTGCCTCAAAATGCCCGATCAATTGTGTTATTATTTTGATTGTGATTGTGATTATGGTAATGGCTGAGCAAACTCACCTCAGCAGGAAACGGCATTGCTCTCCTCCCTGCACCCACGGAATTTAACCGAAACGGCCCTGTTTATGAGTTACTTTAGTTTCCTACTATTGCCCTAGGTGTATTAAATCTCACCTACCGAAAACATAAGCTGCACGTCTTGTTTCCTGGCTTGTCTCCCAAGCGTCATGTCTCAGACTAGAAATTAGAAACCAGTGTTAATCAGCTTGTGCCTACTTTGCTCACAAATGCTTGATACCTATATGGGGCTAGAGAAAATAAAAACCTGCTTTTGTTTACATTTAAGTAGCGGCAAGCCCTTCCCTTTACGTTATCTCACCTACGCAGTCCTTTGTTTAAGAAATATTTATTGAGCGCCTCAGACGGAAAAACAAAGCCCCCCCCCCCCCCCCCCCGCTCTCCCGGGCTCGGCGTGGAGAGGACCGGGGCCGTGGGGGGACCGGGCGCCGCGGTGGCGGGAGCGACAGGGGGCGTTGGAGGGGCTCCAGGGCCCTGGGGGTGGACTGGGGGCCGTGGAGGTGGCCCGGCGCCAGGCGGCGTGAGCTGGACTTGGACGATGCCCTGAGGGCGCAGAAGAGGAGTCTTTCGTGCTCTTGGAAGGAGTCTGGAAGGAGGAACCGGAGCTCGGGGAGGGTAATCCAGCAGACGGAAAGCGCGTGCAAAGGTGTGGAGAGCCAGCGCGGCACCTCTGGAGACTGCGGGTCCTTGTGGTGCGTTGTAAGGTGATAGGAGGGTGGCTGGAGAGACGGACAGGGGCTCCCGCGACGGAGAGTTCGGACTGCTTTACCCAACGCTTACTTCGCACAGGTAGTGCGGTCACAGCGGGGCGTTACTTCTACCTGGTCAAACCAGGCGTTTCAAGGCACTGCATATAAAACAGATGCGGAAGGACAGGGACCCGGCAGGTTTCCGCCGCACGCAGGAGCGCCTGCTTTTTGGCAGGGGGCGCCCACAGCCCGGGCTCCAGGAACAAACGGGGCGCGCCCTCCGCTTTCGGTGATTCTGTCCCAGGGCCCACTGAGAGGCCCCGAGACGCTGAAAGGGCTCTTGTCAGCTGATGCTGGCAGGAAGCCGTGGTGTCAACAAGCCAAAAACCCATCCTCCCTGGAGGAGCAGTGGGTCTTCTTCCTGGTGAGCAGGTTGCTGTGCCAGTGTCCATGGGAACACTGTCTGTGAACTCCGGCTCCCTTAGACTGGAAGCTTCTCCAAGGCTGGAGCTCAAATTATTCACGTGAGGAACCCCAGCGGCCAGCCAGTCCCCATACAATTCATAACTGTAGAATGGATGAATAAATTAACACTGATGTTGGAGAAGACAGGATGTGTTCACCTTCCTATCCTTATAGCAAATATAGGTTTTTAAGCCCAGCACCTCACTGGAGAACCACCAACCCCCATTCTCAGTCCATATGGCTCACACTGGGCTGACCCAATCTTCTCCCCCAAGGATGGGCACATGATTGGTTCAGGGAAGGTCACAAGCTTGGATCATCAAAGTTTTCATTAGTACTTTCATCACCAGATTTTCATTAATACTGTAACAGAAAAGAGGCACAGTCTCTGAGACTGTGGGCTCTTAGGTCCAGGTAAGTCTAACCCTTTCAGGGCCCACTTTGTCAACATGTGAAGTAAGACTGCCTATAAAAGAAACCATCACAAAGAAGACAGAGCTGAAAGGTCAAGAAAGTAATAAACTGAGCTTCTTGATCCAGCCATGCCTGATCTCCTTCCCAGACTTCCTAGATACTTAAGCCAATGAATTAATTGTTTTGCTACTTGGCAAGTGAAAGAATTTGGACAAATACATTTCTCCCTTTTCTTTCACTCCCTAAGCAGAAATAGTACAGTAATGAACTGGAAGAAAACTTCCAAAGTAATCCTGATATCAACAGTTTTCCCAAGACTTTCTAAGAACAGATGAAGGTTCAAATCCCAATTCTACTTCTCATTTGCCACGTTACCTTGAAAATATTTCAGGCCTATTGACAATGAACATATTGTTCCTAGTCAGAAATGACAGCCCTTTTCTGGATTTGTAAATTGGATTCTAGAAAAGTTTTGTCTTAACCACAACCATTCAATTACTGTTTTAGTCAGCTTGAACTGCTATAACAAAATACCGTAGCTAGGTGACTTAAACAACAGAAATTTATTTTCTCACAGTTCTGGAGGTTGAAAGTCCAAGATCAGGGTGCCAGCATGGTCGAATTCTGGTTTCCAGATGGCCACCTTCTTATTGTGTTCTCACATGGCAGAGAGAGAGAGAGAGAGAGAGAGAGCTCTCTGGTGTCTCCTGTTATAAGGACACTAATCCTATTGGATCAGGGTCCTACCCTATGGCCTCATTTAACCTTAATTACTTCTGCAAGGGCCCCATCTCCAAATCCAGCCACATTGGAGCTGAGGACTTCAACATACGAATGGGGGCCAGGGGGAACACACACATGCAGTCTATAGTAATTACTACATTGTTTTTACACCTATTGGTGTTTAAGCACCTGCAATATTGTATTTGCACATAAAAACCATTAGAAGGCATTCCTCATTTAGAAGACAATCACTAATTAGTAGGATATCAGGTGGATTAGTAGGATTCAAGGATGGATTTGTGAGCTAGACTATTACCAAATAGGTCTTTGAATCTCTACTCAGATAAGGATATCGGGTGGGGGAGAATTTTCTGCCACAGTCATGTTAAATTTCAGAGTATGGTCCCCTGTCAATAACAGGGAGCCTACCCTGGGAGGAAGGGGGAGCCCTGACTGACAATAAGCAAAGTGGAGGCAGAGACCCAGGGCTGGTCAGCACTTGTTGTCCCAGTGCCCTTTTGCTTTTCCCACATCCTCCCATTGCCCCCACACAGTTAGCTGACCTTTCGCCTCTCTACTGAGGCCCATCGTCAGGTGCACCCTCTCTCTCCTCCCCACCCCCTGCCTCCCACCACCTCTCCCTCCAGTTTATGAGATCTCCTCACTTTGTTACTGTGCTTTAGGCCTCTCTGGTGTTCACAGGACTATGGGTGCCAACAGGGCGATTGCCAATGTTTTCCAATTCCTGGAAGGTCTCCTTTAAACCTACAAAAAGGAAGATTTATAACTGCTTTAGCTTACAAGCTGGATATCATCAGCCATGGCAATATCTATTAATTTCAGTCCTGGAATACCAATTTTGTTTATGTCAAAAGTACTTTATGGTTTTACCCCGTGAATAAATCTGAGTACAACCCCCCTGGGGCAGATAGCTGTGACTCCACTCCACAATTGGCAGGAGTTTGGGAATCAAACCTCCTGACAGGGCCCCTTCTTGTGCCCAGAATCTTCCTCTTTTCTGCTCCTCTCCCTCTCCATGGGTGGCACAATTCATCACCATCGTCCAAGCCTGGAAGTCATCCCAACCTCCAAATCCCTGTCCTCACCAGTCATCCCAAAGCCCTGGGCTTCCCTATCCCTGTCCCTTCTACGCTCACTTCTGTATCAAGAGGAAAATCTGGAAAGATACATCATTTTCATTTAGAGTCAGCTGATGAGGGGCACTCCTGCCAGATGGGAAGGCAGAAGAGGAGAAGCCTTTCCCCTTCCAGCAATGGTGGGTGTCTATACCTATAAACATGAGGCTAGTGCAGGCTTCTAGGCTTCGAGGCTATCTCCTGCGATCACCTACTTTGATGTGGCTGACCAACAGCTGAGATCACTGTGGCCAGTATTCCTGCAATTTCTGCAGCCCCCGGTCTGAAAATCAACAGTGGTTTTCCATGATTCTTGTTCCCCTAGAGTACTGTAAGCACCTACTTCCCAGTGTTCCAGCAGTCAGCAAACTTTTTCTGTAAAGGACCAGATAGTAAATATTTTAGGCTTTGCAGGTCACATATGGTCACAACTGCTCAACTCTGCAGTACAAAAGCACCCAAAAACATCACACAAACAAATAGACATGACCATGTTCCAACAGAATTTTATTTATAAAAACAGGCAGCACACTGCACTTGGCTCACAGATCCTAGTTTGCCACCCTCTGCAGTGTTTAATTCCTTTTTGCTCAAGCTATTTAGACAGTGGTTTTTGTTTTCCTGACTGATACAATATCCTGAATATCTGTGAATTTTGTCCTTCCCTTAGTGCCACTGCGTTAAGTTCAAGCCCTCTGCATCTTGACATTAGCTGGCCCTGGCATCGGTCACTCTGTCTGGAGTCTTCTCCCCAACCCATACCTCACCCTTGCTGCCACAATCTCCTGTCATTTGTCTGTAAACTTCCTCAGTGGTTCTACATCACTCTCAGGTGACCTTGTGTCAGTTGGGGTCCCAACGGGGAGCAGATGACAGAATCAAATTAGGATAATTCAAGACGGGTTTACTTACAAATGCGGGGCCCAGGTTCAGGGGAACCACAGGCACAGTGCGGTTGCTCGCGCAGGTTTCACAGAGTGGAGCTCTTCTCTCCCCGCCACACCCCCCTTGGATGAGGGCCCGGAGCCTCACCACAGCCTGGAAGAGTCATGAGAGCCAGGCTTCCCTAATGAAATGTGCTGAAGGACCAGATTTGGGGTTTTTGTTCTCACTGTGTTCGGATTTTTTAACTCTAATTCTCTTCAGACTAGTACTTTAGTAAATTATTAATACAATTAAAAATTATTAGAAAAAAGATGAGGAAAAAACACATAGAAATACAAGCCCAGATTTTTTTTAATTACAAATTAACTATCCTTTATCCAAAATGCTTGGGACCAGAAGTGTTTTGGATTTCAGATTTTTTCAGATTTTGGAATATTTGCATCTCCTATACATAGTGAGGTATCTTGTGGATGGGAGCTAAGTCTAAATATGAAATTCATTTGTATTATATACCTTATATGTATAGCCTGAAGGTAATTTTATACAATATTTTTGATAATTTTGTACACGAAACAATGTTTTGACTATAACTCCATCACATGAGGTCAGCAGTGGAATTTTCCACTTGTGGTGTCATGTTGGCTCTCAAAAACTTTTGAATTTTGGAGCATTTAGGATTTGGGATTTTCAGATTAGGGGTGTTCAACCTGTATTAGATCCAACAGATAAAAATCTCTATCCAATTGCTATGAAAGTTTATGAATTTATATCTTAATTTCTGTTCTTACCCCAGCATGAGGCCAAGACAGCCCGGCAGAGAGGGAGCTAGAGGAATGACAGGCCAACCTCACTCTCCTCCCTCTCTCCTATCTCCTGCCGACACCCTCCAACCAAATCCAACCAGAAAGCAGACAGCAGGAGAGACCACCGACATAGACCGTGCCTGTCCACCTCCTGGGGCAGAGGGCAGGGTGCAGAAGGTGGCAGGTGGAATTGAAGGAACGACAGGAAAGATCCAGCCCAAGGGCCTTCGGAAGACCACTTCCCACCCTGTCTCCATGTGGTCCCGTAGTCTATCTGTACCAAATTACCTATAGCTTCCGAATCCTCTCACCTCTACTCCTTTATACACACTATTCCCCATGCCTGGGAAGCTTCCACTCCTCTGCCTGGCTAAGTCTTGCTCATGGTTCATGACCATAGATATAATAATGGTTTCAGGCTGCTCAGAACATTTTTCTACCAGTCTCCTTCTGTTGGTAGCAAGCTCCACTCCTTCAGATAGAGAGCGGGCAATGACCAAAATTTAGCTGGTTAGTTCAGTTACTTAACAAATATTTACTGAGTGCTTACTCTGGACCATACTTACTATTCCTAGGTCCTCCTTCATGGTGCACAGTACCAGTACACCATGTTCAGTCTCTGGCTGGGGGAAAGCCTGGCCCCAGCACAAACAGGTGCAGCCGGAAGGGTAGCAGCTGGGCTCTCGGTCCACTGTGCTCCACAGCAGGAGTTCTAAGCAGCACAGAAGGGCTACCATGCACTGTGTTTGAAACAATACTGTCCTTGGAATGACTCTGTGAACCCAAACAGGCTCTGTGAAATGATGCCAGCTATCAGCTGAATACCCACAGTAGATGACAAGTACACTAACCCACCACCACCATTTTTTTCTCCCAAGCGCTTAACTTTTCATTCCTACCAGTCAAGATAAAATTCTCTCATGGAACTCAATCAATGACAAACTTTTATTGAGAAAATAGAAGTCTATTCTTCCATTTGATGATTTCCAAAGAATCAACCCATCCTGGGCAGCCCACACGGTGGCTGTTCAAAGGTACTGAAAACGGAGGCATTTCGTCACCATTATCCAGCAAGAAACTCTTCACAGGGTTAGGCTCCAAGTCCTTTGTGCTGCTCTTGGGCAATCCGTGATGGTAATTTTGATCCAGAAGCCATCCAAAGTGAGCAAGGGCTGAGCCATCCTTAACTCATACCCAGATGAAACAGCTTCCTCAGAAAGGCTGGTCCTCCCCAGTAACCCCTGGAAAAAACAACATGGAAAAGATATTTGCAACAAAAGAGATGGGGTGACTTCAGCCAGCAGGATGTTGAAGGGGAAGCCATGCACAGAGCATGCATATCAGCACATAAAGCAAGATCTGTCTAGTGAGATAGAAAGATCCCCATGACTAACAAGGGACAAATTGCTTCGAGTCCTAGCTTTGACATTGACTTGTGTGTGAGCCTGGACATGCTGATGCAATTTAGCAAACCCGTATGAAGCCTCTAGTACATGTAAACTGCTCTTCGTCTGCTTTCTTTGCTCATAAATTAAGGTCAGGATTTCTCAACCTCAGCCCTATTGACATTTTGGACCAGATAATTCTCTGTGGTGGGGATTGACCTGCACATCATAAGATTTTTAGCAGTATCCCTGGCCTCAGCTGCCTAGATGCCACTAGCACCTCTCCAGTTATGACAACCAAAACAGGTCTCCAGATATTACCAAACATCCCCTGCAGGGCAAAATCACTCCTGGTTGAGAACCACTGGTGTAGATATCCTAACTTATCTATCTCAAATGGGTTTGGAAAGGTCAAATGAGATCATCATTTTTTGGAACAAGGAGGAGGAATTATTATTTTTATTATTCTGTTTACTTATTGAATGCCTACTATGTACCCGTCTCTTTATGTGTTATCTCATTAATCTCCATCTTGTGAGGTAAGAAATGTTATTTTTATTTGGCAGCAAAGAAACTTAGACACAGAGAGTTTAAACAACTTTCCCTAAGACACACAGCTACGAAATGGCAAAAGCATGGCTCAAATACAGGTCTGACTCCAAAGTCTATGCTCTTCATTACTGTTTTATTTTTCCTATAACATAATGAAAACAAAAGTAAGGTAGCAGATGAGAAAGTACTTGACATGTGAAAGTGATTTGCTATTGCTATGATTCATCCAGCGGCAAAAGAAGGACAGAGCATGGAAGACAGGAGGACTCGGTCACTGCCAGGAATGAAGAGAAGAGGCTGCATCCCCTGCAGGGCAGTAGACGTGGTACAGTTCTCTCCTCACCCAGGAACCAGGCAGTGCACTTACCTTAGCATCATATTCCAGTACAGGAAAGGCATCAGGTCAGCTTTCATGAGGTACATGGAAAGTCGCTCTTTGCTCTGATCAAAAGGGAAGGTTTCTAGCGGCTGAGCGTTGTAGTCAAACTCCGCAAGAATCACACGGTTGTAGCTGGTCACCAGTGGACACGATGTGTAGCCATCATACTAAAAATATAAATGAGACTGAGTTGGAAAGCAGATTTTTTTTCCATGGTATTATATAGACACTCTAGAAATTATTATTTTCTCTGAGTGGCTGCCATTTTTTTTTCTTTTTTTGAATATTCTAATTTTTATACTGTGAAAAATATAAGTTATATAACAAAAAATAGTACTAAAGGCAAAAGCTAGAGGAGCCCATATTAGAGAAACTAATTAAGAAAGTGGGCCGGGCGCGGTGGCTCACGCCTGTAATCCTAGCACTCTGGGAGGCCGAGGTGGGCGGATCGTTTGAGCTCAGGAGTTCGAGACCAGCCTGAGCAAGAGCGAGACCCCATCTCTACTAAAAATAGAAAGAAATTATATGGACAGCTAAAAATATATATAGAAAAAATTAGCCGGGCATGGTGGTGCATGCCTGTAGTCCCAGCTACTCGGGAGGCTGAGACAGGAGGATCGCTTGAGCCCAGGAGTTTGAGGTTGCTGTGAGCTAGGCTGACGCCACGGCACTCACTCTAGCCTGGGCAACAGAGTGAGACTCTGTCTCAAAAAAAAAAAAAAAAAGAAAGTGGCAAAGTTGTGGGAAAACACTACTTTCATGCAGAATGGAAGATGACAACTGAGACAGTGATTCTTACAAGGTATACAAACCTTCTTCTTTGGTGTTTGATTCTTCATGACCAGAGAAATTGTTTTATCAAGTATCCCTGACTGGGCAGCTATAAAAGAAATGGAAAAGTCAGAAAAATAGTCTCTATGAAAACAAATTTGCAAATAACTTGAATATAAATAAGTTAAAAAGATTCCATTCCCCATAGCTCTAAACTATGAATACAGCACAACCTTCTTACGCTTAATGCTCATTACAGCGGTTATTTTGCAATCCCTCAGATCAGGAGTTAACAAATTTTTCTGTAAAGAAAAATTTTAAACCTTACAAGCCAAGAGGCAAAATCAAAGATATTATATAACAAGAGAAAAACAAATTTCCACAAAAAATATTATTGATAAAATCCAAAATGTAATAATAATTTTTCGTAATATACCTCTGCTAATAAGAGGAATGGAATTCTTTTTCTTAGAATGAGAAAAGAGTTAATATTCCTTATCATCAAATCGCCTATAAATGTTCACCTGTAGAAACCATTCTTAGCCAGCTGTATGAAAACAGACAGTGGGCTGCATTTGGCCCACAAGCTGTAGTTTGCTGGAACTCAAATTAAAAAGCAGTGAGGTTTTTTCTAGAATGAAAGGGTTCAAAAAAATGAGGAGTAAACAACTCTGCTTAAAAATATTACATGGCTATCTTCATCGTGGGCAAAGCAACATCTCTAAAGATCATGTTTCCCTTTTGGAAAACTTTGTTCCTCTTTGAAGACCATGACAGAGTTTGGAACTGTGCTGAGAACACCTGAGGAGGCCCCTGCAGCACAGCATCAGGGCTGGTGGAAAAGGAGAGAAGGTGTCCGGTGGGTCCAGCACAGAGGTCCAGCCTGCAGACCCAGGAGCAGTCACAACGAATGCCCAGGTTAAAGTGTGCGTTGTGTGCCGGCATAGGAGAGCTGTTTTCTTCCTTTATTACAGTCTCCTTCTGTCACTCCCAAGCCTTCAGTTAACTCTTACTAAATGCCACATTTAATAATCTTGACTGGCTGTGAGTAATTAAAGGAGAATCCTGGGGCAGAGAGAAGCAGAGGAAAAGGCATGAGCCTCAAGAATAGGGCAGGACAGGGTCTCGCTCACGATAGTGTAGGGGCCTGGATGGAGGCTGGATGGCAAGAAAACCCAAGCACGGACGTGTGGAGCAGGTATCCCATTGCTTCGGGACACTCAGAGGCTTTGGGGAGGGGAATCTAAGAAGAAATGCAGATCTACTTGGGGAAAGCTAGAACTATTGTTATTTAGACATTGAAAAGAAGAGCAAAAAGACTTTCGCCGTGTGAAATAACACATAAAGAAAAGCATTCACTACTATGTTTGAAATAAAAACGGGTTGGAAACAACCCAAATATAAAGAGTGGACTCATTGAATAAGTTCTGGAGCAACCGTACAACAGAACACAGACTGTAAAACCATGGGGACGCCCTCTCCGCGGCTGGGGGAATGCAGAAGCCACGCAGACAGAAGGCAGGACTGGGAGCGAGACTTTTCACATAAACTTTTATTTAATCATATTTCGTATTATCTATTTGAAACATTGAATTAAATATCTGTTTGAAGTGGGCTAAAAACTGGGTAATCTGGGCCTCACATCACAGGTATTCTCACCCCATAAATTCAGCTGGCTTACATTAAGTGAGCGTAAATTCAAAGTATCGCCCCATAGATTACCTATAAAATTACAAATAGAAAAGGTACTTTTACAATGGGAAAAAAAACAGTGGATACCCTTTAACCCAGTGATGAAATCTAGCTTCACCAAAGACAAAGCAAACTAACGACATGACAGGCTCCTAAGGTGCTGCAGAGGGAGGCACACAACCTCGGGCCCTGAGATTCCTGCCAGAACATACAACCTGAATCTAACCGTAAGAAAGCAACTGGATAGTTCTCAACTGTGGGATAGTCTACAAGATAACTGGCCTAGACTCTTCAAAAATGCCAGTGTCATGAAAGTGAAAAAACAAACATCAGAAAGCCTGTTCTAGATTAAAGGAGACCAAAGAGCTATGACAACTAATGCAGTGTGTGGACCTTCACTGGCAAATAGAATGAATGGGAGGGAAGAGCTACAAAGGAGATTTTTAGGAAAACTAGAGGAATTCTAGCTTTGGAAAAATCTAGAACTGGATTGTATATGAGATGATTTTAATATACAACATTAAATTTCTTGGGCATGATAATGGTCTTATAATTATGGAGATAAATGTCTTTTCTCTTAAGAGATACAGGTTGAAGTATTTAAGGTAAAATATCATGATGTCTAAACTTGCTTTCAAATGACTCAGCAAAAAAGTGTACATAGAGTTATGAAGCAAATTTCAGAAAATATTAATAATTGGTTAATACCTGAAGGGCATATGAGTATCTATCGTACTTTCAAATTTTTCATAGGTTTGAGATATTTGAAATAAAAAATTAGAAGGAAATTACTATTAATAATAAAAAAGACATTCAGTGGTTTTCCTAGCAAGTCTTTCCTAAGGTTGAAATAGTCAACAAAAGTAATACATCATGTTCCACAGGTTTCTAATTCACACAAAACATACCATACCCAGCAGAAGGGAGGTCTGTGTTTTATATCATCCAGAGAAGACAGCTCCTGTCTGTGGAAGACAGAATCTAAAAGGCAATTCTCCCCATCACTGCTGGTGCAGAACATCCAAGTGAAGAATTTAGTTTTCCAGGCTGAGGCCTTAATCGTGTACCAATCCAGGCACGCTCCACTGTATTTGTCTTAACAGAACAATTTTCTGGTCTGCAAGCTTTCATTGACTTGCATGTGTTTTCTGGGAAAACAAATGCTTCCCTATGGTATTTCAGACGGAAGAAAAACAGCCAAGCTGTCTGGCATGAGAGGTAAAGGATACCAGGGATGCCAGTATGGCAGTATGAGAAGTAACAGAATTCCAGAGAGCTGGAAAAGTGATGCCCTCTCTCTAATGCCTCTTCCGAAAACAACCCCTCTGACCTAGAAAAGGCAGATCAGATCATGCTACTCTGGGGAAAAGCACGCAAAAAGTATGAATACTTTCTTCTTTATACAACACTAGGTCCATTGACAACTTGCTTCGGTCTCAGAGAGGCCAAAGTCATTTTTAGGCCAAAAAATTTCTGCATTATTAATGGAATGCTGCTGATGCCAAACTTCTGTTTTTGTTCGGATGCTGCCTCATAATTTCGAGAGAGAGAGACACAGAGCTGGTTGGCTTACCTGCCGCAGCAGCAGTCTTTGACGTGGGAAGGTTGGTGCAGTCCCCAATCCCAAACACATTTGGGTACCTCTTGTGCTGCAGAGTTTCTTTATCCACATCCACCCAGCCGCCAGCATCCGCCACGGGACTGGTCTTGAGCACATCTGGTGGACTCATTGGTGGTGTGACATGAAGCATTTCGTACTACACGAAAGGAAAATATCCATGTTCACACTTTTGCAATATTTCTACAGCCCACAAGCTCTCCCCCTGCCTCTTCCTTACTCCACACACCGTGCTATGGCTCCTTGAGCATTACACAATCAGTGCTTACGTCAATCCACCCCCACTCCAAGATCTCCTATGTTCCTGTGGAGGACGGTGGTAAACTAAATAACCATTCTTTCAGTGATCTTGCCATACGGGGCCCATGTGATCCCTGTGGCAGTAGGCCTAGGGAAATCTGAGAGAGTGGAGTAAAGCTCACTAATGTTCTGAAAGAATCCACTGATGTATCTATTAATACTAAAATAAGGGGGTGGTGTATTTCAGTTGCTGTCTCCCTGGCCCTTCACTGTCAACTTGTAAAGTCGGGTACTTCACTTACATTCTGTAAGGAGGTGCTCAATGTCCCTGAAACTTGTAAAGGCTGTTAGGAGCCGGTAAGTGAGCATCATTCCCAAACATGGGTCAACTCTCAAAGCACACAAAGGAAACTGTCAAAACATCAATTTAAGGAAAAAAAAGGGTGGGTGATAGATATGCCAGCTAGTACTTTGGAAAAGGAGAGAGGAGTCTGATTCAGTACTGGGTTCACTGAGCAGTAAAGAGGTGGGGTGGATTTTTTTTTTTTTTTTTTTCAACACACTGTATCAAAGTTACCATTGGTAATAGTGCACTGACCCATCCTAATCACTTATGAAGGCTCGGTTAGCTCTTTTGTTTGTTTATATAATATTATTCTACTTTTTGTAGTGTAGTTCATTCTTTTTACTCTTTTTAGTTTTAATGAAATCCATCTCACAACTTCAATTTGCTAGTGGGTCCACTGGAGGACACATTGGTTCTAATCTTCATATAACATTTCATTAGGGTAAAAACTTTAGCATTCAAAACCATTTCAACTTTGTGATGGTCAATAGCCCCTTGTTTCCATAAGGAAGTGCATGCCCTCACCCAGGCTCAACAATCACTGATGGCAATGGGAATTAAGGAGATGACTTGTATTTATTCCAACTCTCAGACAAGTATAAGCTTAATTAACCTTAAGGAAGGAGTACTGCAAATGGTTGGTGCTCCTCTACAGGATAATCTTGGGAGGCCCTTTGGGCACATGGGTCTCTGAGGCCAGGTCTGTTAGAGAATGCTGAGACTGAACACATGTCTGCAGGATGATGAAGGAAATGGTCAACAACCATCATCTGCCAAAGTATTTCTGCAGTCAACTAGGACTATTTTTTTTTTAACTGAGGTCAAAACCTTACTAGAGTCATCTCTATCTGATGGAGTTAATGTGCACAATTGAATTTCACAAGTACACATGAATTCCACACATCTTTTCCAGGAGGAACATTAAATATTTTCACATAATCATTATAAAGCATGGAGTTTTTTTACTTGAGTTAACATCCTACACAAAAGAAATACTAGGGTCTGCTCTACGGATTTATTAAAAATTAACACTGGCACTTAGTTGTAGCTTGTTCTTTATTATTTATTTCTACAAACCATGTAGGATAAATGACTTGGTTCTCCTTCATTAACATAAATAATTCATGCAGAGTAGTGATTTTCAAACTTTAGTGTTTATAAGCAGCATTTGGGAGACTTGTGAAAAACACAGGTACCTGAGCCCCACCACCCCAAGATCTAGTAGATCTGGGTGAAGCACAGGCATCTCTACCTTAGCAAAATCTGCTAGTGATTCTGACACATGGAACTTGTACATCACATTCTTAGAAGCTCTGGCTTGAAGGAACAGGTCCATTTACAAGGAAATATATCATGCTTTTACTTAGACAAGTCACTTCACCTCTCGGGTCATTGATTAGCTTATCCATAAAGATTGCAGTAGACAACATAATCTCCAGTTTCTTCCAGCTCTAGGACTCTATGGTATTAAACAAGTTTAGATTTTTAAAAACTTAGGAGACTTGGAGCAGTTCACTATATATGCTCTCTATTAAGGATCCAAGATGATAGACTTTGGGGTACATTTAATTCTTCATAGCAGTTGTTCTCAATCCTAGTTAAACATTAGAGTCATTAGGGAATTTGTGGAACTCTGTATCCTCGGTTCACACCCCAGACTAACTAATCAAAACCCCTGGGGGTGAGACCCAGCGTGAGCACATTTTAAAAGTGTCCCAGGTGATTCCAATGTGCAGCCAGGGTTGAGCACTACTGCTTTAAATCCTTCTGGTAGATTTTTTAAAATTCAGATTTTAAGAGTGGAATTGAAAGAATATCTGCCTTGAAACTCTATAATTCAAAGGGGACACATATCTTCTTTCTTTACAAACCCTTTAGAAGAAAAATAACCATTCATTTATCCACGTCCTACCTACAACCTCAACTATCCAGAGCACAGCTAAGAAACCAGTAAAACCCAAATAACAAAGTTAAGTTCACGCACTCAAGCTCTTACACTTTGCTCATAAGAATATGCCTTGGGCTCTCACTCATAGCCCATTCACTTTTGCTTTACACAAAATTTAGCAAGTTTGGCTCTTTTGTTTTCCAGCAATAAAAAATAAGGAGAAGCTGGAGGGACCTTCCAAAGTCACTTATATCTGCCTAATAGCCAGGGAAAAAGGAGAACTGAACAACTACAAAAAGGACATGCATAAAAACAAAGAACAGAGTAATCTGAGACCCTTTGGTAAAGTGTTAGCTAGCCCTAAACAACCCAGTAAACTCTGAGCATATGACTATATAGGAGCTATTCAAAAAGATGAACCTGAGCCAGGGCAGGTGGATACCAGATGGGCCTGGGACATCCTGTTTCACCAGAATGGAAGGAAGTGCTCAAACACATGATGGGCATGTCACAGGGGCACAGGAGCCAGCTGGGAGGGTCACCTACTGACCAAATCCAGAAAAATTTGAGCACCAAAATAATTAAGAACAGTAATGAATGATAAACCATTGGGGGGAAAATAGGAACTCATGCACTCATACCAGTAATTAATTAAAAGAAAAAGAAAG
Organism: Eulemur rufifrons; assembly: GCF_041146395.1. Lineage (NCBI taxonomy): Eukaryota > Metazoa > Chordata > Mammalia > Primates > Lemuridae > Eulemur > Eulemur rufifrons. The sequence continues at coordinate 46,642,450 of NC_090984.1, forward strand.
GCTACTGTTGACAGAATGCCAAGAGCCTACTGGGAAATGCGGAAGGAATACTAGAGTTAGAAAATCATCATTTTGCAACTGCCATAGTAAAGATTACATTAGGCAAGAATCATCAATAGATTCTAACTCTAGGGGAGACAATGAGTTGACTGTTTCCATGGTCTTAAAGTGTCTCCCCACAAACTTATTAGTAGCAAGGGAGAAAAATAATAGTAATTATTTGGTGGAATATTGGATCATATCTTGACTGGCTATCAAAATTAACATCATCAATTAAGGGCAGATGAACATTGTGTACTTGCAAATGTGATACCCTAGAAGGACACAACATTGTTCAGTCAGTGTTCTAGTCTAAAAAGCAGAGCCTCAAACTAATCCCAAGAAAACACAGATAAGCCCAAAATGAGGAACATTCTGCTAGGGGAAAAAAAAAAAAAAAGTGGTGGGAGGAGGGCTCTATTATTCCAAAATGTAACTGTCATAAAAGACAAAGACAGGCCATGGAAATGTCCCAGATTAAAGGAGGCTAAAGAGACATTATAATTAAATGCAATTCCTGACTGTAGGCTGGGTCCCGTACTGCGTACAGTCTACAGTCCTGTACTAAAGGGAAAAAGGCTGTAAATGCTGTTGGGTCAATCAACAAAATTGGAATACAAATAGAAGGTTAAAATATTATATCTGTCCTAAATTTACTAAGTTGATAACTGTTCTGGGGTTACACAAGAGAATACTCCTATCTTACGAAATTTACACTAAAGTGTTAATATTTAGGGGTAAAGAGACATGATGTATAATGTATGTAACTTATCTTTGGGAAAATTAGAGAGAGAGACATAGAGACAGAGACAGAGAGACGGAGAGAGTTGGAGAGAGATCAAATGATAAAGCTGAAGCAAATGGGGTAAAATCCTGTAAGTGAATCTAGGTAAAAGCTATATGCAATTTTCTTTGTACTATTTTTATTTTTGCAACTTCTCCAAGTTTGAGATTATTTCCAAATGTTTTTTTAAAAATATGACCCTGAGTCATCAGTAACATTTTAAATGATGTGCAATATATTCCATTTTTAAAAGGATAGATAGATGTAATACTTTTTAGAAAGAGTTGAACTAAAAGACTTAACATTTGAAGTTTTGATGTTTGAAGACTAATCTTTGGTTCACATCAAAATTCCTTGTTATGGAACCCTTCATTTTTTGAAAAATGCCAGATGAATAAAAAACATGGCTGTGAATGCTTTCTCGTTGCTAACTGCTCTTGCCAGGGTGATGTAGACAAATATTCTTCCATCCCTGCTTCTCCAGATGCCTTTCCATCGTGTTCTTAATCCTCACCATGCCTCCACGAAAGTACGATTCCCAGGGAACAGAAGAAGAAACTGAGACACATGAAGGCCACGCTCACACAACAACAGCTAGATCTTCCCAAGGGTGGTAGCTCTGCCAAACCCTTCCAGAAGGATTTTTAAGTGCTTCCTTTGATGCACAGGGGAAAGATGTCTAAAGACAGCCTCTTCTACAGGTGAAGGACATCAGTGTCATTCCTGAACTACCCTCAGGGCTGCTTCCTGCGCACGAGCAGGACTGTTTCTCACATGCCACAAATTGAGACAACCGCCAGATCCCGCATTTGAGAAAGCCCTCCCTTCACTCTAGGCAGTAACTTAAGTTGTGGGATATTTTTGGCTCCTTCAAATGACTTGGTGCCAGGAAAAGTAGAGTCAAAAGAATGGGACAAAAATTCACTTGGCACCAATATATAAGCCCTTCTCACCTCCCGCTGACAAAATCTCTTACAGCTTTCTTTTCCTCGCCCATTTTTGTCCACTTTCTTGCCTATCACTTCCCCAAGATGCTTGTTTAAACCAGCCTTCCCCAGCACACAATTACGGTTGACAGGGAGGCGGGAGCCGTGGCATTACCACATCCACAGTGTGGTTCAGCAGACAATGCTAACAGCTTAACCTTGCCACTCACTGAAATCACGTGGGTCTCTCCGGGTTTATCCAGGTTCTCAAAAACAGCCTCTTGTTTGTCAGCTCGGACTTCAACGAGGTTTTGCTTGTAGTTAACGGTGATGTTCCTCTCCTGGATGATCTCCTGCAGGGCATCTGCGTACTTCTTAACCCCAAAAATTCCTCCAAGAGAAGTGTTGAAAATGATATTGGCCTTGGATCGCTTCCCCACCTAAGAAACAGGAAAGAAGAAAAACAACCAAAACAAAACATTACTCTTTTTTTTTTTAAACTAGACAAGAATTAAAGCTTTCAGAAGAGATCTTGCCAGCTTTTCCCATCACTATACCCCGGGGGGATGATGGGTGGGCCAGTTCACTGCCTCTTACTTATTTTTTGCCCAGGACACAGCAACCAAGTGCACACATGAGCTGGAGGTCAAGGTGGGCACCGTTCAGCTGAAGGGTAAAGGGACAGTCAAGTCCAGGTAAGGATAGAATAGAACCTAGTTGTTTACTCATGTGTTCATTCACTCAGTAAATACTTAACCAAGTCCTAGCATTGGCCAGGTACTGTTCTAGGTGCTGAGGGAGCAGCAGTGAACAAAACAAAGTTCCTGTCCCCTGTTCGTGTTTCAGAGAAGCTGTCATTGCACCTGACAGAGAAACTTCCTCTCGGGCCATCCAACACTTGGGAGAAAAGAGTTATGCAAAAGGAATTTCCAGGATGGAAGAAAGAACTGGTCTCTTGCTCTTTCCTTTGTTCAGCTTCTCTTAGGACTTGCTCACCTGGATCTCACCATTTGAAGAAGTTAGGTGTGTAAGAACCTCAAAAGGTTGTGCCAACCCCTTACGACCCAGAAGTTTCTCAGAATCGGAAATGATTGCTGGAACTGTCCCTTAACCCCACCCCCTGGAGAGTTGCAGTTCACAGAACTCAGGTGGAAGCTTTGCCCAGTGCCGGGTCCCAAGCACACGTTCAACAACTCTTCAGTCCTGTCTTCCCCAGTTGGTCTCCCCATCTGTCCCCACACAGGACCACAGGCTGCTTTGAATCCTGCCACTGTCTCAAGTCAAGCCCCGCTTTGGTAAACCAAATGTCACATCCCAGACAATGGCAGGAGGGCAAGAACAGCTTCCCCCACAACCCTGAGCCAAGCATACTTAGCTGCAGACACCTGTTCCCACACAGAGGGTGTTTGGAGAACACTGAGAAAGCCTCCCCTGCCCAAACATCTTTCTACAAGGTCTAAAGTGAACACTTTTTTGGGTTTTTTGTTTTGTTTTGCTTCAGAGGACATCCAAGTAAACCATCTTTTTTTTTTTTTTTTTTTTTTTTTTTGAGACACAGTCTCACTCTGTTGCCCAGGGTAGAGTACAATGGCATCATCATAGCTCACTGCAACCTCAAACTCCCAGGCTCAAGCAATCCTCCCACCTCAGCCTCCCATGTAACTGGGACTACAGGCGTGGGGCCACCACACCCGGCTAATTTTTTTATTTTTATTTTTTATTTTTATTTTTTTGTAGAGACAGGGTCTCACTGTGTTGTTGCTCAGACTGGTCTCAAACTCCCGGCCTCAAGCACCCTGGCCTCCCAAAGACCTAGGATTACAGGCGTGAGCTACCATGCCAGGCTTCTGCTTTTAAAATTGGCATTTTGCCTATATGCAAAAATGTGTATCAAGAGCCAGAAAAGGCCGGGCGTGGTGGCTCACGCCTGTAATCCTAGCACTCTGGGAGGCCGAGGTGGGCGGATCGTTTGAGCTCAGGAGTTCGAGACCAGCCTGAGCAAGAGCGAGACCCCATCTCTACTAAAAATAGAAAGAAATTATATGGACAGCTAAATATATATATATATATATATATATATAGAAAAAATTAGCCGGGCATGGTGGTGCATGCCTGTAGTCCCAGCTACTTGGGAGGCTGAGACAGTAGGATCGCTTGAGCTCAGGAGTTTGAGGTTGCTGTGAGCTAGGCTGACGCCACGGCACTCACTCTAGCCTGGGCAACAGAGTGAGACTCTGTCTCAAAAAAAAAAAAAAAAAGAGCCAGAAAATATTCAGGACCTTGAACTTGAGTGGAAGTTGAGGATAGCATTATGTACAAAAATGAATTTTTTAGTCTAACTATATTGAAATTTAAATAATCTCTAACATACCTCCCCAGTAGACTTTTATTCATATATTTAAAAGTATGTTACGAAGACTATTAGTGCATAGTAATACATCTAAATTTCTATGTACAGTATGATTTTAACCATATTTTTAAAAAAGCATATAGAAAAAACTAGGAAACATCAAACTGATGATAGCAGCTTTATTACAGCAATTAGATCATGGGTGACCTCCTCCTTCCAATTATATAATTTTGTTACATATGTAATAAAAATTTAGAAATAAAAAAGGTATTATGATAGTAATAAAAATAGAATTCTGGCAATCACTGAGTTAGCACCATCTGCCCTCCTCATCTCTGGCCCTGGAAAGGAAGCATACCTTCCTGAAATAGGCTTCCGATAAATACATGATCTTCTGCGGGGCTCCAGCACACTTCACTGGAGTATTTGGGAAGGTAAAGACAGCATTGCCCTCCTTGAAGTCCTGCAGAGCTTTCCACGTCTTCTCTACCGTCTTCACTGAATAATTAGACCCTATTTTGGGATGCGCGAAACCTTCAGGTAGGCCTTTAATCTGCAACAAAGCACACAAAAATTCTTTATAAATAGAAGCAGTGTCTTTAGAGTCCTTGTTCTTTGCCATTTCTACAACCTTTCCAGTATTTCAGTACTACTATTGCCCTCAATACTCACACACAGGGAGCAGGCAGGTGGGTGGGGTTGGTAAGACCAGAGCTGTGGCACCTGCAGTCGCCTGTCAAACTGCAGAATGGGCTCGGCCCCGGGGAACTCCTCCGCCTCCCTGGCCTTGAGACTATGATTTAAATGCAACCAAAAACACTTGCACCCCCTAAATTAATAATTAAATAAATACATACAACTCTTCCCACCATCAAAGTGAGAGCAAGAAGCCACCCATCCTTCCTTATAGGAAAACCAGTTGCCTTACTGAGAAGAAGAAAGATAGGCAGGACTAAAAGCCATTTATATTGTCAAGAATAGGAAACTTAAATTGCCCTGTATCAGTCTGTACCAGATCAAATTCTTGGTAAAGGCAGTAAAGTCAAGTAATTAAAAAAACAGATTTTAGAATCCCACACACCTGGTTTGAGTCCTGGCTTTTCCACTCACTAGTGTTGTGACCCTGAATAAATTACCTAGGACTTCTAAGCCAGTGGATCTCAAAGAGTGGTCCCCAGGCCAGTAGCACCAGCACCACCTGGGAACTTGCTAGAAATGCAAATTACCAGGCCCCACTCTAGCCCTACTGACTCAGAAACTTCGGGGGCAGGCCCAGCACTCTGTTTTAACAGGGCCCCCAGCGGATGCTGATGCACACTGAGGTTTGAGAAGCTTATGTTCATCACCTGTAAAATGGGGATAAAAGTACATGCTGCATAGTGCTGTTGGCAGGAGTAAACAAGAGCACGCATGTTCAGGGATGAGAGAAAGGACTGATGCACACGGTAGGTGTCCCATAAAAGTTAGCCTATACCTGCCAATACAATTAACTACATACTTAATCTCAAATGCTAGAATTATCACAGAGTGCAATGAAGATGCCACAGATCGAGCTAAAGAGACTCAAGCACCAGTTCTCAGCAAGAGAAGATTCAACTTCAGCCATCAAGAAACAGTCCTCAATATGGGCTGGTCCTTCAGAGCCTCCCCAGGTCATGCTCCAGGCCACCTCTGGGGTCAGCCCAGACACCTATCCCTGAGGCCTCAAGGAAACAGAGTCCTATCATCTCCTCAGTGGCCAGAGTTCATTATTTGTTCACACTCACTATAAAGAGAAACTATTGTGATGCATGCCTGTAATCCTAGCACTCTGGGAGTCCGAGGTAGAGGATCACTTGAGGTCAGGAGTTTGAGACCAGCCTGAGCAAGAGCCAGACCCCATCTCTACTAAAAATAGAAAGAAATTATATGGACAGCTAAAAATATATAGAGAGAAAAATTAGCCAGGCATGGTGGTGCATGCCTGTAGTCCCAGCTACTCGGGAGGCTGAGGCAGGAGGATCGCTTAAGCCCAGGAGTTTGAGGTTGCTGTGAGCTAGGCTGACGCCACAGCACTCTAGCCCGGGCAACAGAGCGAGACTCTGTCTCAAAAAAGAAAAAAAAAAGAGAAACTATTTCTTTGCTACTGATCACCCCTGTTACAGTTTAGATAGCAGTAATATGAACAGTCTCAATAATAATTATTATTACAGAGTCACCTTATGTTTTAATGTTTTCAAAGTTTTACAACTCTGCTAACATTGGATATTCACTGTACGCCTCTGAGGGAGGCAGGGAGATATTATTGGCCCATAGAACAGATGGGAAAACTGAAGCAGAGCAAGATTGAGAATCTTGTCCAGGTTTCTGAAGAACTAGACACCAAGGTCTCTGACCGCCTGCCTACGAGTGTTCCCTCAGGACCACCGAGTCTCCTAGTTCCCAAAGGAAAACTCGCCATCCAAGAGATAAACAAACAGCTGATGATCCATTTTCTCCTTCATTATTTTTCTCTAGTCTAAAGAAGCCATTGTTGAGGGAAAAGGCGCCATAGAGTGGTAACCACGATCCTGTGTGGTGAAGGGTGGCGTGTGGCCCCTCATCCCAGCAGTTGCTTCCCCAGGAGCTCTGCGCAGAGAGAGGCAGAGGAGGGGACAGGGGAGAGTGAGAGTCAGGGAAAGAAACATGATGTGACTCCCCCTCTGGCTGCACAGTGACAGGCTGGGTGCTGGGGAGCAGGGGACTGTCCCACCACACAGAGTAGACCAGCAAGCAGGACGCCATGCTGCAGAGACCCTGTGAGGCTGCCGGAGAAAGAGCGGGGGACAGATGGACAGAGAGAGCCTGCCTGGTCCAACAGAGCCCAGATTGGAGACCCAGCCCCGCCACAGGCTCACCTACATTCCTGCCCTGGAGTTCCAGAAACATCTCGGTATTTTCATCAAATGATCCCCGCTTTTTGTTTACTACTAACTGAGTAGTTTTCTAGTATCCGCAATCAAAGAGTGCCAAGTAGCACAGTGACCATGGTTAAATTGCTTACATTCTCTTAGCCTCAGTTTCCTCATCTTTAAGTAGAGATAAAAATGCCTCTCTCACAAGTACTTGTGAAGAATCAATACTTGATTCCTGGAATGGTTCCTGGTACATAATAGAGATTCCATAACAATAGCTACTTTTAAATATCATTATTTCTTGGTTTGCTGCAAGAGGCTGCTATGAACTCTCAGCACTGACCTCTTCAGTCCTCCTCACGTGGCACTAGAGGACGTTGGGTAGCCTACCTTAGAGACCGTGCTGCCTTTGCTAGCTCAACACTGCGGGGGCTTTGGAGGAGGCATGGACCTTCCAAAAGTAGCAGAAATTGGCACACTTCTCCATTTGGTCTACTCCGTAGCTTGTCTGTCACTCCACGAGACTCATGGCACTTTGTCTCAAAATCATCTCAGCGCTTACACCTACTCATGGCTTCTCTGAATCTTCACATAACACATCCCAAGACATTTTCACTACCCTCCCCCGGACATGTCACAATTCAGGTTTTGTTTTGTTTTTGTTTGTTAACACAAAAATACATTTCGCAGACCCTTACTGGGCCAACCCCAGTGAGGTCCTTGCCCAGATCACATTCCCGCAGCTTATGACCAGGTTAGCACTAATGCTTCATGTGCTGCGACTGTTTATCTACAGTCCCCAGCAAGCTCCTGGAAATGGCTACTACTGACTTACTCCGCTATATTTTAGAAAAATAAACTTGAATCTCACAGCCGTCAGATAGCATCTGGCTCCGCAGCTCACTGAAAAGGGAGATCTAAGGAACTTCTGGGTAGCGTCTACATTGCGTCAGTCACAAAAAAACCCAGCATTTACACAACAAAACCAGATGTCCTTCCAGCATCTGATAAACTAACTGCTGGTATTCTACCCTTAAAGTCTGCTTAAAAATTCATAATCTAAATCTTACTTCCAAAAGAAAATGTAATCTTTAATACTGCCAACTCAGTCCCACATAGAAAGGCAGGTTTCTTGCAAGGATGGAAAAGGCTGCTATTTTCTAAGAATTACCATTAGGGCGTGGACATCCTGAACTCTGATTAAAGCTTAAAACTAGAACATGTTGTTATGACTGACAGAATCTTAGAGATGACTTTTTTAAAAACCATAAAAGGCCTGTTGAAAAATAAAACTAGAAGAGGATTTCTTGGAACTTCATTCCTTGGCAAAATGAATATAAAGCAACTAAATGCAATGTTTAATCTTGACATTATAAGCCAATGTAACACAGAAACAATTTAAAACAGTACCTTCTCATAGTCCAGCTGGATTCCAAGAGCAATAATAAGATATTTGTAGGAGATCTGCAACACAAAAAGATGTTATTTTAAACCAGGACCCAAAAAGCAGCACCCCAAGGGCTGACTGAGGTCCCAGATGTGTGTGGTCAGCGCCATCTTTCCATTTTTTGATGTAATGTCTTGGGACAGAGGTAGGCAGGCGGGCAGAGAGGGGTACATGGTCCAGTTCACCATCCACGCCCTCTGCTCTCTATGCTCTGGCATGATGCCCCCAGTGTTACTGGGGTGGATATTTTCCAGCATCCCATTCCTCTGGGAGCCAGGTGTCAGGTAGAAAGCTGGCTGCTTCAAAAGAAAGAGATGCAAAAAGGGCCTGCTATTTTAACATGTAGCATTAGCATTTGTTCAATAAACATTCAGATGCAAGATACTATTCTAAGCAACAGGGTATGCAGTGCGTGTTCAACAAATACTTGTCTTTGTTGTTTTATTTATTAATTCAACATCACTCCACCTATCCTCCAATTACCACACACCTTGCCATCTTGTGCAGTAGTCAACACACACGCATTCATACAGGCACACACGTGCATATATACCACTCTTTCACCATGAAGCTATCCAGTTGGAGAGTGACTGTGCATTGATACAAGCCCTCAGATGAACAAAAAATCCAAAGGCCCCGCTGGTTACCTCCGTGCCGTTGTCTGTGCGGATGCAGTCCTTGTCTGGGTTCAGCTCAACCACTCTGGCTTGGATCCATTCCACACCAGATGGGATCACACTCGCTGTGGGACGACCAGACGAGGACAACTGTTTGGCACCAGCACCCACCAGCGTCCAGATTGGCTGATAGAAATGTCTCTGAGAAACAAAGGAGTTGGAGATTTATTCCAATTTGAGGCTGATCAACAGGGTTATAACTAAAGGTATATGAGCTAGACTCTCTCAATTACTCCCTCCTGACCCTTAGAGCATCCCATAGAAAAGTCTCCAAAAGGTTAGTTCCCCCTGGTTGGTGTCTTCTATCATCTTAAGCTCTGAAGGACAGTCACTCGACTTAAGAATTCTTCCAAGATCATCCATAAAAGCTATACTGTCTTTAGTGACCACGTTATTATTTATTGCTGAAAGCCGACTTGATCTTTAATATGTACATGTTATATATACATGCATATAGACACACACATTATGAATACCTTTATGTGCACAGATATAAAGAAAAATTAAGCCTGGCAGCCTAAATATGGTACCTCAGCAGCATATGGAGACAGTGGTAAGTCTGGAAAGTTTACAGCCACTTCTGGGGATCCTCAAAACTTCATTAACTTCCGATTGTGTTTCCCAAGCCCATGGAGGACTGCAGACACTCCCAATTAGCCCTTCTCCTTTCTCCGAGGTTTTACACCAGCCTCCACAATGCAACACGAGCCTGAACTTTCACGGGTTTCTGGAATTCTCTTGCTTCAAATGGTTCACTCTTGATCTAAGTTAGTTGAGAAATTTCTAGACTCAGGGGCAAGGGGCAGACTGGTTTGATGGCCTCTGAAAATTCCAGTTCACTCATGGAGTGGACCGGGAGACCAAGAGCTCTGCATATTGCCAAAGTGCCTCAAACTGGCTGGCCAGAGCTGCCAAAACCCACGGAAAGGTGAAGAGGACACCAGAAATGTCTTGGCAATTTCTCTACAACTAGTAGGGGATATGATCAAATAGGAGGAGGGCAGAGGTCTCCAGGTGTGAGAGCTCATCAATGTCAAGTCTATCTTGAACAGGGAGAGGAACAAAAATACAAGCTCAGTTTTTAGATTACAAACATCAGCTCCAGCTACCACTAAACCAGACTCAGCAGGAAAGCACCAAAAGCCTGAGCCACTGGCAGCTCCTTTGAGAGACTCCTGCCCTGCCCTTCCTCTCAGGGCAGGGCAGACATGATTCTGGCCTCCTGAATTGCGTCCAGACCCTGGAAGAGCCAGTCTCATTACAAAGAGAAGCCCGACTGGGAGACCTGCCCATGAGTTAGCCAAAGTACAACATACACCGGAGAGAATGACCACCTGGTACAGCTCTCCGACCACTGTCATTTAAAGTGATGTCCCTCAATTGAAGAGACACCACTTTAAAAGGGAAAGTGGCAGAGAGCACCCCCTAGTCTCCTGTCAGACCACAGCCCTGGGTAGCATCATCCTCTACTGGGGAGACATCTTGGAAAGGAGCCCGCCTTTCTTGTCCTACCCTCCCCCCAAAATAGGTACCTCATCCATTTGCTTCTTCCTCCCAAGGATACAGCTCCCAACTGGTGCATGCCCAGTTCCATGGGAAACATTAGGGAAACCACCAAAAATATTGAATATTTTTCTGAAGCTTTTGGACAATTTTAAAATGTTTTTCATGAAACTTAGTCTTTCCTCCTAGTGTCAGCTACCTTTCCTCCCTTATAATCTGTTTATAATCCCCTTGTACTTAAATTTCTCAAGCCCACTGACAGCTTTCCAGAAGCCTCTCAGCCCTCCAACTCATCTTCCCTTCCCTAGACTAGAACAGACAGGAAAGTACAATGGCCACTGGTTTTCCTCCAGGCAGGATAATGGGGTGGAAGGGTGTCATGGGTTGAATTGTAGGCTGAAGTTCTAATCCCAGTATGTGTGTATGTGACCTTGTTTGGAAATAGGGTCTTTGCAGATGCAATCGAGTGAACATGAGGTCATTCTTTTTTTTTTTTTTTTTTTTTTTTTTTTGAGACAGAGTCTCCCTCTGTTGCCTGGGCTAGAGTGCCATGGCGTCAGTCTAGCTCACAGCAACCTCAAACTCCTGGGCTCAAGCAATCCTACTGTCTCAGCCTCCTGAGTAGCTGGGACTACAGGCATGCACCACCATGCCTGGCTAATTTTTTTTTTTTCTATATATATTTTTAGCTGTCCAAATCATTTCTTTCTATTTTTAGTAGAGACGGGGTCTCGCTCTTGCTCAGGCTGGTCTCGAACTCCTGACCTCGAGCAATCCACCTGCCTGGGCCTCCCAGAGTGCTAGGATTACAGGCATGAGCCACCACGCCTGGCCCCATGAGGTCATTCTTGAATAGAGTATGCTCTAAATCCAATGACTGGTGTCCTTCTAAGAAGGTCACATGAAGACACAAGGACACTGAGACACACAGAGAACACCAAGTGAAGATGGAACAACTCAGCTGCAAGCCAAGAAGCGGCAAGAATTGTGGGCAACCACCAGAAGCCAGCACAGAGGCGAGAGAACTGTGAGAGAAATAATGTCTGCTGTTTTAAGCCACCCAATTTGTAGTAACTTTTTAAGGCAGCCCTAAGAAACTAATACAAAGGAGAACACAAAAAGCCAAGAGATCTGTCCTCCCTCTGGACCTCCTTCCCTCCACTTTCTCCCAGTCTTTTGGGATGAGTGCCCACTCAGGCACTCATAAGGGGAGACTTACCTCGCTGGGCTCAACGATAGCCACGTTCTCAGCACCCACCTTCCTCTTCACACGGGCGGCCATGGTGATCCCACCGGTGCCCCCACCCAGCACCAGCACCTCATAGTGGCTCTTGGCTGCGCAGCTGGTCCCCGTGTGCAGCTGAAGGGGGCCGGCCTGCTGAGAGCCCAGCCTGAGCAGGCAGGCAAAGAGCCGGGTGCGGGGCCCCGACACCAAGGTGACCAGCGGGGACATCTTCAGGTGGGATCAGGCTAGAAGGGAAGAGATGGGGCTATGAGTACCACGGTAGAGACTACCATGGGACCAAGGCATTGTCTTTTGGAGAGGAAGGGGAGGCGGGCACCTGATCCGCTCCAGCTGGTCTGGTCCCCACCATCTCTTAAGACCTCTTTCCCTTTGGCTGTGGTCCCCAGGTATCCCGGGAGCACTGGATTGGTAGCTAACAATCGGCTAAGCTTTCCATCTCTCTCGATTCTCCTACGTTCAGGCCATTAAGGACTTTGTCTGAACCAGGTACCCCCACCCTTTAAACTTTCCTAGTAACTTGTCTGTACCCATCCTCGTCCATCCATAAGACCTAGGGCACCATCGGTTGTATCCAGGTGGCCCATTCTCCTCTCAGGAAGGCTCCTCAATGCTTTCTTTGGCTTTTCAGTCCATTGAAACTGATGTATGAGTCCAGACGGAAACCCATAACACTCCTTGTGGTCAAGGGCACCCGAGACTTTGCTGAAGCAGAAACAGCCCAGCAAGAAACCCACCTTCTGCCACTCAGGGTTCTGACTGTGACAATCTGGGCCTCAGCCCCCACTCAGAGCCCTCCTGGCTCTGCTTACCCAGGGACGTGCAATTTAATCAAATCACGCAGGCAAAGGCCCTCCACCCCTTCAGCAATTTCAACCAGATGATTTAAAAAAAGGCCATAAAAGGAGCCCTGCCTGGTATCATAAAGTTATATTTTATGTAAAGAATCTGCACATGCTGCTGACCAGCTTTTTATTATAGCCAATTCAGTAAACAATTTCTCCTTAGCAGTTCCTCTGAGAGATGCACTTTTACCTTTAGGAAAACGTGTTTCTACTCTGAGCAGCTAGTGCTTTGGCAGAGAGGAAATGAAAACTTCTCAGAGACTGGCCTTTGCTTCCCCTGTGCAAAGAATTGGCCTGACCTCTAGGCCCCCACCCACCTGTATAACTTCAACGGCCGCACTGAGGATCTCTCCCTCCTGGGTATTACAGTGCCTCAAGTTCTACCATCAAGTTCAGTCCTTCAGGTTCAATACTGCTCCAAGAACTCTTATTAAAATGCAAATTCCCAGCCTGGGAGTAACACTTCTAGCTGCTAAGGTCTCTAACATCTTAATGGAATGATTTAATTATATCATTTCTCCCCCCCCCCCCCCAAACACTCCCCACCCCACTGGAGAAGAGGAAGGCTGCACAAGAGGATTAGAGAAGGCTGAGAGGGGAAGGGGCTAGGAAAGAAAGAAGGGCAGGCCCTGGAGGGGGGAAATGATGGGCAGTGGGAAGGGGCAGCCGGGGGTGCTAATTTTAATTAAGATTAACTCTATTTCAGAGTTTGGGCACCACTGACAATTTCCTCAATATTTCATATCTGAGAAGCAACCCAGAGCTGGAGAGAGGGGATTCAGAGGCCCCCAGTAAGCAGGGCAGGCTCATACATTATTGCTGCCAAGTCTAAAATCAATGCAACCCTTCTAGAAAATAACAGTTATCATCTTGGGCCCTGTATTTCCATTTCTGAGAATCTAGTCTAAGGAAATAACCTCTAATACTGAAGAAGAAACACTATTACAAAGATATTTCTCACACACTTATTCATAATATGGTCAACCATCTGTTAACTGGTTTGTGGACTAGTCCTGATTATGTCCTAGGGATGGAAAAAAACAACTACAAGCTCCGTACCAGCCAGGGAAGGCTCAGGTCTCCAATTTAATACGAGGGCAGAGAGCAGTCTGAATGTCAGAACACTGGGGAAAGGTTAAGTAAAATATGGTACACAAAATGACTTAGGTAGTCTTTTAAAATTATGTTTACAAAGAATATATAAAATGCTTATGTTATGATCAGGATACAAATTGGAAATGCAATATTATCTCAACTGTGTAAGAGAAAATGCATTGGAGAAAAAAAAAAAAGACAGCCAAAATCTATCTGAGCACTGGGTAAGTGGTTTTCTCTGGCTTTTGGAACAAGGGTGGGCCGGGCGTGGTGGCTCATGCCTGTAATCCTAGCACTCTGGGAGGCCAAGGCGGGCGGATCATTTGAGCTCAGGAGTTGGAGACCAGCCTGAGCAAGAACGAGACCCCGTCTCTACTAAAAAAAATAGAAAGAAATTAGCTGGACAACTAAAACTATATAGAACAAATTAGCCGGGCATGGTGGCGCATGCCTGTAGTCCCAGCTACTCGGGAGGCTGAGGAAGTAGGACTGCTTGAGCCCAGGAGTTTGAGGTTGCTGTGAGCTGGGCTAACGCCACAGCACTCTAGCTGGGCAACAGAGTGAGACTTTGTCTCAAAAAAAATAAAAATAAAAAAAAGAACAAGGGTGATTTTGATTTCTTCTGCTTTTCTGTATTTTATAAAAGTTTTTACTACATACATATTAATGTTAATAAAATCTTCATTTTGGTGGTAGTGACTAACAAATACTAAGTCCTTTACATAAGCATTTAACTTGTGAGTTGCCCGCTGTTATCATCCCCATTTTACAGATGGTAAAACTGAGGCAGGTAGCAGTTAAGTGGCTTCCTCAAGGTCATACAGCCCATAAGGGCTGCCTTGTGATTTGCACCCAGGCGTCTACTTTAGACTTCTCCACTATGCCATCTGTGACATTTAGAATAACTATGTATCAACAACAACAAAACAATGCTTGTGTGATAATGTTAAATGGAAAATAAAAAGGAAACATATTTTCCGCAACTTCCCAGAAAAGAGACACCATATTTTCATGGTCCTGACACTGAATCTTAGCCCCAAAGCTCCCTTCCAGCCTAACACACTGTGGTTCCTCTCTTGAAAGTTAATGCAAGTATTTCCCTCATTCAGCCAACAAGGCTGCTTCTGTCTTATTTCAACAGTGACCCGTAGTCTGTTTATGGATTCAGTATTTCTAAACGCAAAGTCCTCTGAACCAGTTTCATCAGCATCATGAATAACAACTATGAAGCAGAATGTCCTGGCCTTTGCAGTCAAATTTCACTTTCCAACTATAAACAACAATTCCAAAAATACAAAAGAATGTGCTAGGGCAAATGCCCCAAATTTCAAAATTCCCAAAAATCTCAGTAACTCTCTCCAACAGTGTAACATCATCTAAACTCCCAGATCAGCAAACCTAGAACCATAATCCAACTCTGCTTGTGGAGAAGCAGTCTAGAGTCAAAGACTAGAACCATGCCAGGGCAATGATACATAAGCATAAGTTTTTAAAATGCCACTTTGGAACTGTGGTATAATAAAAAATATATTTGGTCCTTGTTCCGGTTCCTATCACAGAACTCCTAAAACCTTTGGAATTTTCTCAGTGATAGGAGTGTCTTTTATTGTTCAGAATGAGCCCCTGAGTTTGTGCTAACGAGGTGACCAAGGGTGGGACCCCTGGATAGATCAGGGTGGGAGCTGGTCACCAGAAAGACCAAACACACGACTGTGATTAGAAGGCTGGAATTTTCAGCCCCAGCCCTGATCTCCAGGAGGGGAAGGGCCTGGAGACCAAGTTCTAGAAAAACTCTTGAACATGGAGCCAAAGAGCTTCCAGGTTGATGAACGCATTGTGCTGGGAGGGCCACGAGGAGGGGCCATGGAAGCTCCGAGGCGCCACTCCCCATACTTGGCCTACGTATCTCTTCTATAAAATATTTGGCCATTTCTGAGTTGTATCTCTTATAGTAAGTAAACCAGTAAACATAAGTAAGGTGTTTTCCTGAGTTCTTTGAGTAGTTGTAGCTAATTATGGAACTTGAGGGGGGATCGTGGGAACCCTGGAATTTGCAGCCAGCCAGATACAAGGGTGGGTCACCTGGGGGCCAGCAGCAGATGCGCTGCCTGGCTGGCATCTGAAATGGTGACAGTCTGTGGGACGGAGCCTTTAACCTACAGGGTCCATGCTAAGTCCAGGAAGGAACGTCAGAACTGAGTGGAACTGTTGGGCACTCGGTTCGTGTCAGAGAACTGGCTGGTGTTGGGGACCATACATTTTGCGTTGGAAGCAGTGTCAGAAAATATCACTCAGGAACCAACCCAAATTTCTGACATTGACCTAAACCAAGTCTATTGCTTCCTCCAATTGTCTGTTTTGTGATTGTTGCAACAGCCAAACAATCTTAACCAGAAAGCAGAAGAAACGAAAAGAAGGCCAAACTCGACCCTGAAGTCAGCAGAGAAGAAATAGAAAACCTCTGTCAACAAAATAATCAAGGAGTATACATCTAATATGACTTCTTAGACTCCCCAGAAGACAGACTGAAACATACACTTGTTGGTTTAAGAAATAAGAGTTAACTGCCAATGATACAGAAGAATGCAACTACTTTATATCTACATTCCTACAAGGTGAAACACACTTTTAAAAAATCAATAAAAAGGCAAATTTAGTTTTTACTTAACAAGTGACACATGTAATATATTTTATAATTAAATAATATCATGCTTTTAAGTTAGATAAAAATCCCTCTATTAATTCTAAATCAATTGAATGCCTCCTTCAAAGCATTCAAATAAATGCTCTGATATATCTACAGTAACTGGAGAAGTAAAATCCCTGCTGATTGAAAGTTAAGAGAGCTGCCTGAGTATCTACTTACATCACTGGCCACTGGCTCCAGGCCAAGGTCTGGACAAGCCTTTGGAACGCCACACCTTTCCTCGGCAGCCCTTGCTGGACAAGCAGTACAGGCTGCCTGTGACAAAAACTTCCTAATCTCATGTCACATGACATGGTGGGTGAGCAGCTAGAATTACGACATTCATTGCAAAGGTCCACCAAGCCAGCAGGCTTGTAGTCAACCCTGCAGCTATTTCTGCTTTTGAGGAAACAGTGAGGCTTTTTACAGTTCCCAATTGTTTTATCTCAAGCCTAGGCCAGGCTGGGCCCACTTTGCTCTGATTTTCAATAACCACAGAGCCAACCTTTAACAGACCACCTTTGGAGAACACTTCCAAAGTCAAAGCAGAAAGCAAACAACAAACAGCCTCAGCTCTTGCCCCGCCCAACCCATTCCTCCCACCAGACCTGGGCAGAGCTGACTCTGAGCTGTCACTCTGGATCCCCATGGCTTCCGGTCTCTGAGGCAAGAGCGAGCCTTGTCTACACAGCACGGGTCAGGCTTATACCTAATGCCCAGGTGGTGAGACGCCTGGAAGACTTCTCTTCCACTAGATCCTCCTACTTGGGCTTTCTGGGCCTATTTAATTAAGTCAGACCTCACATTGTCATCAGTTATTTACACCTCGTAACCAAATTATTTCCAGAAGACAGGATAAGAAAAAGTAGGAAGAAATTATCATCATCACAATAGCTAACATTTATTGAGTGTTTACTATTAATAGTTATGTTGTCTCAGAAAATCCTCACAACTCTGTAAATAGTATCCCCATTTTACAGACGAGAAAATTGAAGCTTAGAATAGGGTTAGAGAACTTGCCTAAGGTCACATCACTAATTAAGCTGCAGAATTTAATTCAAACTATCTGATAATTCAGGAAAAATGCCTACTGGCTGAATTTTATTCTCATTCAAATTTAAAGCAACTTGGTTGAATCCCATGGAATGGAGTGGGAGGGAATATACGGTATTAAATTTTAGCTTACTAAGTAAATTGAAAAGAAGAAAATATGAGGTTTTGTTGCAGGGAGAGTAAAGTACAATAATAGTACTGATTTACTTTTTTAAGAGTCTTTTTTTAAGGGGGGGAGGCGTAGTGGCTCATGCCTGCAATCCCACCACTTTAGGTGGCCAAGGTGGGAGAATTGCTTGAGGCCAGGAAGTCAAGACCAGGCTGAGCAAGAGTGAGACCCCCAGACTCTGTCTCTACAAAAAATAGAAAAATTAGCCGGGCATAGTGGTGTGCACCTGTGGTCCCAGCTACTCAGGAGGCTGAGGCAGCAGGATCACTTGAGCCCAGGAGTTTGAGGTTGCTGTGAGCTATGATAATGCCACTGCACTCTAGCATGGGCAACAGAGCGAGACCCTGTCTCAAAAAAAAAGTCTTTATCTTTTAGAAATGTACACTGAAATTCTAACAGTTAAAATGATTTAGAATTTGCTTGAAAATATTTCAGGAGGGTGCATAGGAGTGTAGGTGAAACAATATGGGTCATGAGGTGTTAGCAACTTGAAGCCAGCTGATGGATAGATATGGGTGTTCCTTGTGCTGGTCTATTTTCTTATATGTTTAAAAGTTAAAATGAGTGAAAGAATGAAAAGGCAAAAAACAAAAATCATAAAAACAGTGCCTCAGAGCGGAAACTGGCTTTGCAGAAGTTAAGAAGCACAGCAGAGAAAACACAAATTACCTTAGGGAATACCTAAATCATCATGAACACTCTAATAGTAGAAATATAGATGTTACTGCTGGTGAGGGCTCAGAATGAAATAAGAAACATGTTATTGGACGCTGGAGAAAAGGGATCCATGTTATATAGTGGCAGAAAGCTTAAGAGAATTGCACTTCTGTGGAAAGTAGAATTTGTACAGCAGTTCCCCCTTTAGCCATGGGGAATATGTTCCAAGACCCCTAGTGGACGCTTGAAACCTCAGCTAGTACAGAATCCTAGATATACTATGTTTATTCCTAAACTTACAGACCTATGAGAAGGTTCAGTTTATAAATTAGGCACAATAAAAGATTAACAACAATAATAATAAAATAGGACAATTATAACACTATGTCAGCATCACTACTCTTATACTTTGGGGCCATTATTAAGTATTATAAAATAAGGGTTACTTGAACACAAGCACTGCAATACTACAACAGTCGATCTGATGACAAGATGGCTACTACGTAACAGGCAGGTACCATATATAGCGTGGAGACACTGAACAAAAGGATGATTTATGTCCCAGGCAGGACAAAGTGGGACAACATGAGATTTCATCATGCCACTCAGAATGGCGCACAATTTAAAACTTATGAATTGTTTATTTCTGGGATTTTTCATTTAGTATTTTCAGACCTCAGCTGACCATAGGTAACTGAAACTGCAGAAAGCAAAAAAATGGATGGAGGGTGGGGACTATGGTAAAAGATCAAATTGAACATTTAGCTGAAGAGATTCCAAGTGA
Organism: Eulemur rufifrons; assembly: GCF_041146395.1. Classification (NCBI taxonomy): domain Eukaryota; kingdom Metazoa; phylum Chordata; class Mammalia; order Primates; family Lemuridae; genus Eulemur; species Eulemur rufifrons. The sequence continues at coordinate 46,661,581 of NC_090984.1, forward strand.
AGTACTGAAGACGCAGCCAGAGTTTTTCTTGCTGCTTTTACTAAAATGAAAGAGAAAAGAAATAAACCGAAGGAATAAGTGTTGAACAAAAACGAACTAGAACTACTCAGCTGCAAACACATGCTACATTTCATGAGAAAGGAAAGACGTCCCAGAGGGCAGAGCTGAAAACCACAGAATCATTCCCAGGCCTTGAAACCAAATGGAATTTGTCCAGTTGGATTTTGAAATTTCTTGGGACTGATGACTCCTTTTTCCCTCCCATTTTCTCCCTTTTTAACCAGAGTCTTTAACTTTTATCCTATTTCTATCCTACCATTGTATTTTGGGAGCAAATAATTTGTTTCTTTAGTTTCACAGGAATTTGTTCACCAGGACAGATCATACCCAGAACCTCATCTATACATAATCAAATTATTTAGACAATGAAATTTTGAGCTAATGAGACTTAGATTAGAATTTGGACTTGAGTTAATGCTGTAATGAGTTGAGACTTTGGGGGAACTTGGACGGGGGGAAATAATATTTTGCATGTGGGATGGTCATGGAGCTCTGGGAGTCTGAGTGTAGACTGTGATAAGCAAAATAATGCGCCGCTCCCCGCCCCCAAAGATGCCTTAATGCCCAGGACATGTGAATACGTTCCCTTACGTGGCAAAAGCGACTTTGTAGATGTAATTAAGTCAAGGATATTGAGATGAAGAGACTATCCTGCATTGTCCAGGTAAGCCCAATCCTATGTAATCACATAGATCCTTAAAAGCTGAAAACCTTTCCTAGCTGTGTTCAGAGGCAGACATGACCATGGAAGAATGGTCAGAAAGATGAAAAGTTGCTGGCTTTGAAGATGGAGTAAGGGAGCCAGGAACCAAAGATGCGGGCAGTATCTACAAACTAGAAAAAGAAATGAAATAGATTCTCCTTTGGAGCTTTCAGAAGAAGTGTGACCCTGCCAGCAACTTGATTTTACTAGTGATACCTGTGCTAGACTTCTCAACTACAGTATTGTAAGATATAAATCTGCAATAGGAAACTAATACATAGATCATAATATTTAATCTTCACAACAATCCCATGAGATAGACATTGTTATTCTCATTTACTTCTCTGAACTTCAGTTCTCTGAGTTTCAGAGAAGTTAAATGACATGCTGTTTAAATTCACAAGCTGAGGCAGAAGGATCATCTGAGACCAGGAGTTCAAGACCAGCCTGGGCAACATAGCGAGACCTTGTCTCTATAAAAAATAAGAAAAATTAGCTGGGCATGGTGGTGCATGCCTATAGTCCCAGCTGCTTGGGAGGCTGAGGCAGGAGGATCACTTGAGCCCAGGAGTTCAAGGCTGCAACGAGCTTTGATCACACTACTGCACTACAGCCTGGGCAACAGAATGAGACCCTGTCTCTAAGAGGAAAAAAAAATCTACAAGCTGAAATATAAGCCCATATTTTTGGAAGCTAACCCCAACACCCTTTCCACTAGTCCAGTAATGTTATAGGTTTAGAAAATAAAGGTACTCCATTTTTTGGTAACTGTTCCTGAGAAGGTGGCCAAAGAGCTCAGTGCTACACTCTTGGTAGACTGCAGAGGTTTCCTACCTATACCACCAACCATCTGGACCACCCCAGGGAAGGACAAAAAGGGCCCAGAGAGTGTCAGTGGTGATAGATGAGACCAGAGTCTAGAACCAGAGTCTGAAACCATCAAGAGGTTTCGATCTCTCTGGGAAAGTAGATGCGTCAAAATGTCAACAAATAACTGAGTGACTACAAGAAAGTTCCACGAAGGGAAAGGTAGGTAATACGACTGTAGAATCAATGTGGGCTAGAGGGACTAGAGAAGCTGGGACTCAGGCTGGACTTTGGGCCATGGCTAAGATAAGGAACCAGGAGAGGCCATTTCAGGAAGATATAACAGTTGAGAGGAGGGGGAAGGACTAACATGTACTCCGTTCCACTAGAATGCATGCCTTGTCAGCACAAGGGCCTGATGTGACATGTTCACTGTTTTATTCCCAGTTCCTGGTACAGCAGCCAGTACAATGAAGGATCTTAGTAATATTTGCTAAAAATAATGAATTAACTGATGGGTGAATTTATTCAATACCTTTATATGAATGAAGGTAGAATTTCATTCCAAAAAATGTATACTGAGTGCAGAGGTCGAAAGAGAAAGATATGCACACATCCAACTACCCATAGCTCCAGTGGCAGAAGCATAGTGCCATGTAATCAATATGAACCATATACCATGAGGTGTTTTGATGATGCATAATCGATGAAAGCTTCAGGAAATAGGTAAAATCTGAGCAGGAGGTAAAAGACTAGCAACATTTTGATAAGTGGAACTTCTATGGGAGGGTACACCAAGAGGAGGGAAGAGCATAAGCCAACGAATCAAAGAGATGGTGACTGCCTTCCAGATCTCTCTCCACCCTTCTCTGCTCATGCTCTGAGCCCTGAGAGCAGACCCGTAGGGTGTGCATCAACTGGCCTCCCTTGTCCTCTGCCCTCCAGTTGGGTTCATCCAATGGATGGCACTAGCAGAAGATTAGAGGCTGGAAAAAGAGGGAGGTCAGGCTATACTCTCCAGCCCCCTCACTGCCAAGCCTCCACTCAACAATGGCCGTATCCCTCAGCCATAGGCCTTGGCTCCTATGGGGTGGCCCTCTCCTCAGCTGTAGCTCTATCCACCCTCTCTATGCATCCTCAGGCCCCAAACCAATACAATTGCTTCACCCTCTTGCTGATTTCCCTCAAGCCTGCCCAAGCCTCTGTAAATAGTTATTTCATTAAGCCCTCAGTAAAAACACTTTCAATGTGCCAACTGTTTCCCAGATACACTGACTGATAAGACAGGAAGCGCAGCTTATCAGTCAGGCAGTGTTTGGGCAATGGCAGGCAGACCAGATGTGACTGACTTTGGGATGACAAGAAGGAAATATCTTAACCATATTATGAAGAGCTGTGCTAGGACACTGAGGCTTTCCATGGAAAAACAAAGCTCTGGAAAGTGATAGAACAAATGGGGCAGCTTAAGAGGAATCTGGTGTGGAGCAAATTAAGTTGGAGGAGAAACAAAAATAGTTCAGCACATCAGTTAGGAGACATTGCAGCGGTCCAGGTGTGAGTGATAGGGCCTGAATTTGGTGTTAGCATTAGAAATGCAAACAAAGATTCAGATAAAAGAGAGGGTGGGAAAAAAGAATGATTTCGGAGAAGTAGGAAAGGCCTCTGGGAGAAAAACAAGTCAAAGTTGACATCCAGGCAGCTGAAGACAAAGGAATTATGTGAGCACAAACAGGGAAGTCAAGGCAGGAGCCTGTTTGAGCTAGTTTGGAACAACAGCTTTTAAGGTTTTAGAAGTAGAATCACTTGGAATGAGAATCACCTAATGGATAAAAAGGAGGGTAGCCTAGGGCAGGTGTGCACTGGGAAGGGAGAGAAATAAGATTGCATAGGCATATGTTACTAACACTTGGGTCTGGGAGCTTAATCCTAGACAATAGTAATCCCATCTAGGGGTCACAAAGCAGCAACCTGCAGCCCAAAATGCTGTGTTTTGTTTGGCTCACAGTGTTTTCTTGAATTTTGAATTAGGTGCCAACATTAAAAATTTTGGAGATCTCACCAAAAAAAATCCAGATTGTTGGCCCCTGGCAACACCAAGCCCACATTCTCACATGGAAACCCTTGGCTGGAGCTGAGCGGTCATTGGCTATCTCCACCGTGCACAGGGTTCTGCTTCACCCCAGCCCACCCAGCCTCCTTGCTCATTTAAGTTACCTGCCCAGCCTGGTGTGTATTTGAGCTTGCCATCCCTGCGACAGCAGTGAGAGTCCTTGGAAGGTCTTAGTGAAACTGGATTTAGAAAGATTTAGACACTGCTAAATTTGACTGGCTTTTAAAAAAAATAAAGATTTAGAAAGATTCTCCTGGGGAAATTGACAGGATGAATTGGAGCAATTCAGTTGAGTTCAGCATTTTTTAGTGTTTACTATATGCCAGGCATTGTGCTAGGCACTGTGGAGCCAGCGGTGAATAAGAAGAGTCCATCTATTGCAATAGGAAAGGCCAGGAATGTGAAAATCCATTAGGTGGCTGTTTCGGAAATTCAGGCACCAGTTTAGACCTGGTGGGAACTGAAATGAAGCCATGAATATGAGACACGTGTTGAAGACAGTTTTGCAACAATTAGCTATATGGGATAAAGAAGAAGGAAGAATGTGAACTATGACATTACATCCACGTGTTCAGGTGGATTTAATGGAGAGGATGTAACAATACTGGATTTCTCAAAAGATAGTAAAGGTCCAAAGCAGAGTGAGAGAAAAGGAAACTACCCTCCTTGAAAATCAACTGAGTGTTGTTCCACGAAGGGATTACGCTGCCGTGCCCTTCCTCTTGGCACACCTCCTCTTGAGTAATGGCAGCATTTTCTCACCTGCGTGTTCAGGAACTGGATTGCTATATTGTTAACAAATAAGGAAAATGGAGCAATCTTAGCCCTTCAGGGTGATGTTGGAACCCTCCCTCTGGAGCTGTTATAAATCCAAACATTTGTTTAAATATTAAGCTATGAATCAAGTCCAGTTGTGGACCAGGACTGAGTCATCAGAGAAACAGGAGCAATCGTACTTGTGCAGCTCTCTGATGATTCAAGGCTTGGAGCCACAGTGGGGTTCTTTAGTTCCCTAACTTATTAGGGGCAAACTATGGGAATTTTCTTTAAAGAGTTACTGATTAGGAGTCACTAATGAAGATTCCAATGAAACAGTGGCTCCCTTTGCTACTAAGAAATTTCCTTCAAGTTTCCCTAGCCTATACTTTTTTATCGTCAGAGAAAGCATTATAATGGGAGGACTGACAATTTCACCAAACCAATACATTTGCTAAGCAGAAAACAAAAATTATATTTACATAAGGAAAATACTTGCATTCGGGTTCCAGAGAAGGAAAAAAATAAGTCAGTCAATTGGATTATTTCAAGGGTTAAGGGTTTTGACTGAATTCTATAAAAAGAACAAATCTTGTTTTTCTGCTTGCTTTAAGCCAGTGGGGACTTGACTTCTCACGTTCTAGTGTATAAATAAGCACAACCCCACCATTCACAGTTGGCCTCTGGTCAAGTATATTTAAGGTTTCCTTTCAAAGTCTACATGTGCCTCTGTGTGCCCATCTGCAGATTGCAGAACTCAGTTCACTGGAGAAGGAAGCCTGTGCACTTACGTTGCTCCCAGTCACACAGCAGGGATCAACTTAGGCCTTAGTTTCCTGAATCTGTTAAATGAACACAGAAAAATTACTCATCGGCCTCTGGAACATTACAATTCCCACTCAGAGTCTCTCATGCAAGGAGACTCTGAAAGGTGGAGTTTCATTGTAAACAGGGACTGACCGATTACCCAGGCATATCATTCCCTGGAATCCAGTGTGTGAGGTCTTAGCACAATGAGAAAAGACTCTTTAATTACGAGGTATACATTTGTTCTTTGAACATGGTTGGAGGAGACGCTAAACTTAATCCTTTAATGGTTAGGACAGAATGAGCTGTAGACAAGATACCAGGTGTGCTGGTTTCCCTAACAGGGAGAGTCTCTATGTCCAACTACATGACACAGGTCCACGTTCCAGGTAGTGCCAGGTAGGGCTCCTCCTTAGCCATTCCAGACCATGCTTTGTTCGTCAATGGGATAAAGGATTGGGCTGGCTGGCTTCAAAGGTCCCTTCCTTCTCTAAAGCTTTGTGATCCTCTAAATGAGGAGAAAAGGGACATGAAGGTTCACAAGTAGGCATTCAAATGGCAACAAGTAGACATTTGATCTGCTAACTCTTTAGATTGATCAGAACTGTGAATTATTGTGGCAAAGAATGGCAAGGGTTTATATCCAGGCCTGGAACACAATCAAAATGGAAATCATTCCTCTCAGTCTCTGTCCCCACGTGCCATTCCTGCACCATTATCCACTGTGATTCACGGGACAGCTGCTCTGGGTAGGTGCACTGGCCCAGGCATAATAAAAGCATATGGAAAAAAATCATTTGTGGAAGGCTTGCTATGTGACAGGCATTATGATATGTGCTTTACATAATTTCTCACAACAACCAGAGAGGTGGGAATTATTATCTCCATCTTATAAGTGAGGAAACAGAGACTGTGGGACCAGAGCAAGTCACTTAACCATTCTGAGTCATTTTCCTGAGTATAAAATAAGTCGATGTGTCTAACTGACATTAAAGACCTTATTACTCTACGATTCAAAACCAGCTTAGATTTGGTCACCTAAACCTTGGCTCATGATTATCATCCAAGCTCAGATGGCCAGAGAATGAGACGGACCCTCATCTATCTCAAGCATCATTCATGTGTTCACAGAAATGCAAAACCACATTTACTAAACTCAGTACTTTCTTGAGGAGCTCTCACAATCTATACCCTAAACAAGGTGGTTATTAAAACACATCATTTTCCTATGGAGACATTGGGGGCTGCCTCAGACAAACAGCCAAGGAAACAAAAACGTATCATAGAGCATTATCACCACAGGCCCCACTTCCAGAAGTCAGGGATGGGTTCCAGGATAAAGACATAGGTATTTCCTCTCCATTAACGCGGATAAGCTGAAGCTGCTAGTTCCCAGCTGGACAGAGTGAAAGTTCCCAGCTGGACAGAGTGAAAGTTCCCAGAGGGGTGGGCTGAGACCAAAACTTGGAAATTCATTATGATTAGAAGGCAGTCACCCCATGGTACTTAAGGATGTACCATCATCCCATCACCAACCATGTGTTTATAAAGCACCTACTATGTGCAGAGCACAACAGCTAACCTGGGTCATTTTTTGAAGACTCCAAGTTCTTTTCCTAACAGTCAGCCTTGTAAAGGTAAATATAGCTTTAATGACCTCAGCCAGGAGCCTAGGGACCATACAGAGTGTCTGTAGAAAGAGAGTACATATGAGACTCTTCTGGACAGGTGGGGTGCACAGTAGTATTAATTTGCTAAGGCCATCACAACAAAATACTATAGACTGGATGGTTCAAACAACAGAAATTTATTTTCTCACAGTTCTGGAGGCTGAAAGTGCAAGACCAAGGTGTGATAATACTGGCTTCTCCTGAGGCCGCTCTCCTTGGCTTGCAGATGACCACCTTCTTGCTATGTCCTCGCACGGCCTTTTCTCTGTGCACATATGCCCCTGATGTCTCTTCCTCTTCCTACAAAGACACCATTCCTATTGGAGTAGGGCCCCACCCTAATGACCTAATTTAACTTAACTACATCTTTAAAGGCCCTATCTCTGGATACAGGCACATCCCAAGATACTGGGAGTTAGGGCTTAACATATGAATTTGCAGGTGGCGGGGCACACACAGTCCATAACACCAGTGTTTGCCCTTCCCAAAGCTATAGGCATAGGCAGCACCAGTGGATTCTGAATTTCCTGTTTTACAAAGTTCTCTCCCCACCTCTTGCCCCAATTTAGCACTTTCACAGAGTAAATCGCAGGGAGAGTTGGCTGGATCTACTTTTCTTTATTAGTACCATGCACATTTGTTAGATTACATAGACTTTTAAGGCTGGGAATTAAGAAGCAACTAGTTAGCTCCCGGCCTAGTCTGGGCAGCTTTTAGCAAACTACTCACACTGCCCCTATTACCAAATCTTCAGAGTCAGAGAGAAGTTATGCAGTGGGTAGTGGATCCGGGAAAGGTGAAAAAAAAAGAGGGAAGAGGAATGTACATCTGTGCCCAGAAATGCCTCATCATGGGTCTGTGTCCACTCATTGTAAGACATTTCCTGTGTTACAACACATTGGATTAACAAGCCTCGACACAGGCAAGATGGAGGAGAAACTGTTCCGCAATGAAATCCTGGTTTCCTTCCTACACACCACACACAGATCCATGGGCCCCGGCTGATATTTCAAGCACTCCAGTTCCAGATGTCTTTATATATTTGTTCAACCAGTTTAAAAGAAAAAAAAAAGAACCCTCAAATTTAAACAATCACTTCCTAAACCACCAGCTGTCTCCTTGATGAATTTTGTTTTTTAGTTGTAGTTACAAGCAACCCTCTTCAACCCATGTATTCATTCAATGAATATTTGCTGAGTGCCTTCCATGTACCAGGTTTGGGGATACAGTGGTGAAGGCCATAAGCTTGGGAGGGATACAGACAAGTTCTAATAAACGGTACCTACTTCACCTCTCTGTACCAGATGCAGTGCTGGTTGCCTTAAATACATGGGAAGGTGTTACTATCTCCACTGTACAATGAAGAAGCTGAGGCTCAAAGAAGTTCCAAAGCCAAGGTCATGCTGGACCGTGGAGGTGTCAATGGATGTGTCACGCCCAGAAGGTAAGTCATCTGACCATCTGACTTCCTGGGCACTGCCCTTTCTACTGTCAGGGGATCTTAACCTTGGGGCCAGGAACTTAAATGGAAAAAAAAATTATATCTATTTTCACTAATATTTAACATTTACATCTTTTATTTCATTAATATTTAATTGAAATTTAACATTTTCTTCAATTATGTGTGTAGGCAACAAACCACAGGAGCATTAGCAGTACCTAAGACTTCATTACCAGTAGAAATCACAGATATTTTCTTATTATACAGGTGTTGCCTATGTCTTGAAATATTGTTTATGCTCTTTACTACTTCAAAATTAGGGTAGTTATTAGGTCCACTGCTAGATCTCGTTATTTAATACAGCATTAGTTTTAAAAAGGCACATATATTGCTATATCATAAATTATTTTAATATTTTGACAAGTGTTTTGCAATTAGTTTCCTTTATAATACTCTGCCTTTATTTTATACCTTTAAAAGCATTGCTCTGCGAAAGGGTTCTTAGTCTTCCCAGAGCTGCCAAAGGGGTACGTGACACAAAAATGGGTCAGAGCCCAGAGGCAGCCCAGGCAAATCCAGACGCTGTGTCTTTGAGCAAAAAGCTAGGCTGGGATTTGAATAACTAAAATACAGATGAAGAGGAAAGGAAAGGAGCCCTCATTCCACCAGGGGACCCTTTCTCCCCTTTCCACCAATTTCCGTTTGGCACATGCCCTAAATGCTCTCCCTTACAGGTTCCAGCTGCACCTGACATATCGAGGGCCCGTCTGTGCCATGCACAGTGTCGGTGGATAAATGTGTCACCCTATGGGCAGACGGGCCGATGTCAGTCTCTGGCGTCCGAAGGCTGCACCCACTCCCGCTCCGGGACCGTGGTGAGTGACAGTCAACAAGTGGAAAGCGCCAGAATTCTCCACACACCAAAACCACGGATCCTTCGGTTTTTAACCGCCCCTCGCAGGTCGCCCTCTCTGCTCTCCGCTTGGACACTCAGAGAAGGAAGCAAAAGTCCCAAGACCCAGGTCCCAGACAAGGACGGCAAAAACTGCAGGTGTCTGGGGGTTGGGGAAAAAAAGTATGGGGCGCAGCGCAATGGGTCTGCGGAGTCTCAGCTGCGGAGGCAGAGATGGGCCAACAACGCCTCACTGGTGATCTCCGTCCCCGCCCTGTCCCCCTCCCCTGGCCGAGGGCCGGAGATCGGTTCCCAGATGCCTCTTACCCAGGGGTGAGCGGAGCCTTCCGCCACTGCGTTGGCGCAGCAAAAACTGCCGATCCCTTCTGGGGCTCAGGGCCTCTGCTAGGGACCCGCCCGCCCTCCGCGCCCTCCAGGCGGAGACTGGAGGCGGGGAGAGCGAGGCTCCCCCCGGAAAAAAGTTCTCGCCGCTGCCCCGCCCGGCGCCGCTGCCCAGGCACCATAACCAGTGCAGACTGAATAACCAGTGCCCCGGGGCTTTGAGTGCTCGCGGAGGACAGAGCCAGGAGCTGGGGTCCAGCCGTCCCAGGGAGCTGCCTGCCCGGCGGGTGAGCGGGCAGGGCAGATTAGCCCCTAACCCCTGGAGCGCGGCCCCGCGGGCTCACGCGCACAAGCAGAGGACACGGAGGCCACCTGACGGTCCCGCCCCTGGGTGCCAACAGCTTTGCATAATCTGGACAGCCAAAGGTGGAGGTGGGGCGCTGTGGAGAGAGGCCCTGGCAGTTTGCATTGGGTCCGCCAGGGTGCTCTGGGCTTCTCACCAGGTTCCCACGACTTCCCAGAAAGACAGCTATTCCCACGCTCATGTCACAGACGAGGTGACTGAGGCTCAGAGAAGCTCAGTGACTTGCCCTGGTGAGCGCTAGCGCTACCCTCGAAGCGCGCAGGCTGAGGTCAGCTGGCTTTCAGCCATTGGCCTCCACACACTGTCCCATCCCATTTTCATGACCGGACATTTTCAATTGACTGTTCTTTCTAGGAGTGTGCAAAGTGTAGGTCAGTGGTTCTCCACCATATCAGATCCAGCAGCCCCTTTTTATAATAAATACAGGGTGTTCCGAAAGTCTTGCTGCAATTTTAAGCTTTAATAACCTCAGAAGTGCAAGTGCTGCAAGCTTTCAAAAAAAAAAAAAACCTTCGAAAGTATATTTACATTTTTTACACTTTTATTTGGCTTTGTGAATTTAGAGTAATTATTTTTAATTGTTTCAATCGACACTTTCTATCTTCAGAGGGGCCGATTGCATCTATGATAAAATCACCAGAAACACCATAGTTACAAATGCAAATTGTAGACTCTTATTGGCAACTGATTCCACCTGCAGCATTGTTTCTGTGACATGATTTTCTGAAACGGTGAATAATTCTGAAGCTCCAAAAAAAAAAAAATGAAGTATAATCATCTCAATTTTTTCCAATAAATCTGTTCCGGGAAATTTTGGTGTATTAAAACCATGCAAAAATGCTTGATATTTATAATTATCTGAGCTATTACAGAACCTAATTTATTTTACCAAAAAAAAAATGGTTTTTTGCATACTTGAATGTTGGAGCAAACAGTGGGGCACCAGAAATTGTGCAGGTCTCTGGACAGTTCATTGTTGTATGGCACTGTTCACATAGCACAGGAGGTTGGCATCCCTGGTTCCCACTCTCTATATGCCAATAGATTGTGTCCCAAAATTTTCACAAATAAAATTGTCCCCCCCTATATTTCCAAAATTCCTCACCTGACCTCCCAGGCCCACCACACTCCTCATCCCAGTTAAGAAGCCCCAGTTTATACAGGAAGGGTACGGATAAGCAGGAATCACAGGAAATGTGCCAACACTTGCTAGGTGGTTTTAGGTTGGTGGCTATGGAATCAGATTCAGAGTTAAGAAATATGTCCTGAGCAAATCCCACATCCTGGGGGCCTCACATGTATTTATTCTATCATCTCACCCAAGACCCCTCCTTCCACTGCAAAAGAGAACACATCAAAGGGGAGCAGAGGTTATAACTTGCCCATCAGACAAGAAGGGGACTGAGAGTTACTCACTGACTTATGCAGTCATTCTTTCATCCGACGGATATTCACTGAGTCCTTGCCCAGCACATGTCAAGCAAGTCCCATACCTGCTGTCTGGGCATGCACTGTTAAAAATTCAGACTTGGGGCCGGGCGTGGTGGCTCACGCCTGTAATCCTAGCACTCTGGGAGGCCGAGGTGGGCGGATCGTTTGAGCTCAGGAGTTCAAGACCAGCCTGAGCAAGAGCGAGACCCCATCTCTACTAAAAATAGAAAGAAATTATATGGACAGCTAAAATATATATATATATATATATATATATACATAGAAAAAATTAGCCGGGCATGGTGGTGCATGCCTGTAGTCCCAGCTACTCGGGAGGCTGAGACAGGAGGATCGCTTGAGCCCAGGAGTTTGAGGTTGCTGTGAGCTAGGCTGACGCCACAGCACTCACTCTAGCCTGGGCAACAGAGTGAGACTGTCTCAAAAAAAAAAAAAAAAAAAAAAAAATTCAGACTTGATTCCTACCCATGTGATGTTTGCAGAAAAGTGAAAGTACACTCAGGGAGATGGGAAACTAGGAGAAGCATGTTCAAGTGTGAGAAGAGGAAGTGATAGGAGGGGCTGGCACTAAAAGGAACGCACCCCGATTCAAGAACATCCACAAGAAGGGAAAGCAAACTGACAAGGCTCTGGGAAGACACATAGGCACATGAGCAGGAATGGGTGGGAACAGAGAAAGGGAGCCTTAATAACACAGGAAAGGGAAGGGACAGGAGAAAGAGCAGGGCAAAGAAGCTGATCCTATCGGCATGCAGCTTTAACTAGTACTGTCCTCTTTGCTCATTCAGCAAGCCCCACCTTCATCCCTTCCCTGCCAAAAATGCTTCCCTACGTGAATCAGTAGCTAGAGAAGCAGCTCACACACACACACACACACACACACACACACACTCCACCTGGCAAAACCTCCCTAGCTGGGACAGTAAGCCAGTAACACAGCTTCTGCTGAGCTGCAGTGAGACTTGTGCAAGAGCTGGGGATGAGTTCCTGCTATGCACTGAGAACACATGGTGTTCATCCTGCCAGACCACCTGGCAGTCTCAGAACAGAAGGAGGTGGGTAGACAGGACAATTATGTTTTATGCCTGGTTTTTAAAGGAAGCCCCAACACCTCCCAAATATGCTGTTTTCCTCACGGCCAACCTGCTTGTCAAATAATAACTAAAATTGCTATCGGGCTACAGGATAGCTCAAGTTTCCTCGATTGTGTCATTGAAGATCAAGTTGTTTTTCAGACAAGAAGCACTACTGTATATGGAGGTGCTTCACAAACTACAAAGCTTTCTATCTCAATCAACATTCTTGGTTGCAAGCAAGAAGCCAGCTCTGGAGCCCTTAAGTAGAAAAGGAGTATTAAAATGCTCTCAGGGGTGTCACAGAATCATCAAAATGGTGGAGTAATGATGGCAGGAGACATGAATAGGAATCAGGGTGGCCCTGGAGAATCAAAAAGCAGTAAGTACCACACCATCTTTTAGCAGGAACAGGCTGGCTGCCCCCAAGATACTCCTATATCATCACAAATCACTCTAGAGTGAATGACACAAATATAAAGAGAATCAGAATTCAATTCTCAGTGGAAGTGTGAGTTGACCAACTGTATGACAAAGGCCAGCATCACAGCTGTCAAAGCTGGGAGAGACATACTTGACCCCTCTGACTTCCACCAGAACTATTATGATGAGTGTCCCCCCAAAATGGGGAAGGAGTTGAATACCAAGAAGGTGGGTGAGTGGAAGATGTCTACTATAGGCTCCATATATATAAAGTCTTCGTATCATATGTTGTTTTCTGCATATATAAGCAAGGTAATATGATAGTGAAAAATCCTCAGTCCTAGAGCCACAAAGGGTTCTGTTAAATATATGTATATTAGCAGTGTGTGGCTCAGGCAGCTTGACTTTCCATCCAGAGGGATCTCCTAGGATGTAAGAAAACTACTGGATCTCGAATTGTCTTTTGGGCAGTTCTTTTACCTGAATTTCCTCATCTATAAAATAGAGATAAAATCTGTCCTCCTACCACAAGGGTATGCTAGAAGAATAAACATTGTGCCTCTTGAGCCATAAGTACCTCAGAGTATGTGGGACTATGAAGACCAAAAGTTACCTTTGTGTTTGCAATCACTACTCTCAAAGAGAAGGTACCAGTTTGCCTCAGTTAACTGCATCTATAAAATGAGTATTTTGAAAAGTATTTCCTTCATAGGATCCCTATGAAGATGAAATGAGTTAATATATAAAAAGTGACTGCTACTATAGCTGGCATAGAATAAGTATTCAGTTAACAGTAGGTGCTAATATTATAGTTATTGTAGTTATCATGTTATTGCTATGGTTTAAATGTTTGTCTCCTCCAAAACTCATGTTGACAATTTATTGCCATTGTAATAGTATTAAGAGGTGGGACATTTGGGAGGTGATTAGGTCATGAGGGCTCCACCCTCATGAGTGGGATTGGTGCCATTACAAAAGAATGAGTTCCTCCCCCTCTCGCTCTGTGTCAGGAATGGAAAAACAAACACCACATGTTCTCACTAGTAAGTGGGAGATAAACAATGGGTACACATATTCATAAAGTGGTGTAAAGGACATTGGAAAGTAAGAAGTGGGGAGGGTGGGGGGGGATGAGTGATAAAAACTTACCTGTTGGGTACAGTGTGCACTATTCTGGTGACAAGCACACTAAAAGACCTATTAGCATTATACAATTCATCCATGTAACAAGAACACTTGTACCCCCTTATATTAAATATTTTGAAATAAAAATTATAAAAAATAAGAAAAACAATGGAAAAATAATAAGAAAAATCAATGAGACCAAAAGTTGATTCTTTGAAAAGATCAACAAAACTGAAAAATCTTTAGTGAGGAGAAACTATAGGAAAAAAAAAGAAAGAGAACACTCAAATCACTAAAATCAGAAATTAAAGTGGAGACATTACTACCAATTATACAAAAATAAAAACAATTATAAGAGAGTACTGTAAACAACTGTACACCAACAAATTGGACAATCTAGATGAAATGGACAAATTTCTAGAAATACAAAACCTACCAAGACTAAATCACTAAAAAACAGAAAATATGAATAGACTGATAACAAGTAAGGAGATTAAATAAGTAATTAAAAATCTCCCCAGAAAGAAAAGCCCTGGACTTGATGGTTTCCTGTATGAATTCTACCAAACATTTAAATAAGAAATAACTCCAATCCTTCTCAAACTTTTCCAAAAAATTTAACAGGAAAGAATACTTCCTAACTGATTCTATGAGGGCAGCATTACCCTAACACCAAAACCAGACAAAGACACCACAAGGAAAGGAAACTACAGACCAATATCCCTTATGAAAATTGATGTAAAAATCCTTAACAGAATGTTAGCAAACTGAATTCAGCAGCATATTATAACAAAGAATTATGTGCTGTGACTAAGTGGGTTATTCCTGGAGTGGATGATTTAACATACAAAACTCAATGTAATACACCAAATTAACAGAATGAAGGAAAAAAGCCACATGATAATCTCAACTGATGCAGAAAAAACATTTGACAAAATTCAGCATCCTTTTATAATAAAAACCACTCAATAAACTAGAACTAGAAAGAAAACTACCTCAGTATAATAAAAGCCATATATGAAAAACCCACAGCAAACATACTCAATGGTGAAAGACTGAAAACTTTCTCTCTAATATCAGAAGCAAGGCAAGGATGCCCACTTTCACTATTTCTATTCAACATAATAGTGGAAGTTCTAGTCAGAGCAATTAGGCAAGAGAAAGAAATAAGAACAACCAAATTGGAAAGGAAGAAGTAAAATGATCTCTGTTTGCAGATTATATAATCTTATATGTAGAAAATCATAAAGATTCCACACAAAAAAAAACCCTATTAGAACTAATAAATGAATTCAGCAATGTAGCAGGATAAAAAGTCAACACAAAAATCAGTTGCATTTCTATACACTAACAATGAATAATCTGAAAAGGATATTACAAAAACAATTTCATTTATAATAGCATCAAAAATAATAAAATCCTTAGAAATTAATCAAGGGAGGAAAAGACCTGTACCTTGAAAACTACAAAACATTAGTGAAATGAATTAAAGAAGACATAAATAAATGGAAACACATTCCATGTTCACAGTTCGGCAGACTTAATTTTGCTAAGATGTCAATACAACCCAAAGTGATCCACAGATTTAATACTATCCCTATCAAAATCCCAATGATATTTTTTGCAAAATAAAAAAACTGATCCTAAAATTTATATATCTTCTCAAGGAACCCCAATTAACCAACCAATCTTGAAAAAGAAGAACAAAGTTGGAGGTCTCACACTTCCTGATTTTAAAACTTACCATAAAGCTGTGATAATCTAAAGTGTGGTACTGGCATAAAGACAGACATATAGACCCATGGAATAGAGGGCCAAGAAATAAATCCTTGCATAATAGTCAAATGATTTTTGACAAGGGTGTCAAAACCATTTAATGGGAAAAGAATAGTCTTTTAACAAATGGTGCTAGGAAAACTGGATTATGCAAAAGAATGAAGTTGGACCCTTCCCTAACCCTATATGTAAAAATTAAATCAAATGTATCAAAGACATAAATGTAAACCTTAGAAGAAAACATAGAGAGAAATCTTCGCAACATTGGATTTGGCAATGATTTCTTAGATATGACACCAAAAGTGTAGGCAAGCAAAGACAAATTGAACTTCATGAAAACTTAAAAATTTTGTGCATCAGAAGAAAGTGTCAACAGACTAGAAAGCAACACACAGAATGACATAATATTTGCAAAAATATTTGCAAATCCTATACCTGATAAGGTATTAACATACAGAATATATAGAGACCTCCTCAAACTTAACAAAAACAACAGAAAAAGATTTTTTAAATGGGCAAAAGACTAGACAAAGATATGCAAATGGAAAATAAGCAATGAAAGATGCTCAACATCACTAACCATTAGGGAAATGCAAATCAAAACTACAATGAGTACCACTTCACCCCAATTAGGTTGGCTACTACCAAAACTGAAAAGAGGCCGGGCACGGTGGCTCATGCCTGTAATCCTAGCACACTGTGAGGCCGAGGCAGGAGGATTGCTCAAGGTCAGGAGTTCGAGACCAGTCTGAGCAAGAGCGAGACCCCATCTCTACTAAAAATAGAAAGAAATTATCTGGACAACTAAAATATATATAGAAAAAATTAGCTGGGCAGGGTGGCACATACCTGTAGTCCCACCTACTTGGGAGGCTGAGGCAGTAGGATCGCTTGAGCCCAGGAGTTTGAGGTTGCTGTGAGCTAGGCTGATGCCACGGCACTCTAGCCCGGGCAACAGAGCGAGACTCTGTCTCAAAAAAAAAAAAAAATGAAAAGAAAAGAACAAGTGTTGGCAAGGATGTAGAGAAATTGGAACCCTTGTGCACCATTGGTGGGGATGTAAAATGGTGCAGCTGCTGTCGAAAACAATATGGCAGTTTCTCCAAAAATTAAAAATAGAATTACCATATGATACAGTAATTCCACCTCTGGATATATACCCAGAAGAATTGAAAGAAGAATCCCAAAAAGATATTTGTATACCCATGTTTATAGCAGCATTATTCACAATAGGTAGAACACGGAATCAACCCAAGTGTCCATCGACAGATGAGTGGATTTTATAAGATGAAAAGAGTTATGGAGATGGATAGTGGTGATGGTTGCAACAACATTATGAATGTATTTAATACCACTGAATTGTACACATAAAATAGTTAAAATGCTAAATTTTATGTTATATGTATTTTACCGTAATAATAAAAGTTGAATCTGAGAGTGGGAGTGATAGTCACAAGAGATGAAGCAAAAACTGGAGGAGGCCCCGATCTATCTTCAGACTCCTTCAGGCAAATGAATACATGCTGTTGTTCCTTCTGCCTCAAGAGTGAGAGCTAGTGAGTGGGAGGCCTCCTTTGGAGTTGACATTTGGTTGCTTTTCAGTGTCGATCCCTTCAAGATTCTTTCTTCCCAAACCTGCCTCATCCTAGCGGTGAGTCCCTTAATCCTAGTCTCTACTCCCTTGGTCCTTTATGTCATGGTTACTTATTATTCTCTCTAATAAAGCTATGTATAATGTAATAAATTGTGTCTCTCCAAGGAAAATATAAACCCATTTCAGTCCATAGGAACTGTGTCATCTTCATCTTCTTGGAGCCAGGGCTTAGCATGTCTTTTACCTGATTAAAGTATGTTGGGCTCCATGAAACAGTTCCTAGAGAGTAGGAATGTAAGTGCCAGACAGGAGCTAAAACAGGCTACCTCAAAGGACTGTTAAAAATCCAACAAATTGGCCGGGCGAGGTGGCTCACGCCTGTAATCCTAGCACTCTGGGAGGCCGAGGCGGGTGGATCGCTCAAGGTCAGGAGTTCGAGACCAGCCTGAGCAAGAGCGAGACCCCGTCTCTACTAAAAATAGAAAGAAATTATCTGGCCAACTAAAATATATATAGAAAAAAATTAGCCGTGCATGGTGGCGCATGCCTGTAGTCCCAGCTACTCGGGAGGCTGAGGCAGTAGGATCACTTAAGCCCAGGAGTTTGAGGTTGCTGTGAGCTAGGCTGACGCCACGGCACTCACTCTAGCCAGGGCAACAAAGCGACACTCTGTCTCAAAAAAAAAAAAAAAAAAAAAAAATCCAACAAATTCATAACTCACCTTTGATAAGTACCTGAAGGGCTAGTATTCAAGGAGAAACTCATGAGTAGGGGGATGTATGGAGATCTAAGTCCTTCCTGACCCCTGGAGCAGTAGAAGTTCTTCTACTAGTTCATCTATCTCTCCCCCATGCATGTTTTGAACAAGGAAAAGTAAGTCTAGAAAGGAGGTCCTGAGTGGCTGTGAAGTTGCATCCTTGAGGTCCTGGCCAGTGAGCGTGTCCCTGGAGGGCCTGGGGACTCCCATAGTTCCAGATGAAGCATTAAGAATGGAGGGCTCTTGGCCTGATTTTGGTAATGCTGTTATACAGGGCCATTGACATAACCCTGAAAAACTTGCTGAAGCCCAAAAAGAGACGCAAATGAGTGAAAGCAACCAGAGTCTCCTCCTGCCAGTCAATAACGTGGACGCTGGGGCCACCAACCTCAAGATCCAGGGAGGCCCCTACCGAAAGTATTTCTCTAGGAAATGTCACTTAAGGCTTCTTTGTTTCCTCTCAACTACCCTTTACTTTTCTCCCTCTTTCTTACTCCCATTCTCTTTCTCAATGATTTCTCACCTTTCCCTCCCAGGAACCTCTACTACAACCCCATGCCGAAAATATAGTCAGCCTTGTCAATCAGGGGAGGAGTTATGGTAAAAATCAGATAACAAAACTTTATTCCCTGTGTGACCTGCACTGCACATTTGAAATCCAGTCATTTCATGGATAACCAGTATCCAGCTATGATCCAGGAGATAGGAAGCCTAAATTGTTTTCATTTTTGGGAAGAAGAAACTCAAAGCCATGTTGAAGGGTGTGTTACATACACAGATGATAGGATAGCAAGATTACGGCACTGTGTTATTCCAGGTACTAACTGGGGTCACTGCATATGTCTACTCACAGTTATAATGGAGCAAGGGAGTACAGGAGGAAGTTGGTGAATCGCCTGAGTTCTGCACACATTCCTGCCTGCCCCACTGTGCAGATGCAGCTTCCCTGCCCTGCTAGCTGATGATCAGCTACTCCTGCTAGCACAGCAACTCCTCTCGTGCCTGCAGGTCCCTGGACACAAAGGTGCAAAGTGCCCTGTCAGCAGCCACAACTTATAGTTCAAATGGGACCTTTATTATGTCCCTGGCAACAGTGTGTTCCCTTTGGGGATCAGGACCTCCAACCATGCAGAGCCCAGAGTTGCAGGGAAAGAAAGCACAAAATCCCCCAGTGGGTCATTGGGAATGATGGTAAGTGGGTCATTGGAAATGATGGTAAGTAGGACCACTCCTGCTTCCACCCCTTGGTTTCCAGGCCCTTGTATCCTTCCTACTGGGGACACAGCACTACATAGAGGTGACATAGCACCATATATCACTGACTTTATAAATGCACCATATCCTGAAAGATGGAACTCCATCCTTTCACATTCTCTCTCAGAGTTGTGACTTTAGATCATTCCAACAATATATAAGGCCAGTTACCTCTGGGTATTCATGTCACAACCAGAGAATCCCATGGTCGTGACCCACTCCCACACCTCCTTCACTTGAAGTGGATCGCCTGGTTGGATGCTCTGCTATATGGGATTCATACCTATGGATCAGGTATTCCCTAAGCCTCCAGATAGAAGTGCTGGCTGAGGCTCTGTGGACAGGAAAACCACACAATAATATTCATTTGCTGTTTGCCTTAGAGTTATGTTAGCTCTCTCACCTTCTATCATAATATAGTCTGAGAGATCTGGACCTCTTGGGTTATTCAAGAGAATATCACACTAATCCGTGACACTGAGATGACATCAAGTTGATTGGACAGGACCAGCCAGCATGGGGAAGTATGCTGGAGGCCTTGATAAGATACATGCATTTCAGAGGATGGGAGATAAACCCTAGGAAAACTCCAGAACAGGCCATTTCAGTGACATTTTTAGAGGTCCAGTGGTTGGAGGTGTTCTGAAATATCCCCTTCTAAAGTAAAAGGCAAATTGCCGCATCTTCTAACCCTATCATCAAGAAGAAAGACAGTGCCTTATAGGCCTCTTTGTGTTCTGGAGGCAACACATTCCACCCCAGGGATATTTTTATGGCCCATATACTAGATGACACAGAAAGCTGCCAGCTTTGAGTGGGGCTGGAACAGGACAGGGTGTTGCAGCTGGTCCAAGCCACAGTGCAGTCAGCCCTGCTGACAGAGGCCCATGGTGTTGGAGGTGGGAGTGGTGGGGAAAATGCAGTATGACCACTGACTGGGTCCGCAGGCTCACTGGGCCCATTGTAAGCTGGACTTTATCCAGAACCCCATTTTTACCTCGTACCCATAGGGAGTGCCCCAGAGGCTCCCACTCTAACAGGAAGGCCATGATGCTTCTTTGAGTCTCTTGGTATCAGTGCAACTCAGACCCTTTGTCCAATAGTCCTAGAAATGTCTGATTATTCCCCCTTTCCCAGTATATGGTCACCCAAGTAAATGGCCATAGGTCCCTTGAGGAGACTGGGGAAATCGTCATGGCATGTATTTGCCATAGTGTTGCGGGGTTCCTCCTCCAGCCACCTCTTCAGACAATGGGTTCCAGATCTGGAAATTGACTCAAGTCTGGGAACTGAGCAAGAGATTGTGGCTTTTTATTGAAATGATTGCTCTCAGACTCTTGCTCCTGCAATTTTGCTTTTTAAAAAAAAAAAAAATAGAGCAGGGATCAGCAAATAATGGCCCATGAGCCAAATCCAGTCAACCACCTGTTTTTGTAAATGAAGTTTTACTGAAACACAGCTACACTGGTTTGTTTATACACTGTCTATGACTGCTTTTGTGCCACAGCAACTGAGCTGAGCAGCTGCAACAGAGAGCATATGACTCACAAAGCCTAAAATATTTACAATCTGCCCTGTTACCTAAGAAGTTTGTTGACCCTTCTTATATATAGATGCTAAGCAGCGCCCCTGTTGACTGTCTGCTTATCTTGGCCCTAAGTGCAAAATAGACACCATGCTCCATAGACCATTTCCACAACTTCCCTCCCCCTGCTGGTAAAGCCCATGACTGCTCCTCAACCCTGTCTTTTGTTAGGGACCTCTCGCCTGGCCTCAGGCAGTTAAGCACAACCTCCTGGCCTCCGTCATGCCCATAGATGCTGACCAGCTCAGTTTGTGACCATGCTCCTACCATCAGCCCCGGCCTGCAGAACTCCATAGCGATGGTGTCTTTCTCACCAGAGCACTTTGATGGCCAGGTGGATGGTGTGTCCTGTGTGCCCTCTTCATGGGACATGGTGGGTCTTTTGGCCCTACCTAATATAGCCCTCCCAACATGCCCACTTCCTTCAGCCTCTTTATTCTTTACTGTCTGCCTGAGTGAAGAAGAGAAGGAAGGTTGGGGGGAAGCAACCTAAACTGCTGAGCAGAGCTTCAGCAAAGCCAATGGGGAGTTCTTGAACAAAAGTCAACCATCAGAGAAGCCCCAAGTCTCCCAGGAGCGGACCTGCCTTAGTATCCCTGCCATGCTCAACCATCTCTAGGAGCAGCCTGTAGGAAGTGCGCCCCAGTGCAGGCGCAGACGGGGCTCAGAGCACAGTGCTGGGGCCCTTGGCAGTCATGCTCCCTGCGGCTGGAGGTGAGTGAGGCATATATCCACATGGCCACCAGAGGAGCTCAGAACAAAGACTAGGGTGGGTGTGACACAGCCAGCTTTAAATGCCAGTCTGCATCTTTAATAACAGGTCGGACTTGAAGGTGGTACAAGCTGCTGCTCAGAATGACACCTGTTTTGGGGTAGGGGAGGATGAGTCAGTAGAATGAGAGGACTCCCGGGCGGACTGCGGAGCGGCAAAGTGACTCGTGTGTGCCTCACCTCTTCTCTCCTTGCTATTATACTGTCAATCCAAACAGGAAAGGAGTACTTGCCCTCATGAGAAGCAATCTCTTCCTTGTTCCTCCGTTCTGGGATAGTGAATTTGTGGACCTCAGGATTCGTCATCTGAGGCCTGGGCTGGGAAGTGATTAGAGGCCAGAAACAACCCATCTGTGATGAGTACATTTGTCTGGGCGCTGCCACTACACCAAGAGCCATGGGATACAAGGCTTCCAATGTTAATGCTGGATGAGTCTTAGGGATCACCTCTGTCTGCACATTTTCCCCTGAGGGAATCTAACTTGCTCCAGTGAGAAACACCTGGCTTCTAGTTGCAGCTATGTTCTTTCCCCAAAGCTATAAAGGTACTGCAAAAGAGATGGAACTAACTAGTAGACTGCAGACCCAGAAATGCAGGCTCAGGAAGGCAATATTAAAGACAGCTGTCTCTACTTGGTAGTGGTGGCAAAATATCTCAGAATGGTCCTGCCTTATTGGGAACGTCCCAGCCATTCCGGAGTAGTCTGTTTCACCCAGAAGCTTCATCTTCCTTCTGTCTGCTTCAGCATCATTAGCAGCACAAGGGAAGGCCCCGGAGCCACACACATCTCACCCAGTTCCAGTCTCACTGTTGCTTGTATCTGTCCCTAAAGGTGTTGAGTTTTGGAGTCTGTCTAGAATTAAAGCAACCTTGCAGGAAAATCAAGAGCTCTGTGCATCCTTACCACTAGGCTCTCTCCTAATGGGCAAACTCAAGCCACCTTCACTTTTCTTCTTCCAATATTGTCAAACTGGATAAAGAGAATTAGCAGAACTAGGCACAATGGCTCACACCTGTAATCCCAGCAACTCAGGAGGCCAAGGCTGGAGGATCACTCGAGCCCAGGAGTTCAAGATCAGCCTGAAAAGCATAGCAAGACCCTATCTCTAAAAAAGTGAAGAAAAAATTACCTAGTTATGGTAGTGCACACCTGTAGTCCCAGCTACTCGAGAGACTGAGGCAAGAGGATCGCTTGAGCCTGGGAGCCGGAGGCTACAGTGAGCTATAATCATGCTACTGTACTCCAGCCTGGGCAACAGTGGGAGACCCTGTCTCTAAAAAAAAAAAAAAAAAAAAAAAAAAAATAGGAGAAAATTAGCAGATGAAGTGGTATCCACCCATAGGGTCTCTAGTTTATGAAAATATGAAAATTCCCCTGTGACGTGGTAGCTTTAAGTTTTTCCCAAAATCAAATCCCAGCCCCACCACTTACCTCTGTGTGATCCTGGGCAGTTACCCAAACTCAATGTGTCTCAGCTTCCTCATCTGTAAAATGGTAATAACAATAGCTACCTCCTAAGGTTGCTGCTATGAGATAACATGTATAAAACACTTGACACATAAAATAAATGCTCAACAGAGCTGGAGCTCTGAATTTTAGATTTGAGAATGAGCTGGAAGTAAATCTGGGATTAGAAATCCAGCCAGAGATGTGAACACTTTAAGAAAAGAAACTGGACAAAATAAGAGAAACACCCAACAAGCAATGAACACAGGTGTGTGGCTGAGAGCAGGATTGCATCTGCATGCTGGCCATTGATGTCTTCTTCCTTGAATTCCTGGATTAGCAGACATGGAAATACATAAACTCCAAAGTAGGATCCTTATAATTAAATTAAATAATGCATATTAAAACACTTTGAAAAAATGTAACATACTAGAGCACCTAATAGAAAATGATAATGTCAGATGCCGATGATAGTTGCAATAAATAGAGACATGTTAAGGTTAACTTGTAAATGGGAGAAGCAGGGGACAGGAGGATGATACAGTACAAATGTTTGTGGAAATGTGGAAAACATAAATCTTAGCCCAGTAATCAAATCCCATAGGAACCCAAGAAAAGTCCAGCACCCAGGTCTCACAGAGCCTCATACAAGAAAATTTTTCAGGACCCAAGGTGTTGAGGAGTCTGATTACTTTGTCCCCTTTCCGAAGTATAAGTTCATGGATCCCTACTCATCCCCACTTAACACCCACTTGCTCTCTGTCTGCATCTGTGTGTTCTCACTTCTCCTGCAATAAAGTGCTGATTCTCTCTGAGTATTCTGGTGCACATTCCCAAGGCAGTGAATGATTACTGAGCCAATAAGATTCTCTATAGTCCCCATCCAGGCAGTTTCTCCAGTCGCTGATTAGCCCATGGCTTGGCTGCCCTAGGATCAGGTGCCCACCCTAGATCCAATCAGCTAAGGCCCGACATCACAGGGTCAGATGAACAAAAACAGAATTCCCAGGCCCTTTTCTCACAAGCAAGATCTTTGAACTGGAATGTTTTTCTTAAAAGAGGATTCTGAGCATGGTTGATGATGATGATAGATTAAGTGACCATGACACAAAAACTTCATGCCTAACATCAAACTAGAAGATGCAAAAAGTTTTTTTAAAAAAGTTGTTTTAAATGCTATCAAAAGTTTTAGATATATTGCTTTCAAGCATCTCATTGTTTAAACAAAAAGTCAGACCATACAGAAAATCATGGCTTACCTAGAAAGCTGCAGTTAAAAGGCCTATCAAGCCAATCCAGACGATACTAGACTTTGTAGAACAAGGGGAGCAAAGAGTACCACAAGATGGCAGTATTATCCCATCTGTGCTCTATCTGGGCGTTAACTCCGAGAGGTGCTCATCTAGTGAGCCTGCTCTCAAACTGCCCACCTCTTCCCTGAAGCTGTTTTTAAGAGTGCCGAACAGCTCCTAGTTGATGGAGAAGTATAAATCTAAATAGTAGATGTAGCATCTATTTTTGTAACCTCAAGTTCACTCAGTATCTCCAAGCACATTTGGTTCCCAAGATCTTGAGACTGGTTATTTATTTTTTAGCCTAATAAAATATGTAATTAGGCATGGAAGCAGTAGCTTGGATTATTCAAGGATTATAGGCTATTTAGCTATGTATGAATTACAGAAATTCAATTTTTTTATTGTAATATTCCTTATTTGGCATTTATGTAATCCAGTTTTTTACTATAACTATTTTTAATCTATGCGTCTCTCTCTCTCCCCTACAAGATTCAACTCAATCCCAAAATATATACTGAAAAACAACTGTGAATATAAATTTTATGTGTCAACTTTGCTAGGCCATGTTACCCAGATATTTAGTCAAACACCAGTCTAGATGTTGCTGTGAAGGTACTTTTAAATGAGATTAAATATAAATTAGCGGACTTTGAGTGAAGTAGATTACCCTCCATAATGGCGGGGGAGTCATCCAACCAGTTGAACGCTGTAAGAGAAAAACACAGGTCCAGGACGAAGAGGGAATTCTGGCTCCAGACTGCCTTTGGACTCAAACTGCAACATCACCTCTTCCCTGGGTCTCCAGCCTGCTGGCATGCCCTGCAAATTTTAGACTTGCCAGCTCCCACAATCATGTAAGCTAATTCCTTAAAAATATCTCTCTGTGGAGAACCCTGACTAATACAACTATAGGCTAGGTGCTGCACCGTGGAATAAAAAGGTGATGAAGAAATATCTTTGATCTTATGTTGGGAAAATTCCCTGCCAAAACCAAGAACTGCCTCTGTAAGTAGAGGGCAAGCTCAGGAAGAGATAGATTACTCCAGGTTGTAAGTAGTCAAAGATTTATTCAGGGGAAACTTACATAGCAGGCAGTCTTAGGCAGCAGCAAGCAGATCTCTGCATTTGCAATATACACCTGTCTAACCTTTTATATCATGAAAATAAAAGGGAAAAGAAAAAAAATCACTAATGGCATATTAAGCCATCTGGTTGCTTTCTTAATTTATTTACCTTCTACTTACAGAGATTGTTTGGTTCCCTACAATCAACATACTTAAGAGGGGAGTTTCCAGGAAGTGGCAGTTATCTTGGCCCTCTGGTTACTGTGTCCTACAACTCACTTTGCAGTTACATGTCTAGTACACATTTTCACAACATCTTGAGAGACACATGAACACAAAACTAATACTGTGAGTGCTAAGGCAAATGTATTCTGAAAGTACTATGGGAACACAGAAAAAGAGAAATTATTTGGGTGGCAGGGAGAAAAACCATAAGAGATGACATTTGAAATGCAAAGAATTAATAGGTATCCAACAGGCAGACATCATAGGCAGAGGAAACCCCAGGAACAAAAATAAATGTGCAAAAAGGGGCCCTCATGTAGATATGTGAGTTCAAAGTACAGAGATACAACATCCAACATTTGAACTCTTACTATTTTGTTAAAGACTTTTTAAAAATTGTTGTGAAATTTCACAACCTTATGAAGCTAAAACTCTTATCCCAACTTTAGTTTCAGGAAGTGAGGAATACCGGGTTTAAGCAATTGGTCTAAGGTCCCAAATCAAGTAAGAATATGAACTAAAGCAGTCTGACTTCAGAGTCCTCAGTCCTCACCACTGTATTACTAAAGCCCTATATGCACCATCAAAGTGGAAGAAAGGAACCCTCAGGTTTATAGAAGTGTTTTTGTTTCTTAGTATTCCCTTGTACTTTTTAACTGTCTTTTCTGATGAATAAAAGTCAAACTTAAAAATAAGAGTGTAGATTACCCATACATTCTTGGAGTGATTTTCAGCCCCATCCTCAGGATTTGAACATTGCAATGATCCTGGAGCCGATTAGGAATATATTTATGGTCTAAACCAGAATTAACAGCTACCACCTTTCCTTCAGTTTACAATGAAGTAACAGTAGTGGGCGACTTTTTGCTACTTTTAACCTAAAAGTGGACTAGGTGGATTTCATTAATATATTATTCTTTACATGCTTACAAGCCTCCATTATTCAGGGTGTGTACATGAAGGATAAATTACCTTGACCTTCCACGTTGGTCTCAGGCTGTCCCTTTCTCTTTCTCTTTCTCAACTACCACCCGTCCACGCCAAATTTTACCCAAGATCTTCTCTTTGTCTTTCCTTTACATTATTTCTTTGGAATTTTGCATTAAACCCTTTTTAAATTACAGTCATTAGAACTGACTCCTCATTTCTCTCTTACTGGCTTTGAAAATAAAACCTGTCTTACTCAAATATTAATCTGAAGACTAAATGGCATCTGGCCACATACATGCAAACTGAGCTGAAACAGGAATAACTAGTAACAGAACAAATCTTAAATATCTGATAAATCTGAACAAACATAGATAGGAACTACCTTCATCCAAAAGAAAAATCTGGAAACTAAGTAACTTCTTAAAATATGTGCACAATGAGGATTGGAGGTTTAATGATTAAGAATCACTGCTTTGGAGCAGGGGTCACCAACCTATGGTGAGTTGTATAATTATTTCATTATATATAATAATAATAGAAATAAAGTGTACAGTAACTGTAATGTGCTTGAATCATCCTGAAACCATCCCCACCTCCACAGTTCATGGAAAAATTGTCTTCCATAAAAACGGTCCCTGGTGCCAAAAAGGTTGAGGACTGCTGCTTTGGAGGGTATTTTAGATAGACAAACAGACAGACAAACAGACAAAGGTTTCATCATATGAATCTGATGAAATCTAGACCCAATCTTGAGAAATACACACACACAAAATTCTGTGAGAAATTTATGAGAGCTCATGTCCCCTCCAAAAGTCATCCACAGAAGTCCCTCAAGGGTCCAAGAACTCCAAGGTTAAAAAAATTAAAAACCTGACCTAAATATTCTATTAGCTGGAAATTTCCATTACTTATAGCTATACACACAGGGTTCTTTTGAAGCACTTTCTACCAAACCACTAAAAGGAGTAGCTATTATTTTTATTCTCAAAGAATAGAGAAGAACTTTATGAAGTTGGGTTATTTCAACTACAATCTTTTCACACTTTCTATCACCCTTCTGAA
The DNA here is from genome assembly GCF_041146395.1 of Eulemur rufifrons. Lineage (NCBI taxonomy): Eukaryota > Metazoa > Chordata > Mammalia > Primates > Lemuridae > Eulemur > Eulemur rufifrons. Next base: position 46,689,364 of record NC_090984.1, read on the forward strand.
AGGAATTTCATGAGTGGATCCATAATTCTGTGACACAATAGATGGAGATTAACAGGAAGATGGACAGGAGAGGAGATCAAAAGAGTAGAATATTTGAAATAATGTACATAAAGGGGAGTATATGGTGCTATGTACAAAATGGTGCTTGATAAATGACATCAGATAATTCAGAGTTTTTTTATTAAATATGTAAAAAGTTCTCATTTTACAAGCTCAAAATCAGACAAATGTATGAGGGTACATAAAGTGGTATATTTATAAACCGTAACCACCCCAAAACTCACTCTAGACACAATCTATTAATATATTACATTCAAAGTCTGCATATTTATATAACACTTATTGCAAAATAAATACAAAATGAACTCCCATCATTTCAGTGCGGTACACATTTGATATAGTTTCAAAACAAAGGCAACTTTTTAGCTAAAACCCAGAAACTTCCTAAATACTTATTCACTATTTTGTACAAAAATACAGTATGACAAATTATAAGGGTTCCACTCAGGTTTAGTCAGTAAGATATGTTTCTGTTACTGAAATACAGCTAAAGTTTTAGATTTTAATTACCAAGATAACAGTACTTCTGATTCACAACTGACCTTAAAATAGTGGGTGTTAATATATATTCATTTGATGAAATTTTTAGAAGTCTTCAAAACTTAAATAATACAATTCTGAAAGTAGATGTGCCTTGCCATTCACTTAATAAACATGATTTATTTTAATACAGGTCACATAAGTTCAATTAACTAGCCAGAATTCTTTATCTCTTTCCTGCCTGCTAGGGTTCAGTCTTAAATCTGACTATATCAAAAGCAGCAGTTCAGAATTTATTTCATAAGGTTAATCCTAAGAGTTACTGGGTAGCTTTTAAACTATTTCACTGCTTATAAATATAAATCTTTAGATAGTCTATACCAGTGGGTCCTTATATCATCATTATCGGGGGAGCTCTTTAAAAAATACATGGGCTCCACATCATAAATTATGACCAAGAATCCAAAATGTCTGTATTTTTTTTTAAGTTTCCAGGTGATAATACTATGCAGCTTAGTGTGGGAAACCCTGACCTAAACCACTAGACCTGTGGTTCTCAACTTTTAAGGTAAATCAGAATCACTTGGGGAAATTTTAAAAACAAAAAAACAAAAACAAACAGAAAATCCAGATGTGCTTTAGTAAATTGAGAGTGGTATCCAGGAACCAGCATTTGCAACTATTGCAGTTGGTCCAAAACCACTCTGAAAAACAATGCCCTGCCTTTGTCAGATATATTATAAATGAGTACATTCAGCAATTTAGGTGATATTGTCCTGCAAGCCCTAGTATATCTTGCCTTAAGCAGTTTTGGCAAGTGTTTGAGGGCAACACCGAGCCTTTTCAAATAAAATATATTTAAATTCTTAAATACGAGGTCAAAGTAAATGAATTGTGAAGTCATAATTCATTCATTAAAGAAGGAAAAGGCTCTTTTGAACAAACTATTTAAATCTTTAAACAGACCAGTTCTTAACACTCAAATCTAATGCTTTCTCCATCATTAGCCTGATATGTGATCAGAGGTAGTGATTCCAGCTTACCAAAAATGTAATATGAGTTATGAAAGATACACATTCTAATTGTACACCTTCGCAGGTTCTGTACAGTCCCTATGTAGTGGGAGACCAGTTAGATATTAAGTAATACTAAAACATTGAATAATATGTTCTCAATTTTAAATTTCATATTTTCCTCACATAAGTTCCTACATAAAATATAAGGAAAAAATTCTAGAAAACACTAAAGATATCATGCTGCCTCTTTTCTGAAGCTATTTCCTAATTTTCCACCATTCCTACCATTTATCTATAAAGTGGGTAGTTGGTACGTACCATTCTACTTTATGAATTTTTTAAAAGCACAGAAACTATCTCAGTGTGTGATGACTATTACGAAGTATTATAAAAATATAAGCTCATCTGAGCATGTGATAGCTCCACCACCCCCATCAAACTTTAGGAACACATGTAATCTATTTTGAACCCAAAAGCTACAGAAGCAGCAACACCACCACTAAGAAGCAGAGCGAGTGCATGGTTAGTAGAATCTATCTGGCATCCTGCTTACCTAAATTATGTCTAAAGTGCCGTTATATTCTGTGCATGCACTTTTCCATTATGTTCCTCACAAAAGCTTACACTACCTCTTTTGCAGGGGCATATGTGATTAAATAGTTCTCATACCTTCTTTACTGAGCAATGAGAAGGCAATTACCAAAATCAGCATTGTATTGCCAGAAAGGCAAGTCACTTCATAAAATAAGAAATGGAAACTTTGAAATCTACGTTCATTAAGAAGCTAAAAAATTTATACTAATTTTTAACCACTGGAATCTAGACTCATAACAAACCATTTTCCAGTTTATAAATGATTCAAGGCAAAAATAATGAATTTTAAAATTGAACATAAGTTGAAAAAATTACATAAAAATATCAAAACCAAGTGACATTATGCAAGCTACTTAGAAAGACTTTCTCATGGCTGAAATGAAGACATGGAGACACAGCAATCATGGTATAAGGCACTACCTCAATTTCAGTCTACACATAAGTCATCTTAATCCAAATATGGGATAGGGAAAGAAAACACACAAGCACAACTTTTCATGTCCTTTTAGCTGGTCTGGCAGTTAACTGTTTTTCTCTTTCAAATTCCTTCTCTCGTTGCTGCTCCCTTTCCAACTCTTCTTTTTGCCTCTTCTGCTGCAGTTTAAGTGCTCTTTTCTGTGTCAAAAAAATTTAAAACCATGAAAACAATCGAGGGTTACAGATTATGACCTAATTTAAAAATAATAGTACTTTGATTTGAGGTAATCAATACATATTAATAAATTTAATATTTAACATTTAAATTTGTTTGGAGTAATTTAAAGGTCCCTTTTATTCAAAAAAGAGTTGTTACTCTAAGCTCTTATTAAACAAGAACTGCAGAAAATATCCAGAGAATATGAGCTACCAGCACAGCTACTAGTAAAGATCAGAGAGGGGTTCAAAAACATGACATTTTTTAAAAGAAAACAATGTATCATAAATTAAGTACGCTATTGTATATGGAGGTATAAAAAGTCAAAAAATAAATACTGAAGAAAAACAATAAACCTCTACTTTTGTAAAGAACATAAAACAATTTTCAACTCACTTTTAACTTTGATGTCTTTTCATGAAGCATCAGCATCTCTTTTCTTATATTCACCAATTTGGCATGATAGTGTTTAGCCTCAGTGAACTTGACGTGGAAAAAAAAATGAAGAGTCAAGTTAAAGTAGACTGAAATATCAAAATGGATAAGTAAGTCAATGCCTATATTGTTCATTCTTCCTAAATTGGTCAAACTTTTTTAGAGTCTTAATTACCTCCACATTTTAATTCCAAAATAAAAATTTCATTTAGGCCATGAGCAGCATTTTAAAAACATTTGATTCAGTTCAGATTGACAAAAAAGAGTTACTAAACATAAAATAGACATTTATATTAAATTAGGTACAGACAACACTTTGCTTTAAAAATATGCAATATAATCCTAAAATTTCAGTAAGACTATCCAATAATGTTTATTAGTTTCATTTAAGAAAAGTAAAACACTCTCTACTGCCTTTACAAGGGAGAGAGAATGAGCCAAGGTACATGGGACAGTTTAAGTAAAGTACCCATCAGGAAAACCCAAGCTGTGGCTAGAGAGCCCTGAGAGGACTGTGGACAAGCTCAGTTCTACTCCTTGGGCTTCTGAAGTCAGACTGAATAGAACAACCTCCATGAGGACACTTTGCTTCACAAGGAATCATAAGTACAGTCTTTACATCTCAGCCAGTCTGCACAGCCTAAAATAAAGTTTCATGTCAGGAGAAGATGGGAGGATGATCCAGGCCTAGAGAAGTATGAGAGAAGAGGGAAAGAGTACCTTATTTTCAGACAAAGTAACAGAAACAGAAGAAATAAGAAATGTGCCAGTAGAGAGATTTGCAACCTTTATATGGCTGTAAGCAAAGTCACAGTCTGGGCCAGGGATGGTGGCTCACACCTGTAATCCTAGCACTTTGGGAGAACAGTGCAGAAGGACTGCTTGAGCCCAGGAGTTCGAGACCAACCTGGGCAACATAGCTAATAGAAAAATTAGCCAGGTGTGGTGGCGCACACCTGTAGTTCCAACTACTTGGGAGGCTAAGGCAGGAAGATCACTTGAGCCCAGGAGTTTGAGGTTATAGTGAGCTATGATGACACCACTGCACTCTAGCTTTGGCAACAGAGCAAGACCCTGTCTCAAAAAAAAAGAAAAAGAAAAAGAAAAGAAAAGAAAGTCAAAGTCATAGTTTGATGAGTTCTAGAACTTACAGACCTTCTTTGTATTTCTCTGGGCCTTCCAGTTTTCAGTTCCTAGATGCTAATCAAAACCATTCTTGGCTGAGTGAAGAAAACAAGAGGAAGAATTCTTTCTGCCCCTTCAGACTGAAGCAACAGTTATTACATCTGCTTGGTTCATTCATTCATTCAACAAACATTCCTTCTACTGCAATGTGAACTCAGTGGAGAACACAAAAGTAGGTCAGTGTAGCCTTGCCCACCTCCTTCACAAGAAGTCAGGAACTACTAGGCAGAAGACTGTGTTTACTACCACAGGCCTCTGTCTAATGCTAGAGAACATGGACTTTGTTTTTGACTGTTATAAAAGGAAAACATTAGTAAGCCACCATTGTTCAATGAAAAGTCCATTTTTTGAAGTATATATGAAAGGCTACAAAATCATGCAAACCAAGCTATTCTTAATGTGCAAGGGAAAAAGAAAGGTAGCAACAAGTTCCTTATTTTTGTTAATTCCCTGTTTCTTAAGAGTATCAGTTCCTCTCATGAAAAAGATATAGAGTTTCTAATGAAATTGAACCATTCAACTATTTATATTGAAAAATATAACTGATCATTCTCAAAGTGTCCTTTCAGCCTATGGTGCTAATTTATTATAGCATTATTATGCCATACAATTAAATAAAATGGCAATTTAAGAAATCATGTCATTGGTAAAGAGAAATCCACTTTCCTTAAAGGAAAAAATAGTACCTCAAAGGTTCCTTACTTTCAGTTCTCTTTTCTGTCTTTAATTATGAACAGATCTATTCCAGACTCATAAATAAGTTCAATTTCCTATTACAAATTCAACATTTGAAAGATAACAATTCAAGACAATGAAAGTTCTAGTAAGCAAATCAAGATTTCCTGTTAAAAAGGATTCTCAGTTTCATTTAAGACAAATAAAGCACTCTCTATTGCTGCTACAAGGGAACCAAGCAGATATTATAACTGTTATTTCAGTCTGAAGGGGCAGAATGGAGTCTTCCTCTCTTTTCTTCTCTCAGCCAAAAGTGGCTGTGATTATCGTCTAGGAACTGAAAACTGGAAGGCCCAGAGAGATATAAAGAGTATCTATAAAATCAGACTATGACTTTACTTGAGGCCACATTAAGATGGCAAATCTTGGCCAGGCGCGGTGGCTCACGCCTGTAATCCTAGCACTCTGGGAGGCCGAGGTGGGCGGATCATTTGAGCTCAGGAGTTCGAGACCAGCCTGAGCAAGAGCAAGACCCCATCTCTACTAAAAAAAATAGAAAGAAATTATATGGACAGCTAAAAATATATATAGAAAAAATTAGCCGGGCATGGTGGTGCATGCCTGTAGTCCCAGCTACTCGGGAGGCTGAGGCAGTAGGATCGCTTAAGCCCAGGAGTTTGAGGTTGCTGTGAGCTAAACTGACGCCACGGCACTCACTCTAGCCCGGGCAACAGAGCGAGACTCTGTCTCAAAAAAAAAAAAAGAAAAAAAAAAAAAGATGGCAAATCTTTCTACTGACACATCTCTCATTTCTTCTTTCTCTGTTACTTTGTCCAAAAATAAGGTACTTTTTCCCTTCTTTCTTATTCCTCTAGGCCTGCATCATCCTCCCACCTTTTCCTAACATGAAATTCTTAACTTTAAAAATTAGACACTAAGATCCTAAATATACATATAAGTTCATAGTTGGGAGGATAAACCTAACTATTTCTAATATAAGATGTCATTAAGTCACATCAACTAAATCATACTCACCAAAGCATTAATATCCAACATAGAATGACATTCTTTAAATTTTGAAATCTCTTGTTCCAATGTATCTAATAATACAACTTGGTTCTGTCTGAAACAAAAGCACACAGCCAAAATAAATTCTACAGATTGTTAAGTGCTAGTTCATTAAAAGGAATCACATTTGTCTTGGCTAATGCTAACAGTCAGAAATTAAGTTGGAAATTTATTGACTCTCCACGGCTTATTTGGTTTAGCATAATTTTTTTCAAAACAATATTCCAAAGCTACATTCTGATAACTAAACGTGTCTTTTATTCTTGCCTCAATTTCAGATGCTAATAACTAAAATAATCAAATCATTTAAAAGTATCTTATTACTTGTTATTTCTAGCAACACTGTATGTTCCAATAGTTTTTATGTTATTAATATTTTGCCCAAGAAACTCAATGTTTTATGTATCTTAAAAGTACAACATTCCCATGAAGGAAATGAGGAGCAAAGACTTCTCAGATTAGAATTGGGAAAGATGGAGTATCAAGGGACAGTAAGTCAAAAGAGATAAATAAGCAGCAAGATGAAAAAAGCATAAGACTAAGAATCGCAAGCTTTCCCCTATCAAAAGCCAATGTGTGACCTTGGAAATTCAGTTTATTTCTCTGGGCCTAAATCTCTTCTTTACTTATGAAGTAAAACGGTCAAACCACACAACTTGTAATGTTCCTCATTAAAATTCTGATTCAAAACCCATTGAGGAACAGAAGCCAACTTCCCTGATACTCCTTTCCAGATCAATCAATGTTAGGATCACAGGAATAAGTGACACTAAAGGGTCACATAACTGTTTATCTTAAAGAGCGCTACAAAGAAAAATATGTGATTTGCTTACAAAACTATGCTAAATAGAGAACAATGATGAAAAAGAAATAGCAATGAAGAAACTTAAGTACAATTACTACACCTCCACCATACAGCACTGAGTTTAATATACCCTACAGGTCATAAATTTGTCCCTTCAGCTCAGGCTAGAGACCAGAGAAAGTGAAATACAGAATGGATGACAGGAAAACCCAGCAAGTCAACCATCCAAGATAAGTAGAACAGAAAAACAGGCTGCTACAACTGGAAAACAATAGAGGGGGGAAAAAAAAAAATCAATGAAACCAAAAGCTGTTTCTTCAAAAGATCAATATAATTAACAAACCAACCAAAAAAAGAGAGAAAAGACACCAATCACTAGTATCATGCATGAAAGAGTGGTCATGATCACTGACCCCAGTGACATTTAAAGAATAATAAAGGAATCCTTTCAACAACTCTATTGCTCACAAATTTGATAAATTGGAGTAATTCCTTGAAAGACACAAACTACCAAAACTCATACAAGGAGAAATAGGAAATCTATGTCAGCCTATATTTATCAGTCAAATTGAATCAATAATAACCTTCCAAAGAAAGAAATTACCAGGACCAGGCTTCACTGGTAATTTCTACCAAACATTTAAGGAAGAAATGATACCAATTCTCCACAATCACTTCTTGAAAATACCGTAGTTCCCCCTTATGTGTAGTTTCTCTTTCTTTGGTTTCAGTTATCCCTGGTCAACTGCAGTCTGCAGAATATCATCTCAAATCATCACAAGAAGTGTGAGTACAGTACAATAAGAGATTCTGAGAGAGAAACAGAGATTACATTCACATAACTTTTATTATAGTATATTTTTATAATTATTCTATTATTAGTTATTATTGTTAATCTCTTACTGTGTCTAATTTATAAATGAAATTTGTCAATGGTATGTAAGTATAGAAAAAAAAAACATAGTATATACCAGTTAAGCATCCCACATCTGAAAATCTAAAACTTTTTGAGTGCAGAATGACACCACAAATGGAAAATTCCACACCTGTCCTCATGTGATAGGTCACAATTAAAACACTGTTTCATGCACAAAATTATCAAAAATTGTATAAAATTATCTTTAGGCTATGTGTATAAGGTATATATGAAATATTAATGACTTCCATGTTTAGGCTTAGCTCCTATCCCCAAACTCATTATGTATATGCAAATATTCCAAAATCTGAAAAAAATCCAAAATCTGAAACACTTCTGGTCCCAAGCACTTTGGACAAGGAATACTCAACCTCTACAGGCTTCAGTACTATCCATAGTTTCAGGCATCCACCCGGGGTCTTGGAACATATCTCTGTATGGTTAAGGGAGGACTACTGTAGAAGCAAAGGGAACACTTCCCCACTCATTCTATGAGGCTAGCATTACCCCAAAACCAAAACCAGATAAAGACATTACAAGAAAGGAAAACTGTAGACCAATCACTCTCATGAACACAGATGCAAAAATCCTCACCAAAATGTTAGCAAATTGAATCCAACAATGTATAAAAAGAATTATACATCACAATCAAGGAGTATTTATCACAAGTATGTAAAGCTGGTTTAACATTTGAAAATCAATCAATACAATCTACCACATCCATGAACTAAAGAAGAAAAATCATATCAGTCGATGCAGAAAAAGCATTTCACAAAATCCGTCATCCATTCCTGATTAAATACACTCTCAGCAAACTAAGAAGACAGATGAACTTTCACAACTTGATAAGAAAAACCTAAAAACCTTAGCTAACATCACACTTATGGTGAGAAACTGCATACTTTCCCCCTAAGATCAGGAACAAGGCATGTCCCCTCTCACTACTCCTATTCAACTCCTATTCAACATCATACTGGAAGTCTTAGCTAATACAATAAGACAAGAAAAAGAAATAGTAGGTATATAGATTGGGAAGGAAGAAATAGTACTGTCTTTGCTTCCAGATGATTTTCTATGTAGAAATTTCCAAAGAATCAACAAAAAACTTCCTGGAACTAATGTGCAAGTATAGCAAGGTTGCAGGATACAAGGTTAATATACAAAAGTCAATTGCTTTCCTATGTATGTACCAGCAATGAATTTGAAATTTAGAAAACAATACCATGCACAATTGCTCTCCCTCCAGAGTGAAATACTTTGGTAATAAACAAAGTAAGTACAGAATCTATATGCAAGAGCTAGAAAACCCTAATGAAAACAATCAAAGAAGATCTAAATAATGGAGAGATATTCCAAGTATATGGATTAAAAGATTCAATATTTTTTAAGATGTAAATTCTTCCCAACTTGATCTAAAGATTCAATGCAATCCCAATCAAAATCCCCAACAAGTTATTGTGTAGGTATCAACAAACTGTTCTAAAGTTCATACGGAAAGTCAAAGACCTAGAATAGCCAACACAATACTAAAGAACAAAGCTGGAAGACCCACAGTACCCAATATCAAAGCTTACTATAAAGCTACAGAAATCAAGACAGCATAGTACTGGTGAAAGAACAGACATATTGATCAATGGGACAGAATTGAAAGACCTTAAATAAACCTACACAAATAAGTCAACTTCTCTTTGACGAAGGAGCAATGGCAATGCAGTGGAGAAAGGATAGTCTTTTCAACAAATTGTGTTGGAGCAATTGGATGTCCATGTGCAAAGAAATAAACCTAAACACACACGTTACACCCTCCACAAAAATTAACTCAAAATGGATCAAAGATCTAAATGTAAAATGCAAAGCTCTAAAACTTCTAGAAGAAAACATAAGAGAAAATCTAGGTGACTTTGGTTTGGTGATGAGATACAATGCCAAAGCACAATTCATGAAAAATTGATTAATTTTTTCTTATCTATTTATTAAATTTAAAAATTTATTAAGAAAAAACTTCTACTCTGCAAAAGACAGTTAAGAGAATTAAAAGATGAACCATAGACTTGGAGAAAACATTTGTAAAACACATAAAGGACTTGTATCAAACATACACCAAAAAACCCTTAAAACTCAACAAGACAATAAACAACCCAATTTTAAAATGAGCAAGAAACCTGAACAGACATCTGTTATATAATAAAGAATTTGTCTGATCTTTGTCCCAGGTTTCTGTCACAGAGCTTCTAAAATCCTTGGAATTTCCCAAGTCATAGGAGTATCTTTGTTATTCACGAGTTCCTTGGAATTTCCCATGTGATAGGAGTGTCTTTGTTATCCATGACGTCTTTGTTATTCATGAGCTCCTAGGATCATACCTGAGTTTATGCTAATGAGGTGACTCATGGTGGCACCGCCCCTCCGCCCCCACAGCTTCAGAATCAGGGCTGGTCAACCCAGAAACTAACCAAGTGATTAGAGGAGGGTTGGGGATTTGAACCATGAGACATCAGTCCAGGGAGGGTAGGGGACTGAAGACTGAGTTCAATTACATGGCCAATGATTCAATCAGTCATGCCTAACTAATGAAGCCCCAGTAAAAACTCTGGACACTGCAGCTCAGTGGAGCTTCCTGGTTGGTGAACACACTTTTGTGCTGGGAGGGTGACATGCCCTAATTTCACTGAAAGAGGACACAGAAGCTCTATGTTCATGACCTGTCAGACCTCGCCCTGTGTGTGTCTTCATTTAGCTAATCCTGATCTGTATCCTTTAAAATAACACTGTAATTGTGTTTTCCTGATCCATAAGTCTAGCCACTCTCAAAGAAGGTTCCAGAGACTATTTAGCTGAAATACAGTGGGGCAAAAAAGATTATTAAATTTCCATTCCCTTGAAGCTTTGTACAATCTGTGGTAAATATGCTGGGAATGTTTGGAAGCCTTGATGCACTGTCTGAGGAATGATCCTCTGAAAGAAAACCTATTTCCGTAGAAGGTCCAAGCCTGGATTATCTCAAAGGGAGCTCCATAAAGGCTCACAACTGCATCTCCCTGGCTACTTTGAGGGGCTTGAATCCAAAAACCTCCTTTTTTTACTTTCCAATGTCTTAAAATGATAAATACATAAAAGAATATTTATAACCTTTCTTATACAGAGACCTAAACTGTATTCTTGGTCTTCCTTCCCAATAGGTAACATTGTCAGCTACAAGATAAAATTAACTTCTATCTACCACTACCTTCTCCTTTACCTCTGAGGGCCTCAGTTTCCATAATGGTTAAGTGGCTTACCAAAGGTCTGATGGCAGAGCCAGGACTAGAACCAGGTGCCTCTTAGTCCAGAACTCTTTCACCTACATCTTTATCAAAAGTACAATTTGTGGAGAGATGGGGAAAAGAGGCAGCTATTAGGAAACATCTCTTTTTCCTTTCTCTGAATTTGCTTACCTTTCCTGAACACTCAAGAAGTATAGTAACTACTAATTCATCATACTCAATAGTTAATTCTACCACCACCTGTGAAATCTTGATCAAGTTACTTAACCTCTCTGAGCTTCAGCTTCCTCAACTGTAAATGAGGATAACATCAGATACTCCATAAGGCTGGTGTGAGGATTGAGACATGTTAAATAAAGTGCTGGGCACGTAGTACATAAAGTAGTAAACAGTAGCTGATTTACTACCATTATCATTATTGTCCAGGTGCCAAGGAAGATACGTGAAATCATTCAAAACACTAAATTCTAGACAATGTCATCATCAAATTCTGTGCTTAAACCTCGATTCCTAGCTTCCAGCAAGTAAAGAATTATCTAGGTAAGTTTTGCTTGCAAAGTTTCTTACCTTCCTTCAGTCTATCACCTCATCCAAACTCCCCCACAAAATCTTATGACTTTTCTGCCATAAGGATTGACTGGCATCAAAATACAAGGCATACCATGTGCTAGGGATAAAAAGCTCTCTCTTGGAACTAGCAGAAAACTGACAATGTTACCTACTACCTAACTATAGTAGTGTACATGTAGTCTTAGAATTCAGGACCACATTTATACTCATTTAGCACCTTAACACCAAGAAGTATAACATTTGCTACTAATAATTATTAAATGGGCATAGTTGTTGATTATTTCTCTCCTTTTCCCCTAATAAAGATCTCTGAAGTAAGTTTTCAAAGTGTAGGTCTTAGAGCAGCAGCAGTTCATAGCCAGTTTAAAGCTGACCACCACAGAAAGAAATGATAGGCCAGCCTGGGTAATCCAAAGAGGTCCTGACCCAGGAAGAGGCAGAAGCTACGTCTGTTGTCTCTGGATGGGAGCTGATAAAGTCAGAGTGTATAGTTTTGTATACTCATCCCATTCTATAGGTTCTGTTCTACCTTATTCTGTTCCTCTCTTAATATATTTTCTAATCCTTTAGCTAGTAGAGTTATCTACTAGGAATGAAACAATCATCTGAAAAAAGATACTTAAGGATCTCTAGCAACTCATTTGAACGAGCAATTGAAAACAAGTGTGACTTTTATGGAGACAATTTTTCAGCTCTACTAAGAAATATGTGTATACCCACCCTGCAACAATACCCAGTATGTTTTATCATAAAATAATGATAAAACACCAGAACTAATCACAGACTCTAGGTAAGATTTAGGGGTACTGTTTTGGAAGAGATCAAACACTGTAGGAGTATTCACCTCACTTTTTACATTTAGATTACATTTAGATTAGCTCATTTGCTATCACTAAAGAAACAGAAATACTCAATTATGATTTAATGTTACAAAATATTATACCTTACTACAGTACACAATCATACAGTAAATTATGACTATGTCAAAGAGGAAATGAATGCATATCTGGTTTTTCGTTAGCTTACGTGAGTTCCTGAAGGGCTTGTTTTGATCTCTGCAGATCTGGCAAATAATGAGAAAGCAATCCTTCAGCCAGTTGCTCCACAGCTTTGTCTTCTATAGTCAAGTCCTCTATTAACCCTTCATCTGGAGAAGTGTCACTTAAACCTGTTCCCAAGCAAAAATTAAATTTAGGAAGCTTTTAAATTGACATAGTTACTAAAAGGAGGTTGGGAATAGTAGGTAGGAAGGAGGCCCACAGTGGGGCTGAGAGCACACACACCCACTCTCCCAACTGTAGGCATCCTTTTCTTTTATCTTCTGAGCTTCCTCTAAAAAATGGATTATGTGCACTCAAAAAAAACATTTTTATGCTACTAATATACGTTAAATTCTAGGGTAAAAGAACATTAACATATATAAAATTCTGTATGTTTATGTATTTTTCAGGGCAAAGGATTTATTGTTTTCAATGGATTATTAAAGGAGTCTCAGACTGAAAAATGGATAATGGTCACTGAACTAAAGCATTCTCACTTTCAAAAGCATGCAGAAGGCTGGGCACGGTGGCTCACACATGTAATCCTAGCACTCTAGGAGGCTGAGGCAGGTGGATCGCTCGAGGTCAGGAGTTCGAGACCAGCCTGAGCAAGAGCGAGACCCTGTCTCTACTGAAAATAGAAAGAAATTATCTGGCCAACTAAAAATATATAGAGAAAAAATTATCCAGGCATGGTGGCACATGCCTATAGTCCCAGCTACTCGGGAGGCTGAGGCAGTAGGATTGCTTAAGCCTAGGAGATTGAGGTTGCTGTGAGCTAGGCTGACACCATGGCACTCACTCTAGCCCAGGCAACAAAGCGAGACTGTCTAAAAAAAAAAAAAAAAAAAGCATGCAGAAATTATGTAAACAAAAATATAATGCCTAAAAATATGTTTTCATGTCTATGGAAACAAAAATATAGGTCAACATTTATTTTGCATATAGCTTGATATATTATTTACATATAAGGGGGGGGTTGTTTTATTATTATTTGTTAGGGAGGAGAAGAGGGATTTTCTTAAGATTCAGCACCTTAATTTATCATAGAAAATAGTGTATAATAATTGCCTTGTGTGTAAGTCTAGACCTGATGCCAGGTACCATGCCCCATCCTTTTCCTTTGAATAATAACAGTGTAAGCACTGTGCCAGGCATTCGAAAATGTCTAAGATGAATCTCCATCAATCACTATTCCTACAAAAAAAGTAAAAAACAATTTCTAAATAGGGTTCAATTAATAGTTTGTTAGATTTTAGAATCATTGATCTAGAATGAGAAAAAAAAGTAAAATGGTCACTTTACTAAAATTGTACTCTAAAACTGTGATTAATATAAAACTCTGAAACATCTCTCTGCAATCATAGTCTGGTAACAATCAGTAACATCAAATGAGATCACAATATAGAATACATTTATCACAACACACTACTTACAGCACATTTCTAGGTATAGTTTTTGCCACAGATTTAAATTTTCACAAGATTGAGGAAAACAACATGCTCTCATACTCAAAATAAGCTTCTTAAAAAAATCAAAATAAAATTGTATGATTTTTATTTTAACCCTGAGAAACAGATGAACAAACTCTGGACTTCCCAAAGTGGCAAGGCTACACTGAAACAAGTAAGAGTTAACTAGAAACTGAAGCACTCCACACATAAAATAAAAATATAATGGGAAAAGTAGAGCACTTAAGGATATTATGCCACTGATGTACCATCAGATGCAGAGTGAATAAATTATATCTGCCAACCAATGCCACTGCTTAAGGCTTGATTATAATAACAGCACAAACAGCAACTTTATTTAAGTAAATAAAATGTAAGTATTACAGATAAACAGAAACACTCTAATAAGGATATTTCAACTTTAAGGAATAATAACTAATGCATTTCACTTATATTATACATGTGAATTCATAGGCCCTCCTCCCCCTCCCCAATATTCTGGTTAATTATTGCACAAGTCTCAGTTACTCGTGTTTTTATATATCTTTAGTTACTAAGTTCAAGATATTTTATTGTGGGAGATTAAATAAGAAGAAAGGATCCTTACCCTATTCATATAAGAAACATTTGCTGAATGTCTGTATTACTAGATTCTTAAGTTACAACAATAAATAAGGCAAGTTCCCTTCCTTGAAAGGGCACAATACAGGGGAATCGTAGAATATGAGAAGTGCCATTAGAGAGACACCGTTATGAAAATTCAGGGGAGAGAGATGACTTTCACCAGGGATATCTACAAACAATTCCTAAAGGAAGTATGGCCACTCGAGCTGAGGCTTGAAGAATGAATAGAGTTTTCATTTCTTTTTTCTTTTTAACTGTTACACATTGTAAAAACTCAAAGCTCTACAGAGGAAGGCACAAACTAAAAAGTAAAAATACTCCTTCCTACCCGCTACCTCCAGCAGGAGCCACTCTCGAGTTTCTTACAGAGCCTTGCAGAAAGTACCTGCAAATTCACACATACACTGCCTTTACCACAAATGAAATATGACTCATACCATTCTTCAACTTTTTAAATACATACCTTAGATATCTATCCATATCAACATCTATAGATCTACATTTTCTTTTTTTAAATTAAATTCATTTAACTGTCAAACTTGTCCACATTGTACATTCTTTTTAACAGAATGGAACTTGACCATTGTAGGAACAGAATTTGACCAGTCTCCTATAGATAGGTTATTTAGGTTATTTTCACTTTTTGCTATTCAAACAATACTGCAGTGAGCTTCCTTGCTTATCTTTGCATATTTGTGTTACTGTTTCTGTAGGATAAATTCTGAGTAGACTGTTGGGAGAAAGTGTTTATGCATTTTTAAACAGATGTTGCAAAACTGCTCTCGTAAGAGATGGCACCAATTTACACTCCCACCAACAATCTGTGAGGACTCTTTCCAAATGGGGATGAAAACTATGACAGGAGAGGAAGGGATATGACATAAGGAAAGGAAGCAGCATGAAGAAAGGTGGGCATACAGTATAGGATTGCTCTAGAAGGGAGAGGTATCTGGAGCATGGGATGTATGTATAATAGCATAGCAATAGTGAGCTATAAGACCATGTGGCCAACCTGTAAGGGCCTTTGAGTACCAAGTTAATGGGTTTGGATCTTTGTTAGTAAGTAGCCAGGAGTCATTTAAGGTTTCTAAGCACAGGAAAAGAAGACTGGAGCTACATCTTGGGGCAGTGATGTGACAGCAGTGGGACAGATGCGTTGGAAGAATAAGAGACTGGAAGTGGGTTAGCCTTACAACTGCTGTTTTTAAGGGTGAAATTACGAAGAGGAGATCTAAAGTGTATAGTAGAATCCCCTAGACTAAACAGAGGTGGAAGAAAAGAGAAAGAGTCCAGAGTGATTTCTAAGTTTCAAGTCAAAGTGACTTGGCACCATTAACAGGATCAGACATCTGTTTTTATTTACGTACATGCTGTTATGTGAGATTAGTGCAAAACAACCCTGTCAAAATATCCAGAAAGCAGACAGAGGAGCAAGCAAGAGTTAAGAGAAGGACCCAAGTTGCAAATATATACAAGGAAGTCATATTTACAGAAGTGACTCACAAACGTGTGAAGAAGAGACCATTGAGGAAAAGCATGACCAGGAAGGTGCTGAGAGTACTATTTTTGGGTAACCCCTATATTTCTGAAACAGGAAGTAAAAGAAACAGCAGATCCAAAGCCCTGCAGCCTTTCTCCTCTAATGTTCCTCATTAGAACCACAGGACACAGAAAACACTCTGAGTGACTATTTTCTCAATTCTCTCAAGGATGGTCATTAGTAGTAATGTTCTGGATGCATAGCAAGTTCATTCATTCCTTTCAATGGGTGCTTTGGGGCTTAAATCGCTCCTGGACTTGAGAAAGATTGCTGGAGAAATAGGGATGAATTAATGTTACCAATGTCACAGAGCATTTCGTGAGTAAGTGGTCAATACCGCATACATCACTTCTCTGAATTATAAACTGATCATCTTTCTGGTGAATAATTCATCCCTAACCACTACCCGATGACAAATAGCCAGCGATGTGCTCATTAAGTCAACAAACTCAGAATGACTTCATCAACCGCCTCCAACTGCACCCCAGTACACCACTTCTCCAGGAGATTTGATTCCCGCCCATTCCTCCAGGCAGGAGGGCCGGCGCAGTCCCCTACTTCCGCGCAAGGCCACAGACACTGGGCCGCAGCTGCCACAAGCAGCTAACTCCTGTGGGGTGGCTCCGGAGTCCCACTCACCCACTCAGGTCCCGGCCCCCTGCACCCAGCCCCGACCGCCTGTCCCGCCAGACAGCACATACCCGGTGTCGGCTCCCCGGCCTCCAGACTATTGGGTGGCCTTGTGAGGACCCCATCCGGGGACGGCGGCCCAGGGACACTCATGTCCCTCCGGCTGGGAACAGGAAAGAGACAATCGTTTGGACACTCAGATACAAGAAGGAAGAACCCAATGCCTCCAGGGCCCCGCCGGACCAAAGCGGCGGTCACACCCGGAAGTGACGGAGGCGGAAACCGGCAGGCTCGGGTCACGCGATCAAGGGTTGGCTCGCCCTTTTAGCGCTGCTGGGGTCTCGTGCTGACGTCACGATCAAGTCCCAGCCGCGTCAGTAGACGTATCTGTGCGGGGCTCGGGTCACTGTGCGGGACCCGATTGGTGGGAGTGGGGGCGAGGGCGGTGGCGGGTTTGGGCTGTGGGTCGCCAAGACGAAGAGCGTTCTTTGTTGTGCGCGGGCGAACAGTCAGGATTTGTCCGCTGGGACTAGGTAGAAAACGATACTTCAGCCGAGTCGCAGCACAGCTTTTTGGTGTTGCCTCGGTGTTAAGGTAGAACCTTAAGAACGGAGACTCTGCTTTCCCTGCGATTTGGACCTTTAAAAATTTCGGTGTCTAGCTCTCTGAGACTCACTCTCGCTAATTGGGCCTTTGCCATGATTATGTTCTCTCCTTGTTAATTGTAGATGAATGAATGATTTAAAGTCTCCGTGGTAATCTACCGAACAAATTCAGCCAAATTACCGGAAGCTGCGCTTGCTGAGATCCTGTGGGATGATGTCATGAGTTTTGATGGAATACACTTAGAAATGGACAGAGACAGCCTCAGACCAAATAAAACTATCAGCCATGCCTTCTCTACCTTAGACCCTCTCACTATGTAGTGGTGGCCTTTTAATGTTGCTCCCTGATTTCGCCTATTCACATTTCTGTGCTGCAGTCAAAGCTGTCTTCAAAAAAATAAAAATTTATATCAAGCCTCCCAAACTTGTACCAGCTCCCCATTGCCCTTATCAATGCATTCACACCCCTTTCTCTTTTGGCCTCTCAAGATAAACAATTCCTTACTACTGTGAACTAAAATAAAATCTTAAGGCTCCTCCTGGCTACCGACTGAATAGACCTCCTTGGCCAAGAGGATACCGTAAAACTGAATTGCCTGCCATGAGGAGGAAGGTGAGACATTCCTCATCATAGCCCCCTCCCTTCTTGGAGATATCCTTTGTAACTCATTAACAGGCCTAAGGCTATTCAAGACAAACCTGTGGGCCCCCAGTTTACACAATAAATATGTCTGGTAGCTTGTCTCTGCTTAACAGACTTACCCGAAAACATTCCAAGCCTTTAGACAAAAGCTTCATTTTTTAACCAATTACAAGTCAAAGAGTCTTTAAACCCTCCTATAACCTGTAAGTCCCCCGCTTCAAGATGGCCCACCTTTTTGGGCCAAACCAAGGTATGCCTTCCAGGTATTGATTTATGACGTTACCTGTAATCTCTGTCTCCCTGCAATGTATAAAACCCAACTGTAACCGAACCACAGCAAGTCCACTTGCTCAAGGTTTCTTGGGTGTGATTTTGCGTCATGGTCCTCAAATGTGGCTCAGAATAAACCTCTTTATTTTACAGAGTTTGGCTTCTTTTCCATTGATACTACCTATGGTAGGCAGAATAATAGTCCCTCAAAGATGTTCACAGCCTAAATACCTGGAACCTGTGAATATGTTAAGTTGCATAGCAAAGGGGACTTAAGGTTGCTAATTACCTGATGTTAAAGTAGATTATCCTAGATTATTGCATTGAGCCCAATGTAACCACAAGGGCTTTTAAAGCTGGAAGAAGGCGCAAAAGAAAGTCAAGAGGGAAGTGTGACTATGAAGAATGATTAGACAGATACGACATTGCTGGCTTTGAAGACAGAGGAAGGGAGCTTCCAACCAACCTGTGGGTTACCTCTGGAAGCTGGAAACAAGGAAACTGATTCCGTCCCCCCCCCCCCCCCCCCCCGCCTCCACATCCGTTCTAATGGAACTCAGCCCTACCTGCACCTTGATTTTATCCCAGTGAGTCCTGTGTTGGACTTCTGACCTATAGAACTGTAAGATAATAAATTTGTGTTGTTTTAAGTTTGTGGTAATTTCTTACCACAGCATTAGGAAAGTAATTCACAATCTTACAAACATCTTGTATTTCATCTGAGCATTCTCCTAAAAGTATGCCCTTTCATGTCTTCAGTGCTGTTGTTCATGCTTCAGCTTGGAATAATCTATTCTTTTCAAAGTTCTTGTCTTTCAAGGCTCAGCCTAAATAATATCTTTACCTTAAAATCATTGACGATCCCACTTCTTTCATTCAGAAGTTACAGTAATAACCTTTTTCAACTACAAAGCATCCTCCTGCTATTTAGCACTTAATCCCTTCTTGTATTAGTTATTTCCCTTTTCTTTCTCGATTAGATTGCAAACTCTAAACAGAAACTCTTATTCACAGAGAACCATATTAGGTTCTCTCTCAATAAATATTGGGTGAATGAATAAAGTATTGATTCTTTGGCCCCCAATTCCAAATATGTATAATCTCCAAAGTATGAATCACACAATACAGCACCTGATAAACTGCCTGGTAACCTGTAACCACAGGACCAGCTCAAACTGATTAACCATTGTTTAAGTTGTTACACATGGCGCAGAGCCAAAATTGCAAGTCATGTTGCCCAGGCATGCACAGTGGGAAAAAGCTTTAACCTCCTAATTGCTAATACCACCAGCCTGGCAGACCAGCTGCATTTTCATCACCTGGGACTACTTAGAAATGCCATAAAACCTTGACCTACCCCTCGAGGTGAGGAAGACAGATTTGAGTGTTGCTTCTTGTCTCCTTGTCAGTCAACTCACAATAAAGCTTTTTCTTTTTTCAAAAGCTAGTGCCACAGTATTGGCTTCTGTGCATGTCAGGCATTGAGCCTGTTGCTTGGTAACCACCTTACTTAGTTGTTAGTATTATCTCCCAACTACGTAGTAAGACTCTTTAGAATAGACCCACGTCCTGTGGGTTGTCTGTACTTCTTTATCTCTTAGCACAGTATTAAGCATATTACGTGGATTTTAAAATACTGGTTCCTCAAATTCGATGAATGAAATTAAACTGCTACACCCTGCCTATTTTTATCATCTTCTCCATTTTGTTTTAAGGAAAAATTCATGTTGGAAATTTGATGTTCTTTTTCAGCATTAATTTTACTTAATGTGACAAAAACTAATCAGCTAAATAGACAAGAACTTCCTACCAGACCCATCTTGCTTTTATCTTTCTCCTTTTCCTTCTTTACCCCCCCCCACCCCAAGATTTCAGCTCAATGCATCAAGTGCTTATTGAGTACCCTCTGTGTTCTAGTCTCCATTAAATGGCTACTTTGCACCTAACATAACACTGTATGTGACAGAGCTCAAAAACAAGATGCTGGAATTTTATTGCAAGGAAGTAAACACAGTTTATTGAGTTTTATGTCTTTCAAAATACCTTTCATCCTCCCCATGCCCTCTTATGCACCAAAGTTACAATCCACTCCAAACATCTGAATACCTATGACAGAACTAGGTACTGTAGGGGGTAAAAAAAAAATCCTGATTCCTGTTCACCAAGATGGTATATTCTACCATTTATACATAGCAGAATTAGTCAACATGACAATAAAGTGCTCAATTATATGGAACAGACCTAGAGAGACGTAAAGGACATGATGCCATATTTCCTATGGCTACTATAACAAATTACTACAAACCCAGTAGTTTAAAACAACACAATTTTATTATCTTAATAAAATCCTGGAGCTTAGAAGTCTGAAATTAGGCTCAGTGGGCTATAATCAGGGTGTCAGCAGAGCTGCTTACTTGTGGAGGTTCTAGGGAAGAATCTGCTTCCCAAGAATTTGCCTTTCCCGGCTTGCAGAGGTTGCAGCTTTCCTTAGCTCATGGCCCCACATCACATGGCCTTTTCTCCCCCTGCCTCCATTGTCACATCACCTTCCCTCCCACTCTGATCCGCCTGCCTTCCTTATGTAAGGAGCCACGTGATTACATTAAACCCACCTGCATAATCCAGGATAATCTCCCCATATCAAGGTCCTTAAATTAATCACATCTGTAAAGTTTCTTTTGCCATGTAAAGTAGCATTCATTGATTCCAAGGATTTGAACGTGGACATCTTTAGGGGTGCCATTTTATTCAACCTATCTCAGATACATAGTTGTGTGGTGCACAATTAGGAAGTAACTAGAGAAAGTTTTAAAACTTAATAGAGGAAATGCGATTTAAGCCATACCTTGAAAGACAGGTAAAATGTAATCCTCAAGAATAAAACTAGTAAAGTCTTCCAGGCAGGAAAAAACACTGTGAGTAGCAAAAATATTTCAGATTCAAGGGCATCAGGTACTAACTGTCCTGAGTAACACAGATTAATTGGTTAGTAGAAGAATCTAATGGAGAAAGGTATTGCATAGTCTGTTAGACTAAAAGAATTTAAGAAGACAAAAGATAACACAGAATGTAGTCATATAGTTCTAATAAGTTAGTTCAAAGAAACTAGAAAGAGTTAAACACTGCACATATATATATATTCATAGCAAAAATAATGCCATTCAATTTCAAGGACTTTGAAATCTGAAAGAGGAAGAGCAAATATAATGTAATAAATACATCAAAACTGCTATTCCACCTTTCATTTTTGCTGTTTTCTTTAAATTTTCCTGTATCTTTTATTTTTTTCTAGCCTAATGGAAGAAGGTAGGTAAGAGATTCAAGTAAAGAAAGAAGCATTATTCCATGAATATTTTCATTCCTTTTATGGATCAGATGTCCTATATTTAGAATGTGCTAAGATTTGGTAAAAATCTACTCCGTTTGACCTACTTCTCTCAGAGGCATTCATTTCTACCCTCCCCTTTATCTCTCTCTCTCCATCCTTTTCCAAAAAACAGAGAAGGAATTGAGAGGGGGACAAAATATTTGAGGGAGAAAGATGTAAGGACTAAGGATGCAGAGAAAAGGGATAGGAAAGAGGAATATACATAGGAGAAGCCCATGACCTTATGCTTCCAGTGGATTAACATATTGAAAATATGAACACATCATATAGGGTGACACCTTTGCAAAATAATTAAAAGGAGGGAAGAGAATTGTAGGTATAAAATCAAGGAAATTAAGGTACTAAAGAAAAAGTTACCATTTTGCCTATGGTTAACCAATCTGAAAAGATAACATTTTCTCAAGCAATTTTAACCACTTTTCTCTTGTATTTGCATGAGAAATATTCTTTCACATTAGCAAAGTGCTAAAATACTTCCACCCACTGCAACTCTGCTACACTTTCCACATTCCTTCCTTGCATTATGTAACAAGCATATTTTTACATGGATTATTTCACCAACACCTCCTGCTAACCCTGCCACCAAAAAGTTTTGTAAAATATATATAGAAGTCAAAAGCAATGGCTTCTGAAAATTTTAGAAAATGAATACAATTACTAGAAATATTTTATATAAGAAAATACAAGCCAAGTTTTATTCAAATTTCTGTTTTCAAATAAACATTAACTTATTAAAATCGGAGATATAAGTTCAACTTCCCTAACCTCTTTTATTTATGTTATTCAAGGGTCACTAGAGGTACCATATCAGGTACTATATCAGTCAGGGCAGGCTAGGCTATGCTGCAGTAACAACTCTCACATCTCAGGGCTTAAGACACTCACACATGTCCATTTTATGAAGGTTTCTCCTCCACAAAGTCTTTACTCAGAGACCCAGGCTGACAGCCTCTACCATAAGGAGCATCCTCAGTCATTGCTGTGGGAAGAAGAAACATGGCAAAGTGCACACTAACTCTTAAAGACTTTCACACACACACATACTCCCAGGAGACAGGTATCACATTTTGTTGCCCACAGCCAGCCCACATGGCCACACCCAACAATCAAAGGGGCAGGGAAGTGTTATGCTAGCATGTGCTTGGGGAGGGAGAGAATCAGAATGTGAACAGCATTGATGACTATCACAGGTGTCTGTGATTAGAGTCTTTATTCTTGAGGCAATATGAGAAAAATCAGGTGATAGAATTTTTTAATAAACTTTATTTTTAGAACAGTTTTCGGTTCACAACAAAATTGAGCAAAAAATACAGAGAGTTCCTGTATACCCTCCTATCCCCACACACTCACACCTCCCTATCAACATCCCCCACCAGAGTGATACATTTGTTACAACTCATGAACCTACATTAATACACTGTTATTAAACAAAGTCCATAGTTTATATTAGGGTTCACTCTTGATATTATACATTCCATGGGTTTTGACAAATGTGTAGTGGCATATATCCAGCATTATAGTATCACACAGCTGTGGTCCCCAGCCCCTAGGCCACAGATTGGTACCGGTCTGTGGCCTCTTAGGAACCAGGCTGCACAACAGGAGGTGAGCAGCAAGCGAGCAAAACTTCATCTGTATTTACACCTGCTCCCCATCGCTTGCATCACCACCTGAGCTCTGCCTTCCCACCCCACCCCCTGACCCCCCCCCACACCCCTGTCTGTGGGAAAATTGTCTTCCGTGAAACTGGTCCCTGGTGCCAAAAATCTTGGGGACCACTGTTATACAGAATAGTTCTACTTCCCTAAAAATCATCTGTGCTCCACCTATTCATCCCTCTCTCCCCCAACCCTTGGCAACCACTGATCTTTTTAATGTCTCCATTGTTTTGCCTTTTCCAGACTGTCATATTATTGGAATCATACAGTATGTAACCTTTTCAGACTGGCTTCTTTCACTTAGTAATATGCATTTAAGATTCCTCCATGTCTTTTCATAGCTAATAGCTCATTCCTTTTTAGCACTGAATAATGTTCCATTATAGATATACCATCATTTATACATCCATCTACTGAAAGACATCTTGGTTCCTCCCAAATTTTGACAATTATGAATAAAGCTATTGATATAATTTGGACATTTGTCCCCTCCAAATCTCATGTTGAAATTTGATCCCCACTGTTGGAGGTGAGGCCTGGTGGGAGATATTTTGGTCATGAGGGAGGATCCCATGTGGATGACTTGGTGCCATCCTCACTAGTGAGTTCTTGCTGTATTAGTTCCCAAGAAATCTGATTGTTAAAAGAGTCTGGCACCTTCCTCCTCTCTCTCTCACTCCCTTCCTCTCACCGTGTAATGCCTGTTCCTCTTCACCTCCTGCCATGAATGGAAGTTTCCTGAGGCCCTCACCAGAAGCAAATGCCAGTGCCATGCTTTTTGTACAGCCTGTAGAACCAAGAGCCAAATAACCTCTTTTCTTCATAAATTACTTTAGGTATTCCTTTATAGCAATGCAAATGTACAAAGAGAGCTGCTATAAACACCACGTGCAGGTTTTTGTGTACACATAAATTTTCACATCAGTTGGGTAAATACAAGGAGTGATTTTTCTGAATCGTAGGGTAAGAGTTTGTTTAGTCTTATAAGAAACTGCCAAACTGTCTTCCAAAGTGGCCATAACATTTTGCATTCCCACTAGCAGTGAATGAGGGTACCTGTTGCTCCACATCCTCACCAACACTTGGTGTTGTCAGTGTTTTGGATTTTGCCCATCGTAATGGGTATGTAGTGGTGTTTCATTGTTGTTGTAATTTGCAATTCCCTACTGGCATATGATGTTGAGCATCTTTTCATGTGCATATTTGTTACCTATATATCTTCTTTGATGAGGTGTCAGTTGAGCTCTTTTGCCCATTTTTCAATCAAGTGGTTTGTTTGCTTACTGTTGAGTTTTGAGTGTTCTTTGTATATTTTGCATAACAATCCTTTATTAGACATGTGTTTTGCAAATATTTTCTTCCACTATGTGGCTTGTCTTCCCACTCTCTTGACAGAATTTTTAAAATGAAAATTTGACAGAAACCTAAGACACTATGTCTCTATGAAAAGAGGACAGATTCTCACATCTCCCACAAAAGTGCCTGATCAGTTTTGACATTTGTAGTTAGGAGTATCTTTCTGAAGTATACAGCAGTAGAAATAGCAATGGATTTGAAGTCAAAAGGCCTGTTTCAAGCCCAGCTAAGATAATCATTAGCTGTAATAGTTAGAATTTTTTGGTTATAGGAGGAGAAATCTAGACCTGCCTAAACAAAACAAGGAATTTACTGATGCACTTGAAAGTCTAGGAGTTGGTCTGGCTTCAGGGATTTCTATATCCATTTACCTCAACTGAAATCAGGACTCTCTCCCTTCAATTCTCCACTCTGCTTTCCTCTGCATAGCATTTACTCCATCAGCTCTCTCGGTGTAGTAGGAAATGCTTCAGGGTTTCATGGTCCTTATAGCTCCTAAGTGAGGCCAACTCACTCCTAGTATTCATTAATTTCAATCCCTTAAAAAAATCAAATTACTTGGATCACATGCCCACCCATACACCAATCTCTGCATCCGGGGAAATATAATGAATTTTGATGGGTCAATGCGGGTCACATTTAACGGAGAGAGGCAGAGCTCTTGATTGACAGTCCTGCTAGGAGTTACAGAAAGGCATGGGGCAGTTCCTTTAAGGAAAATCAGAGTCCTATTACCAAAAGGAGGAAGGAAATTGGCTCAACCAAAACAACAGATGTCGACTATTGTACTTAGTTATGAGATTTTAGTCAAGTCACTTACTCTCTAGGCCTCTGGTTTTTTTCATCAGTAAAAGAGGCAAGGTAATGATAATACCAGACCCATTATTTGACATAGTTCTTGTGAGAATCAAGCACTCAACATATGAAATAGATCTGTAAACCATAGACGTTATTGCAAATAATAGCAGCCCCTAAGTGAGTACTTACATACCAGAAGAAATTTTTTTCCCTTATTAATGCTTTGGTTACATATATTCACTAACCTTAATGTTATTTCCTTTTTATTTTTTTATTGAGGTAAAATATACATGTACAATTTACCATCTTGGCTGGGCCAGTGGCTCATACCTATAATCCCAGAGCTTTGGAGGTTGAGTGGGGAGGATCACTTAAGGCCAGGAGTTTGAGACCAGCCTGGGCAACATAGCAAGACCCCATCTCCTCAAAAACAAAAACAAAAATAAAAAGTAAATAAAAGGATTAAACTCTCCAATTTCAAAAGGCAGAGATTGCTAAAATGCATTTTAAAAAATAATTTACCACCTTTACCATTTTTAAGTGTACAGACCAGTGGTAATAAATACATTTATATTCTTATATTCTTTTTGTTTTTTTCCCTTCTTCTCCTTGTCCCTCTCCTTCCCAGACTAATTTGTTGTTGTTGTTGAGACAGGGTCTCACACTGTCACCCAGGCTGAAGTGCAGTGGCACGGTCATAGTTCACCGTAATCTTAAACTCCTGGGCTCAAGCAAACCTCCTGCCTCAACCTCCCAAATAGCTGGGACTATAGGCATGTACCACCATGCCTGGCTAATTTTTTTTTTAATTTTTTGTAGAGACAGCATGGGGGTCGGTGAGGTGGGGTGAGGAAGGCCAACCTTGCTATGTTGCCCAGGCTGGCCTTGAACTCCTGGTCTCAAGTGATCCTCCCTACTCAACCTCCCAAAGTGCTGGGATTATGGGAGAGAGCCACTGTGCCCAGCCCAACCTGATTTCTTAAATAGACTTTAGGTTTCCTAAGTAACCTTTCAACCTTAATTTGGTTTCTTAAGTAAATATCCCTGTTGTGATAAGAGAGACTAAATGATTTAAATAGATATTAGGAGGCTTGGCAATTCTATGTTTTATTACAAATTCACTTCTGTTGTACAAATCAATCTCATAAAATAAGCTAGTTTTTTATGGGTAAATCTCCACTGGCTCGGCTGGCAACTGAAATTCCAGACCTCCAAAGTTAGAAGATCAGTGAAGGATAGAGAACATCACCAACACCAAGGCTTTTCTTAACATTAATACCACTTTCAATGCTGTGCTTCTATTGGTGGGCAGGCTATCTTCTTTCTTCTTTTTAGTACTATGATACCTGACAGTAAATGAATATTCATAATATTTAACTGTTAATCATCTGAAATACTATCAGCGTTTTTGAACTATTAGTAAAATTATTGGCAAATGTTTACACATTCAAATAATTTTAATATTGTCCAAAAGACAGTGATTCGTCTACTTTGGGGTTTTCACAAAACTCATTTGTTAATCTTACCTGAAGATATCAAAGTAGCCACCAACCATTATAGTTTTATTCTGTTTCCATGCTATACAGAAAGTGTGACTTTAATGACCATAGGCATCATGCATTATCCCTGTACTCAGCCTTCCTTTTAGGATAGTTATTTAAATTAGCTGAGAGTTATTTAAATTACTAGGATATATTAATAGTACTTCATTTAAAATTGCCAAAAGTAATACTTGGAATGGCTTTTGCAAAATAGCCCTTTTTTTTACTTAAAATGTTCTTTTCAAAGTGTTTCGATTACTAAGTATGAATTATTCCCAAAGATGCTCCAGACCAAAAGGTGAGATGATATACAAAAATTCAATTTATTTATAATGTGATGAGGTCAATAATGCAAAGAGGTCAGAATCTCCATTTCCTTTTTCAATTTAAAAATGTCAGTGGATCATGTAATTTCTAAATTATTGCCCTAGTCTTTGGTCTTCCTGTAAATTTCTTGCCAACATCCTTTAAATTCATTTATGAAAGTGCTGTCTTTAAAATTAATTATTCACTTACCTTCATCTTAAAGTATTTTTTCTAAACTGCTTATTTCATTTGCTAGATAAAAGTACATTTAAAGGCATTAGTTTTTGTTGACAGCTAAAGATTTCAGAATGTCATTTTTCTTTTTTAGGTTTCAGAAAAAAATCTCTATTATGTGTTCCCAGGGGAAAATTGGCTTTAATTTAATTTACTTAATTAAGAGATAAATATAGTCTGTCTATGTCTCATCATAAACTTAGTAGAACTAATCCCTTAATGTCAATGACTACTGCAGGATTTTGTCAGTCCTGGTTGCCCTCAGTCCCATCCTCCCCTGCTTTGCTCCATGTCACAGTGCTTTGCTTTGCTTTGTTCCCTGGTCCCTGTGACAGCTGGCTTCCAGCTGGATTTGGCCAATGGGAGGCACTGGGTAAAGACAGAGGCCTGGGAGATTAGAAGGGGGAGTAAAGGAGAAATCAAGATATTTCTGCCTCCCTCCTTTTTGCCTTAGGAGGCAACTGGAGCAATGACCGGCTCTGGCCCCAGCTCCTCACTGGAGAGTCCCATCATGATTCAGCTTTGTCAGGTCTAACAGACAGAGTCCAATCAGGAGAGAGAATCCACAATAGTAACTTAAACAGGGAAAGTTTAATATAAAAAATTATTCACTATCACAGCCATTGGAGTAATGCAGGATTGGCCAGTAAAAAATAAAGAGAACTCTAAAAAACTACAAGAATAGCAGGCATAAGGAGGCAGTCACGATGCTGGGACTGAGAGCATCCGAGATCCTCTCCAAGACTAAGATCCAGATCTTGTTGGAGATGGAATAGCTATGGCTCACTGGATAGTGCAGTCTGCTGAGGTGCCATGCCAGCAGCCCTTGCTGGGGTACTGAGGGAAGCCATCTACAGAGAGATGCCAAACTTTGCTGCTCATTGCAAAGCTACCCTAAAGGATGCTGGGGAAACTGCCCACGGGGATGTACTGTGTGCTGCTATCCAGGGAATACTGCAGAATCTGCATGCAATGCAGGAGCTGGGCACTACAGAAGTCAAGGGTGTTGCAGGAGCTTGGCATTGCAGAAGGTGCACCGGTGAGAAGAACACATGGAAATCAGGAAGAGAGGAAAAAAAAACACCCTTTCTCTGGCAATGTCTCTCCAACTCCCTCTATCGACAAAGCTTAATATAATGACAACTGACAAGAGAAACATTTTCAGGGCCTGCATTAGTTTGTTATTGCTGTGTAACATATTACCACAAACTTACTGACTTAAACACAAACTTATTATCTCACAGCTTCTGTGGCTTAGGAGTCTGGCACATTTTTCCTGAGTGCTCTGCTCAAGGTCTCACGAGGCTCAAGTCAAGGCATCATCAGCTGGCTACATCCTCATCTGGAGGATCAACTGCAAAATGATCCACTTCCGAGGTCATTGGCAGAATGCAATTCCTTGTAGGTGTATGATTGACGTCCTCATTTTCTTGTTGGCTGATGACTAGGGACCACTCTCAACAATTAGAGGCTACTCCTTCCATGTGACCCTCTCTACAGACCCTCTTAACTTTGAATCTCCTCTCTCGGGAAGAGTCCAGTCCTTTTTAAGGGAGCACCTGATTAGGTCAGACCCACCCAGGAAAACGCCCTTTTGATTAACTCAAAGTCAAGTGATTTGGCATCTCAATTACTTCTTCCCCTTTGTCCTCTGATGTAAACCTGATCACACGAACAAAATCTATCATATTCACAATCTCACCTACACTCAGGAAAAAGGGATTACACAGGACCTGTTCACCAGGGAGGTGAGAATCTTGGGGGGGGCATCTTAGAATTTTACCTACAGGCAATTAAGAATGGATTTGGAGTGGAGAGGCAATACATTGACAACTGGCACACTACATAACCCCAAACCCTGGGTTCCAAGAACACCACCTCTCTTCCAGCCTATCATTGCTAATCTCTGGATCGCCTCACCATTTCCTGTTGACTTTTTGGTTCTTCCCTCACCTATGTGTAACAATTCCCTATCATAAAGGTCTTTTTTTTTTTTTCTTTCATTTTTTTTTTTCATTTTTTTTTTTTTTTTTTTTTTTAGACAGAGTCTCACTCTGTTGCCTGGGCTAGAGTGCCGTGGCGTCAGCCTAGCTCATAGCAACCTCAAACTCCTGGGCTCAAGCAATCCTCCTGCCTCAGCCTCCTGAGTAGCTGGGACTACAGGCATGTGCCACCGTGCCCAGCTAATTTTTTCTACATATTTTTAGTTGTCCAGATAATTTCTTTCTATTTTTAGTAGAGACGGGGTCTCACTCTTGCTCAGGCTGGTCTCAAACTCCTGACCTTGAGCGATCCTCCCGCCTCAGCCTCCCAGAGTGCTAGGATTACAGCACCCAGCCCTATCATAAAGTTTTTCTTTCAAATACTCGGAATAATTTCTGTCTTTCTAATGAGAACCTTATTAAGACAAAGCTTTGCTGATATCTTTTGACCCAGGTAACATTACCTAAAAACATAAAAGTGGCCATGTTTGTAAATATATCTGGACTATCCACTTGTACAGTTGACTTCTGCCCTCTGACCCTGCTTATACCCAATCCAGATGCAGCACTCCCAAATTACAATGGTTTGCTATTAGGCCTACCTGACCTTATGACTTGGTGGTTCTTACAGAATCTGGAAGCCAGCTCAAAATGGGAACTTCTGAACACACGGATACATGATATCACATAAGCAGATGCTGTATTTCTAACAAGGCCCAGTAGCACACCAGGAGCTGATTTTTTTAAAGGTCTATAAATTTCGTGCAGATAGTGGACCTTGTTCCAGATCCTAGGGTCTATGTGGTGATTCTCCTATAGGGGCTTCCCATAAACTGCACAAGGCATCTTTCCCACCACTGGTACTTTCAACATCACAGGGTCTTCTGGATCTTCAGGCCCAAACAACAGTGCTGCCTGCACCATGGGCTGGACCTGCTGCAGAGCCATGTCCTGCTCTGGGAAGCCTCCCCTGTTACTCAGTGAATGAGCTGGAGTGTGGTATATGCTGCCTCCAGAACCCAAAAATTTCTACCAGGTATTATGCTTCTTTCCTAGTGATGGGAGATACAACTCAATAATGCATCCTTTACTTTAGAGGCAATGTCCTGGCATGCCCACCACTAGACCTCTGACAACTTCACTGATACCATGGGACACTGACTCTTCATAGGGTTAATCTCCCACCCTCTGGAGCACAAGTGTTTTTCCAAGGCCATGCTGCTGATTTCTTTCTCATACAGTCTAATGAAGTCATAATTATAATTGACTAGGTGATCCAGGTGCCTTTCTATTATGTTATGTGAAAGGATAGAAAAATTAACATAGCCCTAGGGCAGGAACATAAATTTATACTTACCTTGTCCATGCCCACATGAATGCAAACTGATTCTTACTCTCCTTTCTTACCGAGATGGAAAAGAATGCGTGCATCAGCTCAACAGTCTGCACCTGAGCCCATGATAATTTCTGGCAAGAATATATTTGGCACAGCAGACTTCATCCATTGGGCTCTGGATCTGAAAGCTGGCTCAGATGCAGAAAATGGGCAAGGACCCATAACTTTTTATTTGGACAGCTGCCCTCAGCCTCCTGCTCATTCATTCTGGATTTCTTTTCATTTTACAGATTGAGCAATAGTCAAAACTGGAACTGGCTGTCCATCTACATTGTTCCTTAACCCATTATGTCTTAACCATCTCCATAGCCTTCTATGTGACAGACTCCTCTGGAGAAAACCCTATTCTTTCTTCTCACTATGATAACTGCACCCACTTAGTATCTGATGGTTTAAGTGCTACTATCTGACCTCGATGACTTTAGATCCTATTATCTGCATGCCTATCATGGAACCCAGTGTTGTAACAGCATATCTTACATCTGTGGCCCTGGCCTACGGAAAACAGTCACCACTGCGTTTCTCAGTGACTCTGGTGCCCCTTTTACCAGCACATTCCTTGTCACTAATAAATGGAGTATCATCTGGACTCTTCTGCAGAACATAGTCAGCAGGTGGCTTTTTCAGATTTATATATCTACTCTAGGAAGCACATATTGCTGAGCCTTTTAATCCTTTACTGTCTTCTAAAGCAGTCTGAATTTTCTATTGCACTTTTTCAAAGCTATCTCAAAAACCATCCCTGCAGCAAGTTAACACTGTTTCCTAAGGTCTTCAATTCTGTGTTATAGAAGAGTACTCCCTATCCATAAATTCTTCTTTATCCGACCTTGTATCTCACCCCTATTGATCCAGCATCCTTAGGATCCAGTCCCATATATACTCTCCTCGATCCTGCCAATTCATATTAGCTAGATCCTGCAGCTCCGTTAGCAGCTAAGGAAGTGCTGAGTTACCTTGTTACCTGATCCTAGAAATTAGTCTGGTGGCCAGGTGGGGGGATAAGGGTTGATTATGGGGAGGGGTCCATATTGTCTTATGAGGCAAAGGCCTCTACTTCATCTTAAGTAAGGTGGAATCACTGGCCTTTCACAGGAAGGACTGGGCGGCTTCTCTGCACCCAGAGGGTCCAGGGGAACCTAGGGATTCAAGATTTTCAAGTTTATCAATCTAGATTTCCCCATATCAAGTTTCAGGGTCCCACTCCCCCCCAATCAAGACCCTGACCTTAGCGTAAAAAACTTGGCATGGAGGAGAATTCACTATGCGATGGAGCTTTGCTATTATCACAGTCCTGGGCCTGTTCTTCAACTTTTGTTGCCATCTGGCAGCAGGATTTGAGAGTCTACTTACTGGCTGCCAAGGAGGCCCTCTGGCTTTCACAGTTCATCTTGAATTAGAGGTTAATTGCCCTCAGTCTTCCATTATTTTTATTTCAATACTTCAATAGCCTACAACATGAGCCGTTTAATTCCATAGTCCTTATAATTACTACTTCCCCCAAAGTCTCAAAGACCTGAGCTATGACATCTCACAGTGCATTCCTTTCCACTAGAGCCTATCCTAGTTCACCACCAGGGAATGTTTTAACAATTGCATGGCTGCAGTATGCCAGGCACTAACAATATTCCACCTGCTACTAGTGATGAGATTCCTACTGCTAGCCAGCCAGCAGGCTGTCGTTAGGACAGTGTGGGACCAACTGTCCTACATGGCATTCTCCAGGAATCAGAATTGTGAGGTAGAGATTTACATGCAGAACGGTTACTGGAGGGTACCTTCAGAAACAACACTGCAAGGCAATGAAGACAGTAGGTTTGGGTCTGAGGACAACAGGCGAACTGCTTAGGAGTTGAGTCAGAGACATCGGCTAATCCGGTGGAGAGTTCTGGAGCTGCATTGACCCTTCTAGTTTTCTCTAATAGAGGCAAGGAGCCAGCTTTTGTATGCTTGTGTCAATTAATCCTTGGAGGCAGGCATTCCCTGGGGAGAAGTGTAAACTTGGGCAAATTAGCACACTTCAGAAGGGAGCTCAGCTGTGTGAGCCATCAGCAGCCAACATGCCCAGCAGCCAGGGAAATTAGCACCTCTGTCCTGAAGGAGAGATCTGGGCAGCACACCACAGAATCTACCATGGTTGGTTTCTACTCACCCCCTATAGATTCCAGCTCAGATGATAAACCAGATTCATAAGCCAAGAGAAAAGACAGTTATACTGAAGCAGTCCCAAAGAGACTGAATGAGTGATGTATAATACTTAAAGTGATTTGCTTCTAAAGTGATCCCCCAGGAATGCTGGGGAATGATGGGCTAATATTGAAAGAGTAATTTTGACATTACGAGGAAGTCATCTGGGGTCATTTATGACTTCTATGACCACAACCCTCCCTGAGTCTCTTCCACTCTATCTGATCACTTCCCAGTTTCCTTCACTGACTCCCTTCCTGCCATCTTCCTCTTCCCACACCCCTGAAGATGTGGCCTGTTTTCTCCTCTGCCTTCTTCTCGCTCTGCATTTTCTTCCTTGTCTGTTCACTTTGCCCCTTGGATATGAGTGACACTCAGAGCTACACCTCCCGCCCTCACCTCACTTCCAAGCTCCTCACTTCTGAGTTCTAGAATCTAACTTCCTGCTCCCTGCAGAGCATCCCCTCCATGAGCACCTCAGATTCCACTTGTCCAAAACCAAATTCCTCAATAGAACATTCAAGGGTCATCACAACAGGAACCTGCTAACTGGGCTATTCTTCCTCCACAGTCGCTGATGTGAATGCTGCCTTTTCTGCTGGCTATTTTGTAGATATACTGTGTACTTCTGTGTCCTTGTGCCTTTACACATATTGTCCCTTCTGCCTGGAATGCCCTGTTTATCCTCCTCCATTTATCAGAATTCAACTCATTGTCCAAATCCCAAGTCATACATCACCTTATTTAGGAAATCTTTGCTAGTGCTGCCACAATCAGAATTAGTCCCTTCCACCAGGCTTTGTTTATATCTCCAATAAAGCAGTTACATAGTCTGTATTACAGTTACTGAGTTTGTATCTGCCTCTCTCACTAGGCTGTGAACTCTCTCAGTGTTTGCACTGTCACGTTATTTCACTCATCTTTAGACATTTACTGCCTCGCTCAGTCTCTTGCCCATGGTAGAATTTATATGAGAGTACATATTCAGCTGCTGTAACAGAAACCAAGGTAATAGTACCTCAAAGAAGATAGAATTCTATCTCTTCACACAAGGACACACTGCTTGTACCTTGTAGCTCTGTCATCCCTTGTGTGTATGGTCTCAGAGAGCCCCAGCAAGTCCTCAAGTCAGGCAGCAGGATGGAGAAGGGCCAGAAAGAGAGGACACGCCCTCTCCATGCCCTGACCTGGAATTGCGCACATCACTTCCACTCAAATTTCATTGGCTGGAACTGAGTCACATGCTGTACTTAGCTGCAGAGAAGATACAGTCTTTTCCTCAACAGCCACATACACAGGTAAAACAGTGGGAAGAAGGGAAGAATGGGTGGTTGGAAAGCAACTAGCAGTCTTGCCACAGAATCAGTGGACACTTGCTTTAAAAAATCACAAGAAGCTCTAGAACTGGCAAAACTAATCTATAGTGATAGAAGGCAGATC
The DNA here is from genome assembly GCF_041146395.1 of Eulemur rufifrons. NCBI lineage: Eukaryota > Metazoa > Chordata > Mammalia > Primates > Lemuridae > Eulemur > Eulemur rufifrons. The sequence goes on from NC_090984.1 coordinate 46,724,154, forward strand.
AGTGGTTGCCTGAGCTTGGAGGGAAAGGGGTTAACTAATCAGAGGCACAAGAAAACTTTTTGGTTTTTTATTTTTATTTCTTTATCATGGTAGGGTATACCACATAAAATTTACTATCTTAAGCATTTTTAAGCATATAGTTCTGATATACTAATATTCAGTATATTCACATGGTTGCGCAACCATCACTACTGTCCATCTCCAGAACCTTTTCATCTTTCGAAACTGAAACTCTGTACCCATTAAACAATAACTCACCATCAGCTCTCTCTCTAGCCCCTTGAAACCACCGTTCTACTTTCTGTCCCTCTGAGTTTGACTATTCTAGGTATTTCATATGAGTGGAATCATACAGTATTTGTCCTTTTGTGATTGTCTCATTTCACCTAGCATAATGTCCTCAAGGTTCATCCATGTTGAAGCATGTGCCAGAATTTTCTTTCTTTTTAAGGCATAGTAATATTCCACTGTATATATAGCCCACATTGTGTTTACCCAATCACCCATCTATGGACACTTGGGCTGCTTCCTCCTTTTGGCTACTACAAATAATGCTATGAACATGGGTGTGCAAGTATCTGTTTGAGTCCTTGATTTCACTTCTTCTGGGTATCTAATCGAAAGTGGAATGGCTGGATCATATGGCAATTCTGTGTTTAATTCTTTCAGGAATCACACCATTTTCCACAGCAGCTACACCTTTTTACATCCCCACCACCAACACACAAGGATTCCAGTTTCTCCATATTTTTGTCAACACTTTGTGTGTGTGTGTATGTTTTATGATAGTCATTCTAATGGGTGTAAAGTGGTATCTCCTTGTGTGGGGGGCGGGGAGGGTTAGGAGACATGGTCTCACTATGTTTCCCAGCTGGAGTGCAGTGGCTGTTCACAGGCACAATCACAGCACACTACAGCCTTGAACTCCTGGGCTCAAGGGATCTTCCCACCTCAGCTTCCCCAGTAGCAAGGACTACAGGAGTGCACCACCATGCCCCTGTGTCTTTGTGGTTTTGATTTGCATTTCCCTAATGATTAGTGATGTTGAGCATCTTTTCATGTGCTTATTGGTCATTTGTATATCTTTTTGAAAAAACATCTATTCAAATCCTTTGTCCAACTTTTAAAATTGACTTGTCTTTTGTTGTTGAACTGTTTATATATTCTGGATATCAATCTCTTATCAGAGACCTGATTTGCAAATATTTTCTCCCTTTCCATGAGTTGTCTTTAACTCTGTTGTGCACCTATAATGCACAAAAGTTTTTGGTTTTGATGAAACCTAATTTTATCTATTTTTTCTTTTGTTCCCTATGCTTTTGGAATTATATCTAAGAAATCATTGCTAAATCTAATACCATGAAAATTTCCCCTATGCTTTCATCTATGAGTTTTATAGTTTTAGGTCTTACACTTAGGTCTTTAATCCATTTTGATTTAATTTTATATATGGTATAAGGGTCCAACTTCCTTTTTTTTTTTTTTTGCCATGTGGATATCCAGTTTTCCCAACATCATTGGTTAAAAAAAGATTGTCCTTTCCTCACTGAATGGTCTTGACACCTCTGTCAAAATTCATTTGACCATATATGTGAGGGTTTATTTCTGGCTCTCTATTTCAGCCCATTGGTCTATATGAGTGTCTTTATGCTAGAACCACACTATTTTGGTTCCCATAACTTTGTAGTAAATTTTGAAATCATGAAGTGTGAGACTGCCAACTTTGTTCTTTTTCAAGATTATTTTGGCTATCTGGGGTCCCTAGAGATTCTTTATGAAGTTTAGAATGGATTTTTTCTACTTCTGCAAAAAAAGGTTGTTAGGATTTTGACAGTGATCACATTGAATCTGTAGATCTCTGTAGGAAGTGTTGAAGTCTTAAATAAGGAAACTGATGATGAAAAAGTTCTGTATCCTATGATGATAGTTACATGATTCATGCATCTTTCAAAATTCATACAATTGTACACTTGAAATGAGCACATTTATTGCATGCAAATTATATCTCAATGAATTGATTAAAAACTTAAAAAAGATATCCTAGACTGTGCAGGAGAAGCCTGTGCCAATGTGTATAGGCAGAAAAAAAAAAAAGGAAACACCAAGAAAAGCCTGCTCTCTCTAGCCAAAGGACTTGAAAAGGGATAATCCAACAAAATAGAAAGCTGAGCACTGGGTCACAAGCCACTAGGCCTCTGTCTATAGAACCAACATAATTTATAATATCCTCCCTTGATTTTTAGGTATTGTATTCTCTGACCTTCTTACCTTTTCAGCCACCTCTTTTAAGTCTGTCCTAAGCCTTCATCTCTTCTAATTATCAGTAAGCTTCAGCCTCAATTAAATGAAAGTGATAACCTGGGCCCCAAATGTGACTATCCAACCATCTACACCCTACATCTAAATCCATGAGCAGGCTCTGAGTTATTCCTGCATCTTTAGGACTCTTTGCATTTGTTTATGTAGTTCACTTTACCTGAAGTGCTCTTCTCCCTCCTTCAAAATCCTTCTTAACCCCTAAGTCTCAGCTAAAGGACCCTGTTCAGCTTTCTGAAATCTCTCAGTCAGAACACATGGCTCCTTCCTCAATATCCTGAGCTTGTTTTATTCTGTCTTCTGCATTAAAAGTCAAGGTCCTTTGGAGTAGGAATTGAATCTGTTTATTTTATATGCACCACCTGCCAATTCCCTAGATATATATTTGATGAATGAATGAATGATTTGATCTTCATAAAGACTTTTATAGGAGAGAGATTAAACATGAGAGAAAAGTGCAGTCCATAAATATATGCACAGGACTGTAGAGGTGGGAGAAGCCCAAATGTAGATATGTTAGATGTAGATATCAAGGTATGTTCATGGGTAGAAACCTGGAGGAGCTGGTGGGGAGGTGTTGGGTAGGTAAGTTGAGAGGGGTGGTGGAGGAATATGTGGAGATAAAATTAAATGGCTGATATCTCAGGAGACTGAGGGGACAATGAGAAGGGGTGACCATACCTGTGGGTAGTCCTGGCCTTTTGAATAGGTAGTGGTTTTCAATCTCACTCTCACTTCACCCCAACTCACATACACCTTGCCTATTTTTATTTCATTATTGTTTCTTGAAGATTTATTCATTTAAAAAAACACCCCTGGGAAGCATTCAGTTACATATTAGTTACCAGTTAAACCAGGATGTGAAAGCAAAATCCTATAGGAAATTGAGTGTGATGGTCAGTTTCATGTGTCAATTTGGCTAGACTGTAGTCCCCAGTTATAAAATCAAACACCAATTTAGGTGTTTCAGTGAAGGTATTTTGTAGATATGAATTAAATCCATAAACAGTTGACTTTAAGTAAGGGAGATTGTCCTAAATAATATGGGTGGGCCTCATTTGATCAGTTAAAAGGTTTTCAGAGCAGAACTGAGGCTTCCTTCTCTGCAGAAGAACTTCCTCTGTGGCTAATAGCTTCAGCTGGTGTCTAAGAGTCCTGGCCTGCTCTTCCAATGTGCCTTGCCAGCTGCCACAGTCACATAAGCCAATTCCATGCAATAAATCTCTTAATATATATATTTCCTACTGGTTCTGTTTCTCTGGTTGAACCCTAACTGAGGGTTGGGGTTGAGCATAGGGAGGTTTGCATAGAGGATAAAAAAAGAGAATCAGGCAGCAAAGAGAATGCTGATAGGAAAGTTGATTTGACAATTTTGCCCAAGGCAGGTCTTCTTTTGGAAAACAAAAAAGGACAAAAAAGACAGGAGCCAGAGGAGAGGTCATAGTAAAGGTGGAAAAGGTAGGGAGCCTGGCTGTGCTACAAACTCACTCTTTTTCAGCAACTTTAGTTATTGGCAATGGGGGCATGAGGGAGGAGAGGGTTGACTTTCAAATGGTATCTGCAGATTGCATGAAAGTTATTCTTCACAACAGCACAAGCTCACTTTTACTTCTTTGTGTATGTCTATTCTTTCTTATAGCCAGAGAGGCAAATGCATATCTTTGTAACTAATGCTTCCAGACTCATCTGCAAAGTCAAATACACCAAATAAATAAGTAAATAAAGTGAGCAGAGAAGGAACTGGGTCCTTTCTACACAGAAAGTGTTTCCTCCAAATACCATGAATAATTCTGGCAATTTTTCCAGAAACTAGTAGGTATTCTAAATTAAATGTGTATTTTAATAACTCAACAGCAAGAACATAATCTAAACCTGGAATAAATAGGATGTTTTGATAAATATACACTTAAGCTAGCTAGTAAAAAGATGGCAATGTATATGAGCTTTGGAAGAAAGAAGAAATGACCCTTGACTCTGGTACAGCCTTCAAAGGACTATAAGATGGCAACTACATGGGCAGGACAAAAACCAGGAATAAACAAAAAGTTAGAGATCCAAAACTGGACAGACCTAAAACCATACCAAAAATTAATCAGCAATTATATGAGAAATGTAAAAAATTATCTACCTGAAAAGGAAGTAAGTTGAAATAAATCAGAAAACTTTGTGGTCAAAATGTCTTCTGAAAGGAGCAAAATACTGATACATAGAATACATGGATGAATCTCAAAAACATTATGTTGAGTGAAAGAAGCCTGCACTAAAGAGTACATACTGTGTGATTCCTTTTATACAAAATTCCACAGCAGATAAAACTAATCTATGGTGGAAATTAATCAAAACAGTGGCCAGTTCTTGGAGGTGGGGAAACGGATTGACTGGAATGGATAAGAAGGAACTTTCTAGGACTAGTAGTCATCAGGAAAATACAAATTAAATATACATTAAAACTACAATACATTGCTACATTGAAAACTTTCCATATAGATCAATAGAATTAGAGTCCAGAAATAAATTCATACAGTTATGGTCAATCGATTTTCCACCAAAGGACCAAGAGGAAAGACCAATGAGGAAGAATAGTCTTTTCAACAAATGGTGCTGGGACACCTGGATATCCACATGCAAAAGAACCTGTTTGGACCATTACCTCACACCATACACAAAAATTAACTAAAAGAGGATCACAGACCTAAATGTAGGAGCTAAAGCTATAAAACTCTTAGAAAAAAACCTAAGTGTAAATCTTTGTGATTTTGGACTAGGCAATGATTTCTAAGATATGATACCAAAAACACAAGCAACAAAAGAAAAAAAAAACAGATAAATTGGACTTCATCAAAATTAAATGGGAAAAAACCTGACAATACCAAATGTTGAGACGAGAAGGGTTCGCTCATACTTTCCTAACAGAGGTGTAAAATGGTATAAGCACTTTGGAAAACTGGCAGTTTCTTATCAAGTTAAACACATATCTATCCCATAATCTAGCAATTCCATTCCTAGGTATTTGCCTCAAAGAAATGGTGAATACCTATGAATATTCTTTAAATTTTTTTTTTTTTTTTTTGAAGAATGTTGTTGACTCAGTTGCAAAGAAGTTCCTCAGGCAAGGTGACAGTAAGGAAGCTCAGGGGCTCCCCATTTGGGGGTAAGTTAAAGTTTAGAATCTCTCTTTAGAAATCTTTACCCATCTACCAAGAATGGTAAGTATTGTGGGGTTTTTTTTTTTTCTAAAAAGGGAACTGATATTTATTGACCACTTAGTTTTTTTTTTTTTTTTTTGAGGCAGAGTCTCACTCTGTTGCTCGGGCTAGAGTGACTTAGTGTCAGCCTAGCTCACAGCAACCTCAAACTCCTGGGCTCAAGCGATCCTCCTGCCTCAGCCTCCCGAGTAGCTGGGACTACAGGCATGCGCCACCATGCCAGGCTAATTTTTCCTATATATATTTTTAGTTGTCCAGATAATTTCTTTCTATTTTTTAGTAAAGACGGGGTCTCGCTCTTGCTCAGGCTGGTCTCGAACTCCTGACATTGAGCGATCCTCCCGCCTTAGCCTCCCAGAGTGCTAGGATTACAGGCGTGAGCCACCGTGCCCAGCCTAGCACTTAGTATTGACAGGCACTATATTACATGGTTAATCTAATATAGACCCCACCAGAACCCTACAAATGAGTATAATAATAATATTGTCCTCATTTTACAAATGAAGTGACTAAAGTTCAGAGAGGTTAGCGGCTTGCTTGTGATCACCCAGGTAATACATGATTGTACATGTCATGGTTAAAAGAAGTGAATCTGGCTGGGTATGTTGGCTCACGACTGTAATCCTAGCACTCTGGGAGGCCGAGGCAGGTGGACTGTTTGAGCTCAGGAGTTCAATACCAGCCTGAGCAAGTGTGAGACCCCGTCTCTACTAAAAATAGAAAGCAATTAGCTGGACAACTAAAAATATATAGAAAAAATTAGCCAGGCATGGTGGCACATGCCTGTAGTCCCAGCAACTTGGGAGGCTGAGGCAGAAGGATTGCTTGAGCCCAGGAGTTTGAGGTTGCTGTGAGCGAGGCTGACGTCACGGCACTCTAGCCTGGACAACAGAATGAGACTCTGTCTCGGAGGGGAAAAAAAAAAAAAAAAAAGACGTGAATCTGTTGCATTTATCTTTGGGTTTCCAATATCTTACACGTGTAAGTGAATGAATGAACTAATGAATGGTAGAATCATTTGAACCATCAGACCTCAGAGAACATACTAGTTCTCTATTCTGCGTTAACTCTAAAAGCCCTATTTTTAAGACACAAATTTATAATTTAAGGTTTTGTTTTACTTATAGACACCACAGAGCTTTAGCTTTGAGAAGCCAGTGATTTTTTTTTCAAAATTCCAAAATGCTAGCGGAATCCCTAAAATTAATTTACTGAAAATGAAAGAAAGATGTAGTAATTACTTGAAGGAGTCAGTGGTAATTACTGTCCTTCTCTACCAGCTGGGTAAATGTGCATGATGGTAGCAGAGACATTTGAAATACCCATATTAATTAAGGCAAATAACAGATCATGCTATAATTGATGCACCCTAGAATCTCTAAGGCTTAACCAAATAAAACTTATTTTTCCTTCACCACACATTCCTGTGGAGGTCAGCAGGTGTGGGGACTCTGCTCTGCATGGTCATTCAGGGGTCAGGCTCCTTCCTTTGTATGGCAGTTCCTTCCTCTAGATCCTCAGCATTCTCTCCACTTAGTAATATTTACCAGGCAGACTGGGAAAGAAAACGAGAATTTCTTATTGTACTTTCTAAGGGGCAGGCCTGGAAGTGGCACATATCACTTTGCTTATGTTTTAGTGGCCGGCATTCAGCCAGAAGACCTTCCCTAACTGCAAGCTGTAGGCCCCTAGGAAGAGGACATGGATGTTGACATGGTTATTGACAAGAATGAGCAGTCTGTGAGGAAACACCCCCAAAACAGGAGGGAAAACCCTCAAAATCCAACAAAAGAAGACTTTTATGCCTATTATAACATCTAATATATAATATAGCTTTTTAAAACAGACTGTATAACTATTGATATCATGTAAATACTAAAATTAAATTACAAAGGAGAGGAAAATAATAGGTATAAATGGATCCAAACTAATAAAAATGTATATATACATACTGTTAATTGAAAGGACCAGAATTCTTTTTTATATGGAAAGTTCAGAACAAAGAAAGAAAAAAAGAAAACAAAAAAGGAAGGTAAATTGACCCCATAATTGTACTTAATCTGTCCAAAAATTGTGCTGAATGGTAATAACAGGGGTCATGGTCCCTGTTCTGGTTGCTGATTGCTGTATAGAAAACTATCTCAAAACAATTTTGTGGGTCATGAATTTAATCAGAACTCAGCTGGAGAATTCTGTTCCAGGAGGCATTAGTGGAGGACACTTGGTATTCCTCAGGCAGGTGGGGTGGCCTGGAGGGTCCCAGCTGGCTTCCCTGGTATGGCTAGAAGACTGGGCTTAAATGGGGACTGTTGACCAGAGCATCTGCACATGACCTCTCTAGCCTAATGGTTCTGTGTAACTGGACTTCTTATATGACAGCAAAGCTCCATGAGCAAATGTCCCAGTGAACAAAGCATAGGCTACATGGTCTTCTATGACGTAGGCTTGAAATTCACATAGCAACACTTTTGCCACAGTCTACTGCTCAAAGCACTTGTGAGTCCACCCAGATTCAAAGGAAGGGGAACATAGATCCTACTCTCAGTGGAAGGAGTGTCAGAGAATCTGTGATCATCTTTTAAAACCACTATAATTCTATTGGAAGACCCTTTAATAAAACACTGTGCAGGCCACGGGCCCTAGCTCTAGTAGGTGCCAAGTATAAAAGGAAGAAAAGATATAAATGATCTGATGTTGCTGGGGACAAATCTGGGCTGGAGGCAGAAAAAGGAAGTATTTTGCTACAAGTTCCTGGACTTGCCAGTGATTCCTGGTACACCGCTATGAAAACACTAAACAATCAAAATTGTCCTGCCAAGCAAAAGTTTTTATGTGTGTGTGGGTGTTGAAGATGGTTTGCAAGGGATGGAAAGGGGAAATAAGGTAGGGAGTCTCCATTTTCTAAACCTGTAGTCAGTGGACATCACCTTGTCATTACTGGGATTAATAAAACAATGCTCTTTATATTTATTTGTATAGTGCTTATAATTTTCAAAGGCTTCATATAGGTTATCTCATTTGATCTTAGCAATAACCTTACAGGATAAATATTATGAGCATCCCCAAAATACAGATGAGGATACTAAGGCTCAAAGTCAGTAACTTGATTGCCAAGATCAGAAAAGGATCCTAACAAGTATCAGAATTAGTCAAGACCCCCAGTCCAGAACTCCAAAGAGTGGGACAGATTCTTTCTTACAGTCATCAAATACTGGACTTAAATCCCATTCACTCTGGGTGACAGATACTCAAAACCAAGCAGAGAATGGCAATCTGATAATATAAAAAGAAACATGAATCAGACTTTGGTCAGCGCTGTGGTGAAGTTAAGGCACAAGAGTGGAGTGATTCATTTCACAAACTTCCCTTTCAAAAAAATTTTTTTCCGTTCTCTTTGTTTCTCCCTTTTGCAACAATACCATGGAACAGAGAACCAGTGAATTTCCTTACTACAAGCTACAAGTCAGTGTAAGAACATCCAGACTCTCCTGCATAACACAATAAAATCATACTTGTTTTTTTTGTTTTTTGGCTTTTTGTTGGTGGCAGTCATTTCTTTCTTTCTTTTTTAACAGGGTCTCTCTCTGTTGCCCAGGCTAGAGTGCAGTGATGTCATCATAGGTCGCTGCAACCTCAAACTCCTGGGCTCAAGCAATCCTCCTCTATCAGCCTCCCTAGTAGCTGGGATTACAGGCATGTGCCACTGCAACTGGCTAATTTTTTCTATTTTAGTAGAGACAGGTCTCACTCTTGCTCAAATTATATGTGTGTGTGTGTGTGTGTGTGTGTGTGTGTAGGTATACTTCCACACCAAACTGGAAGGATACATACCAAAGTGTAGGGATGATGGGTGGGGAGGAAAGGAAGACTTTGAACTTCCAACCTCAAGCGATTCTCCCACCTCAGCCTCCCAGAATGCTAGGATTACAGAGTGAGCGATCATGCCTGGCCCCACATTTGGGTTCTTTTATGGCAAAAATGAAAAAGGAAACACTCAGAGTCACTTTAACTTTGAGCCTGCAGAATATTCCATATACATTTATATTCAATGCATGTGCTTATTGAAAAAAATCAAATATACAGAAGTGTAAAAAGTAAATAATCAAAGTCTTCCTCTCCTCCTCACCCATCATCCCTACACTTTGGTATGTATCCTTCTAGTTTGGTGCGCAAGTATACCTACGTGCGTACACACAAACACACACACACACACACACACACACGATTTGAAATAAATAGTATTATTCTAACCATATCATTCTCCAATGTGCTTCTCTTAGTTAAAATTTGCATAGAGGTACTTCATTTTTCTATTGGCTGCATAGTATTACATATGACCAAGCAATTACTCATGGGTGGGATATTTTTTATTTCATTTTATTTCTTTTTTCTATTTTTAAATTTTTTCAATTTTTAGAATACATGTGTTAAAAAATTTATACTGTACAGAGATGTCTAAAATGAAAAACAAAAATCTCCCACCCCTCCCTACACCCCCACACACCCATTAGCCAGGCTTTATGAACAGTTTCTGGGTTTTTTTTTTACTATTGATTACCACTGAATTTGTATATATAATATGCTTATACCTATTTTCTTTATTTATCAACTGTAGATATTATTTATTGACTCATCACAAAGAAAAATTAGGAATGTCTGGTTTAAATTAGTAAATTGAACACAAAATAAAATATGGCATTTGGCTATGAGCAATCTCGGCCTGTAGCTAATAATGAGTCATTCTTTGTGGTAATACAATTTGGTTGCCATAAATATTTTAATTATAGTAATATAGTAGCTTGGTCATAACTTGGATTTAGATACAGGAGATGGAATACCTCAGTTCACATCATGGCCCAGCTGCCCATTAACTCTGTGACTGTGAACACACTACTTAACCTCTCTGTGCCCTAGTTTCTTGTTTCTTCAAATAGAAATAATAACTATCTTACAGCTCTGAAAGAGGATCCGATTAAATCATGCCTTTGAAAAAGATCTGTAAGCCACAGAAGTGGTTTTGCCTTGGCCATCTCCATCAATCCAAGAGGCTTCTGCTGAGCACACAGGGCAGAGGTCAGCCACAAGGTCAGAAATCGTCATGGGGCCCTGCTGTTTCTCAGGTTTCAGCGCTGGAAGAGGTCTGATGGATGGAAGTGCCGGCAGCAGTAGAAGCTGCACCAGCAGTTGAGTTAGCAGAGTCTCTCACTAACACAAGAAAGGCAGTTCCTAAAGCAAAAGCAGAAGCTGAAAGCAGAAGAAATAGATGGAGGTCCATTGCCACTGGTGGTAACAATAGAGGTACCCCTCCCTTGGCCTGCAGCAGGACTGAAGTGCCTCATGTGGGGACAGGGAGTGCAGTAGGAGAAGCCCTTGGTGTGGGCATCAAATGTCTGTCTTTGAGGCAGTTCCTGGAACTAGCTCCTGGAACAGAAGAAGAGCAGAAGGGGAGAGAGGAGCTCCTTGCTGCAGCTGGGAATATGTCATTCTCTGGGTGACTACACAGTCCCAGAGTACAGGAGTCATAAGGGAGAGCTCAGAGCCCAGAAGTCTCTAGGGCCCTCTCTCTGTTCCCTTGAAGTTAGCTTTCATCCTCTAAACATCATCTCTCTTATACTAACTCATTCGAAGACATCCAAAGAAAGTTTGTTCTCTAGTTAAACATTTGCATGAGAAGGCAGCTGCTAGAGCTCTCCTGTTGAGGACAGCATTTCAAAGTTCTGGAGCACTCTCCCTCCCTGTGAGTCAACAGGCCTAAGTTTGTCAGACTACAGGCTTGTTCCTGGTGGTCTTGAGCTGATGGGGTTAAACTGTGTTGAGTGCTGGGTAATGGATAGCGCTGAGATGTGGTTGGTATGGGGAGGCAACAATTGTGAGGCACCCCTCAAGATCTGAAGATGAGGCCGGGCGCAGTGGCTCACGCTTGTAATCCTAGCACTCTGGGAGGCCCAGGTGGGAGGATCACTCGAGGTCAGGAGTTCGAGACCAGCCTGAGCAAGAGCAAGACCCTGTCTCTACTAAAAAATAGAAAGAAATTATATGGACAACTAAAAATATATTAAAAAATTAGCAGGGCTTAGTGGCACATGTCAATAGTCCCAGCTACTCAGGAGGCTGAGGCAGTAGGATTGCTTAAGCCCAGGAGTTTGAGGTTGCTGTGAGCTAGGCTGATGCTATGGCACTCTAGCCAGGGCAAAAGAGCGAGACTCTGTGTCCAAAAAAAAAAAAAGATTTGAAGATGAGAGAATAGAGTGGTTCTAGCAAAAGTTAAATGCAAAAGAGAGACTTGCTTATCTGCTGGCATAAACTAGGAAGCTGTAAATGAATAATTGAAGAGTTTGGGACACTCAAAAATACTCTGGGAGGATTCTTGTCAGAGCAGGACTGTGTTGAAGTTATAATTTAGCAGAGATCAATTTTTTTGGATAAAGAAAAGGAAATAGAAATGGATGGTTAAGTCATTTTCATATGGATAGTAGGTGCTGTCATTTCAATGTGTCCCCTCTGAAATTCAAGTGTTGCCAATGTGATAGTTTTAAGAAGTGCTGCCTTTAAGAGGTGATTAGGCCACAGGGGCTCTTCCCTCAAGAATGGGAGTAGGGTCCTTACAAAAGAGGCTTCACGCATCATTTGGTTAGCTTGCCCTACCACCTTCTGCCATGTGAGGATACAGCCTTCCTCCTCTCCGAGGATGCAGAGGAGGAAGGTAATCAAACTTGCCAGCACCTTGATCTTGGACTTCCCAACCTCCAGAGCTGGGAGAAATAAATTTCTGTTCTTTACAAGTTACCCAGTCTGTGGTATTCTGTTATAGCAGCACAAATAGGGCATTAATCTTTTGTTCTTGGATCCTACAGCTAATTGCCCTTCCTAGGATTCCAGTTGTACTCAGAAGTTTTAAATCAAATTAGCTTTCCACATTGTATTCCTGGTTAAGGTAACTTGAAAATTCAGGCCATCTGACTATTTTATTTTTCTGTAAATTATTGTCATTTTCTTCATATTTTTAAATTTTATATTAAGAAAAGTTTCAAACATGCAGAAGTAGAGAAAGTAGTATAATGAATATATGTAACATATAATGTATAATGAATAGTATAAAATGCCCCTTAGCCAGATTCAACCATTATTAAGATTTTCATGCATTTGCCTCACTTTCTCCCACTTTTAAAAATTAAAATATTTTAAAGAAAATTCTAGACCCGAAGTAATTTCATCCCCATTTCTATGGTCTAAATGTTTGTGTCCCCCAAAATTGATATGTTGAAATCCTAACTCCCAAGGTGATGGTATCAGGAGGTTGGGCCTTTTGGGAGGTGATTAGGTCATGTAGGCAGAGCCCTCATGGGATTAGTTCCCTTATAAAAGAGACCCCAGAGAGCTCCCTGATCCCTTCCACCATGTGAGGACACAGGGAGAAGACGGCCATCTATGAACCAGGACACGCGCCCTCATCAGACACAGAATCTGCTGGTGTCTTGATCTTGGACTTCCCAGTCTCCAGAAATGTGAGAAATAAATTTCTGTTGTATATAAGTGGGGATGCTACCTGTATAGAGAACACAAAATGCAAAGGCAAAGCCTTTGCTGGCCAATTCCTAAAATTGGCTTGGAGGAGAGTAAATGAGAATACCAGATAGCTGAAAGTACAAGCTTTTTGAGAAGGGAACTGAAACTCATAAGGTACCACAAACAGGCAGTATTTCATGCCAGGGAAAAATTCTGCTGGTTCTGCCTTATCACTCCCATTTCAATGTATAAGAATCTCATTAATCTTCCCCTGCTTTCCTCTGTCATACCCATGGGCCCAGGACAATGACTTCATAGAAAATCCTTTCCTTTCCTTTCCTTTCCTTTCTCTCCATTGCCACTATCTAAGCCCTCCCTGCACTCAATGCCTCTTCCACTAACTCCCCAATGTCTTAATTTCAAAAACTAGGGACACATTTCTTTGGCATAAGACATGTTTAGCACATAGCAGTGTCTGGTGTACAGACTCTAAAGGAATGTGAGGTAGACGAATGATGGATGGGTGATGACTGGTTTGAATGCAAGGATAATACTTCAAGACCTACCTGAGTTCGCTGGAAGTCCAGCATGACATTTACGGACCATTGGCCAAAATGCATAACCAGTCAAAACAACTAGCTGCTCATGCAGATTAGAAAAGTGAAAATGTGACATACATCTCTTCCCACCACCATTACCAACCACCAAGCATGAGAACGGAGGAAAATATCAGAGTGCAAAGACAGTGTGCATTTGGCTCACACAAGCCTGATACAAACCTTGATTCTACCATTTTCTAATTGTGTGACCTTGAACAAATTATTCTTAAAATTTCATTTATTCTATGTACAAAATGGGAATAAAAGCATCTACTATACAAGATTATTATAAAGATCAAATTAAATAATGTAAGATTCCTAGAACAGTGGGCTCAAAATACAATTTTTTTAATATAAGAAACTTCTAAAGGGAACCTAAGAAGTTATGGTTCACGTGTGAAATAGGCAGGCTAAACACTTAAATTAATTTCAGGGGAGGAAGGCAAGATGGTATCTTTAAAGAGAAAATTCAACAAATTAATTCTTGAGGAAATAAAGAACATGTAGGTAAAGAACTGCTTAATATTATTCACCTAAAGACCTTGAGAAAACCCTTGATAGGTTTCTAAAGAAGAGGCTGATAATAAAGGTTGTATGAGATTGGAATGTTTCGTAAGGCAATAAGGAACTAGCTCAGAAGCAAAAACAATGGGTGGGGCCTGCTGATTCCAGTCGGGGGAGGGAACTGGAGGGCCCAAGTGACAGCTCCTGGGAAGGCAGCAGATATATGAAGGGTGTGGTAGTCATATTTCTAATTCTGGATTTCTCAGTGGAAACAGTGCAGTTCTCATCAGGAAGGTGGAGTCCTGTGTGCTTGGGGAATCTGGGCAAGTGGTACTTGAGTGTCAGGCAACCTTGGAGTTGACATGAATTAAGAGGAAGGGGTGAGGGGACTAACACTAATCTAGCAGTGACTGGGTCAGCCCATGTGCCAGGCACGTTATCTCATTTAAGTAACAACCTAATGACACCAGTCATTATTTCCATTTTATAGAGACGGACTCCAAGTCTACTCTGCCAGTAAGGGGGGAGGGGGAATGTCATAGGCATCAATGCCCCAGGCAACAGTCTGAGGCCTACTAGGGGGCTTCTTGAGCACCTACTGTGTGCCAGGAGAGATGGTGGTGTGCAAAACTACAGGCCCCTACTCCTACAGAGCTTAGAGTCTAACAAGGGAGTTAGAGGCAGCCATTAGTGAAATAATGCCATTAGTGACAATAACATTACTAAATGAGATGTGAGCATATGTAACAAATGGGCTCATCCAGACTTGGGTGTCATGAGTGCCATGGGAGAGAACTCTAGAGCTTATACAGAATTCACTAGATAAAGGAGTGGTGAAGAAAGGCATTCCAAGTAAGTAAGCTGCACGTGACAAGGCCTGTGGTCAGAGCCACAAACACCACAAGTTTAGTGTGGCTACAGCTTGGAGCGCAGGAGCAGAGTGCCTGAGCTGAGAGCGGAGGGGTGAAGGAAGGTGGAGACACAATCAGATTTCCATTTTGAAAGGTCCAGCATATTTTAACAGGTGCCACTGAGAAGCTTGGGCAGCCACAAGCAAGCACTCTGGTGGATTCTGGGGCCCCAGCCATACCCTACCTAACTCAAAACAGTTGGGGGTCTAAATATTGCTGCTTTCATAGTATGTTGAGAAGTGAGGATTGATGAAACCAAGCAAACAGCCTGAATCCTCAGGCATCTGTGCTAGGAAGGGACACACGAAGTCATGTGTACTTGAGCTAGAGGAGAGCATCTGAGTTAAAATCTCTAACATTTCTAAACAGTGATGAGCCTGAATCAGGGTCAGCAAGTGCTGGGCCAGATCTGGCCTGTGCCTGTTTTTGTACAGCCGGCAATCTAAGAATGGTTGTTACATTTTTTTAATGGTTGGGGAAAAAATTGAAAGAGAAGTAGTATTTTGTGACACATGAAAAGTATATGACATTCACATCTCAGTTTCCATAAATAAAGTTTTATTGGAACACAGTCACACTCGTTTGTTTACTATCTTCTATGGCTGCTGCTACAATAGGAGAGTAACTGACTGACACCTGGGTATTGTTGCAAAGCTGAAATATTTATTAATACTATCTGGCCTTTTACAAAAAAAGTTGGACAATCCCTGGGCTGATAATCAGAACAGCCTATAAATCTGACCATGTGATCAGACAACTGACAAATGAAATCTCATGGGAACAGGAGCAAAGTAACGCACTTTGGAATAAAAATACCCAAACCATAAAATGAAGACAGGACTACGAGCTTGAGGTTACAACTCAGGACTAAACACAACTGGGAGGACTAAAGGCAGCTAGAGTAGTATTAAGCGAATTTCCTGTCCTATATTATAACAATCAGTACACAATGGATAGGGTTGGTTACTGGCAGACTTCACCTGATGAGAGCCTGGGGAAAAATTCCCAGCAAGACTAGATGTAAAATTTACATATAGATATAGATGTCAACAGTCTGCATTTAATCTAGAGAAAAATTAGTGAAAGAATGTAAGAATTTGTAATATGTATGCAGGACTATTGGGAGATGGGATATCATTTAGACTTTCTCTTATTCTTTATAGCTCCAGGACCTGGTTTAATGACTGGCATATTATAGGCATTCAAATACTTGTTGAAGAAAAGAAGGAAGGAAGAGAGGAAGGGGGGTGGGGAGGGAGGGAGTGAGGGAGAGAGAGGGTGAGAGAGAGAGAGAGAAAAGAGAAAAGAAGAGGAGGAAGGGATGGGGGAGATTGGGCAGAATCCACAGGGGTGGGGATTGAAGGTAAGCTAGCTAGATGCAGAGGGTGAGGAAGAGCACCCCAGCAGGAAAACGGGTAAAACTGAAAGCAATGTCTTTTAAAGCTCCCATCACCTTTGCTCTAGCTCTTAGGTAATGTGGCTTCTCTTATCACTGGTCTGTGAAAGGGGCATCCAGGGGAACAGAAAAGGTATATGCCCCAGGGTAGTTAAGATGTCAGCCACCACAGAAATTTACTCAGTTTCTTGAGCAGTTGTTTAGCATGCATTGGTTTGTGCAGCCTGATCCGCAGGTGCAGTTTTCACACTCGCAAAGCTGCAGAACTGACCTGGAACCTTGATGGCTCTAACAGGGCCCCAGTGCTGTGGGGCCCCTGCCTGGGTGTGGCTGGCCTCCCTGTTGGACACTTCTGACCTCTTCCATCTCAATGCAACAGGAGTCGTGTTCAGAGTTCTCTGAGAACACCCAGCCCAGTGCGCTATAGGGCACAAAAGGAAGAAGGTGTCTTTCCCAGGTAAGATTCTCTCCCCACTCAGCAGACACAGCCAATATCAGGGTTCCAGAATCTGTTCTCAGGGCCAGGTGAATTCATCCCGGTAAACTGAAAGTCCCATGTCCTGAGAACCACCCCACTCAGTCCCAAGCAAACCAGGTTGGTCACCTGCCAGACTGGTTCCTCATTTACAATAGGCCTCTTATCCTACTGTCCCCTAGGGCTCACCTGGCCTGTTCCAGAGTTTCTACGGCCTCAAACCCAACACTCAGAATATTCAGAACTGTTCCTTCTGGGTGAGGGGTAAGGATAGCATAAGGCTGAGCTGGGTAACTGAGGACAGGATTAGGATCAGAGGAGACCTGGAGACTAATGTCTGTATGTATTTCTGTGCATATAATTAGGATTAAACAGTTCCTGGAATCGGGAAATTTTTTCAGCATTTACATTGTTTGGAGATAAGATAGAACTACTAAAGGGAAGGCTGCCTGAAATCCTATTTGTAAGTGAGCAGAATGTAAATTATTAAAATACAACAAAGAAGAGAGTAAAACTTTGTTGGTCAGTATAAAATAGCTGTAATAATTACAGTAATTTATATCTAATTACCATGTGGCATGGTGATTATGAGACATCGTTGTATCATGTGAGTTACACATCAAGATCTTTGTGATTAGGGTAGTAAATTTTGTTCAGTCATGTGTGCTTCTGTAGTCAGATTAAAACCACTAAAGGAAATTTACATTTGGCTTAGTCTTGGGTTTTTTGCTTCAGGGAACACAGGCAGTTAAATAGCAGATTAACTTGTTACATTTGATTCTGGGGAGACCAACATAAAGATACCTTTTTAAAAAAGAATTAATGTCATCTTTTTTTATAAAGGAATTCTGAGAAAAGTTCAAAGCACTTTGCAGATTCTAATCTAATTAATCCTCACAATAACCCCTCCAGGGAATTTACACAATGGCCTTCATTGTTTAAAGTCACCAGTTGTTAAAGGCTACAAAAGAGTCACTTTGCAGTTGCTTCCTTGTCCTGGCTTAATTCATAAACATTACAATGTTCTTTGAAATAGATCTAGTAAAAATATAAACTATTAGTGTATTAATAATCACCAATTATTATGAGACACATTGATCTCATCACTAAAAATGTCTTAGAAATAACCTTACACACCAGCTTAAAGAAATAGAAATGTTTATGTTAGAGGGGAATTTAAAGTTATGGGTGAACTCTTATGATTAAAATATTTTCATATATTAATCCATGAGTAAATTCCTTGGAGGAGGAGTTAAATTGAAACTGTTAACAGAGTAACCAACAGAAGGAAGAAACTATTATACTCACTGTAGGTGTGTATCACATCACTAACCCTTGTTCATAGGCATCCAACTGCTTTCAGCCCGTCCTGAAAAGGATAAGGGGACACATTCAAAACATCCTATGGGAACCTCCTACAGCCACATACTCCAATAAAGGTGTTCTCAGGATGGGAAATACTCAGCATTTGAACCTGTCAATTGAGTAGCACCTTTTCCTATATTTCAATTTTAAAAAACTTTTTCACTTTTTTGTGCTCATTTCCAAGGGGGATTTTACAGAACGATGCCAGCCTCTCCACATGCTGGGCAAATCCTTGATATATGAAATGGAGATCTCTGCTAACCCGCTTCAAGGAGTCTAGATGCTTTTTGCCAGATCATTCCATTTTTGTGCAGAAAGAAACTGAGGGAGAGCGTAACAGTTAAGAAATCTGAAACAAAACTGATCTGAATTATGTTCCTGCTCTGTTTGCTAGCTGCATGACCCTGATCAAGATAGTTAACTTCGGCCGGGCATAGTGGCTCACGCCTGTAATCCCAGCACTTGGGAGGCCGAGGTGGGCGGATCATTTGAGCTCAGGAGTTCGAGACCAGCCTGAGCAAGAGCAAGACTGTCTCTACTAAAAAAATAGAAAGAAATTATCTGGACAACTAAAACTATATAGAAAAAATTAGCCGGGGATGGTGGCTCATGCCTGTAGTCCCAGCTACTCGGGAGGCTGAGGCAGGAGGATTGCTTGAGCCCCGGAGTTTGAGGTTGCTGTGAGCTAGGCTGATGCCATGGCACTCTAGCCCAAGCAACAGAGTGAGACTCTGTCTCAAAAATAAATAAATAAGATAATTAACCTCCCTGAGACCCTGTGTTCATCTACAAAAAAGTAATAGCTGGCATTGATTGAGCACTTAGTATGTGCTAGGAACGATGTGTACTAAGTTTTGTATGTTTTACGTGTATTATCTTATTTAATCCTTACCATGGCCCTTGTGAAGTGGGTACTATTATCATCCCCATTATATAGGTAAGAAAATTGAAGCACAAAGAGGTTACATAGTTTGCCAGAGACCATATGACCGTAAAGGGTGAATCCAGGACTCAAACACAAGCAGTCTGACTCTAAGATCCATGCTTTTAATCACAACCATCTTCACAGTGATGCCGAAACGATCATGTGAGCTCATGTCCCCTACATTGTGCCTGGCACAAACAAGCCTTAAGTAAATGTTAGCTGTCATATTATTTTTAGATTTGTCATTTTTTCAAGAGATATCTGGACATAGACGTTTTGACATAGGATATTTTGTGTCTATTCCTTTTAACTACACCAAGGTATGTTATCTTGCAACTGATCTGACAGGCTTCTGCCTAAACAATCTACATATTATGGGTTTACCTGGTTGAAAGATGGGCTAAATGACTGGCAACTTTTTCCATCTGCTATGTAACAAAGTTCAAAGTTTTTCAGACTGGAAAGAATTATGAAGTCTCCTATAAAAGGATGGCATACTGAGCAACAGCTAGCAGAACTGCAGGTACTACCAAGATTACAAGTGGACCCTGTTTCAAAAGTTCATTTGTCTATTGTTATAAACTCTGAATACATAGAAACAAGGTTGCAAATGATGGCTACATTCCAAGTCTATTCACAGAAGTCCACTCAGCCCATTATGAAGCTCAACAATAGAAATCCTGCCACTTGTCCAAGGGCAGGCCTAGCAACAAGAGCCAAGAATGTGATAAAAGAATAAGAAAAGTATCTTTCCTGGTACAGAGGAAAGATGATATTTGGTGTATTAGTTATTGATTGCTGTATAACAAATTATCCCAAAACTTACATCTTAAAACAATACACTTTTATTATCTCATGCCTTCTCCATGGGTCATCTGAGAGTGGCTTAGCTAGGTGGCACTGGCTCAGGACATCTCATCTGAAGGTTTAGCTGGGGCTGGAGGGTCCACTTCCAATACGGTTCACTCACATGGCTGTTGGCTGGAGGCCTCAGTTCCTCATCACATGGGGCTGTTTGAGCTCCTCATGACACAGTAGCCAGCTCCCCCCAGTGCAAGCGTAAGAATAAGGAGGCAGCCACAATGCCTTTTATGACCTAGTCTTGTAAGTCACAGTTACTTTTGCCATATTCTATTCATTATAGGCCAAGTGCTATTCATTAAGCACAGCCCACATTCAGCAGGAAGGGAATTAAGCTCTACCTCTTGATGGGTAGGGTATCAGAATTTGTGGATATATCTTAAAATCACCATATAGAGTTTTTGTTGTCCTCCCATCACTTTCTCCAGGTACTCAAGGAGACAAAATAATAAAAACAAACTTGGCTCCAGGACTGCAGCCCTTCCTAACAATGCTGGCTGTAAGTACCCAAAACAATCCATGCTCTTGCCTTAACTTTTCTTAAAAACATCTATCTCTTTTCCTTAAATGTAATCTTATTTTGAAGAATTTATACTAAAGAGAGAATAATCACATTCCTGAAATATTTGCTTTATTCACTTGTATCTCTCATAAGTAGAATTTCAGACACTATAGCAAAATGAAATTAAAAACAACAAAAAACAACCTACTCCCAAACTGGGTGGATTAAGATTTTGGGGGTTAGGAAAGCAACACTGAGTAAGCTCTCTCCCATCAGCTGATTATGACCACAGTGCCCTGGTTATTGAACATTCTGGGCAATAGTTTTCCTTTCCTGGGAAAACTTCCTGGTCTAGGAACCATGGAATCTGTGACCCAGGTTTCTTAACTTGATTCCCATGGCTGCAGCTCTGTAGGAATGTGGTGGGCATACAAATGTGAGGGACTGTTCTGGAGTTCAAAAGCAGTTGATTTCTTGCATCTGATATATATAAGATTCTAAAGTGCCACCTGAATTTTCAGAGGAAAATGATGTTTTATGTGATTTTTTCTTGTATCTTTGTAATTATAAATCTGGTAATACATGTAGACTGTTATAAAAATACAACATTCATAAATACTAGATAATTAGGAGTTTGCATTACAATTCAACTCCCACTAGAAGTTAGGGGCTTGCCCTATAAGGTAAGCTCTCCTGACAATGTTGTTGTTTCTATCGTTTTCGACTTTATTTGACTACTAACTCAATTTGATAATATGATGAAAGCTAAAAGGTTAATCCCAGAAAATACACATACCCACAAAATTTTGCACTTAATACACCTATTCAGGAAATCTGCATTAAGAATCTCTAAGACTGCCAGGGGTGAGACTTACTGCTATTCCATTTTGGCATTAAAATTTAGGTTTAAATCAGAAGCTACTACTTAGAACTTAATTCTTTTTAATGTTTTTGGGTTTTTTGTTGTTGTTGTTGTTGTTGTTCTTAAACAGAACCAAAGGCCAAACAGGTATCTCTACAGGCAAACCTTATTTTATTGCAGTTTGCTTTATTGTACTTCTCAGATACTGCATTTTTTTACAAGTTGAAGTTTTATGGCAACCCTGCGTCAAGCAAATCTTTCGGAAGCCATTTTACCAACAGCATGTGCTCTCTTTCTGTCTCTGTCATATTTTGGTAATTCTCTTAATATTTCAAACTTTTTCATTATTATTATTATATGTTACGGTGATCTCTGGTCAGTGATCATTGCTATTACTATTATAATTATTTCAGGGCACCAAAAACCATGCGCATATAAAACAGCAAACTTAATTGATAAATGTTGTGTGTATTCTGACTGTTCTACCTGCCATTATTGCCATGTCCCCAGCAATATTGAAATTAGGCCAATTTAGGCCAATTAATTACCCTACAATGGCCTCTAAGTGTCCAAGTGAAAGGAAGAGTCAAACATCTCTCACTGTAAATCAAAAGCTAGAAACGATTAAGCTTAGTTAAGAAGGCGTGTCGAAAGCTGCGATAGACTGAAAGTTACTCCTCTTGTGCCAAACAGCCAAGTTGTGAATTGAAAGGAAAATTCTTGAAGGAAATTAAAAGTGCTACTCCAGTGAACACATAAATGATACAAAAGCAAAACAGCTTTATTGTCGATATGAAGAAGGTTTGAGTGGTCTGGATAAAAGATTGAACCAGCCACAACATTCCCTTAAGCCAAAGCCTAATCCAAAAGGTCCTAACTCTCTTCAATTCTATGAAGGCTGAGAGAGGTGAGGAAACTGCACAAGAAAAGCTGGAAGCTAGCAGAAGTCAGTTAGTTCATGATGTTTAAGGAAAGAAGCTGTCTCTGTAACATAAAAGTGCAAGGTGAAGCAGCAAGTGCTGATGGAGAAGCTGCAGCAAGTTATCCAGAAAATGTAGCTAAGATCACTGATGAAGGTGGCTACCCTAAACAAAATATTTTCAACATAGATGAAACACCTTTATATTGGAAGTGCATGCCATAGAGAGGAGAAGTCAATGCCTGGCTTCAAAGCTTCAAAGGACAAGCTGACTTTCTTGTTATAGACTAATGCAGCTGGTAGCTTTAAGTTGAAGCCAATGCTCATTTAACACTCTGAAAATCCTAGGGCCCTTAAGAATTATACTAAATCTACTCTGCCTGTGCTCTATAAATGCAACAAAGTCTGGATGACAGCACATCTGTTTACAGTATGGTTTACTGAATATCTGAAACCCTCTGCTGAGATCTACAGCTCAGGAAAAAAAGATTCCTTTCAAAATACTACTGCTCATTGACAATGCACCTGGTCACCCAAGAGCTCTAATGGAGATGTACAAAGAGTGCAATGTTGTTTTCATGTCTGCTAACACAACATCCATTCTGCAGCCCATGGATCAAGGAGTCATTTCAACTTTCCAGTATTAATATTTAAGAAATACTTTTCATAAAGCAATGGCTGCCATAGATAGTGATTCCTCTAATGGATCTGGACAAAGTCAATTGAAAACCTTCTGGAAAGGATTCACCATTCTAGATACCATTGAGAAAATTTGTTCATATTGTCACAAGCTCTAAAAATTTTTTTTTTAAAAATTCATGATTCGTGGGAGGAGATCAAAATATCAACATTAACAAGAGTTTGGAAGAAGTGGATTACAACTCTCATGGATAACTTTGAGGGGTTCAAGACTTCAGTGTAGGAAGTAACTGCAGATGCGGTAGAAATAGCAAGAGAACTAGAAGTGGAGCCTGAAGATGTGCCTGAATTGCTGCAATCTCATGATAAAACTTGGATGGGGGGGCTAATGGGGGATGGTGGCTCATTCCTGTAATCCCAGCACTTTGGGAGGCCAAGGCAGGAGGATCACTTGAGCCCAGGTGTTCGAGACTATCCTGGGCAACATAGCAAGACCCCTGTCTCTACAAAAATAATAAAAATATTAAAATTAGCAGTATATAGTGGTGTGTGCCTCTAGTCCCAGCTACTGGGAGGCTGAGGTGGGAGGATTGCTTGAGCCCAGGAGTTCCAGGCTCTAGTGAACTATGATCACACCACTGCATTCCAACCTGGGCAACAGAGCAAGACCCCATATCTTCAAAAAAAAAAGAAAAAGAAAAAAACTTAAACAGATGAGCAGTTGCTTCTTATGGATAAGCAAAGAAAGTTTCTTGAGAGGGAATCTACTCCTGGTGAAAATGCTGTGAACATCATTGAAATGATAAAACAGGATTTAGAATATTACATAAACTTAGCAGCAGGGTTTGAGAGGATTGACTCCAATTTTGAAAAAAGTTCTACTGTGGGTAAAATACTATCAAACAGCATTGAGTGCTACAGAGAAATCTTTCACAAAAATAAGAGTCAATGGATGCAGCAAACTTCACCGTTGTCTTTTTAAAAATTGCCGCAGCCATCCAAACCTTCACCAGCCACCACCCTGATCAGTCAGCAGCCATCAACATCATCAACACCAAGGCAAGACCCTCCACTAACAAAAAAAATTACCACTTGCTGAAGTCTCAAATGATTGTGAGAATTTTTTTTAGCAATATTTTAAAATTAAGGTATATACTTTTTAAAGACAATGATATTGCACACTTAATAGACTATAGTATAGTGTAAACATAACTTTTATATGCACTGGGAAAGAAAAAATTCATGTGACCTAACCTTATCATAATATTCTGGTCTGGAACCAAACTCGCACTCAAGTTTATCTCTGAGGTATGCCTGTACTAGATTTTTTGTGCTTGGGTTTAGTCCATATTGTAAATACTTTGGAGGCAAAAGGAATGTGGTAGTGCTCAGATGCGAATAGATATTTGCTGAAAAACAGTAGGACACAGAACTGCTGACGACCATAGTCTTGCCCTCTCCAGTTGATCTGACTGTGCAGCAAATTTTGCCAACCTGCCAGAGAAGCAGCAACTCCAGGAGAGAAAAGCTGTTTGGCATCCCACCTGCCAAGAAAGTGTTAGGTTTGTTTTCTGCTGAGGACCCGCAACCAAGATCTCCCCACCCGAAATTCCGGAGACCCACCTTCTGTGGAGGGAACTCCCGGCAGCAACCCCAGGCGTGACCCTTCGAATCCACCCGTTGAGCCCGCGGACCCGCCCCCGGGCTTAGTCCGCACAAACCTCCCAGCGTGGGGAGGTGGAAGGGCGCCGGACCCCGCGTTTTGCCTGCGAGGGCCCCCACCCGCGGCGGAGGCGGCGGGCGCGGCCCCCGAGCTAGGCTGGGGGCGGGGACACGCCGCGCGCCCCCGCCCCGCCCCCCGCGAGCGCCCGGGCCCTGCGCGGCGGGCTTGCGTGTCCTCGCGCCGACCCCTCCCTCGCGCGCCTCGCCCGGCGCACGCGCGCGGCCTCGCGCAGGGCGAGGAGAGGCGGTGGCCGCGGGCGCCCGGCCTCAACCTGTCAGACCCGGGAGCGGGGCTCCAGCGGCGGGCGCAGTAGGCGCGAGCACGGCCCCGCAGCCTCGGGGTGCTGGCCCAGCCGAGCCGGCCGGGGGCGGGGAGATGAGCGGCGGCCCCGCAGCAGCGCTCCAGGTAGATGCGCCGCCCCCTCGCGGAGCGGAGCCTCGGGGCTGGCCCTGCGTTCCGCCGCCGGGGGCTTCGGAACTTGTGGGCAGTGTTGGGGCGCCTTTAATTTATAACGTGTTTCGTGTTCCACAGGATGGGGAGGGACGCGCGGCACTGCCCTCGGGCACTGGCGCTCCGGTGAAGTAGGAGCCGCCGGCCGTCCGCCTGCACGAGCCGTTCCGCGCCGCGGCCGCTCAGCCTCTGCCATGGCCGGGTCCGGCGCGTGGAAGCGCCTCAAATCTCTGCTGAGGAAGGATGATGCGCCACTGTTCTTAAATGACACCAGCGCCTTTGACTTCTCGGATGAGGTGGGGGATGAGGGGCTTTCTCGGTTCAACAAACTTCGAGTTGTGGTGGCCGATGATGGTTCTGAAACCCTGGAAAGGCCTATTAACGGGGCGCACCCGGCCCTCCAGGCCGACGACGATTCCTTACTGGACCAGGACTTACCTTTGACCAACAGTCAGCTGAGTTTGAAGGTGGATTCCTGTGACAACTGCAGCAAACAGAGAGAGTTGCTGAAGCAGAGAAAGGTGAAAACCAGGTTGACCATTGCTGCCGTTCTTTACTTGATTTTCATGATTGGAGAGCTTGTAGGTGAGTTGTGTTGCCAACTCACTTTCTGTTTACCTTTCATTGAGAGTCTTTTGTCAAGCTGTGACTACCTGTCACACCTGATTTGGGGTTAAACTTTCTTTTTAGGAAGTTTGTATTTATCAAGATACTGATCTCATGATACGAAAATGCCATAGGGTTCCAAAGTACAGAGCAACCTAAGTACAACATAAACTTCCAGAGATAACTTTGACTTTGTCTTCTAGTTCTTTAGGCACTATGAAGTTAAAGGTAGGCATTATCTTCATTGTATATTGTGTAACTTCCTCTTTTTAAAAAATTCTGGTAAAATACCAGCTTAATTTTTGCAACGTTTAAAATAGTAAATGATTCTAAAATTACTCTGAATCACAGAATTTTACGGTGTGACGGGATCTTACTGAACACGTGCTCCACCTTCTTTTTTATGTATAAGGATTCTGAGGGCCCAGAGAGGTTAAGTAAGTTGTGAGGCCACTTAGAGACTTAATGGAAGAGCCACATCTACAGTCCCAGTCACTGGAGTTTTTTTTTTCTGCATTTGATTTAAATGCTCTGTTTGTACTGTTTCCTTTTGCATTTATCATCAAGAGATTTGCAAAACTAAGTACTACCAACTAACATGAAATTTTTTCAGTATAAGGTGGGTCTGAAATGAACCAGTGGATTTCCCCAGAGTTCTATGAACTTGGTTTTCTTTTTCATCTTTTAATTATACAAATAATACGTTCTGACTATAAGATACATTCCATTCTTCATTTAGAGATTATTTTCACAGTCGCATGTAACTGTCTGTTAGTGACAGTTTACAAAGTGACATTAAAGCAGGGAGATGATTCTTTCATGTTGTCTTTTAATGATGACCCATGATGAAAACAGAGGTGGCAATCCAGAATTAAGATGCTTGGCTGGACACTGTATGTAGGAAAATTATGTTTCCTACTCATTTCATACCATTGCTCCCCAGTGCTCACTTCAGCCATGCTTGCCTTCTTTTTCTTCCTACAACTCATAAAGGTCTTTTTGGCCTTAAGGCCTTCAAACTGGCTGGTCCCTCTACCTCAGTGGCTTTCAAACTTTTTTGACCTCACTATAGTAAGAAATAACACTTAACATTGTGACTCAAGTAGGCATGCGTGCATACATATGTATGTATGTATGTATGTATACACACGTGAACATGGATATAAATATATGCATAACTGAAACAAAAGTCTTATGTGATGTATTCTAATATTTTTTCACCTGTGGTCCCAACCCACTAAATTGATTTCATGGACCCCTAATAGTAGGTCAGGGCTTGCAGTTTGAAAAACAGTTCTTTTTTAAAAAAAACAGCCCATATAGACTGCCTTTTCCCAGATCTTCTCCTGGCTGGTTTTTTGTCATTCCTGTCTCATCTCAAAAGATACCTTTGAGAGACCTTTTCTAACTGACTAAATCTCTTTTGTCCTCTGTTCTTTCCCCAATCTTCAAAGTCCTCAGCATCCGAGAGTATCTTATTTATTTACTTATTTAATATCTGTCTTTTTCAACTGAAATAGGCTGAATTCCCAGCACCTAAAACAGTGACTGGCACAAAGTGGAGACTCAGTAAATTTTTTTGAATTAATTAAATTTTATTCTGTTAGAGAATTATAAATGCTTAAGCTTTAAAGAAATTAAAAGACAGAAGTAAAGCTGTGGCCAGATAAGGCACCATGGTTTTAAGCAGACTAAGATTCAGTGACTTGCCCAAATTAACACAACTAGAATATTGAGTATTCAGGCTTAGTAATTTTTGAAGTTAATATTTAGTATTTGAAGTTAAAGTAACATTAATCACAATTTTCCACCTTAAAATTCATCTAGAGTTTATTTTACCTAAGTAAAAAATCATTACAATATAATTGTCCTGACTTCCTATTTCTGGGAATAGGAACTTCCCATTTGCCAATCTCTTATTTGGCAAATGTTGTTTTGCGAAAGCCACAATATAAATATTTCCTTTCAAATACTGACTTTATTTTCAAACATGAAAATACTATGTGAAATAATACAGATATGATAGTAGTATTTAAGGTAGGCATTAACAATATTTTTTAGCCTTGGAGAGAATAAGAGCTGGTCTTTAAGTCTTAACATGGGTTTCCTGACTGGCACGAAGGCCCAGTCTGGAGGCAGCTAGCTGATTTTCTTTCTCCCGCTCCTACTGCAAGCCAGCAAGGATCCCCTTTGGTTGAGTTTCCTCCTTCAGGCAACCACCTAGAAAATTACTGACTTTATACCAATTATTGCCATGTCACAAGTGAAAAGGAAAAATTTTGTAATGAATATTTTGTAAATAAAGGTACGTTTAGCTATAATTTCCTATTTTCCCTCTGTATGGCAACTTTTGGGACACCCTGTATTATAATCCCTATTACCTAGAGCATTTAAGAAGATAAGACGTTAAGCACACGAGTAAATTTAAAATTCACATCATCTTAAGTGTTATGGAGAAAAAGAACAAGGTACTATAACATATAGTAACCAGTGAGACATAGTTTATGCATGAACCAGGTACATTTAAACAAACAAAAAAAATAGTAGGAGTTATCAAAGCAAAGGGAGTGAGGGAGTGTTCCAAGCAAAGAGAACACCATGTACAAAGGTCCTAAAGCTTTCAGTTCCTTAAACGGAATAGAAAAGAAGGCCAGTTTAGCTGGAATGTAGTAAATATGAGGGAAAGAGGCAGGAGGACCTGATCAGGCAGGTCCTGATAGGCCACATTAAATGAATATAGTTTTTATTCTAAGTGCAATGGGAAGCCAGTCAGGGGTTTTAAGCAGGAGGGTGACATGATGGGGTGTACCTTTTTGAAAGATTATTCTGGCTGTTATGTGGAGACTGAATGAGAAGGTACATTTCTAGATGCAAGTAAACTGATGCAGGGGTCCAGACAAGAAACAATTATGGCTTGGAATAGAATGGATGGAGAAAAATGCACTTACTAAGAAACTGAAGGTCCATTGACAAAATTGGCTGATGGTTTGGATGTGAAGGTTGAGGAGAGAACAGTGTCAGGAATGATTCTGAAGTTTTTCACCTAAGTAACTGAGTGTATAGAACTGGATCTTATGAAGCAGCGGGAGAATTCAGAACAGGATTTGGACATGGGCTTGTTTTAGACATGTTACTGTTTGTATGTGTGTGAAACATCCAACTGAAGCTATCTGGAAGGGAGGCTGTTAAATATGAGTCTATAATTCAAAAGACAGGTCAAGGTAGAGAGATATGGTATGTAATGCCATAGGAATGGGTAAAATTACCTAGAAGGCCTAAGTCCTGAGGAACAAAGTCAAGCAGAGACAAACAGGTGTTCCAAAATCCAAGAAAAGAAAGTATTTCAAAGTGGAAATAAATAGATTGAAATTGCTGAGAGGTCAAATTAGATGAGAACTAAATATCCTCAGGATTTGGTAACACAGACTTATCAATTAGTTTAACAATTGCATTCTTATTGGGAATGAAAATGCTTGAAGAGTGAATACAGACTTCCAGGTAAAATAAAGATGGCAAATTGAACTTTAGCATCTAATTTTGCTTCCTCTGAAGCCTGTCTTAAACTACAATGAAGGGATTTAAAAAAAAAAAAAAAAAAAGATACAAATCCATACAGATGGGAAAAAATAAGAGAGGAGAAAATAGCAACAAAAATTTTGGAAACTGGAAAGAAAAAAGATAAAGAGGTAACAGACTTAATGGACTCAAAAAAGCCAGCTCCTAAGCCAGCAGTGGGGAAGCTGAGAACCAACTCAGTTTACACTAGAGCAGTGGTTCTCAAGCTTTGCTGTGCATTAGAATCACCTAGAGAACTTGTTAAAACACAAGATCCCAGGGGCTGCTGATACTGCTGATCCAAGGACCACAATAGAGAACTGCTGCACTAGAGAATCCTAAGTAGGCCCAGAATTGGTTGTACCAGGTACCTCTGGAAATGTGGGTAAAGAAGGCTAAAATAAGGAAAGCTAGTTAAAACCTGTTTAAGAACCAGTCAGATATAATTGTATATCAAGTATCCATAAAGCAAGAACAGGCTGCTTCAAAAAAAATTCAGGGCAAAGAAAAGAACTTTTGAACAATAAAAACATATTAATAGAAATTTTTTTAACTCCATAGAAAAGTTAGAAGATGAATTAAGGTACTCTCTCACAAACTAGAGCAAAAAACCAGAGATGGATAATTGGAGTGAAAAGGCAAAAAAAAAATTAGAATTATCAGTCTAAACTCCAAATAGTAGGAGTCTGAGGAATAAGAGAAAGCAAAAGGGAAGAAATCATCAACAATAACAGTTTAAGAAATTTCTCCATAATTGAAGGTTATGTACTTCCAGATTGAAAGAGCCAACATAAGCCCAGTAAATTGGGTGAAAAGAGATCCACAACACAGTACATCATTGTGAAATTTCATAACAAAGGGAACACATTATTATCTAGTACCTCAGGTAACTGCAGTGTTAAATAGTTGCCTCTGATAGTTTTTGACAAGCATGGGAAGGAAAGTGGGAGCTGTTGACACAGGGCAAGTTCCAAGTTTCAGGTCAAATAAAAAACAGCCTTGCAGATATTTCAGGGAATCCCCAGACAGGTCAGATAATGACAGTTCTCTGGGAATGGGACTTCGAAGGAGCTCCAAACCCATTTTGCCTCCTCTAGTGACTGCCAAAGTGAGATTTTGTGACCTGTTGGTTTTCAAGCTACCATAAAACTGAAGAATGGCAAATGGGCATAGGGCAAGTTAAAACACCACAAAACTAACTGTTTTTACTGAAAATCAGCCATTTTTCTTAAATGAATGCTATGTGTATAAGACTTTAGTTGATTTCCAAAGTTCTAAAAAAACTGATTTTGACAATTTTTGTCTATCTTCTCATTGCCTTTAAGAAGGAGATGATTTTCAGATGTCCATACTGTGTTTTTGCTGATATTACCAACATGTGGCTTTTAAAATTTAGGTTTACTAAAATTTAATTAATTCCTTAGTTTCACTGGCCATTTTTAAAATGCTCAAAAGCCACATGTGATTAGTGGCTGCTCTATTGGACAGCACAGACATAGAACGTTTCTATCTCAGAAAGTTCTGGACAGTGTGGCTTTAAGGAATTATCCTCATTTTATAGATGAGTAAGGCTCAAAAAGGTTAAGTAACTCACTCAGTGTCTCTGAGATTTCAAAGCTCCATGTTGTTAACCACTAACCTGTATTCCACTAACCTGTATTTCCTCTCAGTGCTTTACAGCGTTTGAATGTCAGGGAATACATAGAAACTGATATTTTTATAGATAGAATACATTGAGGTTAATGTATGTGACTATAAGATCATCAGCCCCAGGTCTCCTGCTACTCTTGGCTCTGCACACTCAGACCAGGAATGAAGGGGACGAACAGCTCAGCACACTTACCTGATCATGAAATTCCACTATACATTATAACAGTGATTCTCAGCGTGGTTCCAAGGCCTGAAGCATCACCATCACCTGCGAACACGTTAGGAATGTAAATTCTCAGGCCCCATCCCAGACCTACTGAATTCTTAGAGTAGATAGTCAAGCAGTTTGTATTTTAACAACCCCTGCAGGTGATTGATACACATAAAAGTTTAAGTTAGCTTATTCAATGAATGGTGCTAGGAATGTTGTCCATAATGGGACAATACAGATACACACACACAAAATGTATTATATGTATAATGCCTGGAAAATCAATACCAAAAAAATTGTATCCTAAATACCACCTTTTGTCCCTCTATTCAAAGATACTACTATCTATATCCAAGTGTATCAGTTAAGTTTTGTATTTTATGTTGAATCCTAAATACCACCTTTTGTTCCTCTATTCAAAGATACTACTATCTATATCCAAGTGTATCAGTTAAGTTTTGTATTTTATGTTGAATTAATATACATTTTGTGATTCCTTCAGTTTAATTTTATGTTCAGGCTGAGCATGGTGGCTCACGCTGGTAATCCCAACACTTTGGGAAGCCAAAGTGGATCACTTGAGGCCAGGAGTTTGAGACCAGCCTGGGCAACATAGCAAGACCCCGTCTCTACAAAAAATAAAAAAATTAGCCAGGTGTGGTGGCACACACCTGTAGTCTCAGCTACTTAGGAGGCGGAAGCAGGAGGATTGCCTGAGCCCAGGAGTTTGAAGTTATACTGAGCTGTGATTGTGCCACTGCATTCCAGCCTGGGCAACAACAACAAAAAATTATGTTCAAACCCTCTCCAGCAAATGAACACCTACCTTTTCTTCAGCTTTGTTGTAATATGTGGATATTATGATTATTATTAATAATTCACCGTCTGATAGTAGTATTAGTAGGTTTAGCGAAAGTTGCAGTGCTAAAACAAAATTTCTCTTTATATGTTTGCCTAGGGGATTTTAACTTTTTAAGGCCATTGACTCCTTGAAGAATCTGTTAACAAAAATTGACATTCCCACCAGAAAAATATACGTATATATAATATTTTGCATACAATTTTAGAACACTTTGACTTAATTGTAATACGATAAAGATTTAGTTAGAAGTTCATATTTTGTAGGGTGTTACGTATTTCTGGTTTGATTGCTTACTTTTTTTTTAATTAACTATTCCTTCTTTCCTCCCACTCTTACTCGAAGGTGGATACATTGCAAATAGCCTAGCAATCATGACAGATGCACTTCATATGTTAACTGACCTAAGCGCTATCATACTTACCCTGCTTGCTTTGTGGCTGTCATCAAAATCACCAACCAAAAGATTCACCTTTGGATTTCATCGGTTAGGTAGGTAATTGGGGTTTCTTTTGGTTTATAGTGTTTTATATAACCACAATATAGTAAAACCACAATGACCTATAACCCTGATTAACTGAAATCTTTCCAGTGGTATCTTGTTTGAACAAAGCAAATGAAAATAGATAAATAAGGCCAGTCACAGTGACTCAATCCTGTAATCTCAGCACCTTGGGAGGCCAAGGTGGGAGGATCACTTGAGGCCAGGAGTTGAAGACTAATGTGGGCAACATAGTGAGACTCTGTATTTACTATAAAATTTTTTAAAAAAAGAAAATGAGACTATTCAAAAACATCTATTCCAGGGTACATTCTGCCTAGTCAGCTAAACAGTTTACACATAAAATTATGATGATCATTAATACTTCATGTTTTTCCCTATACCCTGAAGATGTCATCAGAAAAAGTTTACTTTCATTTTATTGACCTAAGCAAAACTACATGAGTTTAACTTGTTAATAAGCATTAGCTTCTCCCTTTGAGTTGAGGTATTTCGACCAAAGCTACCATAGCCTAGATTTTAAGGATTACTATAATTTGATTTTAAGCGTATACTGTGTGGCTGACCTTCATTGAAACCATTGTATCAACATAATTCTGCAAATGCATACATTTTTATTTGCCTGTTTTGAACAAATATTAATGTTTAGTTAATAAGGGTTAAAATCATACATTTATATCTACACAGTTCTGCTTCTTACTGTGTTATTTTTTAATTTTTTACCTATTTCAAAAATATATATAAAATAATTACCTGAACTGGCCAGGCATGGTGTCTCACACCTGTAATCCTAGAGCTTTGGGAAGCCGAGGCAGGAGGATCGCTTGAGGCCAGGAGTTGGAGACCAGCCTGAGCAAGAGCAAGACCCTACCTCTACCAAAAATAGAAAAATTAGCTGGGCGTGGTGGCACACTCCTGTAGTCCTAGCTACTTGGGAGGCTGAGGCAGGAGGATCACTTGAGCCCTAGAAGTTTGAAGTTGCAGTGACCTATGATGACACCACTGCACTCTAGCTGGGGTGACAGCAAAACTCTGTCTCAAAAAAAAAAAAAAAAATCACCTGAACTATTATATGAAGTGCCATATGACCACATGTCATTTGCATAGAAGTACCAAAACAATAAAGAGAACCAAATGATTGGGTCACCAATAAACAAGAAATTTCCAGAAATTTCTGGAAGTTGGAAAGTGGGTAAGAGTACATCGAAGGAGAAAACAAGCCAAGAAACTACAGCCTGAGTCCTAGAATATACTCTGAACTGTAACTGGATTAGCCCAACAGATCTCCAAAGGCTCAGGGACAGAGATGAGCAGAAATGAGAACTGGGGCTAAAAACAGAGAATAATAATTGAATGACTATAAGTGGGAAGCTGCTCCCAGTAATTTCACTCTTCCCCTACCTCCCTTCTTACCCCCACCTCCACTCAGGCAGCCTGCATTTTCCCCAATGTAAAACACCAAATAGTTCTAGAAAGAAATTGAATGGAATGTTTGGAGAAAGCTGAGAATTCTCATGTGCCTGTTGATGCTCCAGAATAAGTCTTATTTCTACTAGAATTCAGGGTTCTGCAGCCTTATAGCCTGGTTTCCCACCTACTCACCCTAAAGTAATACACTTGTCCTACTCTGCCCTGCCCTGTACCCCTTAATAATAACCACTTTGATTCATTTCTGGCCCATCCTTCCATCACTTCCTTTTTGCAAAGGGCAGTTTTCCTATCCTTCCACCCTAAATGTGAATGGACAACCAGGAACCTTCTAGCATATGAGAAATAACCCCAGCATGAGAGAAAATGACCAAAATTAAACTAACAAAAAAATTAAGCATAGAGGAAAGAGAGATAACTGAAAGAACAGAAGGAAAGCTTTAAAATTATCTTATTAATATACTCAGGATGGTAAAACAGCAAAATGTTTTTAAAAAGAAACATACAGGAAGAAGCTCTTTGAAATTAAAATATTACTGCCGAAACTTTTTAAAAATTCCATTTTCAAGCCAGGCCTGGTGTCTCATTTTGGGAGGCCAGAAGTTCAAGACCAGCCTGAGGAAGACAGACTGAAATTTTCTCTATGAAAAATAAAGAAAATTAGCCGGGCATGGTGGCTTATACCTGTATTCCTAGCTCTAGAGGCTGAGGTAGGAGGATCACTTGAGCCCAGGAATTTGAGGTTGCAGTGAGCTATGATGACATCACTGCACTCTAGTCCAGGCAACGGAGTGAGGCTCTGTCTCAAAAAAAAAAAAAAATTCTATTTTCAATAGAAGGACTAGAAAATATAGTCAAGAAAATCTCCCGGAATGCAAAGCAGAAAGATGTGATGGAAATAGGAGGAAAAAGTTTAAAACTGTAAAAGAATAATCTTGGAGGTCTAAAGCCCTATTACTAAGAACCTCAGGAAATAGAACTTAAAAAAAAAATAAAAGAGAGTGACTACTTAGTATGGGATTTCTTTGGAGGGTGATGAGCACATTCTGGAATTAGATAGTAGTTTTAGTTGTACAGCCTTGTGTGAGTACTAAAAACCACTGAATTATACACTTTAAAATGGTTAAAGTGGTGAAATTTATACTGTATGAATTTTATCTCAATTTTTACAAGTCTTCTAAAAAAATAAAAGGGAGAGAATTGTTAAAGATATGGATAGATGAATATTTCCAGAGCTAAGGAGGTACTCAAGCTTCACACTAAAAGAGCCTTTTGGGATCTTCTTTTTCCCTTTTTATATTCCAAAATCTTACGAGGATTTATCTAAATGCAGACCTTATTTGACTTATTTTATTCTTTGAAGTAATGGTGGAAATAGTGGAAGAAAAAACTTATGTTGATTTGGGCAAGATTCAAAAGACAACAGAGTTATATAGAATTTGGTAAATAAAGCTATAAACCAAAGCAGTTGGTGTCCTTGAGTTCCACAGAGTACCATTACTTCATGAGTAATCTCTTGAAGTTCTTTAGGGGGAGATATATTTACATTGAACACATTTAAATAGTCTAGCTCTTGTGGCCTCTAATTCCAAGACTTGGTGATTCAGCCCCTGAAGAACATTGCAGAAGGAATCTCCCTAAGAAATTTCTGGTTTGTCACTGTTGTTGAATTTTGTTTTGTTTTGATGGCATGGGACGTAGGACAGGGATGGAGTTTTTTCCTTGTTGGTTTGTTTTGTTTTTGTTTTAGAGACCAGCTTTCACTCTGTCGCACCAGCTCGAGGACAGTGGCGTGATCATAGATCACTACAGCTTCAAACTCCTGGGCTCAAGTGATCCTCCCACTTCAGTCTCCCGAATAGCTGGACTACAGGCATGTGCCACTGCCCTGGCTAATTTTTTTTTTAATTTTTTGTAAAGACAGGGTCTTGGTATGTTGCTGAGGTTGGTCTCAAACTCCTGGCTTCAAGCTGTCCTCCCTCCTCGGCCTCTGGGGTTACAGGTGTGAGCAACTGTGCCCAGCCTTGATTTATTTTGTAAATGCGTAAAACATATTACAAAAGTCAAAAGTTATTTTTTAATTGAGAAGATTTACTCAGAGAAGTTTTGCTTTCATTCTGTCCCTCCACCCCATTCCCCCTTCCCACTCTGTATTAGTAAACTATTTTAATTAGTTTCTGGCCTATCCTTCCAGCATTTCCTTTTGAAAATATAAGCAGATACATATATGTGTTCATATCCTGCTCCTTGCCATCCTTTCTTACGCAAAAGGCAGCATACTCTAAATCCAACTCTAGACCTGGAGGCAGTGATTCTATATACAGAGTTCTGCCTCTTAGAGATCACTTTATAACAGTATGTAGATACTTTTGATTTGAAAATTTCAGAGCTTAAAGAATGAGAATGACCACTTAACTATTGAGAGAAATGATATTCTCTTGTTCCTTTTGAATAAGAATCCAGCATAGGATATTGCCTTGGGATTCTGCACGAGGAAGCAGAAAATTGGATTAAGATTTCTTGGAAATTTTATCTACACTGAGGAACCAAATTGTAACACTCTATTTGATAATAATAAATATCAAGTCACGCTTAGTTATAACTGCCAATTTGGTTCTCTGTTGTGTGGGTGCATTTTTCACTTTAAAAGATCACATTCTCTGTAGGCATTTGATTGTTTTATATTTACCTTTGGACTGTTGATTATAGACTTTTGTTTGGTGTTTACAAGTACTCATGAGAGAGGCAACAGAGAGAATTAGCTAAGAGTACAGACCCTGAAACCAATGGCTTGGCTCAAGTCCTGACTCCCTGACTTCCTACCAGTGTGACCTTGGGCAAGTTACTTAACATCTTTGTATATCCATTTCCTACTTGTAAAAAGATGCTAATAATAGTGCCTACCTCATAGAGTTATTAAGAATATTAAATGAGTTAATATTTGTAAAGTACTTAGAAAAGTCCCTAGCACTTCAAAAACAGCCTTCATTTATTCTTCGTGTAATCAGCTTCATTTATTCTTCTATGAAGAATTTTAAATAAATTCAAAGTTTATATGTGGCTTTATTTATATATACAGAAATGCCACTATAAACTCTGTGAAATATCCAATCTTTAAAAATTTTGGTTAGATTTTGTCATAATATGGTAACAAATCACATTTACTGCTTTTAGGTGCTAGAGATAAAATGGAGTTTATACTCTTAAGTAAGAGAACAAAAATGCTGAGAGTCCAGTGGAAGAAAGCAAAAGAGGTTCTTGTCAGCCTCTACTCTTACCTTTTGTTTCTTTTGAGTTCCAAAATATTTTTGATACTGATTTGTGTCTGTGAATAGTTTTGAAGTACCAATGAAAATGGGTTCTCACCCAAGTAAGAATGATTAGAATGTTTCTTTAAAAAGGTAGAAGTAAAAGAAATTGAAGATGCTGTTCTACTTGATGGGAAAATAGTGATGTTGTTACCTGCTGTTCACATTGTACTTTTCTCCTCTTCTCCATCAGTTCCTTGTGCACAGTTTAGACTGAATCTGGAATGTTCCTAGAGAATTGGCTTTATAAGATCGAGTACTGTCTGTAGTGGACTTCCAACTCCTCCACATGGTCTAGTGTGAAGAAGAAGGGATAATTTTTGTTTCTCCTATAAACCCAAAGATTAGCTTTTATGGGATAAAAAAATGAGGAAATGGAAATTCAATTTCTGATATTCTTTGGTCTAGTTAACCTAGGCTAAATAGTTTTACTATGCCTTTGCTTCTCCTGCAATAAGGAGTTTTTAATACTTACAATACTGTGTTTAATGTCAAATTATAACTGTTACATTTATATAATTTGAACTCTCAACTGGCATTCAATGAAAGCATGTCACACATGTAAAGGTAAATAGAAACAGATAAATGTATTTAGTATGCAATGAAGAATTGTTTGTATAATGAAATAACCTCTGATTTATTTATGAGTTTGGATTTGTATAAAGGAGGATTTGTTTCTACGAATTATAGACAGATATTAGCAGTATCATTCTCTAAGTTTATCTCCCTTTGATGTTCTCATAACAATTTATACATGCTTAATAGCATTCATCATATCTTTTATAGCTATTTTTATGAAAACTGTATCTCCTTCTAGACCATGAGTTAAATAGGGACAGGAACAGGTAATATTAAACTCTGTGTCTGGCACTAATTAGTGCTGTATAAGAGATTATTAATAAAATTGTTGCATATTCAGGCTGAGTAAATAAGGATATGAAAGTTGTGGAACAGATAATTTAGAATAGTGCATGATCCTCAAATTATTTGTGTTGAGAGTAAATGAAACCAATTTCCAAACTGGGAGTAGAGGTATTTTTGAAATTTTGGGCCTAAAATATTTGGAACTTGAAAACATTTATCTATAATGTTAATTAAATGTAAAACTGTGGTTATGTTCACAGAATAGACTATAAAAATTTATTTGATCTTCGGTATAGCTGGATGGTACAGACTGACTTATAGGTCATTTTGGGTGTAAGAAGAAATTAGAAGGGAGCTGCTTATCTTAGTGAGGGGCTGGTCCTATTTGTTTGCTTTGGTACTGACCACTTTTAAGATTTTGTGATCATATCATCTTTGGTTCAAATCAGATCTATATGATCTTTTGGAGAGTGAGTTAATCTCTCTAAGTAGGAGTTTCCTCTTCTGCAATTAGGGATAATAATACCACTGTTGCAGAATTGTGAAAAATAAATAAGGTATATAAAGTACCCACCCTGGTACTGGCATAGAGTAAGTTTCCAATAAAAGTAAGTTCCGGTCTTCTACTTTTCCTTCTCTCTTTTACATGCCAGTATATCCTCTTATGCGATTTTTCATCTCTCTCAAAATGCTCCATGCTCCAAAATGGCCTACCTTTTCTTCTCCCCCTAATCAGAATTCTTAATTGTCCCAGTATAACTATCTCAGCTAGGTAGTAGGAGAAAAGTAAGATGATTCACTCTGATGATTGAATAACAGTTTTTAAAGATATACTTTTTTAAATTTCAGAATATTATGGGGGTACAAACATTTTTTAACTCATAGGTCTTCAGTAACATTTTTGCAATGTAACAAAGTTCATTTTAGCAAAAATAATTCAGTCAAGGTAAAGAAAGGTATTTTTAGATTTGCCAGACAAGCCCAAGTAGCTGTCCCAGGATTCAATTTTCGGTAGCTGCTTTTCTTTTCCTTCATGTGAGCCCATAGATTGTGTAACAACATTCAGGTTTTTCTTTTTTTTTTCTTTCATTATTACTTTACATGAGCTACAATATCAGCTTTTTGGAGGAAGAGGGAAAGCAGGGTAGGAACCATATGTGAGTTAATTTTAGATGCCTGGATTTATTTGACCATGGGTATGTAATTTTATTCTGGAAGCTAATAAAACTTAGAATTTCATGAATCCACACTAGGAGAAATCCCACATGTCCTCAGAGGAATAGCGTTATCTTCCAGAAAAGGGGGAAATGAGAACATCCCTTTGCTTGCTTTCTGCCTCTATCCTTATGAAATTTATTGGCTTTATTTATATGGCTCTTCGTCCAGATTTTGGGTTGAAGAGGTTGCACAGATTAAAGATAGTGATCATGTGAAAGGATGGTAGTAAGCAGAGTTGTTTGTATCTGAAATAAAAAGCAAGATCTGCACTATAGTAATGCAAATCATCAGCCCAGGTTAATGGCAAAGTGACAGTGTGGAGTCTTTTGCAGCAATGTGTAGTTTTACTGAGCAAAGACCTCCAGCAGATCTGGCTAGGTAACAGGTTGTCCTAGGGTAGGTATATGGTTACCATGATAATTCTGTGTTGTTTTTTATTCCCTGATGCCAAAGGAGCAGAAAGTATTCAGCTAAAAAAAAATCTTCCCCCAACACACAGCCAAAAAGCCCATAATCCCTTCTCCTAGTGATTCATTTTAATGACTTATCCCCCCCCTGACAAGAGTTATGCCTAGATTATCCACATCTTAGTGGGAATTTAATCATATCACATGAATATCTATAGGAAAGAAATAGGTGTCTAGAACTTCTTGGAAATGGGAGTTTTGAGGCAGAAGGAAAACACTAGTGAGGTGGTCAACACTGGGTCAACCTGAGAGCAGTAGGCATGCTGGGTATGGGGTAGGGGAGCAGTAAGAAGGCAGAAGTACAAGAGTATTTAGAAGAGAAGGTGTGAAGATCCAAAGACAAACTTTGCAGTTTAGATTGGCATTCTGGTGGCAACAGTGGGCCACTGAAAATCCTATATGATAACTTTAACGTGAGTGTAGTAGGGTTCTCTGTGGCTGAGTTGAAATACAAATATAACTTGAGTGTCCTTAATGTGAAATATAAAATGCTCTTTTGTGCATCATGTTGGCGCTGAGAAAGTTTCGGATTTTGGAGCATTTCGGATTTTCAGATTAGGGATGTTCAACCTATACTATAATAGTTTGGAAGTCCTAGGCAAATCTAGTATAGCCCACTCATTTTTCTTCTGTTCCCTTCCTTCTACTGGAAGAGGGTAGAAAAGAGCACAAAGGAAGTAGAAGAGAGACTATATGTCCACTTTACTTCCGTATTCATTTTTATAGACCTCTGAATCCTATCTTTAGATATTTGCTATATATAGTTCTTTGAGGCAATAGAAAGATAAGTGTTACGTAATTTAAGTGAAATATGCCCATTATTGGCATCATAGCATTAGCAAAATTGACAGTTATGATAGGCCAGTACATTTATGTGGCACCCATGAAAATAAATATTCATGGACTGTGTGTGGTTTATATAATTAAAGCAAACTGATACTCATTCACCAAATGGGTGCTAATAGTTACTGAATGAATGAATAATAGTGTAGAGTGTGGAGACAGGCAGTAAATGCATACACAAACACAAATATAATCATAAATTGTAATAAATGCGGCAAAGAGAAAGAATAAGGTCCTATGATGGAAAATAACAAGAGGACAACAGAGAAGGACTCCAGTGTTTTTCATATGAATCTTGAAAACCTCTAGTTTCGGCAATTAATGTTTTAAATGTGCAATAAGCAGTTGTCATATTTTATAGTCCTACCAAAACTTGATAATCATCTCTGTTTTCTCCCATTTAATTTTTTTCTGTTAGCATTTATTAGCCATTCAAATTATTTATTCTCTGTAGTTGAAATTCGGGGTGTATTTTAGTTTTCATTAGGTCATTGACCATAAACATCTGTTTATACTTCAGCTGAATGAAAAGATCCAAGTGATCTTACAGCAAAAAACACATTCACTCATCTTACTCCCTCCCCTGCTACAGTTTACCCAGGTGCAGTGATTTAATTATATATGTGTAAAGTTAAGTAGCAAAATGTTAGAGCTACTATAATATAGGTTTTCTAACATTTGCATAAAAATCTCTTTCAAGAGTTTTTAATGCTAAATTTCCATTTAGATTGAAATATGACATTCAAGTTTACCTAAAGCTAATAAAGTAGTAACTTTCACAGAAATCTAGGATTTTTTCATTGTAAAAGTTCCTGGATCTCCTTTAAGAAAATGAAAAATCCATCTGAGGGCCTGGTGCACTGGCTCACACCTGTAATCCTAGCACTTTGGGAGACCGAGGCAGGAGGATGGCTTGGGGACAGGAGTTGGAGACCAGCCTGAGCAGGAGTCTCTACAAAAAATGGAAAAATTAGCCAGGCATGGTGGCTACCCGGGAGGCTGAGGCAGGAAGATTGCTTGAGCCCAGGAGTTTGAGGCTGCAGAGAGTTATGATGCCACTGCACTCAAGCTGGGGCAACACAGTGAGACTCTGTCTCAAACATAAATAAATAAATAAATCCATCTGATATGTACTCCTTTTGTCTTGGAAAACTTTATTGTAAGTTATGTGACCAAAGACCAACCCAAAGCAAGAATGAGAAAATTAGAGCAGATCATAATTTGGTTGTTGACTGAAGGCTTCCCTCTCTCTTAAATGTTGCAGGAAAATTTGCTTATCTTTATCTACATTCCATCATGTTAAAAATATTATGAGAGAAAAAAATTTTAAACCCTAAATTAGTCCTATTTATGGTATTTCACCAAAGTTTAATTTATTCACAGTGAAAGAGCTTTTTGTTTTATCGGAACAAATGATCGTATAACTACTATTAGGATTTTTAGCTTTGTTTATGCCTTGTACTTCCTAATTATAACTCTCAGCCCCAGACATCTACTTAAAATTTTGTCTTCTTTTTTTTCTTTTACATTTATCAGTACTCTGTCCAGAAGACATTTTGACAGGTGATTAGAATAAAAAATAACAAATGAATGTCTTTGCTTTCCACCAAGGGAACCAGACTATAAGGCACATTCCTTATTAATTGCTTGAAAAGGGATATCATTGATAGCATGTCCCTAATATGCCATTTTGGGAATTTCTCAGAATCAGCTGAATTCCATTACTGATAACTGTG
This sequence comes from Eulemur rufifrons, assembly GCF_041146395.1. Lineage (NCBI taxonomy): Eukaryota > Metazoa > Chordata > Mammalia > Primates > Lemuridae > Eulemur > Eulemur rufifrons. The sequence goes on from NC_090984.1 coordinate 46,766,560, forward strand.
AGTAGTCATCAGGATCTCTTATATGCTGCTCACATGAGTGAAAACTGCCCTGGAGAACTAAATTGTCAGCTGCAGGCTGCAGGAGCATAGTGGGCCTTGTAAGGATGTGAGTCCTTCTGCCAAGGAGGTCTGTTCATGCTTTTTGTTTGACTTTCATTTCACTTTATTTTGAATCTGGGTTTGCCTTGTCTGAGAATTTACGAAAAAGTAATTTTAAGTGTTTTATCACTGGGGTATAGCTTTTTCAGATTTAGCATACACACAAGATATTGCCAATATATCTGAAATACTGCGTGGGACATACTTATACTAAAAAATTATTTGTTGCTTATCTGAAATGCAAATTTAACTGGACATCCAATGTCTTATCTGGCAGACCTACTAGGGTAACTGTAATTTATCATCCAAACCAGGATGCTTTTGAGAGTGAAATGGGGCACTGTTAATGATTATGCCAGGACAGCAAGCATAAACTGGACTGTCCTGGGAAAACTGGAAAGAATGGTCAACCTAATTATTAATATTAAGGGGTTTTGAAACAATGTTTGATTATTGGTTTTAAATTTTCATAACCAGTTGCATCTCCGTCATTAACTTGTGTGGCTATGAATCTTTATGAATGTAAAGTATATTGCTTTATAATTTTTATATTAAAAATTTGATTAAGGCACCTTAAAAACTATGGTGGCCTAATTGCTAGCTTCAACTTTGATACTTGATTAAAGTCCTACTAGTGGTAGAAGGCTACGACTAATACGTGAGATTTTATGGTTTAAAATTTTTTTAATTATTTCATTTCTTTATATTATTTATATATGTGCACATTATGATTAGCAGTTATAATTTGGAAATTCCGTGTGGGTTTTCTGTCTTTTATTTGGCTTAAACTTTCTCTTCTGACCTATTAACTTCTTGTTTTAGAGGATTTAGTTAGTGACCTATTCTTCATATTTAGCTTTACTTTCTTAATTGTATAGCCTTTTATCATTTTCCCTTGGTCAACTTTTGACTAACTTCATTCTACAAATTGATCCATAAATATTTGAGTATCTGCTATATGCAAGCTACTCTGCTAAGTACTACAGTAAATATGACATGGAATAGGACTTGGTCCGTATCCTTGAAGAGTTTATAGTCTGTATTTAATATAGAAATCTCTCCACAGCTTCATATATTTCAGTTGTTCTTTTTCTTCCTTTTATTTAGCTCTTGTATCTCTTTTGAAGTACGTCAGGAATAGGTGTGCCATGGTTTTAAATAGGAATGGTATGTTTTTTGTTTTATTCTAACATCTATTCTGTTGATGCATAGGAGCTTTGGCTACATGAATTAGGTGTCTTAAGGAAATAGCCTATAACAGCTAGTTAATTTTTCTTATAAATTGGAATAAAAATGTATCAAAGTCCAATATGTTGAACCTTTGAGAAATGAGTCATCCCAGATAATAGTTTTCCAGATTGTTTACCTTTTAACACTTAACAGGATTAATGTCAGATTTCTCTAAAGGAAAAGTTTTCTCTAAATTATTTTCTTGCTTTTCTCTAAATTATTTTCTTGCTTTTACTATTTGAGTATCAATACTTGTTTTATATAATAATGTTAATTTTTAAATGTACTTTATATTACCCTATTTTTGTTATTTTGAAAAGATACAAAATTATTTTTACTTTATATTCACATGGTAGAAAATTTCAAATGATACAAAAACATATATACTACAAAGTGATCCCTGTTTCCCAGCCACCAATTCTTCTCACCCAAGGTAACCAGTTTTTTATGAGTATTTTGTATATTCCTTCCAGAGATTATATTTACAGATGATTATTTATATATTCTCTTTTCTCCTTTTTTAATGTAAATGGTAATGTATCATACATAATTATTGTATACTTTGCTTTTTTCACATAGTACTATGTCTTGGAAATTATTCCTTATCAGGATATGCTTTTTTGTTCCTTTTTTACAGCTGCATAGTATTCCATGTTACAGTGCCCTTATTAATCACTTTTTGTGGTTTCCAATCATTTGCTATTATATACAACACTTGATAAATAGGCTTGGAACATACTTCATTTTGCATATGTGCGACTCAGTTGGCATGAGTGTGTATATCATTCCTAGAAGAGGAATCCTGGGTCAAGGGACATTGAATGCTTGCATGTCTTAAATATTTTGGTTTTCTTCAGCCTGAGCAACATAGAAAGACCTCATCTCTACAAAAGATAAAAAATGAAAACTTAGTCAGGTGTGGCAGTACACACCTGTAGTTCCAGCTACTCGGGAGGCTGAGGCAGGAGGATCACCTGAGCCCAGGGGTTTGAAGTTGCAGTGAGCTGTGCTGATGCCACTGTACTCTAGCCAGGGCAACAGAGTGAGACCCTGACTCAGAAAAAAAAAATTATTTGTTTTTCTTTAGTCTAGAGGTAATATATGTTTATAATAAAATTTTAGAGTACTTCAAACATTACCAAAAAGGATAATGTGAAAAATAACTCCTCCAAGCTTCCAGTCCTACTTCCCAGATGTAATACTTTCTTATCTGTCTGTATTTTTTTAACACTTTCAGAGAAATTTCTCTAATAATGAACTATAGAGATGATCCTGAAAGTAGTCTTTCTTGTGATTATCAATTTGCCTTCTTTTCTTTTTTTTTTTAAATAAATGGCTGTGTGGTATGTCCACTACATATGTATATATCATAATTTATTAAGTTCTTCTTTGGTAGACATTTAAAATGTCTCCAGATTTTTTTTTTATACTGCAGACAATGCTACAATTATCTTTGCACAGTGTTTCCGTTAGGTAGAGTCCTAGAAGTAGAACTGTTGGATCAGGAATATATGCATTTTAAATTTTTATTAGTTTTATTAATTGGCTCCCGAAAAAAGGTAATACCATTAGATACTTCCACCAGTATATCCTTGCTTACTTTGCCTATTATCAAACTTTTTAATTTTTGTCAATTTAGTAGGGGAAAAAGAAATCTTATGCTTAGTTGAATTTCTTTTATTATGATTTAATTTTGACAAACAGAACTTTGGCTATTTCTGTTTGCTGTGAATTACTGTGTGTGTCCTTTACCCATTTTTCTTATGTGCAGTTCACTTTGTTACTGATTTTTTTTTTGTTACTGATTTTTAAGTGTCCTTTTTTTATATCAGGAAATTAGTCTGTGGTCACATATATTACAAATATTTTTTTCTCAGTTTGTCATTTTTTACCTTGTGTATGGTCTGTAAATATACATAATTTGACCTAAAGAGGGATGAGTGGAGGATAGGGAGTGATAAAGATGAATTGGTGGAGGATCCAGCCCAGTCAAGCTGCTAAACACTTTTTGAATAAGAAAAATGACATGACAAAAATTATATTGTGCTTTTATCTCCTTAGAGGAAATAAAATATAAATAAAAGACTGTATAATATTTAGTTGGTATTGAGTATAATAATTGTGATGAAAATATATTTGTTTTATATCTTTTTCCCTCTAGAGGTTTTGTCAGCTATGATTAGTGTGCTGTTGATATATATACTTATGGGATTCCTCTTATATGAAGCTGTGCAAAGAACTATCCATATGAACTATGAAATAAATGGAGATATAATGCTCATCACCGCAGCTGTTGGAGTTGCAGTTAATGTAATGTAAGCTCTATATTTTTTTCACATTAACAATTTCAAGTACTGTGAACTTAGAGACTATTGTACATGCATTGAGAAATGTGCACTGATATTTTCATATTTTTCAAATTATATAGAATTATACACTAATTTTTCTTATAAATGAAACACTTTGGACATCATAAATTCCTCATTAGTTTGCTCACGTATATTGGAGTTTGACTAACATTCATGAATTTAAGTAAGACAAAGTTTGTTTTTGTTTAACTTTTAGAATACTTTTGTGTTAACTAGATTTTTTAAACTACCAGGTTTTTTTCCTATAAGCTATGAAATTTTTAAGTTATATATTTAATCATTTAGACCAGGGGTCAGCAACTTTTTCTGTAATGCAGTAGATAGTAAATATTTGAGGCTTTGAGAGCTATACAGTCTCTTTCAAAGCTACTCAACTCTGCTGTTATGAAACAAAAGCAGCCACAATAAAAAATGTAAACAAATGAGCATGGCTGTGTTCCAATAAAATTTGATGTACAAAAAATGTTAGTGAGCCAAAGTGGTCTATTGGCCACAGTTTACCAGTCCCTGCCCTAGTGGCTTCTATTCGTACTTGAATAAAATCAAGTCCTTACCATAGCCTTTTTAATAAGATCCTGTGTGCCTCTCCAATCATCTCCTAGCACTTTGGCTTATCTTATTCTGGCTATAATGGCTGGGATTTTTTGGTGGTGGGGTGGGGGGAGGTGTTTGTTTGTTTTTTAAGTAAATGGAGCACACTTTTATCTTAGGGCCTTTACCTTGCTCTTCTTCCAGCTAGAACACATTCACCAACATTTGCTCCCTGAATCCTTTCAGGTCTCTGCTCAGACAGAATCTGAGAGAGGCCCTCTCTGACCACGATCCCCATCTTTCTCCATCCTCTTACCGTGCTTTATATTTCTTGAAAGCATTTCGCATTGCCTGGCTGTACATTATGTATGTATGTGTTTGCTTCTCTACCTTCTGTACTACAACATAAGCTCTGTGGGGCTTAGAGATATGTCTGTCTTATTCAGTTTTGACCCCAGCACCTAGAACAGTACCTGATAAGTAATAATTGCTCAAATATTTATTAAATGAATGAGTTCCATGTTACTTCATTAGTGTCTGACTAGTAACAGATATTTTTATCAATAACATTAGGAAAATAATAATGTTTTCTTTTATTTTTAACAGAATGGGGTTTCTGTTGAACCAGTCTGGTCACCATCACTCCCATTCCCACACCCTGCCTTCAAATTCTCCTACCACAGGTTCTGGGTGTGGAAATAGCCATGGGCAGGATAGCCTGGCAGTGAGAGCTGCATTTGTACATGCTTTGGGGGATTTGGTACAGAGTGTTGGTGTGCTAATAGCTGCATACATCATACGATTCAAGGTAATATGATTGCTAATTCTTGTGTTTTAAAATGTACTTAACTTCAGTGTTAAAACGAAAGCTGATTGTCTTTTGTCAGTATGCTGGAAACCAATGTCAGTTTTATTCATTTTGCATTGCTATAAGCCATCAGTATAGCTCTTTTGTTAGCAGTAAACACAATGGTATCACCTCATAGGGTAACTTACCTACAGTTGGCTTTGGTAGTGCCTTCACTGGAGAACTCAATTTTAAACCTTGTCACTGAACTGCTAGGTATTGAAATCCAGGGATCTGAGTTCTAATCTTGGCTCTGCCATTAATGCTTTGACCTGGAGCAAGCCCCTCAACTCTAACCTTAAGTTCCTGCCTCTTTATTATGATGGGCTTAGATCAGATGGCTGCTGAAATTCCTTCCAGAGCCAGGCATGGTGGTGCCTGCCTGTAGTCCTACTACTCAGAAAGCTGAAAAGGAAGGCTCCCTTGAGCCCAAGAGTTTGAGGCCAGGCTGGGCAACATAGTGAGACATTGTCTCTAAAACAAACAAACTCCTTCCAGTTCTGATATTCTATGATTCTGGGTGGAACATGTAGAGAAGGCACAGAGAAGAACAATAGAACAAGTGATTAAACTTCTGCAAATAGTTCCCATGAAGACAGTCATTAATAATCTAGGAAATAGTGAAGATATTTGTCAATTACAATATCCAAGTTTTAAAGGTATTCTCCAATCCTGCTAAAGAAAGCCAAAGAACAGGGAACATATGCCTTACTTCGCTTTATAGTCTGTTTTGTGTCTGTCTATATTTAATTATAAACTTTGATCTATTACCTTTTAGCCAGAATACAAGATTGCTGATCCCATCTGTACATATATATTTTCATTTCTTGTGGCTTTTACAACATTTCGCATCATATGGGATACAATAGTTATAATACTAGAAGGTAAGATCTCGTTAACCCATTATGAGTTTATTACTTCTCCAAAGCAAATTGGGAGTCAGGGGGGACAGTCTAGGTAGGACTCTTGCTTTCTTCTCTTACTTATTAGGCTATGTAACACTACCTTACATGTATGTAAGATATAAAGATCAATGCACTCCCATCTGTTATCCATTCGACCCTTATAATAGCTAAGCAAAGTACGTAAGGCAGACAGTTGGATAAATTATCTTCATTTACAAACAAAAAATTGAAGTTCAGAGGGATAACTTACTTTGGTTAAGGTCATGCTACTAATAAATTGTGGAGCTAGGACAAGAATGCAACTCTTGATTCTCACTGCAATTATGTTTAATGGTTTATTTATTCTTTAATTCCAGTTTAACTTGTGACTTTGTTATATTTACAACATCCTTGTCTTACTGCTATTATGTGTAAGCATGAAAATAAAAGTTCTCAACAATAGGTTTATTATCAGTGGATGTTCCTCTCTTTTTCTTTTTTTGTTTATCCTAGAGTGTCTGTTAATTGAGTATTCTGGCTTGATTGGCATTCTTTTTTAGGGAGAATGAACTTTTTAAAAATAGATATTAACCTCTTTTATATATCCTACATTTTGAGTAAAAATATACATGTGCATGGTTTATCTTAAAGTACTAATATTAACATATTTTAAAGTATCTGTTTAAACTGAATTTGGCAAAGCCATTTGTTTTCTTTGAAAAATGTCTTATCGGTGATATAAAACCATTTTTTTCCAAAGTAAACTTTACTCGTATATTCCTAACTAATAGGTGTACCAAGCCATTTGAATGTAGACTATATCAAAGAAGCCTTGATGAAAATAGAAGATGTATATTCAGTGGAAGATTTAAATATCTGGTCTCTCACTTCAGGAAAATCTACTGCCATAGTTCACATACAGCTAAGTATGTTGCTAATAGTAAATGTGGTTCTGGGGTTGGTGGATTTCTATCTTTAGAACTAAACATCTGTGCTTACAATTAAGTAGGAAGACTTCTCTGCTGAAAAGATTTGTCTTAAGGGAGGGGTGAGGCTCTTTAAAAGGTAAGTTGTAGGTCAATATTGATAGCAGAACGATAATTTTTGATATCTTTGAAATGAGGCATTACAAATTGACTTTTACCTTCAGATTAAAGGCATTAAATATATTTTCCATGCTCTTTTCTATGTAGGAAATGCTAGATTCTTACATTTTTTATTTCTTTAGGCATTTCACAGATAATGATTTTTTATTTTATTTTTATCAAAATACATGCATGTGGTTTATTTTTAGAAGTGCATAAGATCTTTTTAATGACAGGCTTATAAGTGATGTCTAGTATTTTTTCTCTACCTGAGAGTGGACTGGAGAGATTGGAATAATGAGAAGCCATTATGGATAAACTGACATACTTCTGTAATAGCTTAGGGTAGAAATCAGATGAATAAAAATATGCTCTCAGTATCAGTATAAGGATGTTTTTTTTCCCTGTGTCTTTTTCACTAATGTATAACTATGTACAATGAATAGTAATGATATTTTCTTGACATTGCAGTTCCTGGAAGTTCATCTAAATGGGAGGAAGTACAATCCAAAGCAAACCATTTATTATTGAACACATTTGGCATGTATAAATGTACTATTCAGCTTCAGAGTTACAGGCAAGAAGTGGACAGAACTTGTGCAAACTGCCAGAGTTTCAGTCCCTAACTTTATATATTTTGGGGACTACTGCCTTATTTATCCTACAGTCCAGACTTGAGAGCAATAAATGCAAACCCAAATGAGAAAATGGGATCCCTGACAGCTGTGTTCGTATCAAGTACCAGACTCTCAGTCACCCCAGTCTGACAGTGCTAGTCTCTGTTAATGGTAAAATGAGACTTCATGATTTTCAAGTGAAGATGTTTTCAAAACATTGTTTACAGAATGAGATGTGACTCTACAGATACCTCATAGAAGACAATCCAAGACCATACTTCATTAATTTGACACTTAAAGGAAGCATCAAGAATTCAGTATTTGCATTTAAAAATACTTTTTAAAGGCCATTTTATATTAAGCCAATGCTAGAAAACTGAAATTTTTATCACATAATCTTGACACCCAGATTCTGGAATTGCTGCTCTCTTTTTACAGAAGTTATTTCTCAACAGATTTCAGAAAGTATTAGTAATTATCCAGAGAATGGAATAAGCATGTATTCCTAAGTGTTTCAGAAATATTTTATGTCACAAATAAGTCTTAATGGTATTATAGTTATACTTTATAAACAGGTTTTTCCAGATACTACAGGGTTTTCAATCTCAAAGTTAACATTATTGATTATTTGTAATCTTAGAACCAAATCTTTACATGTTGTGGTCGCTATCATTAAATTATTTAGCAAATATTTTCAATATTATTCTGAATGACAGAAGTTAGTCTTAAACTCAGATTACTATATGGTAATTTAAAACAAAATAAAGGAGCGAGGATGGAGTATAGAGTTTCAGACTTATGTCTTCCCAAAATCACTTTTATTGTTCATGGAATTGTCTTAAAAACAGCAAAAGGTAAACAGTGATCCTCTGTCCCTTTAAGAACTGCCAACAATTTGTACGAAAAATTTGGTACCTTGGTTCTTGCCTCCATACCAGATAATCTGTGTGTGTCTTTCAGGGTAAAACTCTAGAGGGCTAAGGTTCAGTTTGTAATGCCCATCTCTCACATGTAGATTAACCACATTATTCCAGAGAGAATTTCTGCTTTATAATATGGGTTAGAGATTCTCCATGGACTCCATAAACCCTAAGATGTAATTTTGAGGTTTTCCAATAATATCATAGCAGAACTGTCCAAAGGAGTTGGGGAAAGATAATACTTTGAAAAAACAGAAATGAAAAGGGTTTTTGTCCTCGTGTGTGTGTGTGTGTGTGTGTGTGTGTGTGTTTAAAGCACTGGAATAGGAATAGACATTAAATTTGTGTTGCAAGGAGACTAAGTTTCCAAACTGAAGACAACCTAATTGGTAACAGTTGTGTTGTGTTGTGTTAAAGAGGCAGCTGTGATTATTCATGTTTCATTTTGCAACCACTGGTTTTGAGGTTATCTTTGTGCACATTAGGAGTCCCTTTTCAACAGGGACAGTTTCTTATATCAAGAATGGATATGGTTCTTGGGGCTCCTCAGAGAATCAGTAGATTACCAATGTACCCAGAAAGTTGTGAGTTGAAATTCTAGATAGGCATGACAGTCTAAATGAAGAATAGGAAACAGATTTCATCTTCCTACCAAGTACCTTACCATAATTAAACCTAAGATAAGAAAACCTGGATTAACCTAAAAGATTGTTGGGAGTTAATAGTATCAATAAAAGGATTAATGTTACCTAATAAAACCCAATAGATGTTTGTTGAATTGAATTGAAAATTTACTTTATGGGATTCTTATTGTTAAGTCATCTAAAATAATGATTTGAATTTCTCAAAAATTTCAGGAGCGAATAAACTAAGTCAAAATATTCTTACATATAGAAGGCAAGTAAGAATAAATGAGAGCTATTTTGGTGGATACCTAGGCATTTATGGACTTTGGGTATCCAGCAAGAGAAAGGAAAAAATATATGATACACTAATAATTTTCCCATATCTACTGAGCTTGTTTCTTGTAAACTTTCCTTTATCTTATAAAGGCAAATCTGGCTTTATAAACCTGTTCCTTAAAAAGTTATTTGAAATAATCATCTAAAATTCATTTGAGGATTGAAAAGGATCCTTTTGTAAAATACAGAAACACCGAAAACTTTTGTAAATCTTAACTATCGTGTTCTGCTTAAAGTGAGGTACACATGAAGTTTCCTGTGCTTTGTTTTTGTAGCAAGAACTTCACATTTTGTGTTTTTACTTTACTGGGTCTATTAGATTTGGGAATTGATAGATTTCACTTTTTGTAACTTGACAAAACCCACAGAGAAGGACATTAACTTAGGAGATAATGACCAGGGACTGCACAGGTTCTGACAAAGAGCGTTTGATCTATCCTTCACTTGTTGAGCTACAACCAAGCGTTCCTCTTCTCAACTGAGCTTTCAAAGAGCTCTTTTGCCCTGTGAAAACCAGTGGCTGAGTTGGACAAACATATAACATTGTTAATTTTGCACTGGGAGAACACAACAGAACATATCACAGCATTAAAACTTGGCAGTTCTTCAGTGCAATGTATTTTAATTAATATTTGCAAATAATCAGAGTTACTTGTATACATAAACCTGTGTTTCACAACTCTTGACCAAATGCAGCCTTTTGATTTCTTTTAGGAAAAGACCTGTTGTTTCACTAACATTTACACTGCCTTAGAAATGTAATAGGAGTATAGTTGATTAAAGCATATTTCAGAGGGCTTTGGTATGCAGAACTAGAAGCTATTGTAATTCCTACATACGTTTCCATTAGGTATGTAATGTGAGCACAGGTTTTCACAATTTACAGTTCCCATCAGTATTGTTTGCCAAATCACTGGATTTTTTATTTTACTGTTTTCCTTTCAACTTTGGGTGTTTTATTTCTATTCTCTAAAACTAAGTTTCCTGCTCTTAGGAGTCTCAGTTTCTATTTCTTGAAACCAAGTGTCCCAGCTGACAGTGTTTGTCTTTGGTAGAACTTTCCCATAATAAACATAGTCAAGATCAGGTACATGAGCTTCTCTCTCATTTTAATGTGAGGAAAAACCATCTTTCAGAGACAAGGCACCATGTAGAAAAGTATTTCCAGGTGGGGAAGAACCTTTTTTTAACTGATTGTTCCTGATCCAGATTTCTCTGCACACTAAACATCATAGAGTGAGTGTGATAGATAGAAATAGACTATACTGTGCAACCACTAATGAAGATCATTGCTAATACGACCCTGAGTCATGTTTTCAAACAACCACTCTTACAGCCTTCATAGAGTTAATCATATGGTTCTGAAACAAGCAGTTAGCAAAATTTATTTTCTTTTTATGCATTTATATTAATTGGTTCAACATAATGAATAAAGTGTTCTTACAGAATTTGAGCCCTTTTGAGATAAGGTTTTAGGCAATTTTGCTGTTGATTCTGCCTTGTATGTAATAAATTTAAAGTTACAGAATGTGTTCCTAGACATAAGAGTAGTTCATTTGATTCAGTTTGTCTTTGAACCAAGCTTAGCTCATGAACCAGTTGGGGGTTAGTCATAAATGAACAGTGACACCTTGCCGTATGCTGTGCTGAGGGGAGGCAAATCTGATCTCCAAATTATTGATGAATCTTCATATCTCTGTAGCCAAAATACCATTTGCAAACCCTAACCTCAGATCTGTCATGTGAATCCTTCAGCCAGGGCTTCAGACTTGTTTTACTGATTGCCTATCAAGTATATTGTTTGTGATGTTAGTGGGAGCATGCAAATTGGAGAGAAGAATTGTTGTGGGAGTTCCTCTGTATTGAATTCTGTGTGTGCATTCAGGCCAGCCAGTCATGGAGTTCTCACTTACAAAGGGTTTAACCTGCTCTTCCAGTCATATTGTGAGGACCAACAAATATTTTCTGAGTTTTGATAAGATTGGAAAACGTTTATGGAGACTTTCCCAGTTAAATCTATGACAGTGTCAATTTAAATAGTGCAATTAAGTATATTCTGAAATAACTGCAACACAAAATTGAAATGTGCCAGTATGACAGCTTTCCACCTAGAAGATACTATATATTTGAAAAGCTTATACTTAATAAATGTTATCAAATAAGCCATATCACAGATTAAGTAATTGTATATACTTTTCTATATACCCCTTCAGAAACCAGGTATTTTGCATATGATTGATTTTAGAAAGATTTTGAAGCTGGGGTTTGTCCATGTAATTAGATTAAAGTATATGTATATGTACTGTATCTGCAATTTTCAAATTGTAATTTCCTATACATTTATTAAATAAAGTGTTGTTTTGCCATGTGGTTTATTAAAAAGTAAAAATGTACAGTCCCTTAAATTTCTGCTCTTTTTATTGATTAATACTAGTAGACCTAGAAACATATTCTTGAAAAGCATTGGAAAATATATTACAACCTGTCCAGTTTTTTAATCTCAGATTATCATGCCTTCTTGAAAACAATCTTCCAGATAGGATAAAAAGAGATATTAAAAGAACCTTTCTCTTTTGATATCAGTCACTCATAATGTTCTTACAGTCCCAGCAACAATGGCAGAAAAGAAAGAAGCCAATAGTGTGGGCCAGGGTCAGCAAACTATTCCTCACATGCCAGGTCTGGCCTGCAGCCTGTTTTGTTTGGCCCAAGAGCTAAGAATGGTTTTTACATTTTTAAATGGTTCAAACAAAAATCAGTAGAATGATAATATTTCATGATGTGAAAATTATATGAACTTTAAATTTCAGTGTATGTAAAATGTTATTGGAACAAGTATACTCATTCAATTATGCATTGTCTATGGCCACTCTTACGCTACTTTGGCAGAGTTGAGAAGTTGTGACAAATAAGATATTTACTATCTGGCCCTTTATAGGAAAAGTTTGCCAACCGTTGGTGTAGACTGTTGTGCTATTTTAAGGCTATAACAACATATATGGATGCAGTAAACTCTTCTAGAGTCTGCCTAGAAGTTTTTGTGACTGGCAAATCTGAGCCCATCTGAGTCACCAAAGGTTCTTTCTCTCCCTTGACCTTATTTATTTATTTTTAATCCCCCTTTGGGTTTGGAGCAGAATATAAGAAAAGAGTAGCAAGATTTCAGCATTATTCATGTACCATATGTTCTATCTAACATCACTAGCAAAGCAGTTTTCTTCCCATAACACCATGATCACCAGGATCATCTACAACATAAAAGCTTATTTACTTGATTTTTTAATTTTTCACTTGTTATAACAAAAAAAATAAAGGAAATAAAAATATGCATAGAATACCCTATGTAGTTTGTACCAATTAGGAGCTTACAAATGAAAAATAACATTTTATCTTCAAAATAAGATGAAAATTGGTTGTCAGGCTCTTACATTCTTTAAAGTTTTAGAGTTTCCTAGGAAAAGACAACTATATTTTAAAAGGAGTGATAAAAACATAGTTGTAAATAAGATATACTAGTAAATGCTGAGATGTTGCATATTATTTGATTATCTATCTGGCTATATTTCTATTTTGATGTGTTCTTTTTTGGTCTGTGTCACATGTTAAATACTAATTTGGGTTAACAATCTTATAAGCTCTTGTTTATGCTAAACCTTGTTTTATTTAATATACTAGTAGAATAGTATTTTTTGGTTATATTTCAACTCCAACTGTGGTCTCATTATAATTGCTGTAAGCTATGAAATAGACTAAGCATAAATAGGAAGTATGAAACCTTATGACTAAATATAATCTCTACATGAATCATGTGTTTAAAATTAGGAGGTTTAAAAATCCAGCTTCAGTGACATATCACCAAAGATAACATTTTCAAGCAGTATTCTGGTTTAACAGACTCTGATGTGATTTTTTTACAGAGCATTACAAACTATAAAGTTTGGCCATTGGGTATTACCCAGTGGACATGAAGATGACACTTTGTGAATTGCCAGATAGCTTCCACATCTCCTGGGTTTTTCCAAAATTTGTTCTGGTTTTATTTTCAAATTCCTATTGTCACTTGCCAGTTTCTGCACATTGGTTTGTGGTATGTTGGTTGTTTTTTTAACACTTTAGTTCACTTTAACAAAATGCTGATGTTATGGGAAAAATGTGTGTGGGTTGGTTTTCTCCAAAATATATTGAGCTATTTCTTGCTAAGAGAGTAGGATTTGTTTTTAATAGGAAATTGTTAGCGACATGATGAAGGCAACACTAGCCCCCGAGCAAGATGGACCACCTCTGCTCCCTTGACTTTCCTAGGATTTGAAGACATGACCCCACTTCCTTTCCAGAGGAAACCTGCTAACAGTTTTAACCGTTACAGGGATATTTGCCTTTGAACAGTGATCACCGTGAATGTTTGACCTCAGTCAGGGGATGAATAAGGACTGGGGTGAAGGTAAGAAGTGTTTCCTGGGCTTCCATTCACTTATCTATCATACTCAACTGCGAAGGCTGTAGGGAAAATCCTGGTCCAACAGGCTCTTAATCAGTTTGTAGCTTGACTGAAGTTTAAGTGTTGTCAGAACACAAGCCTATTCCATCCTCTCTTTGCTTCTTTATGTAAGAATATTTTCCAAAGTCCAGGATATTTTTAAAACCCCTAAGACAAAGTTATATAATTTAGTGTATTAGTCATTGATGTATATTTGGTTCTAGAAGCACTTCTCATCTTTAAGGTGCCATGATTTTGAAATAGCGATATCTCAAAAAGTTGATGCAATTGGTTGGAAATGGTGTCTTTCTAATGGATTGAGAATATTTCCAAATGCCATCATTTTATAATCATTCAACCAAGGATTGATCTTTGAAAGCCACTGAACATGCTATGGAATACAACACAAAATTGCTATGGAATTTTTTAAGTTAAACAAGAAATAAGACAACATTATGTTTTTGGAGGGCATCTTGGGCCTTACCCTTACCCCTACAGATAGAAGATCACACTTGTCTCCCATCAGGGAGGGCTTCAGAAACCATGACCAGTAGGATAAAGTCCATCCTCTTCATAATAACATACAAAGCCCTGCTCTGGTCATTGCTTACTGGGCCACCACAGAGTTCCACCTTCTCTCCACCACACTGTCTTGTCTCCCATGTGTCAGCCATACTAAACTACAGTCAGCTTTGGTTAACCAGGGAAACAAATAATTGCTAACACTTACTGAGCCTTTACTGCATTCCAGATGCTGCTGTGCATTTTATGTTTAATCTTCGTGTTGGTACTGTGAGGAACACTATAATCCTCACCAAGTGACTTGCCCAAAGTCATACAGGTAGAGTTGTAACACAGTAATAGAAGGTCACAGACAACACTTAAATACAGTTATAACTAGTAATATGTAATACAAGAAGGATTCAGTGTAGACTAATGTAGTTAAAATTACAATCAAGTTTTAGATAACATGTATAAAAGTAATGTTAGTATAATAGTTTAGGAGCACTTGGACACACGTTTGGCAAAAAAAGTACCCAAAAGTTTAGTGTTTCTTGAGTTCTTGTTTTTTGGGTTACCAGAACAATACCGAATCAGGTCCTTTTATGTTCCTCTTACCATCCCTTCGTCTCTCCTCAGCCCTCACAGCCATGACTTGGCAGGGCTGGAATCCAAGCCACAGAGGCTGGGCTCCTCTTGACCAGCCACTCCTTTGCTGCTGGGACACTGCACTTCCCCGTTCACACCTGGTCTTGTTTGTGAGGGGCAGGGGTAGCTCCATGTTACCCGCTGGTCATAGCAGTCCTCCCCATCTTAAATCAATGCATATATGGTTTGGGGAAAGGGGAGGGAGGCTAAATCAAAGAGAAGCAGCCCTTACCAGGAGAGCGTGGAGACAAACAGCTCAGAAATGCATAAAGAATGTGAACCCACAGCAAACAAAACAAAAGCATTAAGCCTCTGGTAATTCACAGAAATATCCAGGAAGGCATTGAACTTCCCACAAGTCACAGGGTTAAGGGTTAAAACTGATTCATCCTGGTTGGGGAGTGGGTAAGTTCCAGTTGACATATGGGTTAGTTACGAGGTAGCTCCAAACCGAATGCTTAGATGCTTTCCTTTTGAGATCACAGAGAAGCAGGCTGCCTGGGCTTCCATCCTGGATCTCCCTCCCTAGCAGTACGATTTTGGGAATGTCACTGACTTCTCTGTGCTTTAGTTTCTCCATCTGAAAATAGGGATAATAAGTGTCCCTACCTAATGTGATTTTTATGGAGGTGAAATTAGTTAGGAACATACAAAACTCAAATGTCAGCTATTACTATGAGTTAACTTTTTCACAAATGCACTACCTGTTACTTTTTTCTACATTGCCTGTCTTGCAGCACCCAAAACAAGACACACTTTATCCTCTGCTCCTTTGCCGCCTCCTTTACCTGGAAGATCTTTCCCCCAACTTCTTTAACTCACTAAAACCAACTGCCCCTTAAAGATGCTACTCCAAAAGCATCATCTCCAAGAAAGCTTTCCTACTCTCCCTGTGTGAACTAGAAGCTCCCCTCTGTGCTCCACCATTTGGTCACCACAGACAGCCACCACTGCCTCATTACCACAAGCCCCTTGTGGGCAGTACCTGGGTCTTCTCTTTGAATCTCCAGTGTGGGAGACACAAGAGGGCTGGATGGATGTTCCCACGGTTGGAAACCACACATTCATTAAGTATCTATTTCTGCACAGAAAATTTTGAAAGAGCCCTAAGAACCCCTACTGTCAATGCACTAATCTCTTTCCTATAATGTAACTGAAACCCTATCATAAAACTGCTCTTCTATAAAAACATTCCAGATTGGCCATCTCCCAATTACAAAGAATTGGGTTTTTACACTTAGAGTGTGTATAGTTACACCATAGCTAGGCAGGTCTTTATGGTTATTTTATCTGTTTAAGATTGCAACAAAAATTAGATACTTTTCTGAAACACCTCAGACAATTATATAATTAATTACAACTAAATTAATGTTAATGGCCAGCAGCTTTTATCACCTATAGAACGTGATATTTCTCTGAGCCCAGCAGTAGCACTAAGCTGGCTCCTGACAATTCTAGCCTTGCTGATGACAACTTCTTTGTTTTCATAGTAGACTCTCTTTTTAAAAGATGAATTAATAAGGTGACTTCTTGCAGCATGAAATTAAGGAACAGCTCACCCTACTTTGAAATTATTAATGGATTTTAAAATCAATAGGCCAGGCCTGGTGACCCATGCTTGAAATCCTAGCACTTTGGGAGAGCAAGGTGATAGGATCGCTTGAGGCCAGGAGTTTGAGACCAGCTTGGGCAACATAGTAAGACCTTGTCTCTGCAAAAATTTAAAAAACTAGCCAGGCATGGTGGCGCACGCACCTGCAGTCCTAGCTACTCAGGAGGCTGAGGCTGGAGAATCACTTAAGCCCAGGAGTTCGAGGCTATAGTGAGCTATGATCATGCCACTGCACTCCAGCCTGGTAGACAGAGCAAAACCCTGTCTCAAAGAATAATCGTTACCATCTTTATTCTTACTGTCACACATTTAACCAAGTATATACAAATACATTGGATTAAAAGATAGAAGAACTGATTCTAGTTCCCGCTTTGCTAAGTGTGTCTCATTGGACAAGTTACTCTTTTGCTGGGCCTCAGTCTGGATGTCTGTATGGTAATAATAATCATCACTGATCAAGTGTTTAGCACTGTACACTCCAGGCTCTGTTATAAAAGTTTTTTGGGTATTAGTGAACCCTACCAAATAGCCCTATGAGTCCCTATGAGTTATTATTACCCTGTTGTACAGATGAGGAAACTGAGGCAGGGAAAGGTTAAGTATCTTCTCCAAGGTTCACTAATAAGTAACAGAGCTGGGATTCCAACCCAGACAGTCTGGCTCCAGCATCCCCACTCTTAGCCTGGGGAGGGCTGTGAGGGAGGAAGGGCACAGCAGGAAACGTGCCTTATTTATCAGTAACTTCCCAACTGGGTGTCCATGTCCCCATCTTAACTCTGTCCCCATCTATCCTAGAACTGCCAGACACTTTCTGACATTTTTCCCAAATAACCCTGAAGGGGCTATGCTCTACTGCCTTTTCTCTTGTACGCTTAGTTGGTGAGACACCAAGGAGAGACAGCAAAGTGCAATGGAAAGGGGAGGGTTTGATCCGGCCTGCAGCAGGTTCCGTTTCAGCTCTGTGAAGTTACTAGCTGTGTGATCTTGGTAAGGGTATAAACCTCTCTACGCCCCTTTTCTTCATCTGTATGAGAATAACACCCCGAACCTCACAAGATTGCTTTAAGGATTAACTAAAATAATGTGCATAAAATATCTCACATAGTGCTTGATATTCAATAAATTATCTCTTTCCTCCACTCATTCTGTGATTGAGAAACTGCAGCTTCAAAGTCACAGACAAATATACAAGGAGGATGCAGGGTCAACTTCACAAGTGAGTCACCCATAACCGTCCCAGCACAGAACATGCCATCAGCTCGGGAATGACATCCCAGCACAGCCCCTTCCCTCGTCCTTCCACCGAAAGGCTATGGTGGGGGTTGCTTTGGAGAATGTGTCCAGGAGCAGAATCTGATCAGTCACAAACAGAAGAACCTAAAAATTCTTAGGAAGCCTCCTGGTTCAATACATCCACACCCACTAAATCATGGCCTAAAAATAGTTTTTCTCTGGAGAGAAACCTAACTAGAGACGTGTCTACATCATGTCAAAGTGACAGAATCAGGGCTCAGATTGCTACACGTTCCCATGACCTGAACCTCCCCTGTGTTCCCCCACACGTCCCCAGGACAGGCACAGCTAATACTAGCACCACATGTCCTCGTCCTCCCCCTCCCTTTCACAGTAAATGCCCCCCACACACACCTGAAATGCTGAGTTCACCAACAACTACACCCCACCCTCCAAACCATCACCCCCATCCCTGTACCTGGCACTTACCTCTACAGGTTACCTCAGTAGGAAAGGGAGAGCCTCGATCCCTCACCCAACCCCAAACCCCTCCTGGGGCCATCTCAACAACCTAAACAGACTTGAACTAGTCCAGTTTATAACCACATTGGATTCTTTCTCCCATTTCCCAGTGGACCTCAATGTTGAATATACACACAGCCCAACCAAAATGAGTCAACACCTTGAGGACAGAGTTGATGTCCTGTTTGCCCCATCCCATCCTTACTGTCTAACACAATGCATGGCATAAAATGGGCCTCAATAAATCTCTACTCAATGAATGATGACTGAATAAATTTAGATTTTGGAGGAATGAAAATCTCTCCCCACCGGGCATGGTGGCTCATGCCTGTAATCCAAGCTCTCTGGGAGGCTGAGGCAGGCAGATCATTTGAGCTCAGGAGTTTGAGGTTGCTGTGAGCTAGGCTGATGCCACGGCACTCTAGCCCGGGCAACAGAGTGAGACTCTATCTCAAAAAAAAAAAAAAAGAAAGAAAGAAAGTCTCTCCCTAGGGCATCACTGGAGTAATGAATATATGCTAGAACTGTGCTGTCCAATATGGTAGCCACTAGCCACATTTGACCATGTATGTGTAAGTTAAAATTAATCAAAATTAAATTCTATTATATTATCCAGCCATTCCATTCTTAGGTATTTACCCAAGGGGGAAAAAAAAACATATTTTTACACAAAGACTTGTATAATGATGCTCATAGCAGCTTTATTTGCAATGGCTGAAAACTGGGGGAAAAACAAATATTCATCCACAGATGAATGGATAAACAAATTGTGGTATATCCATAAAATGGAATAATACTGAGCAACGGAAGGGAGTGAATTATTGATACATAGAACAACATGGGTGAATCTCAAAATAAGTATGTTGAGCAAAAGCACCAGACAAAATAGAGTACGGCATGATTCCATGTATATATAATATTCTAAAAAATGCAAACGAATCCATCATGATTGAAAGCAGGTCAGTGGTGGTCTGGGGATGGGGGAGCAGGGCAGGGCAGGAGGGAGGGATTACAAAGGTCCAGAAGGAAACTTTTGGGGGTCATGGATATGTTTACTGGTCTTGATTGTGGTGAAGTTTCACAGATGTATACATATGCCAAAACTTATCAAATTGTACCCTTTAAATATTTGCAGGATATTATATCAATTACATCAATTATATCTCAATTAAAAACAAGAATAAAAAATAGTCAATAAATTTAAAAATTAAGATCCTAAATTATGCTAGCCACATTTCAAGCACCCAATAGCCAAATGTGGCTTGTGGCTACCATCATGCTCAGTGTAGATATAGAAGATTAACATTAACATTATAGACAGTTCTGTTGAACAGTGCTGCTCTAGAATCACCGAAAGTCAGAGTTGCAAGGGCCTCAGAAGCCATCTGCATAGCCCTCCACGAAGCATACCTGTTCTAAAAATCCCTGTGACCTCACACGTATGCAGGCCTTGGGCCACACCACAGTTAGCCCCACACAGGGGCTCACAGGCTGCTTGGGTTCTTGGCCCTACCCCTCTGTGCTCCATCAGCCATCCTCCTCCATCTTCAACCTTCCCTCCTCTGATTTCTCCCATGCTAGAACAACAACCTAGGTCATCTGGACCCTGAGTCTGCCTCTGGCTACTGCCCTCCTTCCCAGGCAAAATCCCTTTCACCCACACATTTACTATACTATGGATTTCATTGCCTTCACTTGACCAAAATATCTCCCAAGAACACCAGTGTTCTTCTAAGCAATAAAGCCACTGGGCATGTCTCAACCCTTTAAGTTACTAGATTTTAAATTTTTTCTTTATTTTCCATACATAAAACCTTCCTATAATTCAAAAATCAAAGCAATATAAAAAGATGGACCATAGACATCTCATTCTCCTGCTCACACTGTCCTCACTGTCTGTTCCCCAATAAGTTAGCCACTTGTATTAGCTTCTTGGGTGTCTTCCTCCAGAGTTTCCCTCCTCCATGCCTCCCTTCATCTCCCCCACACACAGAAAGAAGCACAGCACACACACTGCCTGCTCAGATGCTTTGTTCTGTTCACCCGAGAATCTAATCTCAGCGATCTTCCATGGCAGGACTTGCAGAACTTCCACCAGCTTTTGTTCAGCTGAGTTCCCACTGGGTCTGCCAATGCCTCCTGGAGACTCACCTCCTTGGTTCTGTGCCTGGCTCTCCTCTCACGTCTCTGACCACTTCTTCTGGCTCCCGCCCCTCCTCCTGCTCCTTACACGTTATAGTCCTCCAGAGCCCTGTCCTTTCTTCCCATGCTCCGGCTCAGCCTGTGGAAGCTCGGACGTTGCTGACGAGAAAGTTCCTAGGGAAGCAGAAGCAGAAGAAGTGAGACCACTTCTGTCAAACACAAGCTGTCATGAGTTGTCGTGAAGCCATCTGCCTCCACAGTTGCCACTGTGGCTATTTTCACAGCCACCAGAAAGAGACCCATGAAGGGAGATCTGTAGCACAAGCCCACACTTGGTACTTTTACGAGTATCCTTATGTACTCATGTGTCCCCAAGTTTTGGAAAGTAGAGCCATTGCTCTTCTGCTAATCTGAACTATGAAAGCAACTAATTATGAGCAAAAGAATCACAGGCAAGAAAGATAGTATGCAAAGATGGGTGGTGGATGCCAACTGGGAGTTTAGGGCAGGGGCAGCAGCTGTGACCTGGTTTGATCTGGATCAGCCTCTGTGCTAACTTAGGCAAGCTACCTCAGTTTCCAGATTTGCACAGTGGCCTGCTCGGTACTGTACAATGTGACTGGCACATGGCAAGTACTCAGTAACTACCAGTTTTCTCCCTCAAGCACTCTTCCCCCCCCCCCAACCCCCAGGCTAGCCATCCTGGCAGCCAGATGGATCCATAGAAACAGTGTGCCCAGTGCCTTTACACCCTTTGCTCTCACGCGTGTGCCTCTTGCTGGCACCTGTAATCCTAGCTATTTGGCAAGCTGGGGCAAAAGGATCACTTGAGCCCAGGAAGTTGGCGGTTGCAGTGAGCTATGATGACTGAGACTAAACTCTAGGCAGGGCGACAGAGGGAGACTCTGTCTCAAAAAAAAAAAAAAAAAAAAAAACACTAAATATAGATCCATAAAGAGAACAGTCCTCACTGAACAAATAGGCAAAGCCATCTTGACCAGGCAGTGTTATTGTGCAGCATTTCAAAGAAAAATGATGAGCTTCACAGGTAAAGAAATGTAAATTAAGCCACCTAGGTACTGTTTTGCAAATGTTAAATCAACAAACTCTTAGAACCCACCGTTTTAAAAGTCTGCCTTTGGAAGGCTTTGAGGAATGTCCTTTGGTGCATTCTTGGATTGCTATCAGCTGGTACAGTCTTTCCAGAGGACAATCGGCAAAGTTTATAAAACAGGGCATTAAAATAGCTGTGCCCTTTGACCAAATTTATTCTGGTCGTGGAAATTTTCCCCACGGGAATAATTCAAGGGGGAAAAAATAAGTCAAAACAAAATGTTTGCATAGGGCAAGAATTCTCAGGGTAAGGAGAGGGAGGCACACCCCCTAGTGGGGAGAATCTGCATTACCTAGAGTTTGTTCTGTTTTTGTTTTTGTTTTAGCCTACACCTGCTCTTCTTTCCTGAGTTTCTGATTTCTTCCTGCGCTCTTACCTGTATTCTCCTGGCTAGAAATCCCACTCTATCCTTCCACTTTTAACTTGTTATTTTTTTAACTTTATAACTAAACTGTTAAATGTATTTTTAAAATTTATTGTAGATGTATTCCCAATCTCTGCCTCCTAAAATCACCATTATTCCGATGTCTAGCCCAAAAAATTTTTGCCTTGTTTTGACCTCTGTAAAATCATCATACAGTATGCATTATTTTATGCCTCACTTCGTTTGCTCAACATTCTGTTTGTAATATTCATTCATATTGTTGCTGTGTAGCTGTAGTTTTTTGTTTGTGTGTTTGTTTTGCTGTTACATATTCCATTGCATCAATCTACTACAATTTTTTTTTGAGACATAGTCTTACTCTGTCACCTAGAGTGGAGTACAGTGCCCTGATCATAGCTTATTGTCATCTTGAGCTCCTGGGCTGAAGGGATTCTCCTGACCCAGCCTCCCAAGTAGCTAGGGGTACAGGCACACACCACCACGCTCAGCTAATTTTTAAAAAATTTTTAGATGCCTCCTTTAAGTCAGAGGGAGTTAAAAAAAAAAAAAAAAAAAAAACTTTATTTAGAGATGGGGTCTCACTATCTCTCTATCTTGCCCAGGCTGGTCTTGAACTCCTGGCCACAATTAATCCTCCTGCCTTGGTCTCCCAAAGCACTAGGATTACAGGCATGAGCCACCACACCTGGCCTACTACAATTTATAAATCCAGCCTATTATTCACGAACATTTGAATTGTTTCTAGTTCATTATTGGCTACTACCAATAATGCTGCTATAAACAATTCTGTATGACTCTTAGTGTACATGTGCACACATTTTTGTTGCTTATATACCTAGGAGTCAAGTTGCTATGTCACAGAATATGCCTATGTTTTAACTTTTTTTAGATAATGCCAAACAATTTTTCACAGTCAAACCAATTTACACTCCCTCCAGCAGGGTATGGGAGTAGCCACTGCCCTACACTTGCAGACTTAGCATTGTCAGTCTTTTCATTTTAACCCTTATGGAGGGTATGTGTTGGTATGTCATTCTGATTTTATTAATAATTTGCATGTCCCTGGTGCAAATTTAAAAGAACTAGTGAAGGTACGCCCCTAGTGGGCAAAATCTGAATTACCTGGGAGATTTATTTTCCAGCATATACAGGCTTTCAGTAAACAGAGTATAGAGTGTACAGGATTCCTGGGCTTTCCTCCATCTCGTCTCCTCCCTTGGAAGGCTTTGAGGAATGCCCTTTGGTGCATTCTTGGATTGCTATCAGCTGGTACAGTCTTTCCAGAGCACAATCGGCAAAGTTTATAAAATAGGGCATTAAAATAGCTGTGCCCTTTGACCAAATTATTCTGGTCGTGGAAATTTTCCCCACGGGAATAATTCAAGGGAAGAAAAAAAATGTCAAAACAAAATGTTTGCATAGGGCAAGAATTCTCAGGGTAAGGAGAGGGAGGCACACCCCCTAGTGGGAAAAGTCTCAAAGAATGAAAAGTTGAACATATTTCATAAATTCATTGTCCATTTGGATATCCTGTTTTACAAATTGCCCCTTTAAATCTCTTGCTAATTTTTCTATTAATTATTATATTAACTTGTAAGAGTTATTTATAGATTCTGACACAAATAATTTATCAGTTGCATGTGTTGCTGCACGTTTCCACCTATAACTATTAAATCAGCTAATGTTCACCTGTGTAAACAAAAGTCTCAAGGCAAACTCAATTTTGTCATATTCAAAAATCTACCAGTAGATGGCGCCCTATCCTCGCGCCTGAGCCTTCCACTGGCAGTGCCTGAATTTAAGGTAAACCTCCCAAAATATTTTGCAAGTAAACAATGCTAAAGAGAGATTAAACTTTCAAGCATTATAAATAGAGGGAACATAGCTAGAGCTGGGCCTCTGGGTGGGAACAACATATTCATCTTTATGGGAAAAGTGACTACTCAAAGGGATAGAAAGGTCTTACCCCAAGGCAGGAAGCTGGGACGAGGCTGCCCTGAGACAGGTGAGGACCAAGTAGAATCCATGGAAACGCCTTCTGAGAGTCACCTGCAGGCAGATTAATAAAGGGAATAACTACCGTGCATGGCACCGGGACACTGTCACTGTTTACAAAAGGCACCCACTAGCACAGGGTCTGAAAAGAGAGTAGAACAGGGGTGTGGTCAGGGGGGTCTAAGTATTTTTCCACCTCCTCTCCCTTATTCCTCTTTTCAGTTTTCATTTCATTTTAGTTTCCTGCTTTCATTAATTACATTTTGTGATTGCTCAAAACTGACTCAGTGTACCTTGGAAATCCCGTGGGAAACCAGCCCCACTTGCTCTGATGGAAAATGGAAAGGGTGTTTGTTTGTAAAGTGAGAACAGTTGACTCCCGAGGCTTTGTGTATGCCCAACAGCCTGCCTGCCTCTGGTTCTCTCTCTGGTCCGTGCACTCTCCTGCCTCCACTCGGAATGGAAACTCCGGTCCAGCTGGCCTCCCACGTGTTCTCGAACAAACCTTCCATCTTCCTTCCTCCTCTCAGCACCCTCACTCCCTGGCCCTCATGAATGAATGAATGAATGACAACGTCCTAACCATACTCAAAGGAAGACCCCAAGTAGAGGAGGCTCCTCCAGCAGGGAGCGTGGGAGGGGGCCTCGTGGGCTGGGTTGGCTTGTGTTTATGAGGGACATAAAGCAGGGCCCAGAGCATATTTGGGGCATAAGAAGGTGACCCCTTTTCTCCAGGCTTCAACAGCTTCTGGAATCAGTGACCGGTTCATCAGCGGGAACACAGGATCATCAGGCCAGAGATTCTACTCATTTCCTGGGGTAGCCAAGACAAGGTTTTCACTGACATGGGTCACCACCTCTGATGTCTCCAAGGCCCAGCACAAAGACAGGCACATTTAGAATTTGTTGAATGAACTCAGCCTTGCTGTTCATTCTCACTGCTCAGAAGTGGCTCTAGGCTGAGTCGCACCCCCAAAGCTCTCTTCTGTCCCATCTCCATTCAGACCAGGGACACAAGGAGAGGCTCAGAAGGAGGAGCTGGACTCTTTGGTTCTCTTCTGTTTACTTCACTGGGCATGTTGGGGAAGCCCACTGTCTGAGCAATGTGGAAATTCCAGCCCTCACAGGATTTCACACCTTCAAGGGTAAGGACATTGCACCACAAAAACTTCTTTGTTCTAGAGCTGCCAGGGTAAGTGTCCGGGGCTGAGGCCTGGGCAGCACGGGGCCTACAGGTCCAGGCCAGGAAAGGGCATGGCTGCTGGGTGGGAGGGTGCCCAGGGCCAGGCTCTGCCCCTCCTGGGTGCTACCGTACAGGGATTCTGAGGCTTGCTGCCCATAACCTGGTCCCCAGACTGATGGTGGCCAACATCTGGGTGGGGAGAGGGGGTGAGAGATGGATGCCAGGAGACGGGGCATATCTGTGTGAATGGGCCCCCTCGAGTTTGGGGTTTGGAGTCTCTCCCTTTTCTCCTGGCCCAAGTGGCAAATTGTGGTTTGTTGGAGCCAGGTTGTACTGTTTCCAAGAGCTAATTGTTGAATTTTCAGGAATTTTGCAAACCAGTTGTTAAACCATCATTATTTTTAAAATAAAATTATAACAATGTATGAGAAAATAAGTCATATTTTAAAAAGCAATAAATACTCAAAACTTATCACTTCCTAATTATTTTACTACAATTTTGCAATTATAGATGCTCTTGAGGCTATTCATGCCCATTGTGTCTGGAGGGTGGAAATGAAATATTCCCTGTGTAACTGCACATCTCTTGTCATGCCACCTTCAGCAGGGAGCAAGCGGGAGGGAGAGGCGGTACCACACCCAGGAAACCAGGAAACTACTGGGCCACAGCCGGGAAGAGCCTGGCTCACCTGTTGGGTGGCAGGACTGATCTGGGGGGATTAGTGGGAGGAAGGCCGGGGTATGAGAAGGGTAACAAGGTTAGTCTGCAGCAATGAAGAAAGTTCGGTGAGGAGTTGAGGAGAGTGTAGCAGTCTGGGAAGCTGGCCCTGTGAACGCTCAGAAGGGAAAACCACAGAACTTTGCATCCTTGTGACCACAAAAGGGAGGTGAGCCGGAACAGGGCAGAAGTGGAACCCCGTGGAGCTGGGCTTTCACTGGAGTGCTGGGACCTCTCTCTGCCCTGGCCACCACCCTCGGGTACCAGGGACAGTGGAGGGGTCACAGGACTCCCAGTCCCGACGTGGGCACTCCCGGTGGTGCATCTCAGAGCTCCCTAGCCACTTGCTCCTCTGCCCCCCCCCTTAAACATTGTCTCCATGTCTGTGTCTTCTTGCTCACACCTAAGGCTTCCAGCATCTTCTAATTTATCCATCAACCTGGATGTCCCCCAATCTCTCAGACTCATCACCTCTTCTCCAAATCCACCCCTCCCCACGGGCTCTGGTCTCTCAAAGAGAGGCAGCTCCAAGCACCAGCTGCCAAACCTACAGGGCTTCCTTTGTCCAGTGACCCTTGAAGCCCGGTGGCCCCCTGCCTGCTCCACACCTGCGCTTCCCACATCCCTCCTCCTGCCCCAACCTGCATCCCAGGCCTCTGAACATGGCTTCACAAACTAAAATGACTTTTTATTTCATGTGCGCCATGTCTTGAAAGATGTTTATGACATTGCATTTACTAAATAGTAATTTATCTCCCACCTTTTGGAAACAAAGTTGTATATACAACTTCCAATCCGAATTGCATCCATTAAACACTAACTGAGCCGTTAGTACGTGGGGCACTGTGCGAGGCGCCAGAGATGCAAAGAGTGCACGGCCCCACGGCCCACTTGCGGGGAGAGTCGCACCTCCCACTGTCCCCCACCACCCTTCTCGAAGAAGCCCAGGGTCTGCCCCTGGACTTGGCTCCTGTGGGCTACATGTTGCTGGGGAGAAGAACAGCAGCTGGGATCGGAGGGGACCCCCAAGGGGCCTGGGGCCACCACATCCCAGCACTGGGCAGCCTCGCTGAGGTGTCTCTTCTCTCTCCTGAATCAGGGGAGGAGCTCCACTGCCCCCTCCTCCCCCGTATCTGCCGGTGCCCTGAGGCTGAGGCCAGGCCTAGGAGCAGCAGAGGCCAGACAGGAAGACAAGCCTCTTACCCACCCACTCTGAAAAGGCTGCTGTTCCTTCTAGAAGAGACTTTGTTCTGTCTAGGAGTCCCCACCCTTGGCAGCTTATCTTTAAAACCCACGATGCTCCCTGAACTTCCTCCTTCCTTGGAATTACAGAGTTGAAAGATCACCTAGTCCACCCCCGTCATTTACAGAAGGTGAAACTGAGGTCCGGAGTGGGGGATTAAGTATCCATGGTGTCGGGGGATTAAGTATCCATGGTGTCGGGGGATTAAGTATCCATGGTGTCGGCAGCAGGTAATGGCAGAGTCATGATTTAAAACAAACAAACGAAAAGGTAGGTCTCCTGCCTGTCAGCCAACCCGGGGCCCCTTCAGCTAAACCTGCTGCCCTGCCTGTTTTTCATGGGCTGCCCCAACTTTTGCAGTTTGTTTGGGTCTGAAAGTTACACCTCCAAGGAATGAAACTCACAGGATCATGCCACCCAACCTACATCCTCCTCCACACCCACTCTTGGTCATCTGCCCTACTGACCCAGAGGTGGGGATGAAGCTTGACCCAACCTGACGGGCCTCTGCCAGGCAGGGACTCTGAGTTAGGGCCCTGGTGAGGAGTGGCCACCAGGATCTCCTTAAAGAAGAAAACCAGCCAGGTGTGCTCTGTTTACCTTCTCAGTTCACAAACATGTTGGACCCTCCCTGGCTGGCAGGATACAGTCCCAAGCTCTTAGTCCAGCCCTCAAGCCTCTGCCATTCTGGCCATGCTCTGCCTGTCTGTTCCATCCTCACCACTCTGCACCCCGCTGTGCTCTCTCCTGCCATCTCACACCATCCTTAGATTGCACCAAGCCCTCTGGGCCTCTCTGGCTTTTCAGGTGCTGTTCCCCCAGCCTCAAATGCCTTTCCCTGCTTTTCCACCTGGCAAGCTCCTTCTGATTGTACCCTCTGCGCTAATGTGTCCCTCCTCCCTCCCGTTCCTCCTCCTCCTCCTGGGTGTGCCCATAGTACTTCCATACCAATGTCACAGCATAATAAAGACAATAACGAGGTCATGAATCTGCGTCCTCCACCAGACTCTCAACTCCTCAATAACAGTGATTGAGCCTTTTTCTTTAAATTCTTAGGGCCCAGCACATAGAAGACACTCAACAAAGAAAAAAAAATGCAGCACAAATCAACATATAGAGTGTGGATTTATTTCAGAGCTAAATTAGGAAGCAAGTCTTAATGTTACACAAGAATTCCCTTCCAACTCATTTATTCAATGAGTGCTGTGTGTAAAGCACTGTGTAGACAGAGTGCCTGGAACACAAAACTGGGGCAGACACAGGCTCTGCCCTCAGGGAGTTTACATTTTGAAGGTACAGACAAGTCAAGGAAACTGGCTAGAATTTACTGACCCCTACTGTTAAAAGCAGATTATTGCATTTAATTGTACATTAACCCTATAAAGCAGGCACTTTTATTGTTCTGATAGTACAGACGAGGACACTGAGGCTTTCAGAAGTGGAGAGACTTGGCCCTGGCACAAGAAGTAATCAGCCGAGGCAGGATTTGAACCCAGGCAGTCCCAGACCCCATGTGCCCAAGCACAATACCTAACAGAATCCATGGTAGGTGGGAAACAGGAGGTCAGGGAGGGCTTCCCTGAAGAGGAGGTAGCTGAGATGTGCCTTGAAGGACAAGCAGGATTTCCATAGACAGAAAAGGAGGGGAACACATCCCAAACTACAGAAAGATCTGGCATAAGAATTTTATTTTTTTAAATAGTGGTCCTAACCACTGATTAAAACACTGCAATACTGCGAACACCTGGAAGGCAGTCAAAGGTACAGATGCCCCCAGGCCCCACCCCAGAGACTCTGCTGTGATGGGTCCAGGGTGCAGCCTGGGCACCGGGGGCTCTAACGCGCCGCCAGGGCTGAGAACTGTGGCTCTAAATGCGGGGGCCGGGGGTGGAGGGGTCTTTGCAAAGTGTGTGAGGTGAGACCCACCTGCAGCCCAGACGCTGCCGCTCCGGATACTTCGGGTCCAGTCTGTGGAGACGCAGAGCTCTCCCGTCCCCCCGGGAGGGGCCCCAGGCAGCCTGCGCGGGGCTGCGCTTCCTCCCTCGCATCCTCCCCGCGTCCCACCGGTGGTGAACTTCCTGTGGCCCGGAGTTGCCAAAGACGCCTTTCTGAGGAAATTCCGGGGTTTCCATGCGAGGGGGCGCGGGCTGTCCAGAACGGAAGCAGCCCGCTCTCAGCGCGCAGGAGCCCCGATCTGCGGGTCACGGGGAAGACAGCGACGTGAGGACCCTGGGTGGGCGAAGGCAGGGGCGGCGGCGTGGGGAGAGGCTCTGGCTGCACTGTCAGCCTGCTGCCCTCGGAACAGTGACGACCCCCCGGAGCCCGCAGAGCCAGGCCGTGTGGCCGCAGCCGGCAGAGGCTGGGTTTCCCCTTCTCTGGCCCAGGCAGTGACTCAGGAACAAGTGTGGAAAGCAGGCGGTGACCTCAGCTCCCTCGCCCCCTGGGCAGCCTGCCTGTGCCCCAGGGCCTTCTCAGGAGCACGGAGAGCCTGGAGCCCCGTGGGACAGGGGCAGGGGGCGCGTGGGATGCTTGCCCTCATTAGCTGGGTGCCCGGAGACTCCTGCTCCTCGCAGAAGTGTTGTGAGCATCCGAGGAGGTGATTTCGTGAACGTCAGGACCGCACGTACGGAGCTATAACGCATCAGTGCCTGCTGCGTCCCATGTATACATTACTGTCTTTCGTATACTAATATATAACAGTGTTCCCTTTTTATTCGCATGTTGGCTGTTTCCCTTTTTTAAAATTTTTATTATAAATACCACCATATTTTCTTTTGCAATGGTCCCCAAAGTGGGTTGCCTAGGGTAGAATGTCTGAAGCTCTGCATGCATATTGCCAGGTTGTCCTCCAGAGAAGCTGAACTTCCAGTGCTCCTTGCAATATGTAATTTGTACCCATTTCCCTATAGCTTAGTCATAGTAGGTTTCATATTTTTATTTGTTTTTGATAACTGAATGAGGTGTACAGTGTGCCCTCAAAATACTTTGAACTGACTTTTATGTAATTCCCATCAGTGAGTGAATAGAGGATCCACTTACCTATGAGAAAAGGAGCTCCCTCTGGAACCTTCCATAACGGGGGCTGGGGGATTGATGTGCAAACTCCTCCCTCAGGGACGCCTTCCCTGAACCCCAGGCAGGCCTCGTGCCTATGTCTGCAGTCCTGTGCCCCTTTCCCTTGGTCGCCTCATCATACCACAAGCCCAGAGCCCCATGAGGAGCTATTCTTGCTCACCATTGGATCACTATCACCTGGTGTGTCATTTAAACATCTGTTGAATGAGTACTTAAAAAGCTCATGATGAAGTATGCCAGAGATCAGTTATGGTATGAATCTTGCAAAAGGATTTGTCACTGGGTTTAATTAGAAAACATTTGAGGAGCACCTACCATGTGCCATGTACTCTAGTATTGGGGGCCAGTTATACCCTAGTAAGGGTAGAGAAAACAGGGTCTCTGCCCTTACAAAATGTACAGGCTGGTGGTGAGATCCCCGCCTCCGCTCTGGCTGCTCTGCTGTCTTCCCCGTTCTCCCTGTAAAGGAAGCTGCAGGGGTAGGTGAAGCTGTTTCCCCTGTGGTCAGGGTGGGATGAAGCCACAGGGCACATCCTAGCCCCAAGATTAGAGCAGGTGTGGCCAGCCTAAGCCATGGCCTCCTGCAGTCAAGTGGGTCAGACGGCTCATGACTCAACTGGAGAAGCGGGCAGAAATCCCAGCTTTGCTGATTCCAGGAGTGCAGAGCACCCACCTCTTAGCATCTGAAAAGCTGGGGAAAGGATGCCCCTGCCTCAAGGGCTGTGGTGGGGGCTCCAAGGTGCCTCGTGCAGTGAGTGCCTGACACACATTAGCTGGTTGAGTGATTTCCCCAAGGTCCTGCAGAACAAGAGGAAAACCCACATCTCCTGACTGCCCTGTCCCTGGTGCCAAGTTCAAAAAGGTTTCAGGTGTAAGTATTACTGTCAAGAGGAAGGAGATTTTCTGTTTATTACGCAAAGCAGCTTCAGCTGAAACTGACCTCACCATGGGCATCTGTTTTGGGTGATGAGGGCAGGAATGACTCAACTCTCCAGGAACCACAGGGACACACCCAGGTGGCCCAAGATGGCGGGGCAGCAAAGCCACGTGCCTCCCAGGCCCCTCCCTCGGCCATGGGCCCTGAGGGGAAGCCTACTCTGTGCCAGCTCCTCTATAGCCAAAGGTCTGCCAGAGACAAACCCAGACAGAACCTTCTCCAGGGTCAGCACAGGGCACAGCCATAGGTAGGCCTGGCATGACCCTCAGGACCAGCCAGATAAGGCACATGGGCTACAGGACAAGGGTGAGGACTCTGTTCCCACCAGTGCCCTGCCCCAGAGGCTGCCCTCGCTCCTTTCCAGGGCTCTGATCCCACTGCCCTGGGCGTGTGCTGTCTCACCTGCGCTGCTCCCTGGCTTTCTGCTCAGCTCTCCCTTCTCTGGCTCCCTTTCTGTCTCTGGCCCCTCCACGAATTGGGGTGCCAGGTGACATGTGACGGCCTCTCAGCCCTTTCTTTTCTCCTCAGATTCATGCCTCTGACTGGACTCTCAACTGTCTCTTAATTCAAGCTCTTGGGGGAGAGTCTGACCCACGTCATGAACCTTTCCACGCCAGGGCCCGGTAGGGTCCTCGAGAGGGAACTGAAGACTGCAAGTCCTCCGAGATCTAACCTGTCCCCATCTGGTCCTCCTTGCCCCGCTGCTGATCCAACCGCTCTTCCTTTAGGTGTAGAGATGGCTATGGCATCAGCACAGATCCTTCCTGACGCCATGATTTGTAACAGGAACTCTGCGCTCGGTTTCCCAAGCTCTGCTCTCCAAAGAAAAGCCCTTCCTCTCCTAACACATGGGGACTGGCTTTCAGACTGTGCGCTCAGCTATGGCTTGTGAAGCCCCTACACTGAAACTTCTTGGTTCTAGGCCAGAGCTTCTCAGTCTTTGGCCACACGCAATAACCTGAGGAGGTTATGTGTTAAAACACAGATTCCTGGGCCTCAACCCCAGAGACCGAGATTCAGTCGGTGTGGGCTGCTGTCCCAGAATTCGCATCCTTCGCAGGTAACGCTGATGCTGCCTGTCCACCAACTGCACTTGGAGTAGGACTGTCCTCAAAACTTCAGCCCTCGCCCTCGAGCCAGGAACACGCCCAGCTTATCATCAGAGGGAAGAAGAGCAATGAGGGAAAAAATACAGGCCAAAAGTATCTCAGTTAAAGCTGCCTGACCTAAATACTGACCTACTCCACAAGTTTGCCCCTGAGACAAGGCTCTGAGAAGTGAGGAAACTTGCCCAGGCCACACAGCTCTTGCCTGGCAGTGCCCAGATCCAGATGCCAACCTGACTGCTTGCTCCTGGCCCGCTGAGTCAACTGTAAAGCTGTATTACTGTGAGACTTAATTGTCACTGGCAGAAGCACCACCAGACTGTCCTGACATGGCTGGTCAGTAGTGTCATCTCTGCTATGCAGGGCAGTGTTCACGAATGCACATGTGTCTATCTACACACCTGATAAATCCACCACTCCTCAGGTGAGGGTGCTGGGGTTAGTGTATCGGAACAGGCAGCCAGGACAGCCCAGGTGGGAGAAGCATTCCCACCCTTGGGTCTTCCGTACCTGGCCTGACCCTGCTGTCCAGATAGCATGAATATGTCTCACAGTTCGTGACTGCTCGAGGATATTACTGACTGGGTGAGACTTCCCAGCTCAGTACCAAATGTTGTAAAGAGTAGACAGCTTTAGCACAGTAGTTCTCAGAGTGTGGTCCCTGGATCAGCAACATCAGCCTCACTGGGGAACTTGTTAGAAACCCAGATACATGGGTCCCAGCCCAGACTAGAAGCAGAAATTTTGGAGTTTTGGGGCCCAGTAATCCCCATTTTAACATGCCTTCCAGGAGATTCTGATACACAGCTATAGTTTGAGAATCACTGTTCCAGGGAAAGAATTAGCCAGATTCCCAGTGTGGTTTGGGAGGCTTTGGTTTGGTGACATGGAGGCCTCCCTGCTCTCTGGGTTAGCTCTGACACATACTGGTGGAAGAGGAGTTGGTGAAGAGTATGCTAATAGTCTAGCTGTGCAGCCAGCTGTAACCTCTCCTGCCTCACTTGGTTACAGCCTTGCTCTGGAGAGGGTTTATTGCAGGGATCATCTTGTTGCTGTGGTTACTGTGGACCCTGCCCGAGCCCTTGCTCTGTGGGTGATAAATTTGCATTACTTAGACACTAGTGCTGCTCCCCAGGCCCAGGGAATCCTGTTTGTCATACCTGCAGGGGTAGACTGCATTACAAGCCCTGGCCAAGCTGGCCGTGGTGTGTTTTGTACAATGTTCAGCAACTTCCAATTTCCTGTTTTAGGAAAAAAAGTAAATCAACTGATAACAGTGATACGGAGGTGGGTACTTCATGTACTTTTATATAGTATAATGTAAAAAAAATTATGCCAGCCTCTGTTATTTCTGGAAATGAGATGGCAAGTAAATGTGGGGTGGATTCTTCTCTCTCAGTGTTATAGCTCTTTTAGAGTTTGTCTAGCAGGTTTTCCGGTCCTCACCAGAAGACCCCCCCAAAAAAAAATAATTAAAAATTAAAAAAAAAAAGAATCCTTCTCTCTTTTCTTTTGGCAATATAATTCACAACCCATAAAATTCACCCCTGTAAATTATACAATTTGGTTGGGCATAGTCGGCATGTAATCCCAGTGCTTTGGGAGGCCAAGTTGGGAGGATCACTTGAGGCCAGGAATTGGAGACCAGCCTGGGCAACAGAGTGAGACCTGGTTTCTACAAAAAATTTATAAATTACCTGAGTGTGGTGGTGTGCCTGTAGTCCCAGCTACTCAGGAGGCTTGAGGTGGGAAGATCAATTGAGCCCAGGAATTTA
This sequence comes from Eulemur rufifrons, assembly GCF_041146395.1. NCBI lineage: Eukaryota > Metazoa > Chordata > Mammalia > Primates > Lemuridae > Eulemur > Eulemur rufifrons. The sequence goes on from NC_090984.1 coordinate 46,800,770, forward strand.
AGGCTACAGTGAGCTATGATCATGCCACTGCACTCCAGCCTGGATGACAGTATTAAAAAAAAAAAAAAAGGAAGGAAGAAAAGAAAAGAAAATACACAATTTGGTGGGTTTTAATTTAAAAAGTAAATGGTGTCCCATGAGAACTTTCTGGAGTGATAGAAATGTCCCATAGCTTCTTTTGCATGATGATTTCATGAGTGCATACAATTATCAAAATTCTTCATTCAACTGAGTAATTAAGACCTGTTCATTTTATTGTATCTAAACATCTCAATTTATTTAAAAAGCAAATGGTACTACTTTAAAAATCCTAGCATAATTAAGACTTGAGAAATATTCATTGACTCAATGAAGTTGTCTCCAAAATAATAAGCAAACACTAGGTCACATTTGCCTTGTGGTATTAATCCATTTCTCATTTGTATTAAGGAGATTCAGGCATGATAAAATAAGTCAGGCTAACCTGCCTGAGGCAATAGAATCTTAACAAACACCAAGAAATAGTATCAACTTTGTGATTACATATGTAAGTAAGGAAAAAACAAACACATATATTACTTGATGTAAACACAAAAAAATGGAGTTTAATTTTTTTTAACAGTATACCCACTCTCCAAATAAGCAATATTTTATTACATATGTATTATAAGTCATGCCAGGTGAATGAGCAAGTTGGTTTTAACATGTCTGCAAGAGTTATAAAATTTGAGATTTTCCTTAATTTTATTCTCATTTCCATTTTAAAGCTAAGCAGTATGCACACAGGCAAATGATGTAGTAAAACGCTACCAGAACAAAAACCAAAAAACAGTCTTAATTTCTAGAGAGAGGTTATGCAATTACCTGAGGCAATTTGCTAAGCATGGAACATCACAAGGGACAATTACCGGAAAAAACAATTCTATTCTAAGAAAGAAAAGAGATATTTATCGGAGGAATTCCAGCCCCCTTTCATCAGGCCCAGAGAGGCACTGATAGGTGACAGCATGTGACAGCAGTCACCTCTGGCTCCCCTGCCTTGAGCTAAATGATTTGTGGGCTCTACATTGATACCAAGTAGCCATAAATGCCACATGGGGGACACCATAACTCATACCTTCTAGTTCAACAACAGACAGCCAATCACTAATCAACGTTATTTCTGTAAATCAAAGAGAATTCCTGTCAAATAACTTTGTATCAACCCATTCCCTGTCCCCTTTTGCCTTTAAAAACCTGCTTGTAACAGAGGCTGAGGGGAGCACTCCCCGAGGCAGCTAGGCAGTGTGTCCCGGGCTGCAGTCCTCAACCTGGGCCCAAATAAACTTTCTAATTTTGCCTCAGTTCCTTTCTTTAGGCTGACAATGTACTCAACTCTACCCTCTTTCCTTATTCAAACCGTATGTCATCACTTTTGAGTGTGAGAATATATGTAATGTGCTGTGTGATTACTAAAATATGGGCACCTGTTTCTAAGGAGATACATGTTTTTGTTATGTCTTTTCTGGTTGTAAGATCATCTAGGTGTGCATGTGTGCAGGAGTTTTTATTTTTGGCTCTGTATCTATGTAGGCGAGAGTCAACGTGAGATGCATTTCTCTACGGGTGTGTGTGCGCTCTCCTAAAGTTTTATAATTGGGGTACTGTGAACCAGAGGTGGGCCAGGAGTCACCAGAAATTCCAAACCGGCAATGCTCTACTCATCGAAGAATCTAATCTTAAACACATTAAGGAGCTTTTTTACTTTATAGTAAGGATGATCAGTTTTTAAAAAGAGAAGGGAACACTTACTGAACAGCTAATACATGTCTAGTACCATGTTAGGTATTTATCTCATATACATAAATGTTCACAACATAAGCAGGTACAAATTAACACAATTTTATAGATGAGGAAGCTTTTCCAAGGCAATATAATAAGTGGCGGAGCAGTCTGATTTCAGAGCCTGTAATTTCATTCTTTACCACAAAGTCTCAACTAAGTGGTAAAAGAATTTCTTCAAGAAAATAAAAAATGATGCATGAGTATTTGATTAGCTCTCACTCCAGTTTTTAGTGATATGGAATATGATTTTAACTTTTTTATTTGGAAAACTTACTTCATATTTTATTTGTATGTAAAAGAGAACTGTGTTTGCTTAAGGCTCAAGGCTATAAAGTTGAAAGCACTCTGGGATTTAGTTTAATTGCAAAAGGTAACAATCTCCCCAGGGGGAAGAGCACTCCCTTCCCCCTGGGCTCCAGCACTTCTCCCCTGTTCTTCTCCTTCCCTAACCACTTCTCCTCAATCCCCATCAGGGACGGGATCCTCTTTTTCTGCCCAAGTGCTACGTGCTGTGCTATGCGATGATGTTCCTCTCCATTCAGTCTTTATTTCACTCTAGAAGCCCTCTGTAGGCAATCTCATCCACGGCCCTGGTCTCACCGCTGCTTTACCTAGATAGCTCACTGGGCTCTCCAACCCAACAATTCCAAAGCCGAATCATTTTCATTTTCTTCCGTGTCCACCCCTCCAACATTCCAATTTTTTTCCCCCTGTACTCCTGTCTTGGCACCACTGCCCACCCAGCTACGCAGGTGAGAAATCTGGGAGTCATTCGGAAAGTTCCCAGCTACATCAAATAAGTCTTCATCCAACGAGATTTTCTCATTTATTTCCCCTCAGCTGCTCTCAAACACACCCTTTTTTTCCTATGCCCTCTGCCATCGTTTTGCTTAGTCAAGGCCCTCACCTTGACTGCAGACAGGTGGTAGTCAAGACCACCACCTGTCTGCAGGATCATCAGCAGCAACTGGTCTCTGGCCTGCAACCAAAGTCCCTTTCAGTTGCTATAACCAACTCTCCATTAAGCAAACCTTATTATCTTCCTTCCCCAACTCAGAACCTTTTCTGGTTCCTTTGTGCTTGCAGAATAATAGCACAATAGGCCCTACACATACCACCTACTTTTTTTCCCAGTTACCCTTCCAACTTTCCATGCCTATATTAAAAATTCCATGTATTATAATATGTCAAGTTTCCAGAAAATATCATGCTATTTTAGGCCCCTCTGCCTTGGTAAATATGCACCTCTACTTCAATTGCCTTGCTGACTACTAATTATTTGTTTTTCAAGAAATGAGTCTGAGTAGTGTTTCAGGGATCCATCTCCTTTGGGAAGCTTTCCTTCTTACCACATGCTTACCTACCTCTGTCCTTGCTTTATCGTCACAGCACTGCTCTGATGCTCTGGTTTGCTGTTCACAGGTGTGTCTCCCTTTCCTAAGCTGTCAGAGCCTTGAGGCCTAGCGCACAGTGAATGCTTATCAAATGTACAACTTCTTATAGATCTAAATTACAAGAAAATGTGTCATTATTAGTGATATACTGTGGATATTTGTCCCCTCCAAGTCTCATGTTGAAATGTGATCCCCAATGTTGGAAATGTGGCCTGGTGGGAGGTGTTTAGGTCATGGAGGCAGGTCCCTCGTGAATGGCTTGGTGCCCTCCCTGTGATAATGAGTGAGTTCTCACTTTTAGTTCCCCAGAGAGCTGCCGGTTGAAGAGCCTGGCACCTCTCTCGCCACTTCCCCTCTCACCACGCAATCTCTGCACAGGCTGGCTCGTCTGCCATCCACCACGAATGGAAGCTTCCTAAGCCACCATCAGAAGGAGGTACTGGTGCCATGCTCCTTGACAGTCTTGGAACCATGAGCCAAATAAATCTCTCTTCTTTATAAACTACCCAGCCTCATGTATTCCTTTATAGCAACACAAAGACAATTATTAATGTATGACAAGCAAAAATTAATTCCACATGTAAGAGCATGTTATCCAGACAATGTTCTCATTATCTGTAGAAATAACTGCTTTATATAAGCTCTTTCAGAGTCATTTTCATGACCACATGTCAGTCAAGTATTCAGTACAACAACTTAGTCAACTGCAACAAGTAAACCTTGGATTGGATGATTTAAAAATACAGAAAAAGGATATTTGAGACAGAAAAAAATGGATCATATGATAGGTGATATTGAATTAATGCTAATTTTCTTAGGGATGATAATGGTATTCTAGTCAGCTAGAATAGTCCTTTCTCTTAGGCAGTGAATACATGCTTAAAGTTTTAGGGGAAAAGCTTTATGATGTCTGTAACTTATTTTCAAAGGGTTAATTTTTAAAAAGCATATACAGAGAGATACAGAAAATCTGGCAAAATGTTAACTGATAAGTGTGAGTATTCTTTGTACTAATTTTTCAACTTCTCTGCATATTTGAAATTTTTCAAAATAAATGTTTGGGAGAAATACTAAAAAGACAAGCAAAAAAAATAAAACTTTTTGAAATTTAAGTGTCAGCATTGCTCTTGACCTCTCTCCTCCCTCAAACCTCCAGAATAGTACCTTCTGTTGCCCTGTTCACACCATAAAACCACCACATTTCAATCAGGTTTGTATGTAAAAGTTGAAAGGCACAATTATCCTTCAAAAAGCACTCCGCAGTTTGCTCTCTTAGTTTGCCAACTATCACTAGGCTGTTCATTTTTATTTGCTTAAATGATACCATATTCTACTGTAGAAGCTTATGCCAATAAAAATGTGTTTCTTAGCTGTTGCCTGTGATACCTTGAGATCAGCCATCAGAGATTTTCATCTGGAAAAACTTGAGGTAATAAGGAAGCAGCAAAAGTTGGCAACAACCATCTTGCTTTAGTCCCTTCGGAATTGCCAAGTCCATGGCAAGAGCTAATTATTTTTTATTGCTGTGAAGGTGACGCTGGGGCCCAAGAAACGATACCCCAAAATCAAGGCTTCAGAAGCAAAGTTTCTCTCTGACCTCTTTCCATCCTGTCTCTCACCCCTCATCCTCCCCCAATCAAGCCACAGAAACTAGAATCTCTTTTCTCCAAGTCAGGTCATAAAAACCAGAACCCTTTTTTCTGCAAGCCAGCCATAAGCCCTAAAAATATTACTCTTAACCTTCCCCCACCTTTCTGCTTAACAGCTGGCCATAAAGAAATCAAGATCCTCAGTCTAGAGGGGTCCTTCCCCTATTCCCAGCAGGAAGAAATGCTCCACAGAAAAGCCAAGAAGAATCTGAACGGCCAGGCCTTGCTGGGTTTCCCCACTCAGTCTACTAGCATTAGATCATACCCTTTTTGTCCAGTCACATTTCTACACGGCTGTCTCTAACTCACTGAACCTAAGCATAAAAAACAGTTTTCTCTGTATCTCTCGGTCTTCATTCTTCATGTCACATAAAACTATGATCAAACTAATTTGTTATGCTTTTCTGTTGTTAACCTGTCTTCTATTACAGGGATGTCGGCCATGACCCTTATGATGGGGAGGAAGGGATCACCCCCTTTCTCCTCCTACAATGAAAAGAATTTAGTCCTTCTGTTTCTATTATATTCATATGAAAAAAATGTTAAAGCATTTATCATTTTTATTTAAAAGAGTTAATGAACTTAGGTACACACCCAAGAAAACTGAATATATATGGCCACACAAAAATTAGTATATGGCTATTTATAGCAGCATTAATCATAATAGCCAAATAGAAATAACCCAAATGTCCATCAACTTACCGAGGAATAAATGAAATTGGATATCCATACAATGCAGCAGTATTTTGTCAGAAAAAAAGGAATGAAATAGTGATAACATGGTAAAACACGGATTCTTGAAAACATTATGCTCGGTTAAAGGAGCCAGACACAAAGACCACATATTGTATGATTCCATTTATATGAAATGTCCAGAATAGACAAATCCATAGAGACAAATTATAATAGTACTTCCCCAGGGCTGTGAATAGGGGAATGACTACTAATGGGTACAGTTATTTTGGGGGTGATGAAAATGTTCCGGAATTAAATGGTGGAGATTGTTGCACAACTTGGTGAATATATTAAAAATCACTGAATTGTGCAATTTAAATGAGTACTATAGCATGTGAATTATATTTCCATTTTTTAAAGAAGCTAATGAAAAGCCATTTTCCACTTGGTTCTATTTTTAAGGGAGCCCTGGGGCATTGTTGGGTATGACTGCATCTTCAGCCTTCTAGTCACCATTGGCCAGAGTGAAGAGTGGCCCCAGAACTCTGCAGGGTGCTGGCAAAGCTACCCGTCCCCTCCTCCCACTCCTCACAGGAGCACTACAGTTTCCCTTGGCTTCTTTAGGGCGGCTCTCAGTCTGCCCTGCGTTCTGATTCGCCACCAGAATTCCAGCATTTCCTCATGCAAGTCTCTAACCCAGTACCCAACCTCATTTTCGTCATTGTACTTACCATCTTTTATTTATAACCCTCCAAATTTTGGGTTTGTTCATTGCTTTACTGCAAACAGTAGATGCTCAATAAATTCTGGTGAATGAACAAACTCAGGAAAAAAGCTTACACAGAAATTTGCACTGGATATTATTTAAAAGATAAAGCTTCACACTACAAATGTGTTTTTCTCCCATAAGATTTTCTCCTCCATCTAAATATAGTTAATCTTTGAGACATCTTCCACAAACGGTATTTTATTACAGATGACAAACTAATTTACAAATCTTTATGTATTTTAAGAAAAACATTCAGGTATTGTAAACATAACAATTTCAATATGCAAGATTCAAATTTACAACAGGAAAATAAACACAGAAACTTGTTTTTGCACTATGTGGTTACTGCTGCACTACCTTTAATTCCTTATCCAGAGTCCAAAATATGTAGGCAAACCCTAAAAATGTAGCAGAAGCATTTCCGCACACTGGTATCCATAATCTAGTTTGTGCAGAAACGTTTCCACTAGATTCATAGAGTACTCTTTAGAAGAAAGAAGTGAGGACTGGTCATTTGGTTGCTCTTCGTACCTGCTGCAACTCTTCAATGGGCTTCCATTGTTGGTTGATTGTTATAAGCTTTAAAAAGAAAGAAATAAAAATGTTTTGTTAAAGATTTGCCCTTCATCCTCACGTCCCCTTTTTGGGATTTGTCCACACTCGCCTGTAGAAAAAGTACTACAAATGGTTCTTTGACCATTTGTAGTCAAAGAACCACCTCTTTCCACCTCTAAAACATACACAAAACAATAATATGGGCTGGTTTCTACCACTCCACCCTCTAAAAAGCTCTTGGGTTCCTAAGTGTTACAGATCAGAAAAAAAGATCAAACACATGTGCCTTACTTTCACTTAGCAGTATACAGATTTTTTAATTTTCCAAGGTATTGTGTGAGTCTTAAGTTCAAACAGTGTGTCTGCTTCCTGTGAGTGTATGTATAGTGCTTCTAGCTCACAGTAGGCTCTTAAGATTTCCTCATTGTAATTACTCAACGAAGGCACAAACAATTTAAGTTACACAATAAAGGTCTGGCATTAAATCTATTTTGCTGACAAAATTGCTAAGGTTTGGGCAAAATGTAAGTCACTTGTTTTTAACTTAATACCTTTTGAGGTACAGTAGGATCCACATTTTCCCAAGGTTCTGGATTTCCTTTTCGATCAATGCTAAAATTAAAAGAAGGCTAATTAAACATCAAACTGAGTGAATTTAAACCAACACTGATACTGGGTCTATAGACATGCAAGGGACAAACCCAGTCTCCATACTGAGGTATTCTCTCTGTTAGTTAACTCTCAGGAACCATCAGTGTAACTTAAATTAATGGAAAATTCCCTTAGGGAGCTTCGTGGGTTTGGCTGAAACATTAAGGATCACTTCTTCTGCAGGCTAAGAGGTCTGTATTCTCTTTATTGGGCTAGATTGGAGAATAATTCCACAAACCAAATAACAATGGAGATGGAAGTGCCAGGCTAAGGACAAACAATAATGTTCTTCCTGGTTCCTGGGAAGGGAGAGGCTGGGCTTGAACTCTGCAGGTTGTGAACTTCAGGGCAAGGGCCTCTCTGCCAGTGGGTAGAGTTACTGCCCTCTGCAGCTCCAGCCCCACCTAGATCAGTTTCAAGTTTATTTTCCTCATATTCCAGGATACATTGGAGGTGGGGGTTGCCTTCTTCTATCTAAAATTGAGATCAGGTTCATTGTTGACAGCCGAATCTATCAATTCTACCACATTAGTAAAGATTTCAACTTTCTGATAAGTTGAAATTTAATTAAAATGATAAGTTTGATGACACATGACCCAAAAAACCATACAAGAACTTTAAATTTCAAAACTTAAATTTAAAAAAATTCAAATTTTGCTTCACTGTAGGAAGAGTGGAAGAGGGCCAATGGAGTGGATAAAAGGATATTTAAACACAAGGAATAAACTGATTTTATTAATATCATAATTTCATAGTCTTCCGATATCAAGATGCTTTTTAGCCCTGACTCCAAGTTCACAATTTGACATTCTTATCCACGGGGAAAAACCAGGAAACTGATATCAGGCATTTCATAAAACTCAAGGCCAACCAAACACCGCCAAAGACGTTTTTGTATACTGAGGCCTACTCACATCACATCGGATTTCCGAAGGGAATATATCGCGAAAGACGAGGCTCCGCTCGCTGCCACTGCCATGAACATCACCAAAGGAATAAGCTAACAGGTAACAGGTTGAAGGTAAATATTCAGATGTGGCAACAGGAAACATTTGAAATATAACAAAATAGCTACATGTCATTTTACACTTTCTTCAAAATCTGCACCATCTTCACATCCTTAAAAATTCACACTTTTAGTCAAACTTTCAATTGCTTTGAAAACTTACTTCCTTCTTTTTCATCAGGAGTTGGAAAAAGCCCATGATGACTTCAGTGTAGAATGCCAAATCTAGAATAAAAAATCCAAGATATCGATTAGATCTTCGGCCACTAGGACCCAACCTGGTGGGCGCCAAACCGTGCAACGTGCCCCCGAAGCCCGTCGAGGGCCGGCTCACCGGCGCACCTGCGGGAGGGGCGGCGCGCGGAAGATGCTAACGCTCAGAACCCGACCAGCCCGCGGCCTCCGCACCTTATGTACCGACCACGGCCGCTCGGGAGGGGCCGGACCGGGGCGTTCCGGGCTCGCGGGCGGGGCGGGGAGCGCGCGGACCTGACTCGCTTTATCCGCTCGGCGCGCGGCTCCCGGGCGCCCCCTGCAGGACGCCATGTGGATGACATGGCGCGGTCGGACGCGGACGCGGACGCGGGCGCCACCTGCCGGTCCATCCCTGCCGCCGCGCGGCGCTCTCGGCCACCCCTGGCGCCTGCAAGGGTCTGGGGGTTTGGGGTGTGGGAGGCAAAGCCTGAAAGCAAGGAGAGCTCTGAAGGCTAAGGTATGGGTCAAAGCCGACTCTTCTAAGGGGGTCCGGAGAAAGGAGTTGCAGAGCCGAGGGTCCCAGGTTTGGCTTCCACCCTGAGTTCCAGGGAAGCCTCCCAGGTGCAGGCAGGTAAACAAGAATTAATCCTGTCACATCAAAAGCTCCAAAATGGGATGCAGCACACATATGGAGATAATTAAAATTAAATTGTAAAGTTCATTTCAGAGTAATTCCAATGATGTCCTGATTTTTTTCCACTAAAAAAACTGGGGGTTGAGGGAGAAGAAACAAAAGAATCAGTTGGAAAGGTTTCCAAGAGAAGGTCTAGCCTTGCAGAGTTTGCAGGCAGCTGCCAAGCCAGGAAGAACTTCATCCAGCCAGGCAGGGGCTGTGTGCCAGACACGAGCCGGATTCCTCTCAGCGTTTTTGCAAGATGAGTACGTTATTATTAAGACTCAGAGAGGCTCGAGTCACACAGCTGGTAAGTGTAATCAGAAAGCAGGTCTGTCTGACGCCCAACACCACCAATCTTTCTGCACCGTCTCTTAGCTACTGCAATTGGGTCAAGGGTTCGTTTATTTTAAAACAGTTATTTAAAAACAGTTTTAAGTTCAAGCTGTAAGTTAAAACGCACACATCTTAATGCTCCCGGGGAATTGCCAGACCCAGCTCTATTTCAACTCCATTTTAGTTCTAGACATTGGTTTTGCAGTCAAACGGACTTGAGTTCAGGGCCCACCCTTGTTAGCTGACTTTGAGTAAACTACTTGACCTTTAAGAGTCTCAGTTTATATATCTGCAAAATGGGGACAACCTAGCTGGGGAGAGAGTTGGAAAAATATTATAATGTATGAAAAGCGTGTGGCATGTGGTAGGGACTTAATGGTTATTATTTGGAAAGATTTGTTTTCTATAAGGCATATCATATATGTAGTTTACCACACACTTACTCTATTAACAGTGTAACTCAGGATTTACCCTCAGGAGACATTTACTGATTGGGTAGATCCTCATCAGATACTTCGAAGAAAATTCAATATTCTCCTTGTATTATATAGACTCACAGGAGCCTTTTAATCTCCTTCTGCAAGATTTCTAAGGCTACTTTTGTCAGAAAGTTCTTTTAAAAAGCCTCAATTTGTTAACAATTAAAGAGAAGTTTTTCATGGAAGGAAGAAAAGAAGGGAGAGAGAAAGAAAGGAAAGGAGGAATCTTACAGGAATGTTTAAGGACTTCCAAATTAAAATTAAAATGTGTAGCCCTTGCCTGTTAATGACCTTAAACTCAGAGCCCTGTTGTGCCAATGTGATTTCTTTTCAAAATGCAATGCTGTTTTGTAGCAATCTAGGCATTATTCTGGAGGATGGGGGCAGGTAGGATTAAAAAGATTAATAAGACCCAAGTCCTTTACTTCAAGGTGCCTACAATTTTGTGCCCATAAATAACTCTAGCACAAGGCATGATCTGGTGCTAAAGACAGGTGATTAATTCTAAGGGGGGCTGAGAAAACTTATCAAAGGTGGGGATGTTTATTTGAACATACAAATAGACAAACCACTGTAAAAAGATATTTTGGGAGCAATTGAGAAACTTAAGTAGAATACAGACATGAGATAATATTAAAGGGATATTGTTAAGTTTGGTAGGTATGATGGTATTATGGTTATATAATAAAAATACCCCCCTTTTTAGAGCTTGTATGTGGAAATATTTAAGGGAGAAATATCACAAGATTTACTTTTAAAATACAACTAAAAAACAAATTAAGCAAATTTAGTCAAATATTAATAATTATGCAATGTAGGTGATAGGTATGTGGAGGTTTGTTATTCTATTTTTACGTATGTTTGGAAATGTTTTTTAAATTTTTTTTTTTATTCACAAATTGTAGGTAGTTACAGATATAACATGCTCAGATAACCTTTGAAATCTGCTTATTCCTATTTGCAGCAATGAGAATTAAACCCAGAAAGCCACACTTTTTCCCCTTTTCAATGATGTCCAGGTGTATCAAGCTTTTGGGATATCAAGGTCGATATGTAGTTTGGTCTTTTCTTAGATTCAAGGAGTTACCACACTGAGTTTTGGGTGGCCCATTTACATTTTACAGTTAATCATACATACATATTAAGGCAAATGCAGCAAATGTGAATTTTAAATTATCTGCTCAATAAATACTGTTGCAAAAACAGGCACAGTTGACCCTTGAACAACTTGGGTGGTAGAGGCACAGACCCCCGCTCCTCCCCACCCCCGGCCCCCCGCCTCCACCTCAGCAGTCAAAAATCCACGTGTAACTTTTGACTCCCCAAAAACTTAATTACTAATAGCCTGCAGTTGACAGGAAGCCTTATGGACAACATAACCAGTTAATTAACACATATTTTGTGTGTTATATGTATTATATACTGTAGTCTCACAATAAAGTAAGCTAGAAAAAAAGAAGATATTATTAAGGAAATAAGAAAGAGAAAATATATTTACTATTTATTAAGTGGAAGTAGATCATCACAAAGGTCTTATCTTTGTTGTCTTGATATTGAGTAGGCTGAGGAGGAGGAGGAGGAAGAGGAGGGACTGGATTGCTGCCTCAGGGCTGGCAGAGATGGGAGAAAATTCACATGTAAGTGGACCTCAGAGTTCAAACCTGTGTCGTTCAAGAGTTAACTTTATATGACTAAAGAACCTTCAGTTTTGCCATGTTTGTCTGAAGTTACTGAAGGCTATACTACCTAGAAAAGAATTTTCCATCATCCAGTTCTTAAGCAATAAAAATGCTTCCCACCCCAAAATGTAACGAATTCATGGCCTCACTATGGGTAAGTGGAGGGTAGAGATGAAATCAGGGTCCTCCCTGCACCCAAGCCCTGTGTTCTGGCCAGGGCACCCAGAAGGCGTGGCCAGACAGTGCTGCCTGGATGGCCAGGATGAGAAGCAGGTACTGCTCCCACCCCATCAAACTCTGAAGCTCCAAAGGAGCCCACTCAGGACACTCACCAACATCACCCTCTGTGGCTGCCTCAATGCCCATAACCCCTTGGAGGAGCTTCCCCTCCCACCCCCAATTGCCAGAAACTTCTAGAACCTTGTCTAACTAACTACTGCCACCAGGCTTGCAGGGGCATAGAGACATGTCTCCGTGGTTCCTGCCCCAAGAATTTAAACTTAGATTTTAATCAGCCCAGCTCAGGCTTTATAAGAAAAATAGAATATTCTATTATTAAATATTTTTGTTGAAATTCTTCCTGCCCAACCCTGTTAGTGGACTTTGCTAATCCTGACAACCCCATCCTTCAGTGGCTACCTTGTTACCAGGTTTATAATACTGGATTTGCTAGATTTGGGGGATTCTGGGAATGTTCTATATTGTTTAAGGTTGACTGTTAATGTGGACCAGAAGGCAACGTGAGCTCAGTATGTAGGGAAAACTGTTTATACTTCCCAGTATACCAGAGGAAAGATCTTTAGAAACTGAAGTGTTTTAATTTTCTCACAGATCAAGAATACAGCTTTTATAAATTGCCCAGAGCCATCCTCAAATCAGATTAAAACTGAATCAAAGACATTATTTTATTATTTTTTAAATTTGCTGGCAAATTCTTGATCTGTCTTTGCCATTTATTGAGCATTTCATTGAGAAGAGACACATGGTCTTTTCAGGAGGCTTCCCAAGTTCTGTTGGGAAGTTATAGTCATCCCTCAGTATCTTTGGGGAATTGATTCATGGACCCCCCACGGATACCAAAGTCCACAATTGCTCAAGTCCCTAATATAAAATGGTGGACATAGTATTTGCCAATAACCTACATAATAGCTTACCTACATAATAGTATATGTAAATACATATACTTTAAATCATCTCTAGATGACTTGTAATACCTAATACAATGTAAGCACTATGTAAATAGGTGTCATACTGTATTGCTTTTTATTTATATTGTTTGCTTTTTCGAATATTTTCAACCCAGGGTTGGTTGAATCCGCCAGTGTGGAACCCACAGATATGGACTGCCAACTGCACTTACAATTTAAAAAGACATTTGCAAATCAACACAGCCTGAACAAAAGCGTGGTTGCTAAGTTTCCAGCCTAACCACTAGAAATTTCTTCTATGAAAAAACAGGGGCCCATAGCTAGATTTCAGAGTTAGGGGGTTCAGGTCAGGGTTTATCAGGTCTAGGATGGCAAAGGCATAATGGCTGCCTTGTTCTATAAGATTAATAACCAATAAAGATGAAGTCAGAATTCTAGTAAGTTTTCTAGGTATTTTCCTATTACTCAAAATCAAGGGTCACTTTGTTAGAATAACTGTAATGGAACTACATCTTATACCTATAAATTAGACAGGTCTTTCCCTTAATTATTCCCAATAGCACTGGCTCCAGTCAGAAATAGGAAACTTTCTTCTAACAACTGCTTAACATTTGCCTTCATATATTTCATGCATTACGCTCTTACAGCCTATACTTCTTTTGAAGCACTTCTCACCACTGTCATTAATTCACTGACAATTTGTCTGCTGTTCCCAGCTGGCCTGTCAGTGCCACATCTGTCTCATTCACTGGACGTCCCAGCATGGCACTTTGTGAGTGAACAGTGGCACTGTGTTTACCAGATATTGTTAGGTGAGAAAAACGAGTTATGTAGTATTTAGTTCTAAAAAATTATCTATACACGCACGAAAGACAGGAAGGTTAAACACCAAAGGGTTTTCTTCTTTGTGTTTATCTGTATTTTCTAGTAATCTAAATTACTTTTGTAATAAAGGAAAATAGAATTTACATATAACCTATCTCCTTAAAAACTTTTACTTATTATTACAAAAGGAAAAACAGTAGCTATACAGTCGAGAAACCAGACAATACTGTAAACAAGTGATCAAAATTAACATCACCAATAATGTGCAGACATGACGTGCTCCAGCTGTGATACAAAGGACACAACACCATCATGTAGTGTTCTACTGGTGATACATTACCTCTATCTGTCATGACAAAATATCAAACACAAATCCAGGAATGAATTATTCTATAAAATAATCGATCTGTACTCTTCAAAAACGCCAGGGTCAAGAAAGACTGTTTCAAGTTTAAAAAAAGGCTAAAAAGACATGACAAATAGTTATAATTTTTCCCATTACGGTATCCTGTAATGGGAAAAATTACTATACAGGACATTATTGGGATGATGCAAGCAATTCGCTAGACAGCAAGTTAAAATATTGTATTAATGTTAAATTTCCTGAATTGGGTAACTGCATTGTGGTCATATAAGAAAATAACCTATTTGTAAGAAATGTAATACACTAAAGTACTAAGGAGGTAGAGCATAATATATATAATCTACTCTCAAATTGTGAGAAAAATGTGTGATATGTATATGTATATGTGGGCCAGGGGAAGAGAGAGAAAGCAAATGTGGCAAAATTTAAAAATTGGTGACTCTGGCTTAGAGTGTATAAGAGTTCTTTGTACTGTTTTCGCAACTTGAAGTATGCAATTTCACAGTTAAAAAGCAATCAACCAAAAATAGCTACTCTTACAACAAAATCAACACATACACACTTTCTTCCTGAAGTACTTTAGCCTAAGTATTTTAATATACCTGTTAGAAATAAGATGAGCCTTAGCTTATCAGGCACACTTTTTTTATTTACAGGAAATATACACACAAATTCTAAAAATGTGAAGTTGCAAACTACAAGCAAATTCACATTTCAATTAATGTGAACAACTGAACAATGTGTAATTTTTAAATATCTTTTAAGTTAGAAAATCCTTTCTTAAATAAGTTTTCATATAAAGTCAAGTCCTTGTGACTTAAAGATGGTTTTACAGTCTTGAGTGATTTTAGAAAGTGCTCTTGTTTCACTGCGGTTGCTTCTAATCCATTTTCTTGCAAAGCCAGCAAGGCAGCCTGTAAGAGATAAGCAATAAGAAACAATTACTTTGCTTCGTTTTTTTTTTTTTATGATATATGGCAATACTTTAAATCTGAATGCTACATCTCAGTCTCGCTTCATAGGATTGCAATATTCATGTCACTAAAAACATTAAGTTAAAAAGTTAAATAAGGTGATTAAAAATCCACTTAGTAGACCATAATTTCTTCTGTATTACATTCTAGCCTTAAATGGGAAAAAAGCAAAAGCAAGCTGCAGAATATTTACATTATGAACACATATATTTGTAAAGATCAAAGAATATCTTCTTGACCTCAGAGTAGGAAAATCTTTAGCCAGCACTGATCATAAAGGAAAAGATCAAACCACACTCCATGACCCAGCAATTCTCCTTGTAGTTTTATACATATAATAGACATAAATACACACAAGGACTAACAGACACGTATAAGATTATTCATAGCAGCATAATTCATAATAGCCAAAAAGTAGAAACACAAATCTTCAAAAATAAAAGAATGGATATAGAATATTCATATACTACAAAGTTACAGAACAATGGAAATGAACAAATTACGGCTACACATAAACCCATGGATGAATTTCTTCTTCAGTTAAAGAAGCAGACAGAAAATAACATATACCACATGGTTCCATTTATAAAAAGTTCAAAAGCAGGCAAAACTAATACCCAGTTAGGACAGTGGGTCCCTTTTGGAAGGAGGCAGGGGACAGAGGTTGGGAAAGGGTCCAAAGGAATATTCTGGGGTGTTGATAATGTTCTATTTCTTGACATGAGTGGTCCTTGTGAAAGTGTAAACACTTTATGTTAATTTAAGAAACAGTATCCTTGGCTGGGCCTGGTGGCTCACGCCTGTAATCCTAGCACTCTGAGAGGCCGAGGTGGGAGGATTGCTTAAGGTCAGGAGTTTTAGACCAGCCTCAGCAAGAGCGAGACCCCGTCTGTACTAAAAACAGAAAAAAAATTAGCCAGGGTTGTGGCATGTGCCTGTAGTCCCAGCTACTCAGAAGGCTGAGGCAGAAGGATCGCTTGAGCCCAGGAGTTTGAGGTTGAGATTGCTGTGAGCTAGGCTGATGCCATGGCACTCTAGCCAGGGTAACAGAGAAAGACCCTATCTCAAAAAAAAAAAAAAAAAAAAGAAAGAAAGAAAGAAACTGTATCCTTATGATTCGTGCCTTTTTGTGAATGTTGTATTATATTTAGTAAAAGTTTATGGAAATGGAAAAACCTATAATGGCTTCTTTTGCCTTAAAGTGGCTTACAAGGACCTGTGTGCTCTGGACACTGTCCACTTCCTCCAGGTTTATTTCTTGCCATTTTCTACTTTAAGATTTAATAATGTCACATCATCTCTTACCTCTAATCCTTGGCACATTTTATTCCCTCTGCCTCAAATATTCCCCCTTCTGTATCTTAGCTAACTCTCAAATCATACTTCCAATTTCAGTTTACACATCCCCTCTCTCAGAAAGCCTTCTCTGACATGCCAAGCCTGGACTGGGCACAACTCACTACATATTTCAACTGCCAGGTCAGCACTATGATTTGCCTCTCTGTACCCTTCATCCAACTGTAAGCTGTAAAAGAAGAGGTCACACATAGATGTCTTTTAGTAAATACTGCTGAATCAAGATTTGAATAGACAAGGAAATGTTTTGAACCTTAGATTTCTTTACTAATTACTTACTTCTTTGCAGAGGTTTCTAAGATCAGCTCCAGAAAAAAAACAGGTTTCTTCTGCTAGGTTTTCTAAAGAGACATCAATCCCTACTGGCATGGTTTTTGTGCAGACTTTTAAAATAGAAAGCCTGCCCTGGAACAAAATAATAAATATTTATAATCTTATAATATTTATGTTTCACACAATGATATTTTTCTGCTACATTACAGAAAAAGTGTATGTATAGGAGAAACAAACAAAAAAATCTTGCTTCTAAGGGGTTAGAAAGACCAAGTCACCAATGGTCTATATGGTAAAAATAACGACATCATGAAAAACTTTAATACTTTTATTTTTCGGTCCCTTCAAAACTTGATAAAAGCTCAAGAAGGCAAAACATTCATCCTGTGTCTTTCACCACTCCCTGTCAGTGGCTCTGGATGTTAAGGGCAAAGTATTTACTGATTGACTGACTCTGTAATCTCAAATTTCTCTACTGTAAATTAAGGATGCTGACCCACATAATCTCCAAACCCTTTTAGCCCCTTTTAACAGTTTAGGCTTCCTTCCATTCTAGTTGCAAGATAATGTTGAGTAAACTCAAGAGACTCAGTATTTTGAGTCTGCCACAACGCTAAAATAACTACCAAGGCCAGGCACGGTGGCTCACACCTGTCATCCTAGCACTTTGGGAGGCTAAGGTGGGAGGATTGCTTGAACCCAGGAGTTTGAGGTTGCAGTGAGCTATGATTATGCCACTGTATTCCAGCCTGGGTGACCAAAAAAAAAAAAAAAAAGATAAGTACCTTACTTGTAGGCTTGTTTCTCTGAAAACAGAGGCTGAGTATTTAGCAAAAGCAGATCAAAATTGATTTTATGAAGGACCACTAGGCAAGGAAGAGTGTATAACCCAGTATGAGTAGGACACCACGTATACCTATATTCAGTTTGGAGGTCAATTCTGCTGAGCCCCTTAGAGCAGACGCTGATGTATTGTTAAGAATGTTCACACATAGTAGACATGTACAATGATTACCTTTTGGTCAGGAGGTGGAATATAGATAATCTTATCTAATCTTCCAGGTCGTAACAAGGCATCATCTAACACATCAGGTCTATTTGTTGCTGCAACAATCATGACATTTCGACTAAAAACTTCTTGAAACTCTAAGGGAAAACACACAACAAATTATTGTCAAT
Organism: Eulemur rufifrons; assembly: GCF_041146395.1. Taxonomy (NCBI): domain Eukaryota; kingdom Metazoa; phylum Chordata; class Mammalia; order Primates; family Lemuridae; genus Eulemur; species Eulemur rufifrons. Next base: position 46,818,753 of record NC_090984.1, read on the forward strand.
AAGTTGTTATTAATTTTTTTAAAGTTATAAATCAGAAGGTCCATTTATTCTTAAATAGGCATATCCTTTTCTTAGGACCAGAATGCTTATACCCCCTTTCCAGACCACCTTCTTGATATCAAGGTACCCCAGAAACAAATCATTAATCAAAGAGCTACTTTGTGTGCATGGTCAAGGGAGTGGCTAATCCTGAGAGACATTTCTTCATGGGAGAACCAATGAAAAGCCTTACTCCATAGCAAAGAATGCTTCTCTGGTGACCTAGGAGCACATAAGCCCCCAGGAAAATAACAGGCAGAGATGTATGGCTATGGAAAGTCTTGGCTAATACATCCCTAAAGTGGGAGATTTACTTTACTTTTTATTTATTTATTTTTCTTTCCAGAGGCAGAAATAATGACAATTAATCTAAGTTGCAAGTACAATAATCCTGGATAAAAAAATGTCTAAAAGCAGACAGGGCAAAGCCTTACACACACGCTAAGCATTCAAAATCATTAGTTGAATTGAATAATCGGAGCAACTCTCCAGTGACATAATCCCTCACAGTAGTGAGTTCCCTATATTTGCAAGTATTTTTGCAGAGGCTGGGTGAATACCTGCTAGATACTGTAGAAAGAATTCCTGCATTATAAGATGACTTAATTAAATAACCTCGTGGGTCCCTTCTAATTCTAGTATGATATGTTCCTAAGGAGCTGTAAGATTCTCCTTCCATGTGACAATTTAAAAAATGGGAAACAATTAAGAAGAGAAGAATGAAAGAAAAAAAAAAATTGCCAAGGATACCAAACTCTATCTGGAGCAGAGACTTAGAAGGAGAGGAAGAGGGCCTCCAAAGGTCATTTTAGCTTCATTAAAACCAAGGAAACCCATTCCTCAAGAAAATTAAAGTTTTCAACTATTAAAATTATTGGAAATTATAATGTTTTGTTTTACAAATAAAATTTTTAGAAAAGGATGAACAGTGGTTCTTCAGGATATAGAAATAAGAATAAACTCCCTTTTCCATTAGCAATAAGTAAAATTGTATTTCTCATTCTTTCCCCCCCTCCCTTTTTTTTTTTATTTTTTTTTTTTTTTGAGACAGGGTCTCATTCTGTTGCCTGGGTTAGAGTGCAGTGGCATCATCAAAGTTCACTGCAACCTCAAACTCCTAGGCTCAAGTGATCCTCCTGCCTCAGCCTCCCGAGTAGCTGGGACTACAGGTATGTGCCACCACACCCTGTTAATTTTCCTATCTTTTGTAGAGATGGGGTCTCACTATGTTGTTCAGGCTGATATCGAACTCCTGGCCTCAAGCAATCCTCCTGCCTTGGCCTCCCAAAGTGCTAGGATTACAGGCATGAGCCACCATGCCTGGCCATACTGAGGCAAAATACAATTCACATTCACATATATCTAAGATAATTTATTATAAAATTTATCTCACCTTTCCTAGCCAAATCACAAATTTGACAAGCTTTGTAAAAATCTCAACAGAGTCAAATTGAAATTATACAAATCTTTCTGTGACATTAAGTCAGACATAGGAAAAGCTATAGCACATATGCATTCTATTTAATGCTGGCCTGGATTTTTGGTGCATTCTGGCTAATAAATACCTCTTCATTTTTTTCAGCTCCTTGTATTTACCCTGCTGATTTGATTTACTTCCTCTTCTCTCTATTGTCTTAAATCCAACACCATCTAATTCATTGAGGAGAACAGAAAGAACTCGCTCTTGAACATCACATCCTGTTTTGCTGATTGACCGAGCTCCCAAGATTGAATCAATTTCATCCAAAAACACAATTGCTGGAGTATTTGCTCTTGCTTGTCGAAATATCTGGTTAGGAAAAAAAATATTAAAAAGCTGTATGTTATACATTGGGCACAGGAATGTATGTTCTCTGCATTACTACTTATAGCTTAAAATATAAGATTCTAAATGTCTAAGAATTAGGGAATGAATAAACAAAACAAGGAGCAATGGTATTATGTAGGAGTTACGGAAATCATTATTTTCAAAGAATATTTATTATGGAATTTCAAAAGTGATCACGTTAAGTTTAAAAAGTAGGATAAAGCTATAGATAGATAAAACCTGCCTTCAATTTTGTTTAAAAAAAAAAAAAAAAGGAAAGGAAATTCAACCACATGTTAACAGTAGGTAGAAGGATTATAGAAGATTTCTTACACTTTCCTGCATTTTCTAAGTTTTCTCTATATAAACATGCATAACTTTTATAATCAGAAGAAAAGCTAGTAATATTTTAAAAAATAAGGTTTACCCATAAGGCATGAAATAAAATTTCAAAAGCAAAAACACATGGGGAAATAAACAAACAAACCTGAGACAAGACTTTTTCTGAATCTCCAACAAAAGGCGAAAAGAGATCAGCTCCACTCACTGAAACGAAAGAGCAATGACAGCTTGTGGCCAGAGCCCTCACCAGGGTGGTTTTAGCACATCCAGGCGGCCCATAGAGGAGAATTCCCTTCAGTTGTGTCAGGCCCATCCTAGCAAATTCCCAAGGGTACTTCAGAGGCCACTCAATGCTCTGTAAGTATACAAAAAGAAGAGTCATTTACTATAACAATAAAATGTTAAATAATTCAGTAAATTAATTTGTTGATTCAAAAAAAGCTCAGCTACCCATTATGAGCTGGAAATGCAGTCCATTCTCCACACAGCAGCCAGGGATCTTATAACCTAAGTCAGCTCACATCAATTCCTGCTTAAAATCCTTCCATGATTTCCCACTGGAACTTGAATAAGATGCAAATCCAAATTCTTTACTCACCACAGCTTACAAAGCCTTATATAATCTGACTATTTCCCAAACATCTAGTTTGTTTCTATCTCAGGGCTTTTCCTTGCTGTTCTCTGCCTGAACATCCCCCCAAAATTTTTGTGTGGCTATTCATCATTCAGGTCTCAGCTCAAATGTCATTTCCTTGGAGAGGACTTGGTTAAAGTAGAATCCCCTCGTCCTAGTCACTCTGTTACTGCCCATATTTTGCAACACATTTTAATTCACTATTCTTATTTTTCCATGTTGGGTTTGTCATTCTGCTCTGCTAGAATGTAACCAAAATTCACCTCTAAATTCCCAACTAGAATGATACCTGCTCAAAGTAGGCACTCAATAAATGTTGTAAACTAACAACCAGGCCAGAAAAGGGTATTACAAGGAGAAGGAATATATACAGAGGTGCACAAAACTGTTTGACTTAGGGAATGGGAGGGGCTGGCTGCATTCAGTGAGGTGGGGAATCTAGTTGGCAGGGGTGGAACTGACTAGCTGAGTTTGAGATCCCCGGGGTTATCCAGTAGGCAGGCAGCTAAGTAGTTCTTATGATCAGAAGAAATGTCTACTCTAGATGCATAGATTTTTCAGTCAACAGTTTTCAGGGGACAGGTGAAGCCTTTGACATCAAGAAGATCCTGAACACAAAGATTAAGAACACAGTCCTACAAAAAGAGGACTTCCAGAAGCTTCTTGGAGCACTAACATTTAAGGGAGAGGAGAAGAATGCTCAGAAAGGAGGGAGAGCTTAACACCTCAAAGCTAAGGAAACTGAGTGTTTCCAACAGGAAGGTGTAGCTAATTTTTCTCACGCATCTTGTGAACATTAAATGAGATGATGCATACAAATATTGGTGTATATTATAAGTGCTCTTATCCATGGACTCAAGGATTCTAGGGTTCACTGGAGACATAGCTCCTAGTTAAGATGAATAAATTATAATTGATACTTATGAAACCTAGTTCCTTAGGGCAAGATCACAGGTAGGTGAATTGGCAAAATCAATTTCTGAACCTGCAACGTAGGTGAGAGGATGTAGAGGGTGCACCCCACAACTTCCATGGCGTCTGTTGAGCCTAAGAAATATTGATTTATAGAAATGCCCCCTATATTTTTAGAGACAGAAATGATTTCAGTAGTCTTGCAAGGCTTTGCCCTAAAGGAAAATGTAAACGTGTTAGCTCGTATATCAAAAGCTGCCTCACCTTGTCTCCAAAGGTGACACTGCAGTCCACAAAGCCTGTGGCTCCCACCTGCTTTGAAGGACAAAGCAGGCTTTCCCTAGAGCCATGGGAAGCGGAGCTGATCAACAAAGACAGGCCAGGGCAGGAGATGAGAGTGGATCAGAGATGAAAACTGATCAATAAGATATGCTGCCCAAGACGGGCCCAGACGGAACCATGCGGTTAGCATAAGGGACAGCTCATGCTTGACTTCTGAAATCTCTGTTACACAATAACCATAGCCAAGATGTCTCTGTTTTTGCTAAAGTAATAGCCTTATCATAAAACTTACAAGTTTGCCCTAAGAAGACTGTATAACCCTTTGTTCACCTAGATAGAGTTAGTTAAAGGATTTGTAGAAGCCTTTTAGAAGACTTTGAACCTAAACCAAACTACCTGTTATTATGTAAACCCTGTTACCCCTGGCAACCAAAACTTTGTACACTATAAATATCTGTGTAAAAGTTCAGTCTTGGTTGCATCTCGGTGGGAAGAGATGCAATCTTCCAATTTTCCGGCACCCTCCTTATCTGTCTTCATAAATCTATTCTTTATAAACTATATTTTTGCCTCTGTGTATTATTTTTATTTCTGTTTCCTATTATTTTTCCCTCCTTTGCGACGACCCCTGTCTGAGGGACCCGAACTTTTGCCGGGAGCATAGCTAACTCCCTGCAGGTGACTATTTCCCAAACGTCTAGTTTGTTTCTATCTCAGGGCCACAATGACTGTTCACCGCACCTTTGTGCTTTTACCAGTCCCTGTATTGTGTCCATTTACTGTCTTCTAGATCAGAGGTCCAGGGCAAACCAAGGCCTGCCACCTGTATTTGTATAGCCCACCAAACAAGGATGGTTTTCACATTTTTAAATGCTTAAAAAAGAGGTTGAAAGAATAATATTTTCTGGCATGTGAAAATGATATGATTTCAGTGCCCCAAATAAAATGTTATCAGAATACAATTACTCATTTACGTATTGTCTACGGCTGCTTCTGCGCTACAGTGACAGAGCTGAGCGGCTGCAACAGAGGCTGCATGCCCCACAAAGCTTCAAACATTCACTATTTGGCTCTCTACAGAAAATCTGTTGACCTCTGTCCTAAATTATAAAATCTTTAAAACAAAAAACAAAGAAAAAAGAAGGTTGAGGTGGGAAAGTATGAAAAAGTTTTGATATAAATAGAAGTCCAGTTAAATAAGGACTGAAAAGTGATCACTGGATTTAGATGTTAGAATTGCTAATGATAGCAGCAAGAGCAGTTTCAGCGAGGTATGTTTTCATCATAAATACACAGACTATTAATCTGTAATATTCTACTAGCTTAAGCAGATTATCTGTTTTACCTGTTTTAACTTCAGTTTTACATCTTCAAGGCCACCAATCTGCTCCCAGCCAACAGGCTTGATGTCCATCAGTCCAATGACGCTCCGAAATGATGAGGGTTGAATCTTTTTAAAAGATTCAAGGAAGTCAGTTTCATCAATCATAGGATTGTCCTGATTCTGAAGAAATACACCCAAAAAAGGAAAATCAAACAAAAAGTCAGGTAGGCCGTCTTTGTGGCACATAAGCTAAATTACTTTTTTAAAAACAAAATCCTCTTTTGTTTTTCCAAGAAGGTACCTCATTCAACAAAATCCTCTTTTGACTTTGTAAATCTATTTTATCATTATAAAAGACATTTGTACACATAGTACAAAAAATGAAATGTCTCCCTGCCAAGTACTACCAGTATTCATCCCCAGTGGATGTCAAATTTCTTATATATTCTTCCGATATATTTTAGAGCAATAAACATATGTATATCTTTTTAAACAGATATACAAAAGGGACCATACTATACATATCAATCTGTACTTTTCTTTTTTCACTTATCTTAGAAATATTTTCATGTCAACTAATATAGTTCTATGTCACTCTTTTTAATAACTGCATTAAAAAATGTACCATAACTATATCTTTCTAACAAACATTAGGTCATTCCCAGTCTTTTGTCATTAAAAACAATGTTGCAACTGAAAGTCCTTGCGCTCATGTTCAGGTATTTTATACAATAATTTTTTCAAAGTAGAATTATTGGGTTTAAGAATATGCACATGTACAATTTTGACAGCTATTACCAAACTGTCCTCAAAAGAAGCTGCATCAACTTACTCTCATCCAATAATATGAAACTCCTTTTCTTCCCGTACCTCTTCACTACTGGATATTACCAAACTCTTAAATTTCTGACAACGTGACAGGAAGAAATGGCACTGACTATTGTGTTGATTTCTTCAATTCAGAGTAAGATAGAGAGAATGATGGAATTAGAAAATCACTTTTGCAACCATCACAGTAAAGGCTGTTTTGCACAAGAATTGGATGCTACACAGAGGTAAGTGAAAGTTTGATGAGGACCAGGATATCTCAAAATATCTCCCCACACATTTGTTATTAGTGGCAAAAGGAAAAACAGTTTGGAGAAAAACATAATGGAGAAACTGGACACTGCCTTGACTGATTGATCAAAATTAGCATCACCAATGGGGAGTTAATGGACATCTTGTGCCTCCACATATAACAGTCTTACCGATACAATGTTGCTTACGTAGTATTCCCAGTGGGGATGCATAACCTGAACCTGACTTGCATTCAGTTATGACAATGTCAAATGTCTCAGACAAGAAAAGTGTTCAAGATTTAAAAAGACTAAAAACTAAATGCAATCCATTATCCTGGATTAGATCCTGTACTAGAGAAAAAAAAAATGCTAAAAAGATTGGGACAATTACCAAAATAGGAATATGAACTGTAGATTTTAGAACATTTTGTATCAATGTTAAATTTCCTGAATGTAATGACTAAATATGACCATACTGTGGTTACATATGGAAACATCCTTGTTCTTAGCAAACAGACACTAAAATGCTAAGAAATAAAGGGTCATGACATATGCAATCCATTCTTAAATGGACCCCATAAATAGTATGTGCATATATACACAGGAGGTAGGGGTGGAGGAGAGGGAGAAAAGGACAGAAAGGGGCAGAGAGAAAAAATGATAAAACTAATTTGGCAAAATGTTAAAAATTAGTGATTTTGGATAATGGGTTTAGTGGAAGTTCTCTGTAACTATCTTGCAATTTCTCTATAAATTTAAAATTATTTCAAAATAAAAAAAGGAAAATTCACAAAAGAAAAAATAAAGAGCCAATATATACTTTTTAAAAGTTATACTTTACTATTACTCAAATAAATGCAATTTAAAGCAATTAGAAAAGATTTTTCAAAATACAAAGTTTAAAAAAACCTCAAAAGACAGTAATTTTAAAAGAAATTAAGGTTAAAGATTTTTCATGTTTATTGGTATTCCTTTCATTGTCAACTACCTGTTCATATCTTATTGCCCATTTTCTGTTGGATTTTTGGCCTTAATGATTTGTAAAAGTTTTTTCTATCTCAAGGAAACTGGGCTAAAAGTATTTTTCCTAGTCTTGACTTTACTTACAGTATTGTTTTGCCATCCCCAAATTGTCAAATTAGCAAATAATTTCCTTTTTGGCTATTTGGTTTTCTGTTATGCCTAGAAAGGTCATCTTCATTCTAAGATTACATTTTGGAGACTCCTTGCAATTTCCTTGATTATTCTAGTGAAGGAAATTTTTTGTTAGTTAAAAAGTCCTTACATTTCTATTTGTAATATATGTATTATATTTATTAAAGCATTTGTCCTCTTATAAAATTCTGAACATTTAGTTGTCCACAAATTCCCATTTTCAATAATAAACTATTTCATCCCACTTATGTAAAATTGTGTTAAGTGGATATATATGTACCGAGCTATTCTGAACAGCATTCCCCCAAATGTCAACAGTTGTAATCTCTGGGAGGTGAGGTTTCAGGCAATTCTTACTTTCTTTATCGTTTTCTATCTTGTGTAATTTCTCACAAAGAACACTATTATGTAATTTTTAAAAATAGCTTTTTTAGATAACACCAACTAATATTCAAAAATCCCATTTATAGTTCAAGATCATTTGTGTGTACACATTATTTCACTTGATTCTCATAACCTTTTCGGACATACAAATTCTCTTCCCTCCACATGTGTTACGTATATACTAAACATTTCTAATTCTTTAATAGGAATACGTCACAAAAAGTTTAACAAACTTTAATGTTTTATGTCTGCCCTGGCATAGATGGAGGCAGCAGCAGCCCCTCGGCTGCCTGGTGGGGGAAAGTGAAAAAAGATGGAGTCAGTACCTTCCCAGATGTCTCTGTCCCTTCTTCCTTCCACTTCCCCTGGGTTGTTTCTGAACTCAGCCATCACCTGTGGTAACTACACCTGGGCAGGCCCCTCCTGAAGTAGCAGTGGGCTCCACCCTAGGATGACAGCAGCTGACTGGTCCACCTAAGCCAGACCTGGAACTTCAAAGCAGAGGAAATCCTAAATGTAAATCTCCCTCCCATCCCCTGGCACTCTCATCCTCTCCCTCAAGACATATATTCTCACACCTTTACACGTGGGACTTAAAAAATTTCAAGCAGTTTTGGTTCTAAACATACAATATAAGGACTTAGATCACATAACTCCTCCCCACCTTCAGTGTAAGAGTAGCAGTAAAGGAAAAGAAATTGAGGATGGTATGAATTATTTAAGTACAAGGTTTTTCAAATTTTAGGATGATAAATCACCCTTCTGTAGTTTAAGATAAAACAATTTTGATGTCACAACCAGATTGAAAATTTTGTCCCAGAATTCTCAAACTGCTGAAATTAATTTTTTTCTGAAAGGGTTTAGGGATTCAGGATTATTTATTATATATACAAAATGACTAGATTCCCAATCAATGGTAATTAAAAGAATTATATTTAAGCTAATATCTTAAATAGTTAAGAAAGGTAGTCATGAATTATAGACCTCAATATCAAAGACAAATTTAAATAAAATTCCAGGTGCCCAATCTTCTCCTTATTAAAGTTTATTTCTCCCACAAGATGCTTATTATTAATAACAAAGAGAAAAATTATATCTTGACAATGGAGAAATCTCAGACACCACCTATCCAAGACACGAAAGTTAACTTCAGCAGTGACACGACAAAGAGATATCAAGTGCTACCTCATAGATGCAATGAAAAAAACACAGGACCATTTCTGTGATATTCCTGCCAAAAATCCAAAACCTGAATTGACTTATGAGGAAACATCAGACAAACCTAAACTGAGGAATATTCTACAGAATAACTAACCTATACTCTTAAAATAAAAGAAGGATGGTTCTAGATTAAGGTCTGTTTAGGTAAAAGCATTGTGTTGGTGTTAATTTCCTCAGCTAAATCATTATACTGTGGTTCAAGTCCTCGTTTTTAGAAACTATACACTTAACTTTCCAAGGGTAAAGGGGCATCGTGGCTGCAGTATATTCTCCAATGTTTCATGAAATAGTTATATGTATATAAATACATACACATGAATACAGAATGATAAAGCACACAAGGCAAAATGTTACATTTGGAGAATCTGGGTGAAGGGTATACAAAAATTCTTTGTACTATTTTTGCAGTTTCTAAGTCTGAAGTTCCTTCAAAAATTTAAAAAATTCAAAGTTAAAAAAAAGTGTTTGATTCTTCTGGGGCCACAGTGTCTTTCTTGGCTGCTCTGGGCTTCAGCAATGGGGAGTTACTATGGGAGTAGGGGAAAATTCACTCAGTAATCTTGGAGGACACAGCTCTTTATCCCCACCTTCAACCATATATTGTATTGAGATGTAAAACGTTAACAGCTGTGGAAACTATCAAATGTTTCAAGAAAATGTACTTACCACTTTTTTAACCCCAAAATTAATGTTGCATTAATAAAAAGATTAACATAAAAGTTCATAAATTAATACTCACCTTCTCACTATGAAGGAGTGCGTGCATGGCAGCCTCTCTACAGAGTGCTGTCAGGTCAGCGCCAACATAGCCAACTGTCATTTCTGCAAGAAGGCCCAAATCAACACCACTGGAGATGGGCATCTTTGAGGTAATCACTTGCAGAATTGCCTTTCTTTGTTTAAGTGTGGGAGTTCCAATGACAACCTATATGCAAAGCCAAGAAAAATTTATAGTTTAAAATTAAAATTTCTATGTCATTTAACAAGTTTTTGTTATTTTTAAGAACCTACTAAGTTCTCGCAGCCAGGGATAAAATCGTAAACCATACAGTCTAGGTCCCTGCCCTTAAGGAGCTTATTCAGACTAGATGGTGCAAGGAAGAAATCTACTCAAGTCCTGAATAGATTAAACTAAAAGTGTGCAATTATCATCTCTCTTTAGAATCCTATCACAAAATCCAAACATCACTTAGTCACTAAATTTCAAACTATTCTTTAGAAATCAAGAGTCAATTTAGGACCAAAACTTATAAAACAGAACAGCTTTGAATATTCAACCTTCCTAGCAACTCAGGGAGCAGTTGTGGATACTTTCTCCATTGTGGATAGGATGTTGGTGTCTTGAGAAGGAAAGAGTAAATCCAGAAGTTAATGCCTGCTTCGATTTAGTTCTTTCCTGCCTTCTGCCTTTTTATTTCAACACTTCTTGAGGCTACTCTTTTAAATTTTCATTCCAAATCTTATTATGAGTTTAACATGCTTGTAGCAGAACTAGTTCTCTTAAGAATTAACATTATTGATTAGAGTACACATCTTCAGGACTTGCACAACAAAACTAATCTTTAATGGCCATCCTGCTTCTCAGAATAATTTGACTTTGCGCACAAAAAAAATAAAAAAACAGGTCCTGGCTCACAGATCATACAAGGGCAGAGAATGTGTTCTCTGCATTACAAAGAGCCTCATCAACTCCGAAACCTAAGAGGTAAAAGACTCGGAGCAGCCAACCAGGGCCAGAGAGGCCGCAGTTCCTGGGACAAAGGGGCTAACCCGCCAGGCCTATTCACCTCTCGGTCAAATCTTCCGGGTCTGCGTAGCGCTGGGTCTAGCGCGTCCGGCCGGTTGGTGGCTCCCACAACCACTACCTCGCGGTCCCCACTGATGCCGTCCAGCAGCGTCAACACCTGAGCCACCACGCGGCTCTCGGGGGCTCGGTGTGGACCGCCCCGCCGGGGACACAAGGCGTCCACCTCGTCCAGGAAGAGGAGGCTGGGCCCGCGGCTGGCCAGCTCCTGGGCCCGCTGGAAGACCCGCCGCACGTTCTCCTCGGTCTCCCCAGGCCGAGTGCCCTGCAGCGCGGAAGCACTTACTGCCAGCAGCTGCGCGCCCGCCTCCCGGGCCACGGCCCGCACCAGCTGGGTCTTGCCTACTCCGGGGGGGCCCGCCAGGAGCACCCCGCGGGGCACCGCTAACCCTAGCGTGGCCAGGGCGCGGGGGTAGCGGAGTGGCAGGCAGAGGAGCTCCCGCAGCGAATCGGCTGCCTCCGAAAGACCCCCCAAGGGCACCTCGGGCAGAGGCCGCGTTTCAGACGGAGGCTCCTCGCTGAAGCCGATGCAGGTGCGAGAAGTGACCAGTCCGGCGGGATCCGGGTTGGGCGTCCCGCTGACGATGTGCAGGGCGGCCACCGGACCGGGGGCGCCCGGCGGAGCGGCCACCACGTGGCCCAGGGAGATCGGCCGGTTCCTCAGTAGCTCCTGCACCGCCTCCAGCACCACAGCGGGATTCGGGGCACCAGGCGCGCCTGCCCGCTCTCGCAACACTGGCCACACGGTGAGGCGCCGCAGGGGTGGACAGGACACCAGCAGGAGGCGACTGAGGCTGAGACTCCCCGGGGCCCCCACTGCCGCCCCGGGGCTCGCGCACTGCGGGTCCAGCTGCACAAAGCCGTCCGCTCCGTCCCGCCGAGGCCAGGCAGTGCAGAGGCAGGAGCCACCGTCGGGCAGCGAGATCTTCACCGGCGAGCCCAAGTGCGCGCCCAAGGTGCGGAGGGCGGCCGGGCCCAGGCGGCAGCGCTGGGTGCCTCGGTCTCTAGCTTCTAAGGGTAGCAACTTTAAGAGCGGCCCTTCCGGGGAAGGACCCGATTCCGGACCCATTGCACACAGAAAACCAGGCAGAGGAAAGTGGGGCAGGAATCCCACCCGGCCTGGAAAGACCGGAACACCGCGCTCCCGAGCCGGAAGCAGGTGATGCGCATGCGTCAGGAAAGACTCTTGGTTGCCAGCGGCTGAGCGACGGCCGAAAGGGCCAATCCGAGGTTAGGAAATGTTCTGGTCCTCTGGGCGGTTCTGGTGTGTGCTTTGGTGAAATCTAGTCACTCACCTCAGAGCTTAATGGAGATGGTCTTCATTACAAGTGTCTGGGAGGCAGCGTAAGCTAACTTCACTAGGTCATTAGACATGTATCTTGGTGTTTACATATACTTTGGAAGTCACGGGCATTGCACACTGTTTTCCTGGCCTTCAAACTGGAGCATCACTGCCACTGTTGGAATATCAGCCTAGGGACTTTGCTATTTTGTGTAGAAACTACGACTGTCCCATGGGCACAGTATTTTGGGTGCTCTAGTGCAGATGTCTTAGGTGACATGAAGTAACTGCTAATACAGCCTTGGCACCTTTGATAACCAGGGTTCCAAACTGTTTGAGGTCTTTCCTATGAAAAGGCACAATGTGACATTTAAAATCCCTTAGAGAGGGAAAAGAAGGAAAACTTGGGTATCTGATGTATTTGTAGCTCACCAGTGGTACATTTGTTCTGATTCTTGACTTGCTCTTTTAATTATTCTTTGGCAACATCTTAATCACCACTATTTCCATTCATACGATAAGTGCTTACTGTCTATTTGGGGCACAGCAGTACTAAGTTCTGCATTAGAGGTGATACCTGTCTATATAACTGAGACAATTGCCTGCTATTATTTTTCCACCTTTCCCTTCCCCACAGGAATTCCTCTTTCATTTTTATCAGCTAGAATACATTTCCTATCCGTTTTAGCTCTCACTAAAAAGAACTACAGATAGTCACAGGCAAGAAAATATGCCGCTTTTTTATTCTACTCACATCTTCCTACCTCTGTTTTTCCCATCTTCACTGCAACCCAAATATGTGGGATAACAAAATTGATATTTCAGATAAGGTGCTTAAGTTGTTGGGAGATTTTTTTTCTATCCATGCAAATAATCAATTACAGACCATATAACAATATCCTCTCAGTGGAAAGTACTGTCGGATCTGGGATCTTAAGACCAATGCCAATTCTTGGTCCCATTCTATCCAAACTTCATGGCAGACATGACAGACTTGTTGACTCCACAGTAACTTATCTAGCCTCTACTGTACTTTTCCAGTTCCAGTGCTGGCACAATTTAGGAATCAGGAAATAGCAGGAGGAGGTCCTAAAATGGGTAAGTCACCCACTACTTACTATTTTCTTTTCTCTTAATCTCATTGGCTTCTGTTGTCTTTGGTTTTTACACTTTTCAATAAATTTTGCATTTTCTGAAATACAGAAGCCATTATGTTGACTGTCCCCTGCAGGTGTGAGTAAAATGCCTATCAAGTTACTCTATCATGATGCCTATACCTCATGAAGTTCTTTTTATTCCAGTTCCAAGAAGCTTTGAGGATCTAAGAAAAGGAAAGAAGACTTAACGAGGACATGGTAACTGTCTTAAATACGTAAAGGGCTGTCATATAAAAGAGTTAGTAGGTTTATGTATATCTACAGTGCAAAACTGGCCAAGAGGTGAAGGTTTAATGGAGTGAAGAGTCTTCCTCCTCATGTTTTGAGTATGGTCATGTGGAAGATACAGCCAAGGGGCATAACCAAAGCCAACAGGAGGCAGATAAAGTTAAATCAATCTTAAATTTTTCTGCATTGGTTTAAAACAGAGGTAGAGGCTATATTAGGAATATGATGTGAAGGAAACATGTTGCTTTGGGTTGAGGTTGATTTTTATACAAGGTCAGACTAGAATCCTTGGACCTTGTAGCATCCATATACCAGGAAATATTCACTTCGTCCTCCCTCTGAAAGATTTAGTCCTCACCCTAGGTCACAAATGAAAGCAATGAGGAATTCTGTTACTGGGACTTCGGCTCTTATCCACTTACTCAGCGAAGCTATAACTGTCTTTTCCAGTCAGCTAGTAAAATCCATTCCTATACTGTCAGATCATTTCCAACACTATTATTTCAGCCATCTGAACATCCACATTTGTCATACCATTCAATGACATAATCTTCTCCTTGTAGAAAACCATTCTAATGGGAGTTGGGCGGTTCTTTTGCTGATTTGCTTTTAATCTGACCTAAAATGGTAATTCAATGAATTGAAGAGCACCAATTAAAGCACCAAAAGGTTGAACCACTAGAGGGAGTCCAGAACCAATTAAGCTGGAAGACTACAGGATTATTATGCTACAGAAGTGTTCTTAACTGGGGCTCCCATTAGATTTTCCCAGGATTCACACCTGGGTGTTGAAACCATTTGTTGTCTCTGTGTGTTAAGTGTCTTAGTTGTTTGGGCTACTGTAACAAAATACCATAAACTGGGTAGCTTACAAACAACAGAACTTTATTTCTTACAGTTCTGAAGGCTGGGAAATAAAAGATCAAGGCAGATTCAGTGTCTGGTGAGGGCCGTCTTTCTAGTTCATAGCTCGCTGTGTCCTCCCATGGTGGAGAGTGTTAACTAACTCTCTCGGGTTTATTTTATAAGAGTGCGAATCCCATTCATGAGGGCTTCACCCTCATCACCTAATCACCACTCAAAGACTCTACCTCCTAATACCTGAGGGTTGAAATTTCAATAAGTGAATTTTGTGGGGGACACAAACATTCACACCATAACAATAACTTTAACTTATTTTCACATAATTTTTACGTGTCTCTGGCCATGTAGAACTCAGTTTCTAAGTTAAAATTTAATTTCTGTGTTAGATATAAAAATGAGGCTCTCCATAAATCCAAAATTTAGTGGTAGATCAAAATCCAAACAGATGGAATTCATCTTGCTGTAGCCTAGAAATGTTTCTATCTTTATTTCAAATAGCTTTGCCAAACAAAATGCTTTGTGAGATTTTCCTAAACAGAGACATATAATAAATAGATTCTCTTTATTTCATTTGCTATTATACATTCAAGGTTAGGTAAAATCTGTCTAATATTCAATACAATATATCTAGAATTCAAAAGAAATAATTGGAATGTGTTTCTTTTCTAGGGTAATGATTATACACTATTTTGTGCCTTCAGTATCAATAATATTGTATATTAAATATATTTCAGTACATGAAACCTACCATAATTATGAAAAATCTAAAGAAAATAGTTAAGCCGATAGCGTGAGTCATCTGTAAATCAGTGAATGCTAATCCTTTCCTGTGTTTACATTTTCATGTTATACAGAACCCTAACATATTTGAACATTGTCAATGCTTATGAGTTATAGTAGATGAATATAGAGATTGCTTTAGCCACACTTGAAAAAGCATGATTTGCAAATGCTTTCATCTCAGCATGCTCATGCAGATATCTTAAGTGACCTAATGCGCCAAACAGATGTTCTTATCTTAAACTATAGGACATTATTAAAATTGTTTTTTAAAAATTTCCATCTTTACTGTTTATCATGTATCTAAGCTATAATTATTCTTTAGAGTAATTCTAGATACAGAGTCAGATGTAGAGTAAGATACAGAGTCAGAGGAAGGTTGGTGAAAGTATTTGCTGTATTACAAATGACCCTCAGGCTACAGTTCATAGAACATCATTCTGAAAGTCTGTTCTTGGAGATTTTCAGGAAATTTCTTATTTCATAGTTTTTTAGAAGTTAATTTTAAGATTTTTTTTCCTATGATATTGGTTCATACTGTTCAACTAATATGTATTTTTTTTTTTTTTTTTTTTTTGAGACAGAGTCTCACTCTGTTGCCCAGGCTAGAGTGAGTGCCGTGGCGTCAGCCTAGCTCACAGCAACCTCAAACTCCTGGGCTCAAGCAATCCTCCTGTCTCAGCCTCCCGAGTAGCTGGGACTACAGGCATGCGCCACCATGCCCGGCTAATTTTTTCTATATATATTTTTAGCTGTCCATATAATTTCTTTCTATTTTTAGTAGAGATGGGGTCTCGCTCTTGCTCAGGCTGGTCTCGAACTCCTGAGCTCAAACGATCTGCCCACCTCAGCCTCCCAGAGTGCTAGGATTACAGGCGTGAGCCACTGCGCCCGGCCTCAACTAATATGTATTATTAAACAAATATTTATTGAACATCTACCTCATGCTAATTACTGTACCAGAGGCTGAGTATATAGTGGCATTAAAAAAAAAAAAAAAAAACACCACCAACAACAAAAACACCATAATGCTTACCTTCATAAAGTTTATAGTCTAGTGGGGAAGTCAAACATTAAAGGAGTAAAAAAATGAATAAACCAGATAATTAAAGGTAATGAAAATTGCTATAAAAAAATAAACAGAAAAGGGCTACTTTAGATAGGTATTAATGGGGGGGGAAAGTTTTTTTCTATTCTCATATACCACTCAGTCACTTAACACAATGCTTCTGACACCAGATGTGTGGGAGTTTTCCCCACACAACAAGCAATTCTGTGGCAGACACTAGCTGAGCATCCTCCAATTCAATTCCGATAATGTCTACCAGGAGATAGCATCAGATTTCACCAGTTAAGTGTTCAATCCCTCAAGACTGCCCTCCACTCCAGATGCTAATCACAAGTCCCAGGTTGTGACCTGTGCTTCTGACTGGTGATGGGCTGTAAATCAGGCATCCTATGACCCCCTTCTCAGGTTCCACTAATTTGCTAGGATATGGCTCACAGAACTCAGGGAAGCACTTTAGTTACGTTGCCAGCTTATTATGGTAAAGGATACAGATGAACACCCAGATGAAGAGATACAAAGAGGGAGGTCTGGAAGGGTCCCTAGTCCAGGAGCTTCTGTCCCCATGGAGTTGAGGTGCACTACCCTATGGCATTCAGATGTGTGTGTGCCAATCCAGAAGTACTCTGAACCCTATAGTTAAAGGATTTTTATGGAGCCTTCATCACGTAGGCATGATTGGTTATTAACTCCATTTCCAGCCCCCTCGCCTCTCTGTAGACTGGAGGTTGGGGCTGAAAGCTCCAAGCTTATAATCATGGTTGCTCTTTCTGGGGACCAGCCCCTATCCAAGAGCCTGGCAAGAGTTGCCTCAGTAGATCAAAAGACTGCTCCTTTCACCAAGGTTCTGTGTCAGAAACTGGGGCAGAACAATTAGTACAAAAGATTGTCCTAGAACCTCTATCACACAGGAAATTACAAGGGTTTTAGGAGCTCTATGCCAGGGACTGGGGCCAGAGACCAATATCTATATTTCTTATTATTTCACAACAGGAAAGCAGGTCAGGCCTCTCTGAGGAACTGACATTCCAGCTGAGATCTGAAGGATGAGTAGGAGCCAGGCAGAATTGAGAAAGAGAGGGGAAAGGGAAAATCCTGTGCCAATGCCCTGAGGTTGAAATATGCTTCCTGTTGTTTAAGCAATTAAAAGGTCAGTTTTGTCTGTATCATACCTTTGGCACTTATTTTCTAGTAATTTTTTTTCTAATGTGTTACGTATAAGTAGATATTTTGTTACCCTGAGAAGATAGTAAGTTGTTTAAGGATAGAAACTAACTTTAAAAAATATATATCTATGGCGTACTTTAAGGAAATCTAGTTGTGTGCTGGAATATGATTGATGCTCAGTAAGTACTCGTTGAATTTGATTGAATTTAGGGAACAGTCTGGTGACTCATGCTGTATGGATTAGATCTTGTTCTATGTAGATCATAGCAGACTATTCAGGGCAGACTTAGGTAGACGTTGAATGTGATCTTTAAGGGAGGTGTTCCTATTCCTAACAGGCCACCCTCTGGCCCCCGCCACCACTTCTGTCATTCATCCCTCCATTCATCCCTCCTTCTTATGCATGCTTTTAAGTTTTTAGTTAAATCAATAATTATAAGAATTTGTTGAAATTCAGGATTGCCTCCGTAATCATCACTAATGTTCAAATACTGTATACTGTATCTTAAGGTTGAATATAACATGCAATTGGAAACCTATGGGCTGCTGGCTTGTCTAAACATTCATCTACTCTTTTCTGTTTCTACCATCAATAGGAATTTTTATTCATTTTATTAGATTATTGCAGTAGCCTCCTGATTAAACTCCATCCTGCAGTCTCTCCTTATATGGCCACTATATTAATCCAGCCAAGAAAACTACTGTACTTTAACTGATTTGAGCATTATATCTGAGATATATTAGATCTGAGAATTTAGTCTGTTTTAATGAATCCTAGAGCTTTAAAACTCTCAAACTTGTCTAAGTGTTGACCCAATATTATATAAGATCTCATCTTGGGAACTGAGCCAGAAAGAAGACCAGCCTACAGGAACAAGGAAGATACTGTCTGGAAATGGTTTATGCATAGCAACTTCAAGGAAAGTTTACCAACTTTCCTTGATCTAATTCCCTCCTCCTGCTCTGGGTTTCCTCAATACCCTATGCATACCTCTTAGAGTAATTATCATATTGTTTTAGAGTTGTGGTATCCTTGTCTGTCTAAACCCCATAAGGAGAGAAAATGGGTCTTACTTTTCTCTGGATGCTCCATACCAACCACAGTGCCTAAAGCATTGAGGTGTAAAATAAAGATGTTTTGAATGAATGAATGGATGAGTAGTGGCAAGGCTGAATTGATAAAATGGGACTCAGTCATGGAAAGCCTTGAATGCCATTTTATTTGTTCATTCTGTGTACAGGCAGTGTGCTAGGCAATGGGAGGGAATGACATCCAGAATACTACAGTATAACGGTGGAGAGGGCAGAGTTACTGCTATTCACTCCCCCAGATAAGTCCTTTACTCTAGTCCATTTATTCATAAAGCCTGAGCACAAATCTAACTTTCTCCAGGAAGATTTCCTTCACATCTTTGGGTCAAGTTGCTCTTGCCTTCATCTGAGGTTCTGTAGCACTAACCATACATTTATATATCTACTTGCATTCTGTTTGCATTGTTAGGCAGTTATTTAATGTGACATTTATTATCTCTCCAGTGAGATCTTTAAGTGATTTGGGAATTTGTATCCTTCTTTTCTAATATTTTATAATTTTTGTTCCCCACCCTAATGTTGAGCACAATGCTATGTGTTTAAATGTCTGTTTCCTCAATTACTAGAGATTCACTTAGTTTTTATTCAAATTTAGGAGAATGAGCTTGAAGAATCTCAGAAAATCTGGTTTAGGTTATACCTAACGTATATTAGAGCTGAGAATTTTAGTCTATCATAATGAATCCTAGAGCTTTTGAACACTCAAACTTGTCTAGTAATTGACCTAATAGTATATAAGATCTGGTCTTGGGGACTGAACCAGAAATAAGGCCAGCCTACAGATAGGGAAGATAGTCTGAAAATGGTTTATTCATAGTGATTCACAGGTATCTACTTCATCAAAGTTTCCCGTAGTGCTTTGCTACGCTCCATCCAAAAATGGGATGAAATTTTTAACTTCTAGTTTCTAAGGCACCAAAATCAGAGAGAGGAGACAGAAATATCTCTTTGCTGCACCATTATCTCACTGATTGACAAGAACTTGCTTTAACAGTGTAAGCCTTGAGAGAGAGGAGAGAAAGAGAGATTTCCCAACCTTTTGGCCTTAAAATGAGAGGGCTGACTCCAAAAGAAATTGATCACTGGGCTCCAAAGTAGCAAAACTGAAGAAAAAGGGAGGAAGATACATGTTCTGAATCCTCCCAAACTGTGCAGATAGGGAACTTTCTTTAGAATAATTACATTCTTCACATTATCCTTGGTAATGAATGCTTCATTTGTCCCTTGAAATGAAGGTCACTGTTTCCCTCCCATACCCAAAAATGTGTGGGAGTAGCCATGAATGCCTAGGCATTTTTCGAAATTTTATTTGGCCCACTTCTTTCTGTGTTGCTACTCTCAAACCTGCAAACTTTTCTGACTTTAAGTGAACTCAGTATGTTCCAAAACCACGAAATAGTGCCTGACCTGCTTTGGGCCCCTGGATTGGAGTTTCAGCAAACATACTACCCTCAGACAGAATTCATCAGTTCTTCCTGTGGTTTTCCTCAGCATGTAAGCTGCCTCCCTTTTAGCACTTGGCTTCATTCTGCCTTGAGTTAGTTTTCCTATCTGTCTTCTCTCTACTCCTTCCTGATTTTCAGAGTAGACACTATGTGTTAGTCGTCTTTCATCTTTCATTCTACCTTCTTCCAGTGGGGGCTAGCATTGCTACTGGCTTGCTGTGTGATATTGAGCAGTTCATTTAATCTTTCTGAGCCTGATTCTTATAATCTATAAAATGGGTTATTGTGAGGATTAAGTGATACCAAGTGAGCATTCCTAATCTGGAAATCCAAACTCTGAAATGCTCAAAATCCAAACTTTTTGAGTGCTGATGTGTACTCAAAGGAAATGCTCTTTGGAGCATTTCAGATATCGGATTTCCAAATTAGGGATGTTGAACTGGTAAGTATAATGCAAATATTCCAAAATCCAAGAAAATCTGAAATCTGAAACACTTCTGTTCCCAAGCATTTCAGACAAGGAAGAAATACACAACCTGACTTATATTAATTGTAATTATTATCACCTGTCTTCTAAGGATGTTATTATATAAGATAATTTATGGAAATTATTTTGAGAAGTAGAAACTCTGTTGGCATATAATGTAAGGCTCTACCAAACAATAATAGCTATACATGTAGAGTACCACAGTTCTAAGTGCTTTACATGTATGATCTCATTTAATCCTCCCAATAAACTTAGGAGGCTGGCACTATTCTATTTTATGGAAGAGAGCACTAAGGGACAAGAGGTTAAATAACTACCTCAAGTTCACACAGGTAGTAAGTGGCAAAGCTAGTATTCAAAACTAGGTGGTCTGGCTGGCTCCAAAGTTTCCGCTCTGAACCACCACACTATGCTATGCTGTAACCAAGTTTGGACTTGCAAACCAGGTCTACTAATTAATAGTTATGTGACCTTAGGCAAAGCTTAAAAATTCACCTCATTTTAATCATTGTAAAATAGAAATAAAACTAATACCTTAGTACATTTATTCAACAAATATTTATTGAGCTCCTACCATTTGCTATATGCTAGGCATACTGCAACATTATGATAATTAAATTCACATAATATACTTGGCATACTGCCAGGAACATATTAAGCAAAAAGTTTTAATTATTATTTTAATTAATAATATAAGCCAATGACCTCTCTGAGACATATTTCCCATTACTTGGCTAGAGATTATGTTCTATGTCATCAGCATATATCTGTTTTCTCTTGGTCCCCTAATTGTATTTGAAATATTTTTGTGGCACTGATCTATCAAAGGATATTACTTTGCTATCTTATCAAAAACAAAACAAAACAAAAATACAAGTATCTATCAGGGCTAAACAGTGAAAATGCTGTTAGTAGCTACTTTTATTATAAGTGGATCTGATATATAGTAAAAGCCAGGCAGAGCATGCAAAATGTATTTACTACCAAGGAACATGAAGTACATTTGGTGAATGTGAAGATATGAAGATGATAAAATATAACGCTTTGGGGCAATGTATGGTGAAGTCATCCTGGGAAACAAAATGGCCCCATAATACCTCCCTGGTGACCTGCGGTGCTCTTCTGTGCTGTGCTTTGGTGCTTTCAGGGTCCGTCCTGTGCCTGACGTTCTGTGAGTCAGAGGTATTTGCTAGGTTACATAAGAGATTTCACCTCTGTAGATTGATAATAATTAAATGAGACTATATATATGAACTGATTTTGAAACACTGTACACACACAGTGAAGAGTTTCACACAAGAGTGTTGTAGTTGTACAAAGAATGCTCAGTGCAGGAACCAGATACGGAATCTACTTTCTTCCCCATTTCTGAACTTGTTCTCAGCGTTTTTTCCCTCTTTAATGTGACTAAGCTGGCCTTCCTGTCCTGACTAGTTCCCCTTCTCTCCATTTCAGTTCCTAATGATGATACTAACAATAGCTATCATGTAGTGAGAATTTAAGTGCTTTACATGTATTAATCCATTTACTCCTCATAACAACTCTATAGAGTGCATACTATTATCATCCCTATTACATTTGAGAAAGCTGAGGTGGAGAGGGGTTAAATAAGTTACACAAGGCCATAAGGCTAGTAAATTGTAGGGATGGGCTTCAAACCTAGGTAGCACAGCTCCAGAGCCCACTCTCTTTCCTACAGTGCTGTACTGTGTTTCACTCTGCCATGGTGCCTACCACTGTCTCAGATACACTTATGCCAAGCTAAAGTTGTTCAGGCTGCAACCAGCAGTTTTCCTCTTTACCTTTTACAAGTCACTGAAGCCAGAGTCAGTTTTGACTCATACCAACTGTAATATAATATGTTACTCAGTTAAAAGAAATGCAGAATCTTATCAACTGGTATAATTCATGTTACCAACTTTGATTTTAGTAATTATCTGGGCAAAATGAAAACTTAGCAACAATTCTGCACAATATCAGCTAAACCTCTGGCTAGTTTACAAGCACAAACAAACATATCTATTCAAGAAATGAGGTCAAAATCTCAGCATTTTTTCCTGCTGATTACTTGGTTTAAGATAACATTCAAGCTGCTACTGCTCAAGTATCAAGCACAACGTTGGCAGAATCAGCTTTATGAATGGCGTTATCAAAACCGATGAACATTATTTAGAAATGTATACAAAATAACCTTCCTAAGGTATCAGAATGGAATGGTGAAAAACTAGGACTTAAAAGAAACCTTGAGACGAACTAGTTTGTACACGTAGGCCTGGAGAGATTTAAGTGACCTGTCCAAGGTTATCCAAGTAGTTAATGGTCAAGCAGTGGCTAGAATTCAGATCTCCAGATCTGCACACACGGTGCACTGCCCTGAGGACTGCATTTCTGACGGGCACTGTCTCAGACAGACTACAGTCATACGCATAGTGATGTGAAAGACTTCTCACAGTCAAGAAATCTTTTATTAGTTGCCCTAATAAAGGTACTACATTTTGCTCAGGAATCATATACTTCCTTTTATATTTAAATAAGTAAATTCCATATGTCATACTACCTTAATTTGGAAGTAAGCGTTTGGCTGCTATGGCTTAGATCCTGACAGACAAACCCACCTTCTGCTTGTGAGAAAATAGTAGCAGAAGCAATCTTATAAAATGTGCATTGATGCTGTGCTGTAACCCTCAAGTACATTTTAGGATAAGAAACTTCAAGTTCTAGAAGTGGACCTTCTCTCCACAAAACTGAGGATAAAACTAGCTTATTGTCTTTTTGATGTGGTCTGGATACTTCCTCTCATCATCAAAAGAACCATAGAGTCAAGGAAATTTTTGCCTTAAAAGGTAGTTCTTTTTAGGAAAAGCATTTTCCTTTCTTGTTTGGTTTCTATTAGAGGAATGTGTTTTTAATTCCTTCTCCATGTCTGTTCAAAACACTTTGCAGCATGAGAGAAAAGCTCCACGTTGCCCCAGGAACTTAGCAGCCAGATGATGGTGCTTGGTTTGTGGGATTCCCAGGGTCCTTGCTACTTCGCATGTGACCTATGGACTGGCAGCATTGGCAGCACCTGCAAGGTTGTTAGGAATGCAGAATCTTAGCCTGACTCCGAATCTGCCTTTAACAAGCTCCGTGGTGATTTGCATGTGCTGCCCTGGGTGCCTTTGTGCTAACACCTATTGCTTCTCTCTGGTCTAGAAGTAAGCCTGAGACTACTGTACCCTCACTCCAAGGTAAAAACTTTTGAGTTAACAACAAGAAATCTTTGGTTATTTGGGGATATAGCTTCATTAATTTTGCCTGATAGTTATTAAGCCGTAGAAATTCGGACTGGAAAAAACCTTACAGCTCATCAAGTTCAACCATCATCACTGCCATGATTTGCAGTACAATGATCAATTTTTGTAAAAAGGTTAAATTGTGTTTAGTATATTCTGTTCAAGAATGTAAAAATTATTTGATTCATCTTGGAAAGACAGCCATAAAAATGGGAGAAGTTCATATATTAAAACACTTTAATGTTAAAGGAATAAGCTTCAGTGATCCTGGAAAGTTTGTTGAGATGAAATGTCTTTGCCATTATGATGTCACCTAAAAAGGTTTTTATGTCTTAAACTCATATTCTAACATCATATGCTTATTTTATATCTGTCAAAAGTTACTGTCTTACACAATTTTAATTTTAGTTTAACTTCCCATAAACTCAAAACTTGCTATTATTTATTAAACTAAAATTTCCATAAATAAGAGGAAAAGCGATAAATCTCCCTTACAGAAGAATTCCAAAAAATCTATGTAAATAAATCCCTCTCCCCTTCCAGGGGAGTTGGTCTTAGAGACTCACTTCCAAAGAAGAGAGTATGAAAAAGAAAAAACACCAACTTTATGGTGGAGAAACCTGGCAAACACTACCTTAACCAAATGATCAGCATTAATACCACCAGTGATAGGAGGATATCATATACCTCCTGATGTGATATGAGGAGAAGGGCACTTTATCTCTGTGATATTTTTTCCAAAAGTCCATAATGCCCATCTGATCATGAGGAAAACATAAAACAAACCCAATTTGAAGCACAATCTACAAAATACCTGAGTAGTATTCCTTAAAACTATTAAGGTCCTAAAAAACAAAGAAAGACTAAGATACTGTCACAGAGCAGAGATGATCAGAGAAGACATTACGCCAAATATAGTATGGTATCCTGGACTGGATCTTGGAACAGAAAAAGGACATTAGTGGGAAAACTGGTAAAATCCAAATAAAGTCTGGAGTTTAATTAATAATAATTCACAGTGTTGGTTCCTTGGTTTTGACAAATGTACCATGGCTATGTAAGATGATAACATTAGGGGACACTGAAATAGGATGACAAGTTACAGGAACTCTCTGTACTAACTTTGTAACTGTTGTGTAAATCAAAAAACTGCAATAGAAAATAAAATTCCCACAAACTCATAAAAATTGTTTTAACATATTGAAGTACAGATAGACTTCCACAAGTTTAGAAAGCAGACCTGTGCAAAACAGCGACCTATAGTATCCACACTTAAAACCCTTCTTGAGGGCTATCGCACATTTTGCTAAACCTGGAAGTTAAAGTTTTACAGATATGAATCCCCACAGTATAAAATCAAAGTGCATTTTCCTAAAGTTTACTTAACTCTCCAAAAGAGAATTGCACTGAGGATTGATCTCAGCAGTGTTTGATCAATATGGACGGGTCATCTAGCCTTCCTGGGCCATGGTTATCCCAACTACAAAATAGGGTCCCTCCCAGTTCTAAAATTCCATAAATATGCATGTTTCAAATAGTTTAGATATTGTTTTAAAGCATGGTATCAATTCTAAGGGGAAAAAATAAAATTTTGATTAGGTACTTAATCAAATATTCCACAAATATTTATTAAGTGGTAAGCACTGTGTTAGGAGGTATAGCCCTTGCTCTCCAGAAGTCGGGTGAAAGACAGAGATGTATAAACAAGCTGTTATAGCCATGTGATAAGTCCCATAAAAGATATTAACAAGGTGCACTGGTGCACAGGGAGAAATTGTTTCACTCTGCCAGGAGAGGTTAGAGAAGCTTTGGACATAAAAAAAAAAATTGGAATACCATCAAATAGCACTATTTGATCTAATCAGAGTCAGTGAGGAATCAGACCTATAGTGGTAAACATTTATATTAATTGGCTACATCTGAAAATTTGGGAATTATTGGATTTTCCCAGAGATAAACTGGCTGCTGAGTCAGAAATTTTGTTGCTACAGAGCTGGGCCAGAAATATACAGTGTCTCATGTTGCAGATGCATTCTTTTGGGAATATTGATATGCATGAAATCTGTGCCCTGAGGTTACTTAATTGCTGTCACATGAACAAAATAACTTTCTAGAAAAGGCAATATGTTGGCTGTCATAGTCTGTCATTTCTAAATCAAGCCTTTATAAAAAACTCATTCCTCTCAGATCATTCTATTTGCATCTTATGGCAGACTATTTCTAGCTCAGGCCTTGCAATATATAGTCTTGGTATTTAGTTTTGCTTTTAAATTCTGAATAGCATGGTAAAAACAAAAATTAAGAGTTCCTAAGAAAAAGTTCAAAATTGGCTCCTACATCAATCCTAAGCTTGCAAATTCTGAATAATTTTGTTTGGATAGACCTTTGTTTAGCAAGGGAGAATGTGACTATGGGGGAAGTTTTCCCACTTAAATGATCACGGGCGGAGCGGATGAGCGCTTTTTCCTGGGATATTGTCCAAGGCAAGTAGGAATATTAGAGAGCAGTGCAGAAAACTGGTAAATGTTACCTCTGCATTTCCCAGAGTCCAACCAGAGAAGTGCCTTTTGCTAGGAGTGATAATTCTAGAAAGTTCTCCACCACCAAGTGAGACAGACAAGAGTGAGATAGCAAGCACAGACTGAGAGAACCGGGCAAAGTACACAACAGAGAGACAGGCAGGAGTGCTTTCCCACGCTAATCTCCCCGTCCTGCCAGATCATGGCATGTGTAGACTTGAGAGGAGCCAGGTGGCTGTGGGAGGTTTTCTCCCAGAGCATTGTCTACAGTTTTCTTGGGGCAGAGCTGCAAGGGAAACTATTTGTGACAGCAAGAGTTCTTTCTAAACATACACAGGACCCTTTGCTTCTAAAAAAAAAAAAAATGCATTTAGAGGCTTTTCCCCCCCGATTGTAAATGTAATAATATCTAGTAAAGTATATAAGTTACAGAAATGCAGAAAGAAGAATATAAAGATTACCTTTTACATCTCTATGCAAAAACAATCACTATTAAAATTTTGGTGAATTTATTTCTGGGACTTTATATGCATATATATATATATTTAGCATGGTTGAGAGACTATTATATGTATAATTTCATATTCTGTTCTTTTTCCCTTAATATCATAACATGAGAATTGACCTAGCTTATTAAAAAAAAAATTCTTGTCAGGTGTGGTGGCTGACACCTGCAGTCCCAGCTACTCAGGAGGCTGAGGCAGGGGGATAGCTTGAGCCCAAGAGTTTGAGGCTGCAGTGAGCTATGATGTTGCCACTGTGCTCCAGCCAGGTTGACAGAACGAGACGGTCTTTAAAAAACAACTCTTTGTAAACATTCTTCTTAGTGACTGCATGACCATCCTATGATGAAATTTATTTAATCTAAATCCTAAATTTATTCATTCACTTAAGAAATATTCATTAAGAAAAATGTATTGCTCCCCCCTTCTCCTCCCCTTGGGGGGAAAAAATTTATTCATTTAAAAGCCAAGCACTTTGCCAAATGCTGAATGTGATGTAATTTCCTTAACCATTCTCTAGTTGTTGGTCATTCAATCTGTTTCTTATTTTATTGCATTTTTTTGAGGCTCTAGACTAGAAATGTAAATAGGGAGTCAGCCTGAACAAAATATTTGAAAAAATATTGGGAGAGAAGTTTGAGCTGAAGAATGAGATGAAGGAGAAGGTCCAGCGACAGCTGCCTTCCATCACTAAGGTGCTAAAAAGATATTTCCTGCAAAACCAGCAATTGCTTAGGGGCAGAGGCATCTTGTGGCACTGATATTATATAGTATAATGATGGTGATTCACTAACTTCCGCATCATTTCTGAATTCGGGGTCTAGAGTGCTCACCATTGCACCATGGAACCGCCAGCATCATTTCTGGAATTGGCCAATATGCCTTCCTCACTCTTGGGTGCTGTCTATATCCAGCCCACCCCTGGGCAGCACGACCAGTGCTAGTAGCTGTTAGATTAAGAAAGGGAAGTGCCAGTTTAGAGAGATATGTGAGGTGCAGCTTTTGCAGCAGGGTGGGTGGAGGTATTTTAGGCTCCTGATAAAAGTCTTAAGGTTGGACTCAAGTGAGGATGAAATTTAGTGTATTTCCAGAACCATCCCAATGGGACAGACCCTTCTGAAGCATCCTTCCCCTTCCTGATATTCTTCCTTCTTTGACTACAGTGCAGGGAGCAACAGCTGCACCTGTGCTAAAATACCTTCTCTTCTCTCTGTAGAGTTCTCAGCAGAGCATCTAAGCCATGTCTGATCTTGTTTAGGGGCCTCATACTGTGTTCTTATCTTTCTCTCCCTTCAGCATTCAGCTATATCTGATGCACATAAGTTCAATTTGTGAAAGACTCATTACCACACAATCTTTATGGATACAGCTTTATTCTAAGAAGGACAATCTATCAGATGATAGATGCTCCTGGAAGAAACACTTGGAAATCCCTTGAGAGATAAGTGGCAGGATATGACGCAACATGAAGCTTACAGGAGAGTATCTAGCATTGGAAGTAGTTGTGCTACATATATTTACCATGAATCATGTAATAGATATTTCCCTGAGAATTTGTGAGAAAATCGAGTGGCATAGAAGTTAAGGGCACAGGCTTTTGAGTCCTAGAGGCCTGGGTTTGAATTTTGGCTCTATTAGCCATTTGGCCACTGTTTCACTTTGGACAATTTTTTTTTTTTTTTTTTTTTTTTTTTTTTTGAGACAGAGTTTCACTTTGTTGCCCAGGCTAGAGTGAGTGCCATGGCGTCAGCCTAGCTCACAGCAACCTCAAACTCCTGGGCTCAAGCGATCCTCCTGCCTCAGCCTCCCGAGTAGCTGGGACTACAGGCATGCGCCACTATGCCCGGCTAATTTTTCTATATATATATTTTTAGTTGTCCATATAATTTCTTTCTATTTTTAGTAGAGACGGGGTCTCGCTCTTGCTCAGGCTGGTCTCGAACTCCTGACCTTGAGCGATCCACCCGCCTCGGCCTCCCAGAGTGCTAGGATTACAGGCGTGAGCCACCGCGCCCGGCCTTTGGACAATTTATTTAACCTCTGTAAGGCTCAGTTTTCTCAACTAAACAAGATTATTATAAGAATACTTTATAAATGAGTAAATGAGATAATGTGAAGCTCTTATCTGACACATAGTAAGTAATTAAGAAATGCTAGCTATTATTAAGTAGAGTAGAAATGATTTTAAAATTAAGTAAAGTCAACAAATATTTATTGAGCACTGTTATGGGACAGGGCCATGTGGTAAGACCTTCCTACACACACATACATATTTTTATCTTTTATGTAAACTGAATTTTTCTTTTTTTTTTTTTTTTTTTTTTTTTTTGAGACAGAGTCTCACTTTGTTGCCCAGGCTAGAGTGAGTGCCATGGCGTCAGCCTAGCTCACAGCAACCTCAAACTCCTGAGCTCAAGGGATCCTCCTGTCTCAGCCTCCCGAGTAGTTGGGACTACAGGCATGCACCACCATGCCCAGCTAATTTTTTCTATATATATTTTTAGCTGTCCATATAATTTCTTTCTATTTTTAGTAGAGATGGGGTCTTGCTCTTGCTCAGGCTGGTCTCGAACTCCTGAGCTCAAACGATCCACCCACCTCGGCCTCCCAGAGTGCTAGGATTACAGGCGTGAGCCACCGCGCCCGGCCGAAACTGAATTTTTCTATATGAGTTTATATTAAAATAATATTACCTTTTTTCATAAGGGTGAATTTGACTTAATTACATTATTGGCTGATGTCTAAGCAAGTCTCAAAGGCTCTTTCAAAGGTAGGAATGTTGGTAATAATGTCTTTTACAAGCCCATTGTTTAATTCTTTGAGTGAACTGTATTTACTTCATACTAATCTATTCTAAAAGAGACATTTCCTCTGATCATTTATCTCTGATGTTACCTTTCATAGTTTTTTAAGATAAAAGGGCTTTTTAACCCAAATGTCCCATGCAATGTATTTAAAGAAATATTACCCCTTTGTATTTTTAAGCAAATATTAGTTTTGTCTTAATTTGAAAAAAGAATGTTAGTTCCTAAAAATAGGCATCCGTTCCTCCTTAAATAAAGGTCTTTCAATTTTTATGTTTCCTAAGATTGAGGTAACCCAGGGAAGATGTCTTGTACAAATAGCCAATAAACACATAAAAAGATGATCATCATTAGTGATTAGGGAAATGTAAATCAAAACCACAATGAGATACCATGTTGCACCCACTAGAATGGCTATAACCAAAAAGATAGACAATAACAAGTGTTGGCTAGTAGAGAAATTGAAATCCTAATGCATTATTAGTGGGAATGTAAAAATGGTACAGCCACTTTGAAAACAGTTTCCTAGTTTCTCAGAATTTTAAACATGGAGTTACCATATGACACAGCAATTCTTCTAGCTATATATCCAAGAGAAATGAAAACATTTGCCCATATGAAAAATTGTACATGAATTTCATTACAGTATTATTCATAATAGCCAAAAATGGAAGCAAATGTCCATCAACTGATGAGTAGATTAAAAAAATGTGGTATATTCGTGCAATGGAATATAATGTGGCCTTAAGAAGGAAAGAAATATTGATAGATGCTATAACATGGATGAACCTTAAAAACATAAGTGAAAGAAGCCAGACACAAAAGGCCACATATTGTATGGTTCCATTTATATGAAATGCCGATATCTTAGTCTTCTTGTGTTGCTATAAAGGAATACCTGAGACTGGGTAATTTATAAAGAAAAGAGGTTTATTTGGCTCATGGTTCTGGAAGCTGTACAAGAAGTGTGGCACCAGCATCTGCTTCTAGTGAAGGCTTCAGACTGCTTCCACTCATGTCAGAAGATGAAAGAGAGCTGGCGTGTGCAGAGATCACATGGTAAGAGAGGATGTGGTAGGGGTGGGGGATGCCAAGCTCTTTTTAACAACCAGCTCTCATGAGAACTAATAGAAAGAGAACTTGCTCATTACTGTGAGGACAGCACCAAGCCATTCACGAGGGATCTGTCCCTATGGCCTAATAGGAATATTAGGCCCCACTTTTAACATTGGGATTCACATTTCAGCATGAGGTTTGGAGGGCCAAATATCCAAACTATAGCAGTCCAGAGTAGTCAAATTAATAAGTAGAAAGTAAATTAGTGGTTGCCAGGGCCTGCGTTTGAGGGAACAGGTAGGGAGAGTGCCTGCCATTGAGTATAGTGTTTCTTTGTGGGATGATAAAAAATGTTCTGTAATTAGATAGCAGTGATAGATGCATAACTCCGTGAGTATACTAAAAACCACTGAATTGTATTCTTTAAAAAGGTGAACTTTATGCTGTGTGAATTTTATCTCAGTAAAGCTGTTATTTAAAAAAAAAAAAAAAAAGACTGAAGTGAGGCCGGAACAAATATAGTTGTTTTTCCATCAACAAAAATTGCCTGCTGTATACTCTGATATCAAGACATTATCAGATGGGTTGACCTTTGCCTTTTAATTTAAGTGTATCAGGACCTTCAAAGGAGAATAGTGTTTACTACCTTTAAATTCCAGAAGGGTATCTGAAGACTGAAGTGAAAGAAATAAGAAGATCCCTTGGAGCAGATTCCAGATGTTTCTTCCTCAGTTTTCTTACAGTCAGATCAGTTTGAGTGTTAACGTATGCTGAGACTATTTTAAACACTTGGAGAAAGCTGGGGTTTAACTTAGCTGGAGCTACTGTTTTGCACTTGTCTTCTGATGAAAGAATTCACCTTACTGGGAGATGATGGGCAGTAATAACACAACTGTTCATAACTAATGAAAATCCAAAAAGGATTTGTAAGGAGACAGTGCAGAGGCTGCCTTCACAAGATTTTACAATTCATTTGAAATCAAAGACTGCAAGATATCAAAGAGGAAGGTCTGTTTATTCTAGCCTGGGCTTTCAGTGTGGCATTGAACAACAGTTGACTGAGGGCCCGTGCTATGTCAAGCACTGTGCTAGGGATACAGTGGTGGATGAAACAGGCTCCCTGTTCTTAAGGAGCCACCAGCCCAATGAGAGACAAACAGATAGGCAGGCAATTCCAGGGCAGTGTGATAGGTCTTGTGAGCTCACAGAACACAGGGTATTGTGGGAATGAGGCAGTCCCACAGCATTTTAGATCTAGAAAGTAGATTTCATCAGTTTACCCAGAATTGACTAGGCAGGCAGGAAAAGGAGGACATTAAGAAGGGGAACATACTCAGAGAGCAAGGTCTGAGCTACACCTACTAAACTCACCAGATTCTGAGGGATAAACTAGAATACTGATTTAATACTTTACAACAAGGGATCTATCTTTCTAGCCACCAGATCACTTGTGCTCAGCCTGTAGGGTAACCCCTTTCCCAAGTCTAGGAATGAGAAGCTTGCTTGGTGAGCTCAGAAGTTGGACGAGGTGAATAGTCTTGAAGATTTCATAAAAATCCATGGAATTATTCTTATCCTCAATAGGATTCACCTTTCCAGGGGACAGAAAAATTCTCATTCCATCCTTAGACAGAGCTGTATACATGGACTCTAATAGATTGTGCACTTAGGCTTCCTTTTAAAAAACTTCGTGTTGACAATCACACTTCTGTAAATGCCATCTTTAAAATCTATTTTTTGTTTATGTATTAGGCAATTCATTCACATGTTCAAAATTCAAAAGTACAATAAGGTTTACAGTGAAAAATCTCACTGCTGTCCCCCAGCCACCTAGGTCCCTTCCCCAGGGACAACTTACATTGTCAGTGTCTTGTGTATGCTTACAAAGATATTAATGCAGCCCAAATGATATTTTTTAAAAATTTTAACTTTATTTGCATTTCATTTATGGGACTACACTTTAGTTACCTTATTTGAATTTGAGTAATACCATCTTTTTTTCTAATTTAATTTGAGAAATATCCTTCTCTTAAACCAGTGGTCCGCAACTTTTTGGGCACCAGGGACTAGTTTCATGGAAGACAATTTTCCCACAGATGTGGGGTGGGACGAGGGTTGGTGGGGGAGGTGGAGCTCAGGCAGTGATGCAAGCACTGGGGAGCAGCTGCGGCCTAGTTCCTAACAGGCCACAGACCGAATGGGTCCGTGGCCCAGGGTTGGGGACCACAGCCCTAAACTATAGGTACAAATGTCTCATAGAATGGGTGACTTCTGAAGATGGCTAATGTCATCCAGTGTGTGTGGGGGGGCGGATGGTGTGTTTACGGGTTTACCAGTGTCACACAGTATCTGTATCTCTAAGTTCTAGGAACACCTTACTCTGTACGTACATTTGCTCCCTTTGCACAGATTCTGAAGTCAACCATGATAATGAAGTAATTCTTACAGCAGGCTCTTTTGTTGTTCATTTTGTTGAACCAATGACTTTATTAGTTTTTTGTGTTATTTTACTCTCAAGAGACATCTCAAAAACTCTGTGCTTTGTTGGTTGGAAGCAGGTAGAGTTGTATCCCTGAAGGAACAGTAATGAGGGAGAAATTGAAAAGAATCTTTTTTCATGCTTCTGATGTGTTTTCTATTCCTTGTCCTTTTATCCCCTTTTGTAGCCACACTACCCTAAATTATGCCTTTAAATTAAGCTACAAGGGTATACTACTATTAGACTTGAATACGTGTAACCACTAAGTATGAGACCATCAAGATCTTAAAATTATTGGTTCGATCAAAGTTATTGGTATTATCTACTGCCAGCGAAGGAAGGGACAGCAAGAGTTCACAGTGTATTCCATTTATCTGAATAAGGCAACAACTACAGACCAAGGAGTTACCAAGTATCACTAGAGAACTGTGCAGATTTGGTCCAGTCTTAGACAAACAATCTAGTACGGAAGGCTATGCTTTCAATTTATGAGGTCAATCCAAAAATTGTTACAGAATTTTTTTGAGAACAAAAAATAAAGGAGAGAAGGGCAGTGATATGATTTTCTTTTATAACAATAGCACTGATTTGGGTGGTTCTATCCACACACTTTCTGCTGGATCCTAGGAGATAAGGGTGTGCTATATGGCTTTATGTAAAACCTAATGATACCCTAGCCTCATTATTACCAGGCACTCCCAATTCTTACATCTGCAAAATTAAAATAGTGTCTTTAATGGGTGACATGAGGATGTCCTCAGATCTTAGACAGAAATGGCATAGGGTAATGTCAAGGCCTTATGATGTGTACTTACTGTACTCCTAATTCCTTTATTAAGGAGGATCACATCTCTGGGCACCCAAAATACACTGAGAGAATGAGACCTCAGAGGTGGCTGCATTTTATTGTTGAGAGAAGATACTGTTGTGTGTTTTTGGGTTTTTTTTGTTTGTTTGTTTGTTTGTTTGTTTTGAGACAGAGTCTCACTCTGTTGCCCGGGCTAGAGTGCCATGGCGTCAGCCTAGCTCACAGCAACCTGAAATCCTGGGCTTAAGCAATGCTCCTGCCTCAGCCTCCCAAGTATCTGGGACTACAAGCGTGTTCCACCACACCTGGCTAACTTTTTTTTTTTTCTATTTTTAGTTGACCATCTAATTTCTTTCTATTTTTAGTAGAGACAGGGTCTCACTCTTGCTCAGGCTGGTCTCGAACTTCTGACCTCAAGCAATCCTACCACCTCGGCTTCCCAGAGTGCTAGGATTACAGGTGTGAACCACCATGCTCAGCTGATACTTTTTCAATTTTGAGAAATGTTCAGAGATTTCCCAAAGCGCTCACTAGAAATGTGAAGCCTTCATTAGAAAGGGCAAGGGATTTGGTTCCAGGTCACACACCAGGTTAGCAGCAGAGCTAAGATACGAATTTAGACTTACTCCTTTCACCATATTGTGACTTTTGGGGGCATCCTTATTGTTAGAGTGGTAATATAGTACCACATATTCATATAACTCTTAGTGCCACATCAAGTTCTGCAAGAACAATCTCTCATTTTGGCCCCCTCAACAACCCCAGTGTGCTAGGGACAATAAATGCAATTGTTCTCACTCCACAGATAAAGATTGCAACTCAGGAAGATAAAAAGTAGTCTGTAACAGAGTCAAGACTAAACTCAGTTCTCCCAGTTCCCTCCCCAAGGCTCTTTCAACCATGCCGTCCTGATTGTTTGGTGCCTTCCATCAGTGATCTCTGGAAAACAAGTTTGAGATACCAGAATTTAAGAGACAGCTCATTAGAAATGAATGGTTACCTATTTTGTAAGTACAAAAATGAAATAAAAATTTCTTGCCCCCTTTCCTGCTAGGAACTTAAACATTAAACTGTTATCTAGTTTTGCACAAATTCACAACAATTAACACTGCACTGTGAGAGAAATACTTTTCTAAAAAAGCATCCTAATCAAGTTGAAACAAAAATTGTAATACATGATTTTAAAAAGAAAAAAATTAAAAATAAATATAAAAATTGTAATACATGAAATGGAAGGAGGAAACTATGTGTAGTCCTCCCTTATATCTGACCCACATTTGTCTCTATTTTCATGATTGAGTTTCTCCAGCCAGGGGCATAGGGCCAAAAACCATTTGAAATGTCAAGTGTTCCAAACACCCAACAGGCCAGTGGATTGAAAGCGCAGTAACGTGGGGAGCAGATGACCGGCGTTCCAGCCTTGGTCCCCTCCAGCCTCACACCGGCGTTGCCTGAAGAAGCCACCTAGTCTTTAAGTGGTTTCGTTCACTCTAAAATGAGGGGACTGGGACAGTGCATATACGTGAATTTAAACGTAAGCTTGTACTCATGCTTTGCATATTTAAATTCATAAATGCTCATTTAAAACAACATATGTATATAACATTAAGTTTACTTCATCAGAAGTTGCGTCCTCCCCCCTTCCCCGAGACACCAGTGGGCCTCCTGGGCCACGCCACGGCCGGGTCGGGCTCCGGGCGCGCAGCAGAAGCCAAGCAGGGGATTGACAAACTAAAAAAGGGCAAGCCCGGAGCCCGCCCGGCCCCACCGCGACTCCAGACAGCTCCTAATTCGGGCGGCTGGCGAGGGCCCTGCTCCCCGGCCCCACCACCTGTTCCCGGCAGCCAATGGGGCGGCGGGGGGCGGCCGGGGCGGGGCGCGGCTACAAAAGGCCGCGGACGGCGCGCGCCCGCCCACCCCGCTCAGGGCGCGCTCTCGGGAGCTTCGCACGGACGCGGCCGAGCACCGGGAACATTCCGCTCGTGGACCAGCCGGGCCGGGGCGATGCTGCGGGTGCGGTGTCTGCGCGGCGGGAGCCGCGGCGCCGAGGCGGTGCACTACATCGGGTCTCGGGTGCGTGCACCACCGGCCTGGTCTGGCGGCCGCGAGCCTCCCCCTCGCTGGGCTCTGCGCGCGGCGTGAGGCACTCGCTTCCTTCCCGGAGCCGCCGCGTTCCCTCGCTTTCCCCAGCCAGGATTGCCTGACAATGGCCTTTTGGTCCCCCTCGGAAGCTCAGCTTCCAGAGCCTTTGCTGGCTGCCAGGAACTTGGCGGCGTCCCCGGGCAGGAGGGCTCTCCTTGCGGCCCCACCCCTTAGGGTACAGTTGCTGTCTGCGCGTCTCGGCGCGGTGGCCCACAGCGCGGGGGCGCCGCCCTCCTTGTCTGGACCTCGGTTCTCTCCACCGAGCTTCCCGCCCGGGGCGAGGGGGTGGGGACGACGGGGACTCCTCATAGTGAAAGGGTGGCGTTATTGGGTTTCAGAGCCCTGGGTGGGCATGGAGCTTTCGGGAAAATGCGTGTGGAGTGGATGGATGGGGAGAAGAGGCATCAAAGGGAATGGGCACGGAGGGCGAGCGAGCAGGCTCGCTTCAAGTGTAACATGGAGTCCTGAGTTGCGAGAGGAGAGGGGGCCAGTTCAGCCTGTACACGCAGTTTCTGCCCAGTCCCCGCCCTCAGCTTCCCTGAGGTGCCAGCATGCGCCTGCAGACCCTCCCTTGCTGCTGGGACTGGAATCGCTTGGACAGTTTGGCTGCCCCAGGAACCGGTTCCTGAACAGCTGCCACTCTCCCTCTTGCTTTGATCTCCACCCCAGTTTAACAGAGAAGAATAGAGATTTGGGGGATTGAGGTTTGCTCAGTGGTTGAGAGGGATGCTCCCTACTCTAGATTTTACAGGCCCACACTTTTTAAAGGCTTCTTGAAGTTCTTAGATCTCCTTTTCGGGTGTTTAAATTTGTGCCCGGGTTAATCCTTATCTTGGCTAGGGTACTGTGGACCATCTGTAAAACGAAACAGATGGCAGCCGGTCAGTCTCAGAACTGACATGCCAAAGAATGTGAAGTGCGTGTCAAAGATGAAAAGATTTTGGTTTGATGCTGATTATTCTGAAAGACAAAGTCCTTTACAAATGCTTCCACATTTTCATTTGAGGGGAAAAAAAAAAAAAAAAAAAAAGCCTAGTATTGGTAACCTTTGATACTGAAGGAGAAAGGAGGCTCCCTCCCCAGCTGGGGTTGGCAGGAAGATGTAGACCAGCTTTCTACCATTTTCTGAGAAGAGTGTTGACCCATCATCTGCAGAAGAGTTGCTTAAAGCTTGATCGCAGAAACCCATTCTGAGATATAAAAGGGGTGTATGGTCTCTGGGGACACACTCTTCTGAGGGGCTTTAAAGAGTTATAGCAATTAATAGATAAGAATTTATAGATAAACGGATAGAATTTATAGGTTAAAAAAAATCACCTATAATCCCACTACCCACCTATACTATTAACATTTTAGTTTAAGTTCTCCTAAAGGGTTTTAAATGACAGTGTTATTCTGAGTTTTCATCCTGTTTCCTCATCCTCCTCTTTCCAAGTATTGTATAGGGGTGCACACTAATCTTTTCTTTGTTCTTGGAAGCTTGGAAGAACCTTAACAGGATGGGTGCAGCGAACTTTCCAGAGCACCCAGGCAGCTACGGCTTCCTCCCAGAACTCCTGTGCAGCTGACGACAAGGCCACTGATCCTCTGCCCAAGGACTGCCCTGTCTCCTCTTACAATGAATGGGACCCCTTGGAGGAAGTGATCGTGGGCAGAGCAGAAAACGCCTGTGTTCCACCATTCACCGTGGAGGTGAAGGTAAAGCAAGGGTATTCATGTGTCTGAAAGTGGGTTCCCTCCTTACCTTCTGCAGTCTGGCTTCTGCTACTGCCTCCTCTATAACTGCTTTCACTTTGGCTGACTCTCCCAGACCTCCCAAATCCAGTGGTTAATTTTGAATTATCTTACTTGACGCCTCTGTGTTATTTGACACTGTTTACACAAGGATAATTCCTTCCTTCTTGAAACTCTTCCCTTGGATTCGCTGTTCCTCAGATCTCCCTTCACAGTCTGTAATGTTGGGGTTGAGTAGAATTTCATTTGACCTCCTTCTCTTGGCCATTCTCACAGCCACCCACCCACCACCTCCACTGTGGTCCAGATCTCCCTCAGAATCAACATGTTAAACTGCTTACTGGTTATTGCCACAGGACCTCAGACATGGTACATCTAGAGTTCAATTGCCACCCACCCCGCTAAACTAGACCCTTCTTCATTCCTCCCTTTTAAGTTTTGGCATTCTTTTTTAATCAAGCTAAAACACTAAAGAATCATCTTTTATTTCTCCTTCAGTCACATCCTCCACATCCATTCTCCAAGATCTAATACATATTTTGTCAAAATGAATCTTGGCTCCATTCTTCTGCCTCTGCCTTAGGTCAGAAGCTCATCTGCTGCCTGGACTATTGCAGTTAACTCCTAACTGGTCTCCCCTACTTACTCTTTTCTCCAAACTACCTTCCAGCTGCTATTCAAGTGATTTTTTTAAACCCAAATTTTGATCATGCTGCTCATCCTGCTCCCTTCACTCCTCCACTCTGCTAGCCTCCCACTGCTTAGGATGAAGTCCTCATGGTATTCAGGATCCTTCACAATCTGGCACTTGTCTGCATTTCCAGGACTGCCTGTTTAAACACATTAGAGATGTGTTAGTATGGCAGATTAGCAGATGTTCATTCCTGTTTATGTCTTTCCCCTCCTCTAATATGTCACCCTGGTTGTCAGAAGACTTCATAAGATAACCATATGATTTATATGGCTAAACTAGATTATTCTCTATTCCCTAGAAAGCCCTGTGTCTTTGCTTCTACCTAAATCTCTTCCACATATCTTCCTGTGCCCTCTTACCTGTAGTTTAAATTTACCACCATGTAGCTCCAAAGACTCCTTTCACAAAGCCTTTCAGTATTTCCCTGGCAACATGTAATAGCTCGCTTTTGAAAAACTCCTAGTGTTCTTAATCTGTGATATTATTATGGTCAGGTGGGCTGGTGTTCAGGTTGTATACAGTATAAGGGTCCTACATCTAAGGGAGCATCATTTACATTGTAGACACAGCCTAAACTCCCATTAATAATGGGTTACAAATGTATCTTCAATGTCCTTAAATTCTTCCTGAATATCTACATTTTTATTTGTAATGAGGATTAAGGAAATAAGTTCTGTAACAGCATTGTCATGGTCATCAGAAATATTGCCTACTGTGTATCAGGGCTCTAGAGGTGTTAACATAAAAGAACTTCCTTTCTGTTTGGAGAGAGATGATGTTCATATAGAAATGAAGACTAAGTATCTTACTCCAATCAACTGGCCAGGCAGTTGAATTTTAGTGCCAGGAGAGCTAAGGAAAAAAAGCAATGACTAAGTGCTGGATACGTAGGAAGTGTTCTTGAAGAAAATGATTCTTAAGTTAGACCTGGGAGAGAGAGTAACAGAAAAAGTAATAATTTCTTCTAATTGTTATGAAACTATATTTGGTTCTGATGTTTGAAATTTGATGAGCAGATTAATTTACATATCATCCACATGTTTTAAAAACACATAGTCTTTACAAGTCTTTTCTTGAAAAGAAGTTGTCCCATCCCCTAACCATTTTAACTGGGTGAAATTAAAGTTCAAATTCAGGCAATAATTTATCCTTCCACTTATCTTTAAAATTATTGACTTTTATATCATGTGATCTTATGGAATCAGAATTCTCAGACATTATTTTGAGTTCTTTGTCTCTTCATTTATGACTTTATTAGACTTTGTAGTTTCATGGGTTTGTGGCAAGTCAGGAGACTGGGACTGAATTAGGTATTTGATAATAGCTTGATAGTTAGTCTCAATTAATTAGCTGTTTGACCTTGTGCAAGATTCCAGAAATTTCTGGGCCCCAGTAAAATAAAGATATTAAGACATTTGCTATCTACCTAACAGGATTACTCTGAAGGTAAAAGGTTACATGTTCACTATTTTAAAGGACAAAACTGCAATTCATTACAGTTGCATGGATCCTGTTTGCCAGTTATATTACAGAAGTCCATTGGGAATGTACTGGTTGTAGATATTAGTAACTTTTACAGTATTGATTTCATTCATCCTATTATTTCTGTTTTATGCCACGTGCTAAGGCTGGTGTTGAGGGATAAGAAGATAAATCTAAGACATACATGACCCCTAGAAGACAAGGCTGTGCCTTCTAGTGGAGAAGAATGACACAGATATATTAATCAGTTTGGGAACAATAAAAGATAAAATAGTAAAACTGTCTAAGCAGTTAGAGCATAAGATGTTGGGAGATGTAAGTGCTAGAGAAATTTTGAGAAAAGGAATGAGGAACATAGTTGTTAGGAAGCACAATCTTTAAAAGCTATATAGCTTTTGTTCTGCAAAACATAGTAAATACTTGCTATCAAATATGTGCTTTTTGTTTTGCTTTTATCTTTTTTTAAAATAAGGCCCTTGATAAAGGATCTTTTATAAAATACAATATTAATCAAGGATAATATAAGTTTACAGCTGGATAAATAATAAGTAGGTTTCTGTTGTCCTTTCTTAGCCTTCCAAAGACAGTATTTAAAAATTAATTTGCCAAGCCCCTATGAAGGATTTTAGGCTCTGAAAGACTATAAAGTTTCCAGGAAGGCCGCCATATCTCTGCAACAGATTATTTAAAATATCATATGCTAAGCATCTAATAAAGTGTTCATTATCTTACAGACAACTTGGTAAATGAGCATGAACTCATTTAGCAGTGCTATAAAGGAAATGTAAACAATTTCCAGCTATCTCTTGGAAAATGTAATGTGCCCTGTCATTTGGACTTTGTCCAACCTTTGCCAGATTATCAGCTATTCAAGAAAAGTCACATTTGTTCAAATAACTTTTTTCTCCCAGGAAAGTTTACTTTATATTTATCAAGGCACGCTTCACTCTGAGTAAATAGTCATGCAGGATTCTTTGGAATGAGTCTGGCAAGACAACATAACTCTGCATCCACTGTAACCCAGGGTTAAATTTTCAAAGGCTTCTTGTGCTGTAGTGGATTGTAGGAGATGTGCCTGGCATGAGAAGGAGGAAACAGTGAATGGATAAGTAGTACCAGGATGTGTCTGAGAAGAATTTATAAAGAGTCATTACCCCCTCTTTCTGGTTGCTGCTGCACAAATTCCTAGTAGTAGAAAACAGTGGAGTGCTTTTGTTTTTTGAAAGGGTAGATTGGTCTTAAAAATTACTCAAATGTTTAATGCTGATAACATTTTTTATAGGCCAGAAATGGAGCCTGCTGTTTGCCTGTACATCTTCAAAAGTAAAGGAACTAATTCGTGATTCAGACCAGGGGTCAGCAAACTTTCTCTGTCTAGTGCCAGATAATAAATAATTCAGGCTTTGCAGACCATCAGTTTCTGTTGCAGCTACTCAGTTCTCAACTCTGCCATTGTAGTGCAGAAACAGCCTCAGACAATATGTAAACAAATGAGTGTGCCTATGTTCCTATAAAACTTTATTTACAAAAACAGGCAATGGGCCAGATTTGGCCCATGGACTTTTGTTTACCAACCCCTACCTTAGAGCTTCACTGGCATCGTTCATGTTTTCTAAAGACCTGTTTTTTGGCTTATTTGTTATTAACCAAGCTGTGTTCCAGCCTAACTTATGTGAACCTAGATATTGAACTAACAAGAGGCATGTCTGCTTTCATATATTTTATATTTGTCAAAATGGAAGGTAAAAATGGAACTAGAGACACAAAGTCTAGAAAAGATATTTCCTTTGACATTAAAGAAGTAGACATGTAGACATTGAGTCCAGTCTTGATGAGCAAAATCCACTGGGAACAATATAAACTATGTTAAGCAATTCCAGTTTTAAAAGTTTTTGCATATCAAGATAAAAATGTTCAAACCTGTGTATTAACCACATCCTTTGGTGTACTAGGAACACTGTGAGAGTAACAGAGCATTCGAGTTCTAGTCCTGCTTGTGCAGTAGCAAGTGAGCATGTGACCTCCCTGAGCCCCGTTCCTTGCATGTGAAATGAGCATATGAGAACTTGCCCTGTCTCTTAGGCAGCATTGCTGGGAGCACTAGCTAAAGTAGATACCCTTGAGCCCGTTACCCAGTTTTACCCCTTCTTTCTAGTACTTACCACTATCTGAAATTATCTGATTTATGGTGGAAACCCTATTATCTGACATGATCAGTACTAGTAGTTGGATAGTTAATCCATGGTATAAAGAAACATTTTTTTAAATACAAGCTTTAAACATTTTTGAACAAAAATTTAAATTTAAAACTTTAAAACATTTTTTAACTTAGAACATGCAAATGTACCTTGCTTTGCAAATCTTTTGATGAAGGTCCAAGGCTTTTTCCTTACAGTCTGGATTCTGGATTCTCTGATTAGAGTTCTGTTTCATGTATCTTAATTGTAGAATGCATCACATACATTTCCCAATATATTTCTTTAAATTGAGAACTTGACACATGCAAAACAAATTGAATGCAGAATCTTTCTAGATTTTTACATTTTGGAAAAACAGTATTTTACAGCTGTTGTTCCTACCCTAATTCAACAGTAACTTTTAGCAAATGGATTGAGCTATTTTAAAGCAATCAACGGTTTTCTATCTGGTTGTCGTTTAAAATACACATAACCCCTGGAAACTTTCTATTGTTAAGGTTTTTTATTTTTTTTAGCTACAAAATATTTGTGAATTTGTGTATCAGACCATTTTCTTCCGTGACAAAAGAACCTGAAGAGAGGTGAGAGCTCGAATGGACTGGGGAGAGGAGTGATGTGGTTGGTGAGACAGGTTGACAGGGAAATACTAAAGGCAGACTTGCACAGCTGCACAATTTTGCCTAGTGCTAATTCTGTTGAACAGAAAAATCAATAATGGGTTTTTAAGAGATATAAACCATATTTGAAAGTATGTTCCTGACCTTAACAGGGTTAAAATATCTTTTTTTTTTTTTTTTTGCCATAAAATACCTTGAGGTGCTGTGTTCCAGCATCCCATGGAATTCTGGGATGCGTGGATAGCCCATGGCTTTGGCTTAGTATAGGTGCTTTTATTCTCTTAGGCTATTTTGTTTGTTCCCTAGTTTCATATCACTGAGACTCTCTAACGGGAATGCCTGTGTACTGTTTTGTACCTAAAGCATGGTACAAACTGGCCAAGAGGATTCCAAGCTTATCTGTGGGCAGACATGCTCTTAGTGGTTGGGTGTGAGATCTCAGGCAGAAGCAGCAAAAGGCCTCAAAATAGGAAGGTAACTTAAGAGTTCTTCATTCAACAAATGTGGAGTGTTTGCCCAGAGTGCCAGTATGCTCAATGCTGGGACCGACGGTGAACAAGTCGTGCTTGTAGTCTCAATTCCATTACGTCATACAGAGTTGTTCCTGCCTGTGAACCTATGAGTTGTATTTTTCTCCTATAAGTATTTCATTTACTTTGTCTGCTTCTAGGCTAACACATATGAAAAGTACTGGCCATTTTACCAGAAACATGGAGGCCATTATTTTCCCAAAGATCATTTGAAAAAGGCTGTTGCTGAAATTGAAGAAATGTGCAATATTTTAAAAACGGAAGGAGTGACAGTGAAGAGGCCTGACCCCATTGACTGGTCGCTGAAGTATAAAACTCCTGATTTTGAGTCTACGGGTAAGTGATGTTAGGTAACTAAATTACCAGTGTCTTAGTGTTCAATGTCTTTCTTAACATGTAAGGAGAAAGCTCTCAGAATTTCTTGGAGATTCCTTTGTTTTACTTATTCTTCAAAACTTTAAAGATTAGTTAATGCTCATAATTAAGTTTACCAGAGGAAAAAAATTATTTGGGAATCATTTGGTTTGTGTTGATATGATTAAGATATGCACATTCTAAACTCCATAGTAAATCTGGTGGAATCTCCTTTAAAGAAACAGTTTTTCCTAAACTTTATGGTCATTTCTTTACATAAGAACAGTGAAATACATTAATATTCCTCAAGAACAGAAATTAAGAGGGGAATAGAAACATTTCTATTTTTAACTGACATTGCTGCACTACTGTTCTTGTGCCTGCGTGTTCTAATGAATAGTTTTACA
Source organism: Eulemur rufifrons (assembly GCF_041146395.1). NCBI lineage: Eukaryota > Metazoa > Chordata > Mammalia > Primates > Lemuridae > Eulemur > Eulemur rufifrons. The sequence continues at coordinate 46,862,888 of NC_090984.1, forward strand.
ATGATTCTTGATCTAATTTTTACCTTATGTTGCTGATAATCTTTCAAGAACTCTGTTTCTGGCTAGGAAGAAAGGAACTTATAAATGGTGAAGGCTTTGTGGTTCAAGATCTCTTTATGCAGTTGTTGCTTCATTTTTTTTCTTTTTCTTTTTTCGCTTGGCTTCCCCACCCCCACAAATAATTCATATTAACAATCTAGTATGTATTATTAGATTTTTTTACATTTTCATGTAATCATGTATGTACGCACATGAACAGGGCTCTTAGTAATTTTTTTACTTAAGGATGAGATTATATTATTAATATATAGACTTTTCTGTCTTTGAAATTAGCAGCACTGAGGTGGTTGTGGAACTTTTCGGTCTGTCAGGTTTATACAGCGCGATGCCGCGGGACATCCTGATAGTGGTGGGAAATGAGATTATCGAGGCTCCCATGGCGTGGCGTGCGCGCTTCTTTGAGTACCGAGCATACCGGTCAATTATCAAAGACTACTTCCACCGTGGTGCCAAGTGGACCACGGCTCCTAAGCCCACGATGGGTGATAAGCTTTATGACCAGGTAAGTCCCTAATAATAGACTAATTTAATAGTAACTTTTCTAAATAATCTACGAAGAATAAGAGAGAGAGTCTCTGATACCTTGTATATATTATGCATTTTAGAAATGGGAAATATCACCTAATTTTTAAAAAATGGTTGTTTTATGATGAAAATAAGCTAAATGATCTTATGGTAGTAATACTATTAATGATTAGCTAACGCTTATTTGGCGCTTACCTTGTGCTGTGTCCTGGGCTTAATTCTTTATTTATGTCCTCAATCCTGTTTATTCTTCACAACAACCCTATGAGGGAGTACTGTAGTATCATTCCATTATAGCTAGAAACATTTGCCTACTGCCATACTGCCAGTCATTAGTGGAACTAGAGAAGTCACTAGGCTGACTAGGCTGAAGTTTGTTTTTTTCTCTTAGAAAAAGAACCTGGTCCACAGGCTAAATTCACAGTAAAATCAAATATATGTCCCTTATTAAACTGCTTACTATTTGATCATTTATGGAAAAATTTAAAAATGAAAATTTCTGCTAGAGGTTTGCAGACAGGAGTAAATAATGAATTAATTTTGCCACACCCAGTCAAGTTTGGCAGGGGAGGCATGGCGTCTCATTTTATGGTGTGAGTTAGGCTCAGGACCAAATTCCTTTTCTAAAAGAACAGTATGACTTCATCCTATTAACTTTCAGTATAAATACATACTTATATTGATAGCTACATAAATCAATGTGTGGGTCATGGAATATTTTCAGAATCAATTACTGCCCTTGTACCACTCCTTTCTAAGTACAGTAGTCCCCCCTTATCCTTGGGGGATATGTTTCAGACTCCCAGTGGGTGCCCGAAACTATGGATCATACGGAACCCTGTATATTACATATTATGTTTTTCCTATACATACATACTTATGATAAAGTTTATGAGTTAGGCACAGTAAAAGATTAATAACAATAATAACAGAATAATTACAACAATCTACTATAATAAAAGTTATGTGTATGATGTTCCCCCTCCCCCACCTCTCCCTCTCTCTGTCTGTCTCTCAAGCTATCTTAATATTTTCAGACCACAATTGACTTCAAGTAATGAACTGTGAAAAGCAAAATCATGGATAACGGGAAACTACTGTATAAGGAAATTATTGTAATGCTTAGTTTTTTATTTTGTTGTTGTTTTAGTTTGTTTATCATGTGTAATTCCCATGCATGTTTCAGTCTAGGACTGAATAGTAAGTATTTTGGGAAATGATGTTGAACTAATTTTTTAAGATAATGTATGCATTATAAATAATTTCCTCATGAACCAATGCATTGTGTGTGTTCATTCTTGTTCCAATTAGGATTATCCCATCCATTCTGTAGAAGACAGACACAGATTGGCTGCTCAGGGAAAATTTGTGACAACTGAGTTTGAGCCATGCTTTGATGCTGCTGACTTCATTCGAGCTGGAAGAGATATTTTTGCACAGAGAAGCCAGGTTGATAGAGGCTGCCTCTGAAATTTCACACTATATTATTGTATTTTTTATTTCCAAATTAAAATATTTTCATCCTAAATACTTTTAGTTTTCTAAACATAGAACCAAATCTTTATAGATTATATGTCTCCCTTTCAGGTTACAAACTACCTGGGCATTGAATGGATGCGTAGACATCTTGCTCCAGACTACAGAGTGCATATCATCTCCTTTAAAGATCCCAATCCAATGCATATTGATGCCACCTTCAATATCATCGGACCTGGTCTTGTGCTTTCCAACCCTGACCGACCTTGTCACCAGGTAAAAGAGTTCTTAGGACTCTGAAAAAGCAATACAGTCTAGCAACTAAATTGCCACTTTTATTTTAAGCACTTCCATGATTCCTAGTGGTTCTAACTGACAAATGCAGCCATGCTCAACCTTCGATGATCAAACATTGGATTGCTTCTGGTGTGTTTATTACACAGTGTCCAACACTGAGAAGTATACATTGTTGCTATGATAATTAGTATAGTGTCATCAGACTTTGGCTGGTTGCTGTTGTCAAAGCCTCAAGTTTGTGTGTATATATGTATTTTTATTGAACACAGTGGTATTATCTCATAACTTGCAGAAGTGGTTCCACAGCAGCTGAATTGTAAACAAGATGATCTCTACATGGCCAGGGCAATGCCACTGGGCAGTGAGTGTCTTCCCTGTCCAGTGGGTCAGGCTCCCTGTGGCCAGCTCCACCCTGCAGGGAGGAGCAGAGCCACTGCGCTGCAGCTGGTCTGTCCCCATCACCTGCAGCTTCCTACTTTCTGCCTGTGGCCCCCTACTTCCAGTTGGGTGGTGAGTGATTTTGTTACTTGCAAAGCCACAGCACACCTTTTTAAAACCACTATTATACTGTGTCACTATTCATTTCTATCCCTTATTTTTAGGCCTAGGACCAACATTACTTACTCATTTCATTTTAATACCATTTATCAAAATATTAAGTGGGTATGTGAACACAGGGATGGCTGAGTTGTAATGTCACTAAAGACAATTACATTTTTTTAAAATACATCTCTATCATTTGTCATAAATACAAAGTGATAGACAATGAAATGTACTACAGGTTTGACATAGTCACATTTTTGTTTTCTTATAACTAAGTAGGAAATATTTTCTTTTTTTAAATGAGAGTTTCTTAAAGTATGTTTGCTATTTTAAATCTCTGAAAACTGAGAAAAGCACAAGAATAACTTTAAAAGTTGTAATACTTCTGTTACTTTTAAACTTTAATGTGGGGATTTTATATACATTTTTAATTAGGATTCAGACAGAGTCATCCAAATGTTTTGAAAATTTAATTTCTTTATTTTGGCAATTGAGAAGATAGCTTCTCAGAAAGGATTACTAATGATTGATGATGGCTATCAGAGACCAAGAATAATAAGAATAATATATATGGATTTAAGCCTCTTTGGGTTTTTTTGGTATTGCAGATTGATCTTTTCAAGAAAGCAGGATGGACCATAGTGACTCCTCCAACACCAGTCATCCCAGATGGTATGTTTACTTTTATATACTTATAGACCAAAATGATTGCTTTGGTGACCAAGGATCTTGCACCTATAGAGAGCAGCCCAAATGTTAACGATTTAGAGAAAATGTTTCCCCAGTAAGGAATAAAGTGGTGCTTGGAACTATGAGTGCTAGAATAAGGCTGGGACTTGTATTTGCAGCTTTTCCTTCCATAGAAAATGAAAGTGAGAAGACAGAATAAAACAATATCTCATAAAACCAAGATATGACTTTTTAAGGAAAACAGGATGAAAACCAAATGTGTAATGAGTATGGATCGATTCATAACGTTTATTGACAAATTGTATTAAGATTAAAATAAGTTTTTGCATGGAAAGTGAACTGCAAGAATTGAGCTGGTTCACTTTAATATTCTTCACTTCAAGTAAATCCTTGCTTTAAACAAAAATGATAGTAGACATAGTTTAACAGTTGTTGCTATTTTTAGATCATCCACTCTGGATGTCATCCAAATGGCTTTCCATGAATGTCTTAATGCTAGATGAAAAACGTGTTATGGTGGATGCCAATGAAGTCCCAATTCAAAAGATGTTTGAAAAGCTGGGTATGTACAACAAATGAAATATGTTGTGTATGAAAATGTTAGATGAGAAGAATCAAAGAAATGACATGCTAGGTTTGATGTATGGTTTATCTAATTTAATTTCTATTCCTTTTAGAGGTACTAAGGTATTATTTTGCGTATGTCCAGTATTTTGTTTTCAACAAGCATAGCCTCAGGAGGTTGAAGATGCATCCTGAGCTCCTGAGACACCCCCTTATCAATAAGTTTATCAACCTTCTGTGACTTAGCCAGTGTAGTATCAATTTAAAAAGTTCGGCCTGTCAGTTTTAGATTGAGCCCTAATGACTGGACCCCTAATGCTCTGCCACTTTTTTCCCTGGCTTTTGTTAAATAACCCAGTTGCTTGGGTTCATTTTCTTTGTCTATTAAGATTTTGTTGTTTCTCAGCTTTAAATAGTGTAATGTACCAAATATCTAACTTACAATTTTACTTTTAATAATTAAAGTCTGTTTAGACACAGGGAACTTGTTAAAGCAAACTTGATCAAACAAATGAATTCCCTCCAATTCAGGATAAATACGTCCCTAGCCATCCGAGTAAGATAGATACTTCGTTATGTCAGAAAACTTTTGCTCATGTTTACAAGGCCTCTCCTTATCCCAGATCTACTTCTTACCCCTGTCTAAACCATGTTCTTACTCTTCAGAGCCACACTCGATCTCACTTACGTAGGAAAGTCTTCCTGAATGACTCATGCCTCCTTCTCCCCAACTATACCAGTAGACCCTTTAGTGACTCTGTAGCTTATCTGCCCCCTTAAAATAATGAGTTCCTTGAAAGAGGAGCGTAGATTTTCTTTTTAAAATCCCACTATGTCTTAACACAACAGATTCTTCCTAAAGACTGTTGGTTAAGTAGGCCATGCACATCACAGCCTTGTAATTGCAGATAGTACCCAGTTAAGCCAGTTGATTATCTTTGGCACCTATATAACCGTTCAACCCAAATATTAAAATACCTGCGCTGTTCTCTTGTTTCCTTAATGTGTCCTGGTAAAATTAATCTGTATCAGATAAACTCTCTTTATATGTGAGTACATGAAGTCAACTTTTCAAGTTGGCTAAATTATGCTTTTCTTGCTAAATTAACATGCAATAGAACAAAACTTACAAAACTTCAGAGTCTCTGTTGACTTTTTGATGAACACTTTATGTTAGCAGTGGAATAGATTAGATGACATATAGTTGGTGAAAATAAAATTGAAAGAGAAAAGACTATTCTGGGTTGGGGTAGCCTTAAGGATTAGAACTATGGGATTACTCCAAGTCTTTAGGCTTGCTTTCTGTAGGAAAATCTTTATGTTAATCTATCTAACTGACCACATCTCTTTTTCCATGCAGGTATCAATACCATTAAGGTTAACATTCGAAATGCCAATTCCCTGGGAGGAGGCTTCCATTGCTGGACCTGCGATGTCCGGCGCCGAGGCACCCTGCAGTCCTACTTTGACTGACCAGGCCTGACGGAGCTTGTGGCTGGCCTCAGACACACCTAAGAAGCTTAGGGGCAAGGTTCATTCTCCTGCTTTAAAAGTGCATAAGCTGTAGTGCTTTAAACAATCATCTCCTTAACAGGGGTCTTAAGCCTGGTTTACTTTTTATTGCTTTTCTTTGACATAAGGAAGTAACTTCTACTAGGTATTACTCTCTACTCCTAAAGTTATTTACTATTTGGCTTCAAGTGTAAAATTTTGGTAAATGTGTACCAAGACAAAAATTAGTCACTTGGGTAACTTGGCAACTAATAATTAACCATCTACCTCTGTTTTTAATTTTCTTTCCAAAAGGCAGCTTGAAATGTTGGTCCTAATCTTAATTTGTTTTTTCCTTTTTAGTAGACTTGAGAATGTATTACTTCTTTTTTTTTTAAATGAGAGAAAAACTTAGAAGGTACACAGATCCTCAGTAGAACCAGATAATTGTGTCTTTTTCTAATAAAGAATTTGGGTAATTTTCAATTTTTTGTTTTTAAAGAAATAACCTAGACTGTGCAAATGTTGAAGTGAATTTTCCATGAATATTTTTAATATTTTCATCTCAACATTGGTGTTATGTGCTACTAAAAACCTTTTCATACAACTTACCTCATTTTAAGTGAATTATTTTAATCTTTTCCTCTTTTTCCAAAAAATTTACAGAAATATTTAGTGTAGTGGGATATAACTATCAGTTCCCATCCCTAAATTTTGATATTCAACATCTGATAGATACATTGCATCTTTGGTAATCTAAGATTTGTTGATAGGTGTGCAAATTATTTAAAGCATAGACTTTAAAAGCATTAAAAAAAACTAATGGAGATAAAACCTACAGGCGGTACGAAATAATTTTACTGTTGGATACTGTACATGTATTTTTATTCTAATAAACTTTTGTGTTCCAGACTGGACTTTATTAGAGTTTGGCATCAGTCTAGTTATTTTAGTATAAGTAAATTATAGGAATGTAGCTCTTGGGACAGACTTCTAATTCTCTAAATTAATGAACATGTTCATCCCAAATTTAAACCTAATACTTGTATTCAGAAGTGTGTAGCAAAGTCAGATTTTGGTTTTGTTAATTAATTCACTCATTCAAAACTATCTGAATATTATTTGAGTGTAAAGGACTAATCCTAGGCCCCAGAAGGGAAAAAGAATGTTTTTATTCCTGAAAATCTGCATAGTATGTGTGCTTTGAAATGAGTCACAGGTTTCAACCATTCCCTTGCCAACATCTTTATCTCCTTTGTATCCCGGTGTCCTTTTTCATCCATCACAGAAGCACCTATTAGTTCTACACTTGGACTGAATCCTACTTGGGAAATCGATGCAGTTGTGTGGATTGGTGCACACTTAGTGTATATATAACCGGCCCTAAATGCTACTCAGCAATTCTGTTACACACCCCTCTGCATTCTTCTCAATAGCTGTTCCAAACCTTCACTACATTTTCTTAGCTGATCATACTATCTCATCTTTCACAGAGAAAATAGAGACTACCAGGCATTAGTTCCCTAAGTTTACAATCCTTTGCAGATTTATACATATTTGCGTGCTCTGATTAAGTTTCTCTCTTCTCCTTATCCTTGAGGGATGTGTTTCAGGACCCCCAGTGGATGCCTGAAACTATGGATAGTACCAACCCTTGTATATACCATGTCTTGTCCTATACACACAGACCTAGGATAAGGTTTAATTAAGTTAATCTGGTGCAATACGTTGCCATAAATTGGAACACGTTTCTGTTCATGTCTTCCACTCACAAATTTATTGCTTTTTCCGTCTTAACTAGGCATTTATAGTGCACTGTGGCCATAACTTTTGCAGTTTGAGGTGCAACAGCAAAACTATCATGAATTTCTTTTTCCTTCACAATTTCACAGATAGAAGATTTGTTCTTAGCAACCTCAGCATACAATTTGGTAATGAGACAGCTACTAAGTAACTAAAGGGCAAGGAGCGTAGACTGCGTGGACTTACTAGATAAAGGGAGGATTCACATCCTGGGAAGGGCAGAGTGGGCCGGTGAGAGATTTCGCTGCTACTCAGAACAGCACATAGTTTAAAACTTACGAATTGTTTATTTATGGAATTTTCCATTTACTGTTTTCAGACCATGGTTGACCGCTGGTGACTGAAACCTCAGAAAGCGAAACCTCAGATAAGGGGTGACTACTGTACTAGCTAAGCTTCTGGAAAGGAAAGTCAGGCCTTCATCTAATCATTTGCATTCACTTCTCAGCCTTCTATAAAGGGACACTTCTCTAACATTTATAGAGAAAGAGGTGAACCTTCTGACCAAGTCTGATCCACACAGATACACATACTGTCTGTTGATCCTAATCTTTCTCTCTTTTGGAAACTTGCTACACCAATTATCTTCCTTATAACTCTAGCAGAGAGAGAGAGGGAGAGAGAGAGTTTGCGTGTGTATGGTTTTTTTTATCCCTCCCTTCGAAAATAGTCATGCTCTAAATAATCCCTCATGGCACAGTCTACACCCCTGATCCATGACCATGGCCTTTTTACAACAAAGTGATCACCTTAGTTTGACAGCTCCTACTTGTCTTACAGTAACCTGTTACCAAATAGATAATCAAAATGTACATTCAGATGGCACACATTTGTAACAACTGGCTTGGATTTAAACAGCTGAACCATCCAGAAATTCCAGCATAAACGTTCTCACATTTTCAAATTAACTTTGCAGTTCATTTGCCTACCTGATCTACAGCCATCTGTACTTTGTGGTGTGTACCTGTTGAGTGATTAAGAACTGTAATTGTGGGCTGGGTGCGGTGGCTCACCCCTGTAATCCTAGCACTCTGGGAGGCCGAGGCGGGTGGATCGCTCAAGGTCAGGAGTTCGAGACCAGCCTGAGCAAGAGCGAGACCCCGTCTCTACTAAAAATAGAAAGAAATTATCTGGCCAACTAAAAATATATAGAAAAAATTAGCTGGGCATGGTGGCACATGCCTGTAGTCCCAGCTACTCGGGAGGCTGAGGCAGGAGGATTGCTTAAGCCCAGGAGTTTGAGGTTGCTGTGAGCTAGGCTGACGCCATGGCACTCACTCTAGCCCAGGCAACAAAGCGAGACTCTGTCTCAAAAAAAAAAAAGAACCGTAATTGACTTATCATTGCTCAAGTCAAAATATTCTTCAGGCCAATTCTGTTCCATAGAGATAATATCCTGAGGGGCGTTTAGTTCAATATCCCAATACATTTGATTATTAATATCAGTGTTATAAGTTTTGCTAGCTTCTACAATATTAATTTTACATAATTAGCTAATGGAGACCCACCCTTAATCCCCTCATGTTAAGTTGCAAGACACAATGCTGTGTTTGTGAACAAGCCCTTCGATCCTTTGTTACCCTCACTTTTTAAAGCAGCTGTTTTAAATTTCCAATTTTTTTTCTTTTTTTTTTTTTTTTTTGAGACAGAGTCTTGCTTTGTTGCCTGGGCTTGAGTGTTGTGGTATCAGCCTAGCTCACAGCAACCTCAAATTCCTGGGCTCAAGCGATCCTCCTGTCTCAGCCTCCAGAGTATCTAGGACTGCAGGCATGTGCCGCCACACCCAGCTAATTTTTTCTATTTTTAGCAGAGACAGAGTGTCACTTTTGTTCAGGCTGGTTTTGAACCCCTGACCTCAAGTGATCCTCCCACGTTGGCCTCCCAGAGTGCTAGGATTACAGGCATGAGCCACTGCGCCCGGCCTCCAATTTTCTATTAACCCATTATTTTGAGGGTGAAAAGTAATATCATAAACCTATCAAACGTGATGTTCTTTGCCCATGTTGTAGGCAGTGTGCTGAGTGTCTTCATCTGATGAAATGTAACTAGTTGGACCAAACGGTTACACACACACACACACACACACACACACACGTAGCTATACTGTTGTTATTATTGAGTCCTTCAATAGTGTTAGCAGCACTGACTAGCCATTGAGTATGACACCAAACCTAGAATGTGTGTCAAGTCCTAACAATGTAAGCCTCCCAAACAATAGATTAAGAAACAATGGAATTTACTTGCTAGCTATATGATGGACATTTTCCCTGGGAATGCTTTCTCCAGGAGAACTGCAAATGCTGCCTTTCTTGTTGGCAAATAAGGTGTGTTTTATTATGAGTTTGAGCGTCAGTAGGGGCCAGTGGCATGTCATCATTTAGCCCATGATTGCACTGCTTGAGTTTCCCGTGTCCACTGAATGAGTGGACCTAGGTTGAACTAGAGCGTCAACTTGGCACCTCAGACCCTGGCATATGGTTTATTTGTGAAGCACCACCATGTCCTACTTTTACTTGCATTCACAGTTTCCATAAAGATTTCCAAAAAGCAGTACCATACACAGGGGCAGAGGAGGTCCCTTCTCTTGCTCAGTTTTCTAGTGCACATTTGCTAGACGAACTTATACACTCATTGTCAGTGGGCCAAGAATCATTATAAACCCACATATATGCCTTGTAGTTTTAATTTGTGTTCATTTTTTTCACTGCCAGAGACACAGCTAGTAATTCAGCTCATTGGGTTGACTTGTTCTTATTTTCTTCCATAAGGATTTTGCCACATGCTGGAATTAGAACAGCTGTTTTCCATACTAAGCCATGGTCCTTGATTCTGGAACCACCATCTATAAACCAAGCTGATTGACAGGCTTCCTTGGGTAACTGGTCAACAGGAAGGGACCATCAACAATAACAGCAGGCAAGTCTTCTTGGGCAGGCTCTGTAGTCAGTCCTAGGGGAAAGAGGGTGCTAGCTTGTAAATACAATGCATTCCTCCCATGGAAATTCCCAGTAGCATGCTCCTGTGTCTACCATTTCCATTTTAGAATTGAACTTCTTTGGACCTTGTCCTCCTTGTTGAAATGCTTTTCTGATGTCACCCATAATATGCTGGGCACTTCAGGTCTTAATCTAGTCTTTTATCCTTTGGTATTGGGGCTGTTTTGTAAATGCTCAATACCGAGGCTGTAGGTGTATACTAGATAGCAAAAGGAGTATACTAGATAGCAGCATTTGGTGCTTTTCTAGTTCAAAGGCCTACAGGCCACCATTGATAATAGCTGTGAGCTTTTACAGGAGACTCCAGTTGGCATGAATGTAGGTAGCTGACATTTCTAATTTTATTTCATTTTAGAATTATATGGTCCTAATGGAATAACAGGCTACAGACTTCTGCAGTTGTAAGTTGTATAGGTTTCTGAGTGGACATATGTTTTCATTTCTCTTAGGGTAGATACCTAGGAGTGGAATTTCTGGGTCCTGTGGTCATTCTATGTATGACTTACAGGAGAAAATTATATTATTAATAAAAAAACTAATAAGGATAAAAATCCACTAATACAGCAAATTAGTGTATGATTTGTATGATTCGTTTGTACAGTCATTTGTAGTACGATTTTAAAAAGACAATGATATCCAAGGGATGAAGTGGCTCCCATGTGAAGATAGCCTAGTGATTAGAATTCAGTCTAGAAGGAGGAAAGTTGAGGAAGTTACAAAATCAAAACTACTGAAATTATAATAGCTTGACCAACTGGCTAACTTACGTATTTAACAACCTCCAAAACACCTTAGTAGGAGGATGAAATCTTGATTTTGAAGATAGTTCATTCAGGAACCAAATAACAAAATCATATGGGAAGCAATAAACTCTGTTGTTTTTTACAAGTAAGTGTATATGAAAATTAATTAATCTCTGTTATTGAGAACCTACTATATGCCAGGCTGCATTCTATTTTACTTCATTTGACCTTTCTAAGAAACTTCAAGATAGATATTATTTTCCTTATTAAAAGAGAAAATAGAGATTGTGTTCATGTTCAAGTCTCCTATTTTAACCAAAAATCCTCTCTTAAATGACATAATTTCTTCCCTCACTTTCAGAGACAAATTTCACAAAAAGCTTGCTTATACTTTGTCCATTTCTCACCTTCCACTCACTATTCAATCCACTTATATATATGTGTGTGTGTGTGTGTGTGTGTGTGTATATATATATATTTTTTTTTTTTTTTTTTGAGACAAGGTCTTGCTCTGTTGCCTGGGCTAGGGTGCAGTGGTGTCATCATAGCTCCTTGCAACCTCAAATTCCCAGGCTGCAGAAATCTGCCTGCCTTAGCCTCCCAAGTAGCTGGGACTACAGGTATGTGCCACCACATGCAGTTAATTTTTCTCTTCTTTTGTAGAGATGAGGTCTCGCTGTGTTGCCCAGGCTGGAAGGGAGTGGCTATTCACAGGCACAATCACGTGCACTGCAGCCTTGAACTCCAGGGCTCAAGTGATCCTCCTACTTCAGCCTCTTCAGTAGCCGGGACTACAGATGTGGGCCACCTGTTTTTCTTTCTTTCTTTCTTTCTTTCTTTCTTTTTTCTTTGCTGATTGTGCTTTGTTGCCACTTGTTTTTAACAAGTCCTTCAAACTAAAAATGGGTTTTACATTCTTTAAGAAATTAAAAGAAGAATATTTCATGACACATGAAAATTACATGAAATTCAAATTGTGGTGTCCATAAATAACGTTTTGTTGGAACACAGCCACATTTATTCATGTACATATTGTCTATAGTTGCTTTTGTGCTACAATGACAGAGTTGAGTAGTTGTGAGAGCAACGTTATATGGTGCTATCACTGCTTCGCTGTGGTGCACCACAAATCATAGTGACAGTTACAACTTGACGGTGTTTCAAGTGTCTCATGTATCACGTTACCCATGTTTTTTTTTATTACTAGTCCATACCCATCATGTCAAAACAAGAAAACTAGATGTCAAATGTCATGCTTCTAAGACATAGTGGAGTGTGGATCATTTTGATTAGATTAAATGAAAAAGCATTGTGTTTGTTATATAATGACATTATAGGTGTGCTAAAAGAATACCATATATCTTGACATTACCACATCACAACATATCCAACTCACAGGAAAGCAATTATCAGAAAAAATAGAAAATTTAAAATGGAATATCTTATTATAGGAAAATTTCTTCACAAAAATTAAAAATGAAAATAAGGCTTTGACCAATGTACGTATCCTACTGGCTCATTTGTTAGCCAAGCAAGGAAAGCCAAGTATTAATGAGTTAACTAAATCATGTTTGTTTGCAACAGCTGAAGAAATGTGTCCAGAAAAAACAAACTGTTTAAAATTAGTGTTAGCCTTTGGGTATGAAGTTTCTGTAAGAGTTGAGGACATTGGGAGCAACATCAATAGTCAATTAAACAACAACCCAGATGATTCTGAGTGGTTTTCCTTGGTTCTTTAGGAATCAACATGTGTTACCAATACTGCTCCTTTGTGGACTGTTAAGGAATCAATACTGATTCTAAAGTGTCTGAAGAATTGTGTGGCTATCCTGACTTGCCCTCCCACACAGCAGTTCATTAGCTTAGCAATGGCAAAGTGTTGTTGCAATTTTTTGAGGTCAGGGCTGAGATTAAAATTTTTCTGAAAGAAAAGAACTGCCCTCAACCACTATTAACAACTTTGGAAATTAGCTTTTGCTGTGGACTTGATATTTCTTAATAAATTCAACCTGAAATTATGAGGCAAAACAGTACTTATACGCAAAACTTGTAGTATGGTATTAATAGTAGCCATTTTTTTTTTTATTGTTTTCAGAGATAGAGTCTTATTTGTCACCTAGGCTGAAGTGCAGTGGTGCAATCATAGCTCACTGCAACCTCAATCCTGCCTCAGCCTCCCAAGTAGCTGAGACTACAGGCATGCGATGTCGTGCCTGGCTAGTTTTTAAAAATACTTTGTAGAGACAGGTTCTTGCTATGTTTCTCAGGCTGGTCTCGAGCTCCTGGGCTCAAACAATCCTTCTGCCTCAGCCTCCCAAAGTGCTGGGATTATAGGCGTGAGCGACTGTGCCCAGCATATGGTAGTCATTTAGAAAACAACTAAAGTCATTTCAATCACAAGTAATATCAAGTTGCTTTATGCACTTCCCATACTATCAAAAGTTAAAACAAAATGCAAGATCTCCATTATCCATTTGCAACAGATATATTTTCTGTGCTCAAATTACAGTTCCAGCAGTGTTTTTCAGACCTCAATGTAAGTACGAAGGAAATTTCCATATTTCAAAGTCCATTTTAACCTTCTATTGAAAGTGATTTATCTGCAATGTAATGACAAACAGAAAATCAACTATCAAAAGAAGAATCTAATAGAATTCTATTAATATAAATGCCTTTCCAAGAAATGAATATGCTCAACTGAGATATGTTCATGAAGTGATAATCAGCATTTAGCAGTACCCGTCTGCGCGAAAAGACATTTCAAATATAGAAAGATGTAAAACCTCCTTACACATAAGATTAATGGATGAACATTTGCAATTTATTTTGATGAGAGGGAACACTAACTTTGAACACAAATTAAGCAAAATATTATCTCCCAAAAGAAAATTCGATTTTTCTCATTAGTAGACCTATATTGCAAAAAAATTATTCTCAATTATTATTATTATTATATTTTGAATTTTATCAGTAAAAGCTTAATGGAAATTTGTTTTCTCTTTGTTATGTAAGTACCCACAAAATATCTTGATTTGGGCCATTGGCTACAGGGCCTAAAATACTTACTGTCTGGCCCTTTATAGTATAAGTTTACCAGCCCCTGGGACTCTAAACCCTTAGACTTCCTTAGGGCCCTTTTCAAGGCCCCCCTTTCCTTCTCATGCTTCATTAGGTCCCTCCCCTATTTTATTCCCCATGATTTCACTATTATCTATAGGAAATCTTCCAATTAATCCCCAACCCATGTATTTCTTTTGTCCTCACTGCTTTTGTCCTAATCCAGGCTACTATTCTCTCTTACTTGAACTGTTGCCGCAGCTTCCCAAATCCTCAGCAGCCGGACTGACCTCTCAGTATGGAAATCTGGTCATGTCACCAAGCCCCCTGCTCACGTCACCAAGCCCTTGGTCTCCCCCCATCCTCCTTCCATTCTAGCCATCCCAGAGCCACGCTCTCTTCTGCTGAAGGGATTTTGCACATATTGTCTTTCATTTTCCCTATCCCCATCTCTCATCTCCCTCTTTTCGCTTAGCTGACTCTGATAAATGTGCTTCTCCCTAGTAGCTTAAATGGATTCTCCATACAATTGAATAACCCTTGTTAACACTCTGGAATCTTATGCTTTTAACTGCCATTATTCATTTTGAAAATACCCAATTGTATTAATCATGTTTTTTATTTTCTGTATTTTATGATGTTTTGACATCTTAAAAAACTTGCTGGACAGGGAAAGATTGCCCCTTCCAATGCTAGCTAATTCTTAGAGATAGAAAAGGACTTGGCTTAGAGTATGTTTTTCATATACAAACCAATCAGTACCAAGTCAATCACCCAATCATCTCCTTATCTAACTTGCAGACACCAAGTCAATATTTCCTCTGCCCCAAATCATCCCAGGGTCAGGTGCCAGGCAACTAGAGACCACTGCAATAGCCCAAAGCCCACTGGAATTATTAAAACTAACCAGTCCTAAACTCTTTACCCTGCCCTGCTCACCTTTCCCAAGGAACCCCCAGGAAAAACTCATGGTTAGACCTTCTCCCTGCTCTTTTCTCTGCCACATGACCAAAACCTGACACTTCCCCAGTGGCCCTGTGTGGTATGTGGTGACCCTTCTCCGGGACCTGTGAGTATAATAAACTTATTCCTTCCAAACCTTATTCTCATTTCCTCCTGTGGTCACACCTACCTTAACATACCACATCTACATTTACATTCTTAGAACATCAACCCTGGATAACCCCTGCATCGTTTGGGCTCCTTTTGGTTACACATGATGGAAACCCTACTTAAAGCAGTGTAAACAAGAAAACGTTTTGCACACATTAGGAAGTTTAGAGGTAGGGAAACTCCACTACATTATGAAAAGTTCTTTTTCCATCTTTCCACTGTCTCTCTCATTGTTGGCTTACCCTCAGGCTGGCAGCAAGAGGAAGGCTGCAGTTCCTGATGTCATATCCCAGCATCACTTTTTTCTATGTAGCTCTTTTGTAGAAGCAGAAACTTTCCCTGGAATCCCCTTAGCAAAACCCCTCTCGAGTCTCATTGGCCATTTGTGTCACCTACCCATTCCTGACCAGTCACAGGCAATTAGGATGGGATCACTTGGAAATATCTTTGGGACTAGGGAGCAATAGGATTCACTTGGGGCACACCACTGGATGAAAGAGAGATGAAGAGAATTCCACTCTGTTGGAAGGAAGGAGGAAATGGATGGTGGCAAGGGGTAAATTGTCCACTACAACCCTCGGCAAGCACTTTTTGCCTGGTCAGATAATCATTGCTGGAGAAAGTCATGAAACTGTTCTGATTTTCTTTTCTATTGTTTCTTCTGATTCTCTTTATGCTGAAATTGATCCCTTTCTTCTTATGTTCTTCTGGAAGATGTTTAAGCGTATAAAACACTTTAATGTGCATCAGAACCACCTGGAAGACTTGCTAACGTGCAGATTCTTGAGCCCTGCATCCAGAGGCCCTGATTTAGCAAGTGGTCTCAGATCATTTTAAAAGAAGTGCCGACAAAGAACATACTACATTCCAACTTGGGTGAATTTTCCTGAAACAGTTAAAGAGGCTGACCAGATCAGGGACCAGATCGCATGACATAAGTTACCTGTAAGCAGGATGATACAACTATCAAAATGTTCTATCACAAGAACCTGAAAATATTGTACCATAACTTTCTCTCTAAGGAATATTTCCTCAGTTTTATCCTTTTATAGTTCATAAAGCAGTGAAAAAATGTTGTCATTTTATTAGTATATTTTTGTGAGTCTGGGTTTTAGAGACACGGAGTCCAAAACTTCTCCAAAACAGAGAAGACTACCTAGATGACGAACCTGGTGTCAGCCCAGTTTTCTGGCATGGACAGAATCCATGAAAAGCAGCTTCTTCGTTGACCCAATGAGACAAGTACAACATTCCTCTCCCCAGATGATAATTTAAAACATTTTAATATATTTTTAAGCATGGTATTATTGTGGTATAAAATGAAAAATTCAAATGGGTTTTAATATTTAAACAGGAGACTTCAAAGAAATTTTATTATTTCATTGGCCACTTTGGCCACACCCCCGCACTCTCTGGAGTGCACATTTGCTCTCCTCTGCTGTTAGGGGTGATTTGGTGGAACAGTGAAAAGTCTTGATTGAATTGATTTTCTTTTTTTAAGGAGTGCTTAGGAAAGTATCAATTATTTAAAACTTCTCTAAACTGTACCTTGGAGGAGAAAGTTTTTTCAGTTATTTAAAAATTAGACTGATAATAATATTTTTACATAAAAGGCAATTTTACTGTTTTCTAGTACTATAGTGTAATAATACAAAATAGGCTAAGAAAGCATTGCCTAATGGAGAACCTCAGTGAAATGGAGAAGATATTATTTGATTTGATATAAGAAAGCACAGGCTTCCCACAGGTCTCTACTAAAATTGGAATTGATTATTTGCATATACATTGAAATTAATGCCCAAATGTTTTTGGAAAATGAGGTAAAATTTCCCATGTAATTTTGTAAACACTCTTAATTTTCTGTGAAAATAATTATCTCTGAGGCGAAAGGGGAAACTTTGATTTTATCTCTTCCAGTGGCCACAAATGGTGAAATTTGTTTTAGTGAAGTCTTATTATAACCTATATTGCACACAAAGGCTGCTTGGGTGGGGTTTATGTGGATGCCCAGAAAGACTTATCTTTGGGTCAAAGCTGAGAGACTTCGGTTAGCATTTTCATCTACACACCCCACCCTCAGGCTCCAGGATACAGGGACTGTGGCCTCCAAAAAGACCTCGAAAATTCTTTCCACTTCTGCCCCTACAGAAATTATTGCCACAGGCAGGATTGCTGGCATTTCACCGTATATAAGATGGGAACAAATTTTGGCACAGGTTGGAATGTCTTCAGTTCTGTAAGACATTCTGAGAAAAGAATTTCTCCAGCAATTCTCTTCTCTCTTCTCATGCATCAACGTTTTTTCTCTGTACTAGACATTTCCATTAGTATACAAATATGCCATTACTTGTCCCACTTTAAAAATTAAAGAAAAAAAAACCCTCTGTTGACCTTACTTCTACCTCTTTTCCTGCTCTCTCTGCAGAAAAATTCCTTCAAATAGTTGTCTATCCTCCTGCTCTATAATCCCTCTCCTCCCATTCTCTACCGAGTCCGCTCACTCAGGCCTCCACCCCAGCTCACCACATAAACTGCCCTCGTCACGGTTACGAATGTTGCCCACATTGCAAAATCCAAGGCAAATTTCCTTCATTCTCACTTTACCTATCAGCAATGTTCAACAGTTGATCCCTTTTCTCCCCTCAACACATTTTCTTCCTCTGGTTTTCAGAATACCCCACTCTCCTGGCTTCCCTCCTCCCTCAGTGGCTGCTACCTCTCAATCTCTTTTGCTGGTTCCTCCCGTCTCTCCAACCTTAAACGTAAGAGTGCTCCAGGGCTTGGTCTTTGGCTCTTTTTCTTAGACTCTATGTCCATTTTCTCCCTTGGGAATCTCATTCAGTCCCCTGTCTTTCACTACCACGTACAGGACTCGCAAACTTACCTCTCCAGTCCTGAGTTGTTACACTGTTACACACGCGTGTTCCACTGCCTACTCAACATCTCTACTTGCATGTCCTGTAGGCACATCCCAAATTGAACTTCCGATCTTTTTCCCAAAACTTGCCTGTCCCTGAGTCTTCCTCTGTTTAGTTAAGGTAATTCCATTCCTCCAGTGGCTCGGGGTGACTCATCTTTGACTCTTCTCATTCTCTCACACTTCACATCTAATCCACCAGCAAATCTGTCTACATTTGAAATATATCCAGAATCCAATCACTTCTCACCACCTCTGTGGCTCCCATCCTGATCGGAGGATCCTTCCCCTGGATTCCTGGAAAAGCCTCCTAGCTGGTCTCCCTGCTTCTGCACTTGTTCCGTTTTAGTCTGTTCTCGACTCAGCACCTGATCCTATTAGAACCACGGTCAGGTCATGTCACTCGTCTCGCTCCCAACTCACTCAGAGGAATCCAAGGTGCTCACAGAAGTTCTACACCCTGGGCCCGCTGCCACTCCAGCTTCATCTCCTCCCATTCTCCTTCCCCACCTCGCTCCCACCTCACGGGCCTTCCCCGCTGGCCCCAGAACACCCCAAACTGAGTCCTGGCTGGGCATGGTAGCTCCCGCCTGTAATCCTAGCACTTTGGGAGACTAAGGCAGGGTCTCTTGAGGTCAGGAGTTCAAGAGCAGCCCACACAAGATAGTGGGACCCTGATTCTACAAAAAATAGAAAAAAAAATTAGGTGGGCATGGCAGCATGCACCTGTAGTCCCAGCTACTCAGGAGGCTGAGGCAGGAGGATCGCTTGAGCTCAAGAGTTTGAGGTTGCTGTGAGCTATGATGACACCACTGCACTCTACCCCAGGCAATGGAGTGAAACCTTGTCTCAAAAAAAAATTGTCCTTCCCTAACCATTTTATTTAGAATTACAGCCTTCATCCACTACCCGACGGCCACTAGAAACTCTGCTCTAACAGCAACTGACTAAGGCAAATTTATTTGCAGTAGTATGAGTAAAATGTGACTAGGATTTGAAAGGGGCTCTTGTGAGACAGAAAATCTGCTTTTTATGTACGACCAAAAGTCAGCAAGGCTCTGAAGTTTCTCTTATACCTGGGTAAATGTTACTCTCTTGGCCTATACATACACTTCTTTTTTTTTTTTTTTTTTTTGAGACAGAGTCTCACTCTGTTGCCCAGGCTAGAGTGAGTGCCGTGGCGTCAGCCTAGCTCACAGCAACCTCAAACTCCTGGGCTCAAGCGATCCTCCTGCCTCAGCCTCCCGAGTAGCTGGGACTACAGGCATGCGCCACTATGCCCGGCTAATTTTTCTATATATATTTTTAGTTGTCCATATAATTTCTTTCTATTTTTAGTAGAGACGGGGTCTCACTCTTGCTCAGGCTGGTCTCGAACTCCTGACCTCCAGCGATCCACCCGCCTCGGCCTCCCAGAGTGCTAGGATTACAGGCGTGAGCCACCGCGCCCGGCCTTATACATACACTTCTAAGTACCAGTTACTGGTCAGCTAAATTTCCCCTCTCCTAATAAAGACACCCAGTCTCCATATAGTTTCTTCTCTTCCCCACATTCCTCTGTCCAGAGTCTACCAACATCTGGTCAATCAAGGTCTTTATTTCATTTACAGATTATTTAGATGGGCCATCTGTCACATTTTAGAGTCATTCTCTGCAGGGAAACTCACCTTTAATATATTTCTACAGTGTGTGATCTCTTTGCAGGTGCTCACCTTCCCGTTAGGAAAGGTAACTGCTCAAAGGCCGGGACTTCAGGGGGAAGAGGTTGAGTCATTCTCACAGTGTGTATCAAAGTGGTGCAACCCAGAGCACACTGGAGACAAAGGACGCCTACTCCCTGTTTCTGTGGCAGCTCTATCACTTCAGGTGTGTGGGTCAGGGACTTGGCCTCCCTGTGGTGAGCAGGAACTGTGACTGAAGGTGCCACAGCAGTTGCTAAGAGCTTTTGCATGGAAGTCCATGTTTTCTCAGAGGCCAGGCAAGTAAAAAGGGTGAGTGATGTTAAATAAAATGCTGAAAGAGAAAAGTCAAAATCTGCTTAATATAATGCTTCAAGACAAAGGGCCAGAATTCTCACTACTGTCTATAAGTTACAAAATGGTTGCTGTTACCTCTTCCTCTCTGGAAATGCCAAGCTTCAACTACTAGTTGTAATCACTCTTTGGACAGATGAGGAAACTTCTCTTCAGATCAGCAACTTCTACTAACTGTGTGACAAATATTCAAACTAGTTCCAGTAGGAAGAAGGTACTATTTTTAAAAAATCAAAAGCATGTCGATCTTTGACCCAATCAACCACCGTCTGTGAGAATGGCACCTAGTGATAGCTTAATTATTAAATTTTGGCGCAAAAGTAATTTCTGTTTTAGCATTGTTGAAATTTGCCCTTTGATATTGGAATACATTCTTAAATAAGTGTGGTTATGTTATATATCATTTTAATGCTCATTTCTTGCTTTATGTTTTTTTGCTAATGACTTATTACTTGCTGTTTATTTTATGTTTATTTTAGACTATAGAAATGATGTTAGACAAAATAATTCGAGCAATTTTCTTCTTCGAGTTCAAAACAGGTGGTAAAGCAGCAGAGACAACTTGCAACATCAACAACACATTTGGCCCAGGAACTGCTAAGGAACGTACAGTGCAGTGGTGGTTCAAGAAGTTTTGCAAAGGAGAAGAGAGCCTTGAAGGTGAAGAGCACAGTGGTGGCCATCGGAAGTTGACAACGACCAACTGAGACCAATCATCGAAGCTATTCCTCTTAAAAACTACAGAAGAAGTTGCCAAAGAACTCAACGTCAACCATTCTATGGTTATTCGGTATTTAAAGCAAAGTGGAAAGTGAAAAAGCTTGAAAAGTGTGCTTCATGAGCTGACCGAAAATAAAAATAATCATTGTTTTGAAGTGTTGTCTTCTCTTCTGTATGGAAAAATGAACATTTCTCGGTCGGATCGCGACATGTGACGAAAAGTGGATTTTATAAAACAACCGGCAATGACCAGCTCAGTGGTTGGACAGAGAAGCTTCAAAGCACTTCCCAAAGCCAAATTTGCACCAAAAAAGGGTCATGGTCACTGTTTGGTGGGCTGCCGCTGTTCTGATCCACCACAGCTTTCTGAATCCCAGCGAAATCATTCCATCTGAGAAGCATGCTCAGCAAACTGATGAGATGCACCAAAAACTGCAATGCCTGCAGCCAGTGTTGGTCAACAGAAAGGGCCCTTGGGGGGAAAGGCGGTACAGGAGCAACGTATGTAACCTGCAATTCTGTATCCCCCATAACAAGATGAAATAAAAAAAAAAATATTGTTGGAAAAGAAAAACAAAACAAAACAGAAAGGGCCCAGTTCTTCATAATGCCTGTCCGACCGCAAGTCACACTACCAATGCTTCAAAAGTTGAACGAATTTTGCTTCATCTGCTATATTCACCTGACCGCTCACCAACCAACCACCACTTCTTCAAGCATCTCAACAACTTTTTACAGGGAAAACACTTCCACAACCAGCAGGATGCAGAAAATGCTTTCCAAGAGTTCACAGAATCCTGAAGCACAGATTTTTTTCTTTTTTTTTTTTTTTGATATTCTCTTCAAGATTTATTATTTTGATATTTTCATGTCATAAAATGAAATTAAATTTTTTTATCATTAATAACAATTTAATTTTACAGAATCAAAGAGTCTAACAGTATATCTTGTTAGTTACAGTATGTCCTCATAATGTATACATTATTTCTTGTACAATGATATGAAATAATATGGGAAATATTCATGATAAATTATTAAGTGAACAGTGCAAGTTAAAAACAACAGTTTCATATTTTTTTCCCCACCCCCCCTTTCCCAAGTCAGCACCTTCAAGTGTTACCACTCCCCAAACGGTGCACAATGCACTCATTGTGTAGGCATACCCCCATCCCCTCCCCGACCCCCCACCTCAGTCTGATGTCCGATTGGTGTCGTTCCCAGATTTGTATTTAGGTGGTGATCAGGGAAACCAATTTTCTGGTGAGTACATGTGATGCTTGTTTTTCCATTCTTGGGATACTTCACTTAATATAATGGGTTCCAACTCTCTCCAGGAGAACCATAGAGATGTCGTATCTTCATCATTCCTTATAGCTGAGTAATATTCCATGGTATACATATACCACAGTTTACTAATCCAATCATGTATTGATGGGCATTTGGGTTGTTTCCACTTCTTTGCTATTGTGAATTGTGCTGAAGCACAGATTTTTACACTACCGGAATAAACAAACTTATTTCTTGTTGGCAAAAATGTGTTGATTGTAATCGTTCCCATTGTGATTCATAAAGATGTGTTTGAACCTAATTATAATGATTTAAAATTCACGGTTCAAAACCGCAATTACTTTTGCACCAACCTAATACTTTGACATATCTAAGCCAAAACCTATCATGAAGTGAAAACACAAGGCTGGATATCACATTTCCTTTTACACATAACATTATGAACTCCCAAATACTTTCATGCACGTTTCTTTTATTCTCTACTTTCAAATAGTTAAATTTCCCCAGAAAGTACTGAGAGGGAATTTTGTGGCTCTGGAAAAGTTCTTTGCAGCACACATAGTTGTCATAGTTGCTGCTGGACACTTGTATTGAAGAAAGAAAGAGGTGACTTCAGCTCCTCTGGGGACATAGAGGATTCCAAAGAAATGAGAGTAATGGGGAAAACTACTGCCACAGGTAGGATTTAGAGTTTCTAAGTCCCTCCAGGAGTTCTTTAAATACCATGTGTCTTCCACTTTTTAAAAATCAGCCCCTCTGTAATATCTTTGAAGATATGAGCTGTATTTTCTTTTCTTTGCTTTTTTTTTTTCTTTTTTGACTACTCCAAAAAGCCTGAGTAAAGTGTTTTGCATATGATGGGTACTCAAAAAAAAAAAAAAACGTTGCTGATTATTCTGAACTCTTCTCCCCTTTGGAAACTGGGTGGGTTCCTTTTTATTCCTTAAGGACTAAGTCATGTATCTATGTGTTTCCATTACCAAGACTCAAAGAAACATCTACCTGCCGCACAAGCGTTAGAGATACACAAGCACCAGTGAAGAAGACATCTATGACAGTCTCGGAAAAGTCACTTTTCCGGCGGGACACCACCGAGGCTACAAGCTACAAAGGAGATTAGAAGGAACTTAGGCAGTTGTGTGCTCTGTATACTACCGCTGACTAGGAGAAATTCCCAAAGGATTCTTAACTTATAGTATTACCATCTTTCCTTTCTCTCTTGTAAACTGGCATTTGTACTGTCTCATCATTCTTTTTTCTCTTTTTAAAAATTTTTGTATTTGTCACATCATACAACTCTAAGATATATGGTCATTCTTATCATCAGTCTTATAGTCTTTGTGTCTTAAATTCATTCAAATAACCCTTCTTCTTCCCAATCCATAATCCACCAAATATAGTTAACTATATTCTGAAAAAAGGAGATGGATGTTACCTAATAGATATCCTCAAGAACTTAAAATGTTTTTAAAAGCTCCATCTGAAAAAAAAAATTGTGACAAGGTATGTAGAAATCACTTTATATTTATGTTTTAACATTACTTTCTATTAAATGCAATTTTGGAATGTTCTTTTCTTGAAAAGATAAATGAATGATAAGTTTCTTTAAAAAAAATAAGAATTGGCACAATCTGTTAGAGCTAAGGAAACCCACGAACCCACGAAGAAATGCTTGCAGATTCTACTTCCAAGGGGAAAAAAACGCTAAAAATAAAAATAGAGTAATAACTTTCTTATTAGAAAGGTTATATTAGTCACAGTTCTCCAGAAAAACAGAACCGATAGGAAATATATATATATATATTTCACATATATATATTACACACACACACACACACACACACACATATATATGAGAGAGAGAGAGAGAGATTTTTCAGGAATTGGTTGATATAATTGCGGGGGCTGGCAAGTCTAAAATTTCTAGGCCAGGTCAGCAGGCTGGAAATTCAGGTAAGAGCTGAGGCTACAGTCCTGAGTCCAAAGTGTGCAGAGCAGGCCAGGCAGCCTGGAAACAGGCAGGGGTTCTGTGCTGCGGCTTTGAGGAGAGTTTCTTCTCCTTCAGGAAACCTCAGTCTTTGCTGTCAAGGCCTTCAGCTGACTGGATGAGATTCACCCACGTTATGGAGGGAAATCTGCTTCATTCAAAGTCTACCGGTTTAAATGTTAAAAATACCTTCACAGCGGCATCGAGACTGGTGTTTCACCAAACAACTGTGCACCATAGCTAGCCAAGCTGACACATAAAATTAACCATCACAAAGGCAGTCGAGATGGCGTGTGCTTCCTGTTTCTTCTTTGGCTGAGGAAGGAAAACAACTCAGAGACTCAGCGACATAATCAGGTGCCCTGGGAAAGGTCACATAAAGCTTATTTAAGCTTAGCAGATACCAGCCTAACCCTGGTAAAGCCTCAATGAAAGAGACAGGAGGTTTTGATACTTGACAAAACGGCTGAAGATCCCAGAACTGTGACTAGGACCTTCCGAAGACCAAACTCAAGAAGAGTTCAGGGTGAATTTGAAAATTTTCTTCTACTTAAGGTTTGGGTAAAATGAAGTAAGTAGGATAACACTAGAATAAGCAATGATCAATGATATTTCAAAGTAACTATGGGATATAATTAATTATACCTAAGTGTATCTTATTTGAAACTTCTTGTAATTGTGTATAATTCTTTCAACTTAGGGGTAATTCTAGTAATTATTTGTGTTTAGCTCATTTAGCAGAATACTATTTTTAAAAAATCAAACGCATACCAATCTTTGACCTAGTTAACCATTGTCTGTGAGAATGGCATCTAGAGATAGCTTAATTAATATCTAGGTGGAAATAAAACAACTTCAGAAATGCTAGCTTTGCAAAGCTAAGCCAAAACCTATCATGAGATAGCTAAAGTTCAAACCTGTGAATATATTCCTTCTGAACATCTAATTGCTATCTCTTCCTCACTTGTTTCTCTTCTTCTGATTTCTTCTGATTATCAATCAGAAGAAAACTTTCAATGAAGAACAACACATATTTTTTTTTTGGCAATTGACCAAGCCAGAAGAAAACATTCTTTAGTTCTACCTTCCATTACAAATCCTGTATTCATCTGTTTATCAAGTGTGTAGGGAACTGACACCATTTCTATTTCTATTCCCCCAGTTCCTACTCATTTTTATAAATCTAGTATTGATGCTTTCATTCTTTTTTTTTCTTTTTTTTCCTTCTTTTTTTTCTTCTTTTTTTTTCTTCTTCTTTTTTTTTTTTTTTTCCTTCTTTTTTTTTTTCCGTTTTTAAGACAAAGTCTCACTCTGTTGCCTGGGCTAGAGTGCTGTGGCATCAGCCTAGCTCACAGCAACCTCAAACTCCTGGGCTCAAGCGATCCTCCTGCCTCAGCCTCCCGAGTAGCTGGTATTCTAAAATACCAATTTTATAAATGGGTATATTTAGTTAGGGAAAAAAGTGAAGACACCTTAGTGGGAGATTTGTTTGTAAAGAATGAAAGCATCCCCAGCATTCTGGGAGGCCGAGGTGGGAGGATGGCTCGAGGTCAGGAGTTCGAGACCAGCCTGAGCAAGAGAGAGACCCCGTCTCTACTAAAAATAGAATGAAATTATATGGACATCTAAAAATATATATAGAAAAAATGAGCCGGGCATGGTGGCACAAGCCTGTAGTCCCAGCTACTCGGGAGGCTGAGGCGGTAGGATCGCTTCAGCCCAGGAGTTTGAGGTTGCTGTGAGCTAGGCTGACGCCACGGCACTCTAGCCAGGGCAAAAGAGCGGGACTCCATCGCAAAAAAAAAAAAAAAAAGAAAGAAAGAAAGAAAGAAAGAAAGAAATTAAATGGAGACAGACATGTCCAAGGAATATTGCAGGGATTTGATCCCTTTATCAATCTTGTGTTGGATGAATGTGTGGAGATGGCAACTAGCAGGCACAGGAACAATATTGGAATGGTGGTAATGTGAGGAAAGAGTATCATCATGTTAGAGGCCTTGGAATGAGTAAAAATAATGACTGTTTAGCAGAGAAATCCATGTCCCCTTCTCCAAAGAGCCTGTTTCACTATGACGTCAAAATCAGGTCATGTGCATTTTCATATTAAACTTTTTGTTAAATAAACTTTTGTAATAGTAAAAAAAAAAACCCACAAATTAAAGGATGAGAAACTGTCAGAGATAAGAATAGCTATTCTGTCCTTTATTGGCAGGCTAGGGAAACTGGCCTTCTTTACACTATGAATTTGAAAATTATTATGTGATATTTTTGGAGCCAATAAAATCCCTAATTCTCTAGGGTGGAGTGGACTGCCTAGGAAAGGAATGTGTTATCAGTTCTAAAGGGCTAACTGTCAGGTCTGTGGCAACTTCTTCTTTCCTCTTTCTCTTTGCTCTTCACTTACTTGTAAAAATGTTAGTGCTCATTAGCACTTTCAGCAGGGGCTGAAACAAGAAAAAATTCAAATTCAAATTAGTCAACCTTTTTATAGAAGCTTTGCTAAAATATGAAAGAATAAAATTACTGTCTATAATTGAAATTTAACTTACCAGTTGCCATCAAGCTTGTCTGTGAAATCTAAACAGTTGGTTTGGCATTTGTGAGATTCCATCTTCTTGAATCCCATAAATCCTCTGTTATTTATAATTACTTACAGTTTAAAGCCAGACATGGCAGCTCTCACCCGTAATCCCAACACTTTAGGAGGATAAGGCAGGAGGATCACTGAAGGCCAGGAGATCAAGACCAGCCTGGGCAACATAGTGAGACCCCCTGGCCTGTCTACACACACACACACACACACACACACACACACACAAATTACTTACAGTTTAAGAAATTAGAATACGCCAGGTAGTTTTCTAGATTTTACTATAATTTCTATATTTATTTAAGCAAAAGTAGTTTCAGACGTTTTGTGAACTATCCAGCACCCTCACAAACAAGCTACTTTAATGAGAGAGTAATAACATTAGGAAAGAAGAGACTAAAAGCTAATTTTAACAACATAGACTTCAGAGCTGTCAGGGCAGAAGGAAACCCTAAGATCTGTCTTCATTTCTGAACAATGTAGTGTTGCTTTCTATGTTACATTGGAAGGAATTACGTAGTTCTCCCCCGTATTTTAGTCTTAACATCAGCTGGTAGGGATGCAACTTTGTATGCTTCTTTGGGCAGATTACTTGCAGGAAAGTACTGTTATTCATTTCCTGTCCATTCTTCTGTTCCAGAGAGGTGTTTATTCTTATATTGAGACAGCTGCTGATAAGCCACAAACTGGTTATTCAGAGAAATTGAATCCCCAGCATCTTAGCTACAAAAGGCTCGATGCTCCCTTGGTAGCAGCTTCCAAGAGGTTCTGTGCCTCCCTGTTGTTAGTATTAGATATTATTCTTAATTGCACATTTTCTGAACACTATTAAGATTCCACAGGCTTATAAACAACTCAGCTAGAAAACCCTGCAATACCCTACACAGAAAAAGTTAAGAAAAAGTAGTAGAATTCAGGGCCAAGTGCCTGTCCACAGTGTCTGACAAGAATGATTATTCTAGAAATAATGAGGAAAAGAGGATTCTACCCAAAGATGAATATGGTAAAATGTCAGAAATGCTGTGCCAATAAAGAACGTTTTTATTATAATGGGATACAAATGTGAAGTGGAATGTGAAAGCTGTTATCTTCCTTTACCATTTTCCTACTTTTTATCCTGAATTTGGACTCTTCCACGTCTGGGCAGATGAGTTTCCATAAGGTAAGGGATAAGGGGCAGCCATTTCAAAGGCAGCAATTGACAATGAGGAAGCAATCTGCAAGGTCAGTGGGATAGGGATTGGTGTATTGTGCTAAAATCTCTGGTTGGTACAATGCTCTGCCACTCCCTACTATGTCTGGGATGACATCTGAAAATAAATTGGCACTGTGCTCAATAAATATTAGAGGAGAAAAAAATTGATAAACTTTATTTTATAAACTTGAAAAAACATGATTCCAATATATTTTCTTGAGGCGTTTCCTATAACTACATCTGAGTCTTGTCATATCATTCCTAGTGTTAGCATATCAAGCAAGAATGAAATTTTACTTTAGACAGTGGGAATACTAGTCCCATTACCTAGTAATGCTTGTTTATTCTCTTCATTTGGGTAGAGTAAAATTTGACTGGTAGAATTAAAGAAACATTATCTGTATTAGATAAGCACTGCTACAACAGGATCTGTGTCTTTTGGCAGCCTTGGGGAGTACATAGGTCCTTGGTTAACACACATTTGAGGAGACAGGGGCAGAGGTGGGGAAACTATTGTATCATGCAGCTATCTCAACTAAGCTCCAAGTATTCTGAGCCAAATGGAATGTTCTGGAATTCATTATAGGAAAAAGAAATGCTTAAGTGGCCTAGAGTAATACTGTCCCACTAGAATTCTCCTTAATAACTAACACCAGACCAAAGGGAACCTATTGACCAAAAGCTAATCTTCTGTGTCCACCCTGAAGGCGTAAGAGATCCCTTAGTCAGCCTAACATCTGTGGACAGACTCACGCTCCCCAATCTCCCCCCAGGATTAGGATGGGATGGCAGGCCAGGGATGCTGAAGAGATTCCTTAACATCCTAGTGTTGGTGGCTTCTGGAATATACTGTACTAGACAGTTAGGCTCCCTTGAGAATAGTTATTGATACTCAGGCAATGTTTCTGGGGATGAATTAGACTGGACCAAAAGAACACCATAATTAGGGTACTTGTGTTCTAGAAATTCAACTGGAAATTCCCGTGGGTTCTCATGCTTTTATTTCGGTCTTCTCCCAAAAGATCAAAGTGCTTATTAAAACTAAAACCAGTATGGAAATGCCTACATACATGTTCCAAATTCAATACTCTGGAAGGGACAGGTAAATAACCATATTACATGCTTAATGTGTTATATTATTAATAGAAATTTTAAGTTTTCTCAGTGGGTCACTTGAGCCAGAAGTTCAAGACCAGCCTGAGCAACATAGCAAGACCCTGTCTCTATAAAAAAAATTTTTTAAATTAGCCAGGAGTGGTGGTGCATGCCTACAGTCCCAGCTATTAATACTTGGGAGGCTGAGGCAGGAGGATGATTTGAGCCCAGGAGTTGGAGGTTGCAGTGAACTATAATGACACCACTGCACTCTAGCCTGGACAACAGAGTGAGACTCTGTCTCAAAACAAAACAAAACAAAAACAAAAACCAAGTAGTTCTTTTCCCAAAAGACACACGGCACCCATCACACTTCCTGCAATGACGGCAAAGTCAACAGCCATCAAGGCAGGGATCTCAGAGATCATCAGTCTTCAATGGACAGGTCAGTAAGATGTCTCAATTTACAAATAAGAAAGATAATCAGGGTCAGGACATGGGCCACCACAAAATAAAGAGCACTTGCTATTCTGCTCGTGAAACAACCCCAGACATAGAAGGAGCAAGTTACTCTAGTGTGGGAAGCTGAATTGGGAAAATCAGGTATTCAATCAGGAAAGCCTTAAGTGAACTGACAAACAAGGATGAGTTTCTGCCATTTTAGAAAGTTTTTACAAGAAAATTATTGAGAAACCTTCTATATCCACCCAGAGCAAAGCTTTGGGAACTCGGAAATGTGTTTACAGAAATATCTGAGATTAGTGAAAAAGATACACGCTACTCACACCCACAAGAAAGTTTCCTGCTGCACTCAGAGTTTCTGTGGCTACTGTGCTCAATATAAGCTCCATTAACCAGGCAATCTGCAAGAAAGATGGCAAAATAAACACAATAAAATGTATTGTCTCTTCTGCTTAAATTAATCCCAAGAACTATATACTGGTCATATGGGTCAATTTACTGCCTGAGCACAGGTTTTGCTTTGGCTTCATTCAATATCCCTGGAACTTATTTTATGTTGGGTTCCTTCCCAGATCCTTCCCAAGGTTCCTCAGTGCAGAGATAGCCACTCGAATGAGCTCAGAAGAAACTGCTCCATTGCTATCACCATATAGAGTTAACTCGATTTTCTACTTGTGGATTGTCGCCTGAGGCCATTTATGGACTCAGCATCTATCTCATTGTGTAGACTTTTTATCCAAACACAGAAGCTGAATTCATTTTTTTTTTCGAGATTAGTATTTTTCTTCCTCTGTTGTAATGAAAGCCAAGCCTCTTTGTTTGCTCTATGACTGTGATGGTAAATTATCAGTCTGCAGCAAGAATTATAGAAAGTGAAGGAAAGACACAGTATTAGCTATTCCTCTAAACTGAGTTCCATAAAAGGATCATAGAAATCTGTTTCTTTTTTTCTATTTTTTAATTCGAAATTGGCTCTTATTCACAGTCAGTTGCACAGGCCTTTCCGTCAACATCACTGCTGCTCTTCAACCTGGGATGACAAATAACACTGCATTAATACATATTTGCAGACATGCATCAATATTATACTGAAAAGGTGTCATACTAGCATGTTCATTAGCAAAAAAACAAAATACAAGGTCTGCTTCAGAGTAAATGTATAGTGTGAAATGACTGCAACAATCAGTAGGTCGAAAGATAGGTAAAATCAAAACATTTCACTTAGGTTCTGGCTAACTCAGCTAGTCCAAATGACCATGAGACATTGAAGTCTTGCTAGTTATATTAAAACATACAGACTTTCATTCCAAATAATTTTCTCAGTAGCATAAGCAGCATATATTTGGGAAACATGAAAAATATTTGGGAAAACTTCCCATTTTCACATCCCCCTTTACAATCACAGAACTACAGAATTTTACTCTCTGCGAAGAGCTTACAATCACCTAACCACATATTTCTCTGTCCTGGCTGTATATTAAAATCACGTGAGGAGCTTTTAAAACCTGTGGTGGCTCCACCCACGGAGGCTCTGATTTGATTACTAGGGTAGGGGTCTAGGATCCCCATGGTTTGACTATGCAGCCAGGCTTGAGAACCACGGACCACCCAACCCCTTCATTCTATAGATGAGGAAATTGGGGATTTAATTCAAATGGTACCAATATAGCAAATTTAAGTAAAAAGTTTTCATCAATAAGTAATGATTTACATAACCTGAAACTTGTTGACCAAGTAAGATTTAACTGTTTCAACAATTATTTACCATTTACCTTTTTTTTTTTTTATTTTAAAGAAACTAAAGGTCTTTGTCCTTGGTATTAACTCTGAACACAAGTTAACTTTCTAACCTTTCTTTGGAAGAATTTTCACCTAAATGTTTACCCACAGGAGCTGACACAGGCAAGTTTCAAAAGAATATAACTTGAAATAACACAGTTGACTTCCACTTCTTAACTTTTTCTAACAGAAGCAACTTTAGAATACATTCAAATAGAAGAGCTATTTTAAATAGTTTATAAAATTAAAAATCAAACAAAGATCAAAATCTGAGAGGCAAACAGCGCATGTGGTGATTTTTTTTTTAAGTGGCTGCACCTTCTTTGACACACCTTCCACAAAAGGTGGAGAGTCTATTCCCTCCCCAGGGGGCACAGGGCAGGTTTGTGATTGCTTTAACCAATAGAGCAGGGCTCAGCAAACTATTTCTGTAAAGAGCCAGACAGGAAACATTTTAGACTTTGCAAACCACATAGTCTCTATTGCAACTACTTGATTCTGCTATTGTAGTGCGAATTGCAGTGTGACAATATGTAAAAGAATGGACATGGCTGTGTCCCAATAAAACTTTATTTATAAAAACACATGGCAGATGGATTTGGCATTGGGCCATAGTTTGCTGATCCCTGCAATAGAGTATGGAAGAAGTGATGCTAGGTGACTTCTGAGACTAGGTCATAAAAGGCCACACAGCTTGCCTGCGTCTCTTGGAGCACTCACTGTCAGGAAACTCCCTCTTGGAACTTGGCCACCATTCTGTGGGAAGCCCAAGCCATGGAGAGAGACTTCGTATAGGTTCTCAGGTCAACAGCCCCAGCTGAGCGCAGCCTTTCTGTCAGCCGGGCCCAGGCACTGGATATGTGTGAGTGAAGAAGCCTCTAGATAATTCCATTTCTAGCCTTTCAAGTCAACCATCAGCATTTGAGTCTTCCCAGCTGAGGCCCTGGATAGCACGGAACAGAGATAAAACATCCACATCATGCCCTATCTGAATTCTGTAAGGATAATAAAATCATTGTTGTTTTTATGTTGCTAACTGCATTAGAGGTGGTTTGTTACGTAGCCATAGATAACTAGAACACAGGCTAACAACCTAAGAGCAACATGGGAAGCTAAAAGTGTCAGAAAAAGAAAGCTGGGGTTAAAGAATTCAATTGAAAATGTTTATACTTTTTGTCAAAAACAATTTATGCTTTTTTAATGAGTCATAAATTCAAAGGAACTTGTAATGTCTTGTTCATACGAATAACATAAACACTCTAGTATAATAGCCAATCAAAAAGAACTGAGTGAAGATGAAATCAGGACACTGAAACCAAACCAAACCAAAAAATGATGAAACTTCTGAACAGAAACGAAAACGGAGAGAAACAAACAGCAGCCGTGCTCAGAAGCCCAACACAGAAGGGAGGAGAAGAATGAGATGAAGACATTTTATTTTTAACCCTTGAAGACAGGAAAACAAAAAGTACCTAAAACCTTTATTTCAATTCTGATTCTTATGAGAAAACAAAACCTACCCCTGGCTGGACGTGGAGCTGATGAAATCCAGAAAGTTCTCTTTATTCCTGATAACTTTCCAGCACCTCGGGGGTGCCACAGAAGTCCTGGGGAAGAGGTCGTGAGAAAGTGCTTCGAGACCAGGACAGTTACCAGACTGCTGTGTGAGAAAACACAGCGGGAACAGCTGCTAGAGAGCTGCGTTCAGGAAGAAACCCTCAGGCAAGTGAGAGATTCTCACTTCTTCATGATCACCAATGCCCCAAGGGACACAGCAGAGTAAGAACACCAGCCAAGGGCGGTGAGGTCTGTCGATGAATTTCATACCTGAGGGAGGAATATGTGGGCATCAGGCCTTATGAAGCTGACGCAGACATTTTGGTTGTGTCATTTCACACTACAAATACTACAAGTGGGGCCGAAACGTGGAGGACTGCTGCAGCCGGGCGTACATTATGTCCAGGAGATTTTCTCTGAAAATCGAAATTGCTGCTTCAAGACTTCTACGGAAACATCCCCAAGCTATCCACACACTCTGCTCTTCCTGTGCCTTAAATTTGTGGTTGGCAAAATCAGTGCCTATTTTAGGAGAGTATGTGTTGTATTGGGAAGGATTGAGGAAGTTTGTTCTTTTATTTATCCACATCACAAGTGCTTTTAGAACTTGACTATGTAATTTCTGTCCTTTCTCAGAATCATGAAGAAAGGATTAATGAACTCAGGAAAATCTATATTCTCAATGGACAGGCAGGCACGATGCTCTCTGCAATTTTAGTGAATCTCTGCAAACACTAGTTTTATGTTTAGATGATAGAAATGATGACATAACTATTAGAAGAAATAACCATATAACTGGCTGATTATTTGTACTGTGCAGTGCATTAACGTATTTGGATATCATTTTTATCATTGTTGTTCTTAAAAATGTCCTTTTACAAGAGCCTTTTGGAAAAAATCTCCAGGGGGCAAATCTCCCATGTTTTCTTTGCAGCCAGCAGCTTGGCTGCACTATTGTATCACTAATGAGGCGTTGGAAAATATTAAAGCTCATCATGAATTTCAGGAAGGCATAAATTCAATAACCAAACTTGATATTCAAATAAAACTCCCTGGGAAATCCTGCAGAGCTCAGCAAGGTAACCTAGAATCTCAACTAAGCTTTGAGAGTCACTATACAGAGTCCTTAAGTGCTCCAACGGTGGAGCACACGGCTCTGGAACTTAAAGATTTATTTTCAGAACAGCACTTCAAAGCTCACATGTGCTTATCTCTGGTACCATCTATCGCGGAACAGCTCAAATCCAACACATCAGAGAAACAGAGCTGACTTGCACAGAAGTGACTGAGCCAATCTTGACATGCTCTCAGCCAGGCTCCATTGTTGGAGGATCAAGTGGAAACGCAGGGGAGAAGAGGTAGGGCTTCCACCCACCATCCATGAAGCCCTCCATCCACCTTACATCAAGTTTTTCCCTAATGTTTGTGCATTGCTGAAAGCCCTATGTATTCTTGCTGTGATGAAGATTGAGAATGAACACTACGAAAATAGACGGAGGCATCTCAAAGCACAGCTCAGGAACACTTTGACAGACCAAAGGTTAAACAACTTGGTTTTTGCTTAACATAAATTTTGATATAAAACATGATCTGAATTTGACAGTAGATGCATGTATCACTCTCTACAACTCAGAGCTTCCTACAGGTGATTCAGAAACCACTGAAAATATCTAAGAGAATGTTTTAAATAGGTTTTCTACTATATTGGATATTTGGAGGAAAAACTGGAAGATGTACATAGGTCACAATCACTATCTTTGCCTATAGGCTTCCGATTGAATCCATTAGCCATTGATAATCCACCTGTTTAAACAACTGCTGTTTGAACACTCACACTTTGAAGACCGACCTATCTGTTTTTCCAGAAGATAGCACAGAAAGTGCTGCATTTCATTTCTTCATACCCTGGTTCTGACACTCTGGGATTGCTTTAAAGTCATTTTAGACACAGCATTTAGTCTCACTGTGGATCCAGTTATATTGAGTTATCAGTACTTTGAAGAAATAAATTTTGGGGAGGTGTGGGAGGAAGGAATACATTTTATATGACGTTACAATGAATCTTACAATTGACCTTTCTCTAGTAGGACTTTGAAGTATACTGTTAAAAATCTGTAATGCACAGTTAAGGGAATTGCCAGAAAGACACTGTGAGCTCCCTTACGAACAAGGGTGTCAGTGTAGGTTTGGTCTTCATCAAGTGAACCTAAAGGAACAAGTGTAAGGGGAAGAGCCTGGAATTGGTATTCCACTTCTACTTGTTGCTGTTTGCATTCCTTTGTTGAGACTACATCTGCCTGCGTCATAAGCTTTTTGATCAGGTATGTTTTTTTGTTTTGGTTTGGTTTTTTTGAGACAGAGTCTCCCTCTGTTGCCCTGGCTAGAGTGCAGTGGTGTCATCATAGCTCACTGCAACCTCAAACTCTTGGCTTAAGCGATCCTCCTGTCTCAGCTTCCCGAGTAGCTGGGACTACAGGTGCTCGCCACCACACCTGGCTAATTATTCTATTTTTAGTAAAGATGATGTCTCTCTCTTGTTCAGGCTGGTCTCCAACTCATGAGCTCAAGCGATCCTCCCACCTCAGCCTCCCAAAGTGCTAGGATTACAGGCTTGAGCCACCTTACCCAGCCAACTTTTTTATCAGGTATATGTTTAACAACTTTAGTTTCATGGTCAAGACAAATTCAGAAGCCCTGGATACTGACAACTGATGTGTCTGTTTTCTTCTGTCTTTTTTCATGACCATGTCTACTTCCTCACCTAGATGTAAAATCTGAAATTTAAAATCTGAAAAATGTACTAAAATAAGTGTTTTGTGGCTTATGTATAAATAATATAAAATATGGCTGTTATTTTTGAGAAATATCAATTTGTACAGCTTGTTTCAACCCAAATAAAATGTAAATTAAAAATTTTTTGTTTTAAAATTTTATTTTAAAAAACATTTCTCCATTGGCCTCTACTACCAGAGTTGCTATTAAGAAGTCAGATACCATTTAGATTCTTTATCCTTTCTGGTGATTTTATTTTCCTCTCTGTTAGGTTCTTTCTATCTCCAATGTTCTGAAATTTTATAATATGCTTTGCTGTGAATCTTTTTTTGATCCATTGTGTTGGGTTCTCAATGGGTCCTATCGAATTGGAAATTCATGTCTTTCATTTCTGTGAAATATTTCTTAACTATTAAACAAGTTTCTCCTCCACAGTTTTCTGTTCTCTCTTTTGGGAGATATATAGATGTTGTATTTCCTGTATTGGCCTACTAATTTCTTTACTTTTATTTCTTATTTTCCATCTCTTTGACTTTTGATCTTGTTTTCTTGGATTTCTTCTGTTTCTACTGAATTTTTAATTTCTGCTTGCATATTTTTGTTTTCTAAGAGTGTCCTTTTTGAGATTTTTCTTTTCTAATAAGAATTTAGTGCTATAAATATCCTTCCAGCACTGCTTTAGATGTATAGCACATATTTTGATATGTTATATCATTTAAATTCAGTTGAAAATGTTTTCTAATGTCCCTTCTGATTTTTTTTCTTTGACCCATTCATTATTTAGAAGTGTGGTACTTACTTTTTAAATATCTAGGATTTTTTTCAGATATATTTCTAGCATTGATTTCTAGTTTAACTTTTTGTGGGGAGAAAAATACTTTGCATTATTTCAGTCTTTTTATATTTATTGAGATTTGCGTTATGGTCCAGAAAATAGTGCATCTTGGTGAATGTCCTCTGTATACTTGAAAAGAATGTAAATTCTGCTGCTGGGTAGAATGTTCTATGAATGACAATTAGGTCAAATTTGTTACTATTTTTTAAGTTTTTTATAACCTTGCTGCTTTTTTCTACTTCTTCTCTCAATTTCTGAGAGAAGAGTGATGAAATCTTCAAATATAATTGTGGATTTGCCTATGTCTTTCAGTCTATCAGTTTTTCTTCCTGTATTTTGAAGCTCTCTTATTAGCTGCATACACATACAGGAGTGTTATGTCTTCTTGATAAATTGACTCCTTTGTCATTATCAAATGTCCACCTTTATTCTTGGCAACATTCCTTGTTCCGAAATATATTTTATGGTTTCCTCTCATGGAGCATATTTATAATATCTGTTTTAATGTCCTTAAATGCCAATTCCATTATCTCTGTCACTTCTGGATTTGTTTCTATTCACTAGGTTTTATTTTCCCAGTTATGGGTCATACTTTTATGCTTTTTGCATGTCTGCAAACTTTTTATTTTATGCCAAACATCATGTAATTTACATCGTTGGTGCTAGATTTTATTTATTCCTTTAAAGAGTTGAACTTGGAATCGGTTTGATTCTTTTGAAGCTTCCTTTTTGTTAGAGTGATTACAAAGCAACCTTTAATCTAAAGCTAATTTATCTCCACTACTTAGGTGATATCCTTCTGAGGTTGATACCTGGTGTGCATTATGTACACTGTGTATTATGTGCACTCCAGCATGTAAGAACATGAAATATTCCTAGCCCAGTGTCAGTTCTGGAAAGATTATGGCTACTGCTCTCTTGTGATCCTTTCCTGGGCCTTAAGTAGTTTCCTCTAACACATGCATAGACCAGTACTCCACTAAGGACTAGAAGGGGTTCGTCTGCAGGTCTCTAGAGCTTGCTCTCTGTGCAGCATTCTTTTTCCAGTGTTCTGCCCCACAGATGCTAGCCTCCTTGGCCTTCCTAACTCTGTGAGACCTCCAGGCTCTGGATGCTCTCTCCCTGTGCTGGAGCGTGGAAACTGCCTCCTGGAAGTGTGTGCTAAGGCTATTGCAGCCTTCCTTTTTTTCACTTCTCTCGTGTACCATAGTGCTACACTGCCTCTTGTCCAATGTCTGCAAACTATTGTTTCATATATTTTGTCTTGTTTTCTAGTTGTTTATGGCAGTAGGTTAAATGTGGTCCCTGTTACTCCTTCATGGCTGGAAATGGAAGTCCCTAAGTGCATCTTTTGGCTCTCAAATATTTCTCTCTTTTAATGGCTTCCTGTTCTATTTTCAGAAATGTAATTCTTCCCTTATCTTTACAGGCATATTAATTATAGGCAGTTTTCTTTTTCTAACTTTTTTTCTGCTTGCTGTGTATCAGTTTTCTTCAAGTTCCTCATAGTGATTGAGACTCTGAATTTTGGAGCCAAATTGCCTGAGTTGCTTGCTTAGGAGAGGAACATCTCTGCTGTGAAATCAAAATTAGTATCTAGTAATGTTGATATGTGGATTAAATTAATACCTTGGCTCAAGGACTGGAAATATCAGGGATAGAGGACCCAGCAGCAGATGATTCTAACAATATCATACCATACTGATATGGCCTTCTCTTAGAATCCCTTGCATGTCTCACTCCGGACCATTTAGCGTTAGAATATCTAATTCCCCTTTTTGTTGAATGGGAAGACTACGTACGTTATTATCATGAGATTCATGATCTATTCTTTTGAATCTCATCTTCTATTCTCTAAATATTCCAAAACCATTTCTTTGCAGCATGACCATAAATTTCTTATTCCTGAATCTGTTTACCTAGCCACTGAAATGCTACAAACCCAGAATTGATTCTGATGATAAAGATTCCAAAAGAAAACTGTAGTCCAAGCTTGCAAGTATGGTCCTATCTGGCACTTAAGATTAGACATAGTATTTTAGTATACTTTGATATACTATTGAGTGCTGAAAATACCTCAGAAATTCTTATACATTATAAACTTTCTCTTAATCTCTAAATGTTCTACTAGTTTGTCATATACCACTAACTGAACAATGTATTCATATTTTATCCTGTATTTATAGAGGTTTTTTTTTTTTCCTAAATTGCCCTCTGTGACATTCTCTTCTGTATTCAAATCCATTTTTACTGATACACAAAGAAAAAATGACTTGAAAGAAATAACATAATTCATCAATTCTAAGATACATTTTCCCCACATACATTTTCTAAAATTAGACCACATTGTATACCAAATATACATTAAATGTGTAATTTTTTTCTAAAAAGCTGTTGGAATATCTGAATTTTCATTCATGTATTAAATTTTTTTGTCAATAAACTTTTCTGGGGAGTGGGATTATGGGCCATTTTGTGTCCTTCTATATTCTTTCCTGTATTTTTTTAAAACTATATTTTCAAATTTTTAGCAGATTAATGTTATGAGAAACCCTAGGCAAACTCTCCATCATTACCATGTAATTTTTTTAAATTTTCTTTTAGTAAGAAGATGGAGTTAACAAATTATAAGATTATTAAGAAATTTTCACCAGGATTTGTGTGATCCTTCCCAGAAAATGTGTGTATGTATCACAATAAGGAAAAAGTATGTACAATGTTTGCAGAATGCACGTGAGAAGTCACACATCTTTCTTTGTTAATGCTTACTTGCTATTTAATGTTTCTGTTAGAAAGTTGAAA
The DNA here is from genome assembly GCF_041146395.1 of Eulemur rufifrons. Classification (NCBI taxonomy): domain Eukaryota; kingdom Metazoa; phylum Chordata; class Mammalia; order Primates; family Lemuridae; genus Eulemur; species Eulemur rufifrons. The sequence continues at coordinate 46,902,277 of NC_090984.1, forward strand.
CACACTTGCCCTTTAGTGCTTTCAAGGACAGAACAAAGTTGTATGTGGATGTCACTATTGAAAACGTCTTACGTAAGATTAAGAGAGGTACGATCAATATGACCAAACGTCCACAGTATTTGCCTAGTGGAAGTGTTAAAAGAGATCAAGAACTCACCCTCCTCTTCCTTGAAGAAGTCATGCATTATTTCCAGGGAAGTTCAGCTGTGGGTTGTATGCAAACTATTCAGCTCTAAGACCATGTAAGCCATCTTAGCCTGAGGGGTCTAGATTGCACAAAAATGAGAAATTCTTCCTTTAGGATTTCTTATTATTGTTGTTTTGATTTGTGCTTAAAATAATTTTACCTGTGATATTTTTAAACTGGTTTTGTTGGAATATAAAAATCCTATTAAATTTTACATAATTTTGCAATGCCTGCCTTAGTGAATGCTCCTATTACTTCTAATCCACTTTTGAGTTGTTTCCCTTAGGCTTCCCAGGTATATGAATGATAATGTCATCTGCAAATAATGACAATTTTACCACCTCCTTTTCAATATTTTAATCTCTTCTTTTGTTCTTTTGACTGATTACACTATCATGCAGATATAATTTTTATGAAAAAAAATTGGGACTAGGACAAAATGTTTTGAATTGGGGGGAAATAATAAATAGGACAACTATTTTTTTTTTTTACAGCAATCTCTTTCTGACCAAAGGAAAACTATTTTACACATTTTATTATTGAGATTGGGGTGTAACTGTGATATGTTGTTTCCAAACTACCCTCCCCCAAAGCTTTGAAGCAAAACTTTCTACTTAAAAAGCTTCCCAGAATCGTTTGTTTGAATATCCCATATCTGCATTGTTTTGCAAGAATTTCCAACCGAGTCCAGATCCAGGTGCAGCCCGACTTTCTCCTTACCTAGCATTTCAGGCAAAAGTTCAAGGGGGACTTTTCACAGGGCTTCAGACATATCATTTTCCCAAAAAGTTTATTAAATAACAAGCTTTGAATCAGGAAAACAAGAATCACACAGAAAGATAAATAAAGACGAGTCCTCCGCAAATCCAGAGAACAGACCGCCAGCACGAAAACAACATAGCCCGTGGGAGTTAGGAAAGACGAGGCTCAGCTTTCAGAGGAATGCGGCGGCCTTCGCCAGGCCTTGGCTCCCACTCTTCAACCACATTTTGTCAACGCTCTTGAGCAGTGGGAGTGTCAGATTTTTCACATGAGAAACGCTTAGGAGTAGCAATCTGGTGGGAAGCGGAAGCGAGAGGACTTGTCTCAAGGCTGCAGTAAGCACACTGTTTTTACTTAGAGTGCATGTTACACTACAGTAAAAAATAATGTGGTTTTCTAAGTATGCTTTTATTTATAATCATAAACTTAAAATTTTTTTTTCCAAATTTTTTCTGACTATAAACCTTTGGATTGAAAAAGTTCAATGATTAACCAAAATTCAGGATAGTGGTTACCTCTGGGGAGAAAGATGAGGAACTCAAAGGTTTTAAGTGTATTAGTGAATTCTTTTTCTTAAGTGACCTAAGGGATAAATAAGTATTTATTTTATTATTCTTCTTCAAATTGAATATATAAACACAAAATATTTTTGCATGTATGATAGATATCACAATAGATGGAAAATAAATGAACTTCATTCATTCTTCTTCTGTGTTACTTATAATAACACAAGCCAGAAACCTGGGAGTCACCCTTGACCACTCCCTCACCAACCAAATCCAATTAATTACCGCTTTCTACCTCTGCCTACTTCCAGGGTCTCACCCTGACTCAACCCACCTTGACTCACCTGAAACACTAAAATCCCTTCATCTCCCTTAAACCCCTGCTCTAATTCAATCCCAAGATGGCGGCTGGGTGCAGTGGCCAGTACTCCCAGGAGTTTGAGGTTGCTGTGAGCTAGGCTGGTGCCACGGCTCTCTAACCCGGGTAACACAGCAAGACTCTGTCTCAAAAAAATAAAAAAAAAAACAATCCCAACATGGCACTGCAGCCAAGGACAACACTTTTTTTTTTTTTTTTTTTTTTTTTTTGATACAGAGTCTCACTTGGTTGCCCCAGGTGGAGGGCAGTGGCATCATCATAGCTCACAGCAACCTCAAACTCCCGGGCTCAAGGGATCCTCCTGCCTCAGCCTCCCGAGCATTTGGGACTACAGGTGCAAGTCACGATGCCCAGCTAATTTTTCTATTTTTAGTAGAGATATAGAGAGTGGGTCTCACTCTTACTCAGGCTGGTCTCAAACTCTCGAACTCCTGAGCTCAAGCGATCCTCCCACCTGGGCCTCCCGAAGTGCCAAGGTTACAGGTGTGAGCCATTGTGCCTGGCCAAAAGAAAACACTTTTAACTGTAATTAACCTTGTCTCTCTTCAGCTTGAATCTATCTCTCCACCTCCTTTCTATCACAAGCGGCAGAGAGAGGAGTGAGTTGCCCGAGGCCACACAGCCAGGAAATGGCAGCGGCAGGATTCAAAATCTGCTAGTCTAACTTGTGAGTCCACATGTCTTATCCATCCACTATCCCACCTTGGGTGACACTGGGAAAGGTTTAGCACTGCCTAGCATAGTGTAATCTCAGGATAAAGACAGGTTTCTCTCTCTTCCAATCACCACCTCACCTCCTTTATTTGCCTAACTTCTAGTTATCTTTGATTCTGAACTCAAACCACAGTTTCCAAAAAATGCCTTCCTGAATCCCATGTCCTATGACAGCAAGTCCCCAATATTTGTCTTCCCAACACTTTGTATGTTACCAATAACATCTCTCCTCCGATAGACTGTGACCTCCACAAGGGCAGGGGCCTGTTTCGCCCACCACTGTAGTGCACATCGCACACCCTTCCCCACTTTGGCTCCTCTCCATGTCCATTCCTCAGCAAAAGTCATGAACCAGACCTCTCATCTTACATTCCAACAACAAGCATCTGGTCTGCTGACCCCACCTGCAGGCCTGTATGTGAGCCAGGTGGGGTGGGGGACAGAAACCAGCCAAGGCCCATCAAACCTGAGATGGCCTGCTCCATGGACAAGACCCAATGGGAATGACAGAGATGTGGGGCACTCAAGACCTCAATCCCTGGGGCCAGCAAATGGATTGCAAATAAGTCCTCTCTGCCCCTGTTTTTTAAATCATGCCCACTTCCCTCACTTGGAGCTCCGGTGGAAGGAACCCAGATGTCCACCTCTGGCACACTGGGGCCACTAGCAACATAGACCGAGGCAGCCAAGCAGAATGGGGTCAGGGTAGGGGTAGGAGGGTGGAGACAGGCACAGCTGAGGCTGTGGAGCTTCCCCAGTGGCCCAGAATAAGCTCGAGCCTGCAGAGGGCCGGCCCGTCTCCTTGGCAGCACTGAGCACATTCAGAATTTTTGTACATGACCTTTCTGCTCCACAACAGAGGCAAGTGTCATTCACCTCTGAATCCTTAGTGTCCAGCAGAGGGCATGGCCAAGGGTTTATGTCCAGGATACGGGAGGTAAGCTAACCCTCGTGAGTCCTTCAGGTCTGACTCCGGCACCTCGTTGAGAGGTCTGTCTTCCCTGACACATCCCTTAGTTGTCTCTGTGCTCCTCACCATGGGTCCCCACAGCCTCAGTGCTCTCTGTAATGTGAGCTCAGAAAACATTTGTTGAAGAATGGAAACTTGCAGGCTGACTCTCCTCTGAGCAGTTGCCAGGTCCAGTATTCTCTGCCTGGAGTCCTCTTCCCTCTTCATTCACCTGCTCAGTTTATTTCAACATTTGAGGGACTACTAGATGTTACACTCTCCTAGTGGGCTCCAGGGTCACCTCCTCCAGAAAGCCTTCCTGACCCTCCCTTTAGTGGCATCTCCTCCCCATGGCCACTGCTCCTAGTGGGACTTCTTAGCCCCTAGACCAAGATGGTCCTTTGAGCACAGACACTAGACCTGATTAATCTCTCTGTGGCTACCACCTGGCTGTGCTTGGCACCAGACTGGGTCCAGGAAACACCTAGAGAAGGCACCATCCCTTAGGGGAGAGACTACCTCTGGAGCAGACAGATGCTGGTGGGATCTCAGCTCTGACTTGATAGCCTGGCCAAGTTCTTGTCTCACTATTAGCTTGCTGGCCAGTAAAATGGTCTGCTGAGTCTAGAAACGAGGTTCTAAACTACCTGGCTGAGTTACCAGGATAGTCATTCTCCCCTGGACCCCAAGGGAAAGTCGGCAGGATAAACCCCTTAATATCTGGTGCTTGGTTGTCCTGGGATAGGAGGGAGGAGGAGAGCCATCCTTATCTGCCCTTGTATAATGTCCTCATCAAGTCATCTAGAAAACACAGCCTAAAAACAAGAACTAAATGCTGATGTTTTATTTGGGAGGTGCAAACCCAAGGCATTGGGAGTGCAAAATGGGAGCAAGGCAAGAATGGAAAGTAAGACAGGTGATGTGTTACCAGGCTGGGCGTGGCTTCACAAGAAGCCTGGAAGAGGCACAGAAGGGGTATCCGTCATCTACTTGGGAGGTCCCCCATGGGCTGCACTGTTTTGGAGAAATAGTGCCTTCCAGCAGTTCATAGGGAGAAGAAGGGGGAGAAAGACCAATTTAATTAACATTCCATGCTGAACTCTTGATTCTGTCCACCATCCTCTCCTCCAAAAGCTCGTCTTCCCCAAGCCTTCTCCACCTTGGAAAACAGCAACCACAGCAGCCCAGCCACTTGGCCTGCTCCGGAGACTTGGGAGTCACCCTTAATGCATCTGCTCTCTGACCTCCCAGATCCAGACAATGACCATGTCGATTCTATCTTTAACCTCTCTTGGATTCACCCACTTCTCTTTCCCTAAGCTTCACCCTCATCCAAGTCAGCTCCTACCTAGACGGCTGCAGTAGCTTCCTACCTGGTCTGTTTACGTCCACTCTAACGTCTAGCAAATTCCTCAAAGAGACCTAATTGGTCTCTTCTTCTCTGAGTACCTAGTTTTTCATAGCACTTACCAAAATTTAGTTAAATATATATGTATGTATATATATATATAGTTATATATATACTTGTTTTTACATGTATGTATTAACATATTTATTTAGTGGATGTTTCTCTCTGCAGAATTTAAGGTGCATGAAGACAAAGTCCATGTCTAACTTCTTTTTTTCTTTTTCTTTTTTTTAATATGAAAGGAGGGAATTGAGGAGGGGGGTTCAATTTCCATTTGTTTTTGTTTTTGTAGGCATCAATAAAACTTGAGGAGATGAACGAATGAATGAATGCTTTATAGAATCCCTACACGACAGAAGTTCTTCTGTCCACAATAGACATTACACTCAGAGTCCCTTCTTTTAAAAGTCTTTTTTCCCTCAGAGCCACATAAGCCATTTCCTTAGAGAGAATATACTTATTTCTCCAGGCTGATTGCATGGTGACCTTTTAGTAGAGCCTTTTAAGAAGAAATCAGTCAGAGCTCTGACCGAGCCTCACTACTAGATAGAGAGAATCCAAATTAGAAAACTTTTTCTAAAGCTTTGGAAAGATATGAAGGATCAACTAGTTTCAGCTGGCAGCAGTAAAAAAAAAGAAAGGAAGAAAGAAAAAAAAATGAAGGAAAAACTAAACAACAACAACAAAAACTTAGAATTACAGCCTTTAGGGCATTCCTGCCATCTGGTGGCAATAGTCTTAACTTCAGGCAACCAGGAACTTTTACCTCTGCTTTCTATAGGTCTCAATTTTTCTGAAATTTTGCAATGATTTTTAAGCTTGGTGTGGGTCTCCTTTGAGTCATCATGTCATCTATTCTGAAAATGTATGTCTTTCAGTTCTGAAAATTTTTCTCGTATTATTTCTTTAATATTTTTTTCCCCACCATTTTCTCTTTCTCTTTTTGGAATTTCTATTATTCAGATGTTAGATCTCTGATCTTTTAACTTGCTTATCATTATTCTCCCATTTCTCCCCATCTGTCTTTTTCATACTACTTTTTGAAAGGTGGTGATTTTGGCTCCACCAATATAACCAAAACAACCCGTTGACTAAACCAAGGTAAGTTTATTCCTACTGAAGTAAGGAAGAGTACTAATGACAGAGCCTTAGTAGCCTCTCAGAGGGAGAAGGGAAACGTTTAAGATGTTCATGAAGTTTTGAAGCCTGGCTTAAGGCAGGTCTTTTCAGTGCTAGGGCTTGATCAGGATTGGACAAGGATAATAGTTTAGGGTTGGTGAACACACCAAGCAAGAATTCTGAGGCGAGGGGTCCAAAGACTCTTGGGCAGTGAACTGTTGCTTAATGCTATCGATTGGTAAATTGGACAGTTTGATGTTCATTTTAATGTTTTTTGGGGGGAGATCTCAGAATAAAGTTATTTGCATCCTTTTTTTGAGAGAGTTCCCTGTAATAACAAAATGATATTGGCGATGAGACTGAAAGAATAAAGTCTTGTAAATATAAACGGTAAGTTGTGTGGGTGTACATGGTTTTAGTTTTCAGAGGTCTCCTTGCCTCATTTTCCTTCCTTCTATTGAATTTCTTCCTTTTTTTTTTTTTTTTGAGACAAAGTCTTGCTCCATTGTCTGAGGTGTGATCACTGCAACCTCAAACTCCTGGACTCAAGCAATCCTCCTGCCTCAGTCTCCCAAGTAACTAGGGACTAGAGGTGGCCACCACCATGCCTGGCTAATTTTTCTATTTTTCTTTTTGTAGAGACAAGGTCTCAAACTCCTGGCCTCAAGCAGTTCTGCCACCTTGGCCTCCCAAAGTGCTAAGATTACAGGTGTGAATCACTGTACCCATTCAAAATTTTTATTTCTACTGTAGTAGTTTCAATTTCCAAGAGTCTTTTTTCTTCTGAAAGTTCTTTTTTAAAGCTTCCTTGCTTTAGGGGGAGGGGAGATAGAACATCTTTTCTTAGCGACAAGAATAGATAGTAGGGTTTTTTAAAACATGTTTTCTTTCTAAATTCACTGCCTTTATTTCCTCTGAGTTTCATTTTGTTCATTTTATCTTTCATGCTGGAGAAATTCCTTGATTGTCTGAAGGTGATCCTTGGCCATCCATTTAAGAGCAATGACTAATCACAGGCATAAAGTTAAATAAGATGAATAAGCTCTAGAGATCTGCTGCACAACATTGTTCCTATAGGCAGCAAAAATGTATCATATACTTAAAAATTAGTTAAGAGGGTAGATCTCGTGTTAAGTGTTCTTACCAATAAAATGAAATTTGAACAAAAAAGAACAATGAGACCAACCAGTAGGGGTGAGGCAGGGTAGAAGGTGGGCTGGTTAGTATAGGATGATCTTACTAAGCTTGGAGGGTACCCCCCCCCCCCGCCCCCGTCGTGGGCTGGAAAGTTTTCCCAAAGAGGAAATTTCCAATTGCCTGTGGGTTGAAGAGAGTAAGCCTGGCTGCAGAATTCTCAGAGCTGAATTGGAAGGGGGCTGGGTTGTCTCTGTGTAATACTGACTTTCATCTAATTCACATTTTCAGTACAGTATCCCTGTCCACAGCTATGGCTCCTATTTTTATATCACTTTCCCCCTTTCAGAGACACCTAGTACCTCTAATGACTAAGCTTTTCTGGGGTTCTGAGAATTGGCTCGCCCTGGGCTTCCCTCATTAATAGTTTAGTGGGTTACCACTCTGCTAGTTCAGTTTCCATTCTTCCATCTACTTTACAACTTCCAAAATGTGGTCACTGTTATTTTCTTACCCAGTTTCTTTGTCCTGGTGGGTTTATGCATCTTGAACATATTTTAGAGGGCTTTGGATAGGCAGTAGAGATAAGTGAATGTGCTAGTTCAACCACATTTAACTGGAAGGCCCATTGTATTCCCAAGGTCCTCTCCAACTTCTAATTCTGTGATTTAAATACATTTTAATTAAGGCAAGAGTGAGTACATAATTAGATATGGTACTGGAGAGATTACAACTTGGCAATCTCATGCAAATGAGATAGGAAAAGAGAGGCAATTAGCTGTAGCTTTTCAATAATCAGTCTGGGGGAAGCTTCATGGAAGAGGCAAAACAAAATCTTGTAAGGACTGAAACTGAAGCCTGCCACTCGCGCTCTTGTTCTCACTTTCTTAAGAGCAGCAGGGGTGAACCAAAGAGAAGCTGACAAAGCCTGCAGCAATCTTGATCTTGATCCAGACTGAAAAAAGAAGTAATCGTCAAAATTTAGGTCATGACATGTTATGGGGAAGGTAATGAAAGGAAAGGTAATGTAGGAAACTTTGGTATCAACTGTAAGGATAAATTAAAGGAAGCAGAGACAATACTAAGAAACCTGAAAATCCCACAGGGAGAAATTGTAAGTAATGCCGATAGGGATAGAAAAAACGCATGGGTAGATATTTACATGATATGATTTTGCATTTTTTAAAGTAATGAATCAAAATTGGTAAATTAATAAGAATTTACTGAATACCTATAATATGAATGGAGAGAATGCTGTACTAGATATGATAAAGAAGAGAAAAAAGTATTGTGCTCAGGAAGTTAGTGATATTCTTGGATAATTAATATTTTTTATATTATTGGCCAATTTATGACTTGAGAACAATTACAAAGTGATGCAACTAATGAAATGTGATCCTCCTGCCTCCTGAGTAGCTAAAAACTTTCTGTTTTTAGCAGAGACTGGGGTCTCACTCTTGTTCAGGCTGGTCTCCAACTCCTGAGCTCAAGTGATCCTCCTGCATTGGCCTCCCAGAGTGCTAGGATGGCAGGCATGAGCCACCGAACCCAGTCAACACACCCAACTGTTAACAGGAGTTACTTCAGATGACAGTGATTGAGTATGCTTAAATTAATCTATGTAACACCTTCAGAATAGTGCCTGGCACATAGTTAATGCTCATTACATGTTAGCTATTATCATTTTCATTTATATACTTTGACACTGAATTATTACAGAAATTACTTTTGTAATTAAAAAACAACGTTCACAGATGTGCGGGGTGGGGGGAGGGGATGGTGTATACCTACATAATGAGTGCAATGTGCACTGTCTGGGGAATGGACACGCTTGAAGCTCTGACTGGGGGGGCGTGGGGAATGGGCAATATACATAACCTAAACTTTTGTACCCCCATAATAAGCTGAAAAAAAAAAAACAACATTCACAGAATGAGAAATAGAAATGTCCAAAACATATGAAAAGATACTCAATATCATGAAAATACAAATTAAAATAACAATATAATTTTCTGCTCATCAGATTAGCAAAAAAAGAATTATAGTATCCATTTTGGTGAATACTTGACAAAACTAACATTGTTATATACAACAAGTGGAAGAATCAATTTGTATTATATCTACAAGGTTTAAAACATGTTCTTAATCCAGCAATTTCACTTCTAGAAACTAACCCTAAAGAAATAATTGCCATGTCTACAGGGTACTACGTATAAAGATGTTCACTATGGCAGCGAAAACCTGATAACAACCCAAATGTCTATCAATGAATGAAATTAAGGCATGCAGAACATTACGCAATTACTAAAAGAATAAGATAGATCTATATGTATCAAGATGGAGGATTCCCTAAGATACTAAGTGAAAAAAGTAAGCTGTGTATCTGTGCCACTTATTAATTTATAACACCGCAGCTCCAAATTTACCCTTCACTGCCCTGTTTTGTGATACTGGGTATTCTAGCGCTTCTCCTTTGCCAGCTGATACGGTGTTAAGCTTTACCAGTAGAGGGCACTGGAGGGACGGAAGGAGTCTCTTCCTGGTTCCAGCGTGCTTTCCTTTTCTTTTTTTCCTTTATCCTCTCTTTTCTTCCTCTCTTTTCTTTCTCTTTATTTTCTCACCCCTCTCTCCGTCTCTCTCTCCCTCCCTCCCTCCCTTTCTTCCACTGAGGGACACCCAGTGCTGCTCACCTACCATGGAGTTTCTACAGCATCGCCCCTGAGCATCTTGCCATCAACAGCACCCCTATGGTGTGGGGGAGAGTCTTCCAATTGAGCTCTATCAGCAGCCTTGTGAGCTGCAGCCCAGGGTCTCAGCGGTAGCCCAGCACGTCCTAGCCAGTTTCCTCAGCGCCCCAGCCTGCAGTTTCCTGCTGGCCAACCCTGTCTGTCAGCAGCAACTCAACAAACTTCTTCAGTGAGTGGGCCAGGGTCACACGCTCTGCTGTAAGACCTAATCATCCTCTGGGTGGGAGGGGGCTCTTCCAAATTTGTATCTTCCTTGGGCCCTATGCCTTGACCCTAGTGCTGGAGGCTGCCCCTCTATCTGCTGTTACTGTGTTTGTTCTTTTAAAGTTTTCTTTATCCCTAATAGTTAATCCCTGTTGCCATTCAGTAATTCTTTATATTAAACTTATCTAACAAGGGGTTTCTGTCTCGTGACTGGGACCCTGACTGAGAAAATATCTCATTTTTATTAAAAAAACTGTGTAGATAGATACATATAGATATACACATATGCATACATATGTATACACACAGCTGTTTAAATGTACAGACAATATGGAATATTCTAAATTATTAACAATTATTTCAGGAAAAGCAGTGGGATTGCAGGGACAGGGTAAAAGATGATTTTCTCATTTATCTCTGTATAATTCTTTTGTTTGAATTTTTAATAATGAACATTAATTTATGGATTATATAATTTAAAGCAACAAAAAATATATTTGTTTTAAAAAGTTAACCTAAAACTAACTTTGGAAGGTGAATATCACCTATGCACTCATCAGGTTAATTTTCATTCACATTTCTGGGAATTAAAATGTTCAATGACTGCTTCATGACTGGGGATTGCTCTTGGAAAGATAAACTGTCTGACTACAAATAAAAAAAAAAGGTATGATAACATTAACAGTTATCAAAAAGGACAAATTATAAAAAGGCAATGAATTGTGTAAAAATAAAAAGACAATGAAGAGAGTAAAAAGGACAGATTTTATGTAATAGGAATTTGAGATTATTATAAGATTTCAGGAGATGCCAAAAGTTATGGCACTACTCATTGTGACAGGAATTGGGCATGCAGGAAAACAGGGAATGGGAAGATGGACAACTCCAGATTCATGTATTCATTTTAAGTAGAATTAATATGTCTAGTAGAAGATGATTATTCATAGGTTTAAAGGTACCTAGGTCACCCCTAAAGCTTGAAGGCCTTGAGTAGAAGGGAATACAACACATAAAACCCAGAAGTGCAGCAACTGATAGTCCAGTAATTTTTAGCTTTATTTCCCAAATTCCTTCCACACCTGCCTAATTACCTATTTCACAACAGTCATGACAAAATTTACTGCTACAGTCAGAGCTATAAGGTGCATTCCCTAACTCCTAGTTTATCAGGGGAGCTCAAAATATAAATTTTTCTTGAAACTAAAAGTGCCTCTCTCTATAGGACCAAACAGAGGGAATGAGCTTGCGGTAGAGAAGTAGATTTATGTGCCATTCAAATAGGTAATTGAATTTGCAAAAAATATAAAGAGGCTTAGACTTCAGAGATGGAAACTGGTGTGTTTAAAAAGAAAAAATTTCTGCCACTATCTAGTACTTTTTCTATTCAGTTGGTTAAGCAGGTGGGTTTTAGAGTTGGAGCTCCTGGGATCAAATCCCAGCTCCACTACTTATTAGCAAGTTAATTACTCTTAGCCTGTTCCCTCATTTGGAAAAAGGAGATAATAATAGTATACACAGCTGAGGTTTTTGAATACTGTATGTATGATATGCACAGCACCTGGTGCTTGCTGAGGTCTCAACGTATGTTACTTTCACTTTTCTAAGTCTTAGTTTTCTTATCTAAAAGTGAGTGGACCCTACCAATGTATCTTAAAAGCCCTACTCCTTTACCAGTCTGAGTTTACAGATAGGTTTCTTAGGTGGAAGTGGAATGGGAGGATGTACTATTACAGAAAATAGTCTATCATGACCTCAATGAAAAAAAAAATCATCAGAAAGGTGGCAGATAAATCAGTGCAAAATATCTTCAGGAGTTTATACCAGAGATTGTCAGGGACCCTGTAAAAGGAAAGGTAAGAATAGAGAAGCTTTCTCAAAATTGGAGGATGTGAGGGTAATCTTGCAGCAACTCAGAGGTTGAATCTGATCTGGCTGTCTAGGTCTAGTTTTTTGAGAAGAACGACTTTCCCACTAAGAGGATACCAAGGAAAATTCTCAATACCACTCTCATCTTAAAGGACCAGACACCCAAAGGATGCCTAGGACCCCACCTGTGCACTCATTAGGTTAACTTGCATGCCAATAGATGCAGGAGGGGTGGCTAACTTGGTGATCTAACAAACCCAGGTCAGAACTCTGGCCCTCAACGCTCTCCCAGGCCTTGCTTTACTGTCCCATCGGGATGAACCCCTAGGGCATCCCAAACTTGGGTGTGTTACCCTACTCTTTCCCTTACCCTGCCTGCACTTCGGTCTCCTCTCCACACACATGCCACCCTGCGCCCCCCATTTCTCCATATGCTCATGTACTCCCACCTCTCCTTGCTCCCTATCACTTCCAATTTCTCAGCTTAGGTGGTCGTATCTCCCCTTTTTCCCTGTACCACCCCTTTCCCGAGACCCTTTCGCACTCCTTTCTAACACCCTGCAGCTGTGGTGGTTCGCTGCTCGCGGATCATACAGGCAGGCAGGACTGCGAGCAGCGTTAAGAGGCCAGTCCCAAGGCGCGAGGTCGCCCCGATTCTCCCGCCCCCGAGGGCGGAGCCCGAGACCGATTGGTCCCCATGGTGCACCTCCCAGGACTGGCAGCTCTTCCCACCCAACCCGGGCCGGTCCAGCCCACTTCCGCCCCAACCTGGGCGTGGCCCACGGCAAGAGACTGTCTAGACTAGAGCCTGCGGGGCCCAAGGCTGCCAGCTGTGCTCCTTCCGACTTTTAAGTTGTCCGGAAGGCGTGGTTTTAGGATCGTCCCGTTTGCTGTGTGAGCAGAGCTGCTCCTAGATTTGCTTTAAACAGGAGACTGAGGCAGAATTAGACAGCCTGCCCTTCCTTTCCGAATGTCCTCCTTGTTCTGTGTGTTGGCCAGACTTTTAAAGAAGCCCAACAAATTGATTCGCAGCCATGGACTGAGCACCGTGGCAATAATAGTAGCTAACACTCCAAATTTACTGTGCGACAGCCACTATTACAGACGCTTTATAAGAATTAGCTCATTTCTCATAATAACCCTGTAAGGTAGATATATACTTTCTCTGTTTTACGGATAAGAAAACTGAGTTACGGAGAAGCTAAGTATCTTACTCAAGATCAGCTAATTAAATGGATTTGGAACCCAAGTAGTCTGGCTCCACTGAGCCGTACTCCAAACCTACTGTAACCATTGCCTTTGGAAGCACGAATCTGGCTGCAATTCAAGAAGCACATTACTGAGGCTTCCCTCTTTCTTTGAGTAAGGCTTAGAAGACATGGGGAGGAGGATGGAGAAGAGGATCAAGAGTTTCTTTTCTTTGGTGCTGTGTTCTCTGAGTTTGGTGAGTTGGAGGATTCGTTAAGTGAACATACAGGATGTGGGTATTCTTTGGAAATCATTCTTTAAAGCTAACTTGTTAAAATACTCATAGAAAAATTATTAAATGATCTCATTAAAATGGAAAAAACATGGCTCTTTAATACTAAAATATAGTAAAGACTTTTAAAGAGCAGGATATCAATAAAAAATAAATAAAGATTTAAAAAAGCAGGATATCCTTTAGCAGTTTATAAATAGAAAGTATTTTTGTTTCTATATTAATATTTACAGAGAAATGTAGCAGCTGTGCAAATGTGGAGGAGGGGGGCTGCCAATTAAATCTATATGCACCGGTAGTCACATAAACCTTAGCTCTCCCTCAAAATGTCCAGAAATAGAGCTTTTCTCCACAAGTACCATTCCTCACCATACCACATGTATACCACATTACATCATATAGTTTATAGAATGACTATCAGGAACAAAAACGTTAAGATTTTATTCTTTCTGGTAATATTTATTATTTCAAACCTAATCCAGATAGGATAGTAGGCAATTTCCAGTATTGCTCAGGAAGTTTGCATCATTATCATACAATGAACCAAAACCAAACATTAACATTTCTATTAGAGGGTTTGGTGGATTTATTGTACAGCAGGAACTCACCAGCTTTGCCAACAAAAAGGTAGTCTAAATGAGAAATGCTTTGCAAAAAAATAAAAAAAAATAATGGCTGGGCGTGGTGGTATGTGCCTGTAGTCCCAGCTACCTGGCTAACTGAGGCAGGAGGATTGCTTGAGCCTGGGAGTTGTAGGTTGCAGTTAGTTATGTTCATGCTACTGCACTCCAGCCTGGGTGACAGAGTGAGACCCTGTTTCTACAAAAAAAAAAAAAAAAAAATAGATGGCATTAATCTATTCACGGAGGATCCACCCCCATTACCCAAACACCTCCCAAGAGGCCCCAACTCCCAACACTGTCACATTGGAGATCAAATTTCAACATGAGCCTTGCTGGGGAGAAACCATATCTAAACCATAGCAGTGGGTTTACTAGATCCAATTAACATGATGTGATCAAAATAATGAAACCAGCATATTGTGCTGTGAGATACCAAAATGATCAAAATCCCTATAGAATATATTTTGACAGATCAGAAAAGTTAACACAGCCCTGAGGCAAGACAGTCAAATGTACTGCTGTTATCACCAAGTAATGTTTTTGAATCTCCAGGTTGATGGGGATCTAGAACAGGGGATGGCCAGCTACAACATGCAGGTCAAATTTGACACTCCTTTGGTTTCTATAAATAAAGCTTTATTAGAATACAGCCTGGCTCATTCCTTTACATATTGTGTATGGCTGCTTTTGCACAAAACAGCTAAGTTGAGTAGGCATGACAGAGATCAGATGGCCTGCAAAACCTAAAATATTTACTATCTTGTCTTTTATAGGAAGTTTGCCAACCCATGATTGAGAATAAAGGATTTGCCAAATCAACAGCCACCTATCAAATACCAGAAGCTGTGCTGATTTGCTCTAGTAAAGATACCACAGGAACTGCAACTAAGGAAGCGCTTGGTTAAGTTTATGGTAGTCTATTACCATCCTCCATTGTTTATTGCTTTCTAAAATAAATGAATTGAATGGGAATATGTTGGAGACCACCAGCCCTGGACACTTTAATCTCTGCTGTTCCTCCTGGGATATGGTGATTCTTCTGACTTACTATCTCAGCCAGGGGCAGGGGCTTGGGGCTTTTCTATTTGGCCTTTCCTACCATGCAGAAGTCTGTTTCACAGGTCAGGAAACCAAAGTGGCAATTTTCCCAGCATCTAAGTGTATCTGTCTCAATTATACTTTCAGAGACCAGGGGAATAAATTCAAGATGAGTTTGTAAAACCTCTGGCAACATTGTGATAATCTTGGGCCAGGGTTCCATTCATCATCTGGACCCAGGAAAGCCCCAATTTAACTACAGGGCATGATAGCGTTTCAGGTCCCCTGCTATCAGTTCTCAAAACATCTAGGTATTCTCCTTTACTCAATGCAGTTATCTTTGGAAAATGTCACTGGTCCTTTTAGGGAGGGATTATAAAAATATTTAATATATATTCTTGTGGTGGTGTTGGAGTTTCCTTCTCAAGGGGACTCAGCCTCCCCTTCAATCAATGGGCTCTGGGTTTGTGAACTGACCTAGATTTAGAAACTAGCTGAGGCATAACAATGTTCCATCGTGATGGCTGGTGTCAGCTTCCTGCTTACCAACCCTGGCATTTATTTTATTCTATAAATTAAGTAATACCCTAAGTGGCTGTCCATCTGTGTCAATCTAATCTATTGATCATTGCCAAAAATCTCATGGGTCAAGGCACCTCTGGCCTTGCTGCCCGGTTCCTTGGTGGCGTATGCAAACCTAGCACCTAAGGCCAAGGGACGTGAGAGGCCAAAGAAAAAGGCTGACAAATCCAGCTTCTCAGAAAAAACATTTAATAGGGACTTACAAACAGAAACCATGTCTACTGTGGCTGTGGGATGGTGGATTCCTGCACCTGCCATCCAGAAATTATACTCCATATAGCAAACTGTTTTGGTAAAACCTGTGTTATGTCTCAGACCCTCTTGTGAAACTCGTGACCACTTGGGAAATTAAGCATCTTTATGAGGGGTTATCTATGCTACAGGCATTGTTTCTTGATCTTGCTTGAATGCCTTGGTATGCAGGAGTCAAACGTCGGTCATTACGGCAGTTTCACTTCAAGGTGGCATTACTCCTGCCATGCAACAGGCTGCTTTCCTACATGCCCACTAGGTGATTGCATTTACCTTTGTTAGCTCTGCTAGTTAAGTGCTATTAACCTGGCTCCTGCTATTCTGGAACTCCATCATCCCCTTTGATATTAGGGAGCCCAGTTCCATGGCAGTATCCCCCACTCTCCACCCTGACTTACAGAAGATAAAGATGCCTGGGCTCCCTTCACCAATGTATTCCTTATTCCTTAGTAAAAGGTAGTTCCTGGGCTCTCCTGGGCTGTACAGTCAGGTGATGGGGAATCGGGTCTTACATAGTAAATCCATTCTAATAGTCTCACGTTCCTACAACTTTTGTTCCCTTCCCCAAAACAATGCCAAGATATTTCTGGTATTTCTACCACCTGTCCAAGCTTCAAGGAAACATGCCAACAAACTATTTAGAATTACCTCAAGTGTCCTGGCCAGAACAATGGATAACAGTTCATGAGTGAATGCCCTCATATGAATGACTTCTCTCCTGGAAGACTCATTTTATGCACTCTCTCTCTCTTCAGTCTTATGCTTTCAAGATCCACTCCCACCTATATCATCTTGATTCGCACATATTCTTCAGATCCTACAATTCCTTCAGGATGTAGGCTAATTCCTCCTGGAGGAGGACCTGTACTCGCCTGCTCAGGCTGTGCCGAGCTCTCACACTGGTTATCAGGCTGGAGGCAAAAAAGGGTGATGAAGCATATCTTGAGGAAAGCCAAGAGTCATCTGGCAACAAACCATTCTAGGTAAGTTCATATGTGGCCTCCAGGCAAAGGGGGGGCTGTTTTCCTCAGTAAAGAGAAAGGGACTGCTTCTGCTGACCAGGAAAATTTAGGGACAATTGGGAGCTCGACTTTGAGGCTCATCCACTCAAATATTTCTTTTATTTAAAAAAAAAATTTTTTTCTTTTTAATTATTATGGGTACATAATAGTTGTATATATTTATGGGGTACATGTGATGGTTTGATACAGGTATACAATGTGTAACAATCAAATCAGGGTAACTGGGGTATCCAATACCTCAAGCATTTATCCTCTTTGTGCTGGGAATATTCCAAGTCCACTCTTTTAGTTATTTTAAAATATACGATAACTTATTGTTGATGATAGTCACTTTATTGTGCTATCAAATATTAGATCTTATTCATTTTATCTAACTATATTTTTGTACCCATTAACCATCCCCACTTTATCCACCCCCCACTACCCTTCCCAGCCTCTGACAACCATCATTCTATTCTCTGTCTCCGTGAGATCAATTGTTTTAATTTTTAGTTCCCACATGTGAGTGAGAACATGTGAAGTTTGTCTTTTTGTACTTGGCTTATTTCATTTAATATTCTCCAGTTACATCCATGTTTTTGCAAATGACAGGATTTCATTCTTTTTTATAGCTGAATATTATTCCACTGTGTATATGTTCCACATTTTCTTTACCCATTCATCTGCTGGTGGACACTTAGATTGATTCCAAATCTTGGTTATTGTGAACCGTGCTGCAATAAACATGGGAGTGCAGATGTCTTTTCAACATACTGACTTCCTTTCTTTTAGACATATACCTGGCAGTGGGCTTGCTGGGTCATATGGTAGTTCTATTTTTAGTTTTTTGAGGAAACGCCATACTGTTCTCCATAGTAGCTGTGCTAATTTACATTCCTATCAACAGTGTACAAGGATTCCCCTTTCTCCACATCCTCGCCAGCGTTCATTTTTGCCTGTCTTTTGGATAAAAGCCATTTTAACTATCCAAATGTGTCTTGTCCCAGTCTTAATTTCTTCACATTTTTCCTGTCTTGAAAAGACTTTACCTGGGAAACCTGTTGAAGCTATGCATTCAGTCCCTTTTGCAGCTCTGTCTCTCTGGATCTCATGAAGAACAGGAATTGATAGTAGGAAAATGTATGTTCTCTTTGATTCTAACTGATGCTATTCGCTTCTGTGACTGTGCTTGCTTTTAGTTGTTTGATAAATATAGTTAATCAGAATGAAAAACAGGTATAAGAGCAAGGGTAACTCCATGATAGGCTAGGCTTCCTGGATGTGAGAAGCTAACAGCCTAGTTCTGCTTCTGTATATATGGCTTGCTGGCTTGGTGCTTAGCGTAAGTGGAGCCATGGCAGGCTTCACTAAAGTAAAGGAAAACAAGGCCCCGGGGAGGTAACCGCAAGTTACTTCCTGATAAAGGGCTGGAGAGTCCAGGGGCCCTCCAACCAACTAGGTAGATAAGAAGGGCAAGACATGATCAGCTCATGAAAGGCTTGTGCAGGGCGTGTGTTCCCAGTATCGCTTGTAACCCAAAACTAGAAGGTATGCAACAACAGTCCCCCACCCTCCGTCAGATACCCTCCCCTTCCCCTAAATGACGTTAACTACAACTGGCGCCAGCGTGAAAAGCCCGAAGCTTAGAGTCAACCAATCAGGAGCCAACGCGATCAGCCACTTCTAAAAGAACAAATAAACTAAAGGGGGATGGAGTGCAGACCAGTATGTCGTGTGCAGACTAGTGTGTCGTGTGCAGACTAATGTGTCGTGTGAAAACTAGCATACAGAAAAGTATAAAAGCTTAACC
This sequence comes from Eulemur rufifrons, assembly GCF_041146395.1. Classification (NCBI taxonomy): domain Eukaryota; kingdom Metazoa; phylum Chordata; class Mammalia; order Primates; family Lemuridae; genus Eulemur; species Eulemur rufifrons. The sequence continues at coordinate 46,921,038 of NC_090984.1, forward strand.
TTTACCCCAGGGCGGGGTCCTGGTTCGTGGAGAGGCCACTGCGTTGGCGCTCTGGGACTTGGATCCTAGCTCGAGCTAGCCAATAAACTCCTTTGCCTTTTGCAGCCTCGGTGACTCTGCCTCTCTGTTCCTAGGGCCAAAGGGAACCGGCTCTAACACTTGAACCTAATTTTCTAACCTGCTACAAGAGATGAGAGTCTCCTTTATGGCTACTGTACAAGTTCTCTGGCTTTCATATTATTCCTAAATTGGCAATTAGCTGATTTGAACTCTCATTTTGTTTTTGCAAGTTTTCCAACATTGTCAAAAACATCCAGTCTGTTCCCCAATCTGTATCATTACAGTTACTCCCGTACTAGTCAAATATAGCATCCACTTAGTATCCCAATTCCTTGTCGTCCACCTGCAACTCATCCCAGTTAACTGCAGGTGAAAGCTTTAGGGATCGTGATGCATGCCATTGAACGGCAGAAGTATAACCATCCTGCTTACCACCAGGAAAAACAGTTCCTATTGCCTTTAGATAGGTGAGCTGTTCTTCAAAATCCAATTTTTGGGGGTCTCCTTTTAAAGGCCACTCCTGGTACCAGCATTTTTGAGCCTAGGGTCCCCAAAAAAGCAAAATTTAAAGCAAAAAGATGTGGTTGATGCTTTATTGATTGGTGAAATTCCAGAGAAGGAAGTATGAGGGGGAAAGGAAGTAAGGTAGGGAGGAAGTAAAACAAACCTGTGCTACTAAGAGGTCCTCAGCTTCACTGCAAACAAAGATGGTTGCTTGATCTTCATCTCCACGGAGCACATGGGAAGCGATGGCCTCTCAGAACAACTCCTCACACAGAAGGAAGGGTGAGCAAGACTGGCTTCTCTCTGTCTCCTGTCTCTCACTGGTAGAGGTTACCCCACCGTAGGCATTAACCCCCACACTTCTGCTTGTACTGCCCAGCCCCCGCAGTGAGCTTCCTGGAAGCCAGAGCCCCTGCAGAGCGTTCTGGCCCATGTGCAGGTGCTTGCCTTTCCTCCTAGTCAGTACTACATGGGGGCCCTCCGTTTGTGGGGGCAAGGTGGCAGCAGGGGGTGTGGCTGTGGCTTTATGACTATAAGATCCCTCACCAGGTGTGGTGGCTCATGCCTGTAATCCTAGCATTCTGGGAGGCCTAGGTGGGAGGATCCCTTGAGGTCAGGAGTTCGAGACCAGTCTGAGCAAGAATGAGACACCGCCCCCCCCACCTCACTGTCTCAAAAAAAAAAAAAAAAAAATCCCTTATAGGGCTTTTTTGAGGATTTGGTCAAGGGTCAAGTACCTGGATTTTAGTAAGCACTCAGGAAATGTTAGCTATTATTACTGATAGTACTTCAGTGAATTTGTGTGTGCGTGATTGCTACATGATATGACTGGTAGGAGCATTTCTCCCACCCCTTCTAAGCTTTGTTAAGCACCAGCGTGCTCAGTCAGCACTCTGATACTGAGCCAGCCAAATCTGAGTGGTTCGACAATGCCACGGGCAGTCGGGCAGCCAAACGGCTTTGCTGCCAATCCACAATAGTGGTGACCACCATCCAATAGTATATAGCAATGCAATGGATCGAATGTTTTGCTTTTATAAAAATATGACTAGTGATAATGCCTTCCATTCTTTGGCCACCTAAATCATTCTTTTACACATTTAACTTGTCTCTGAAATCCACTAAGGAAATAAATTGATATTGGTTTTTGTTTTATAAATTACAGCTGTGTAGCTCAAGGACAGTTTGCCCATTCACAGAGTCATAGATTTGCTTCTGAAACCATGAATACAGGAGCCCTCAAATGTCAAGTATCTGGAGAATAATATTTTCTTTGGAAAATCTGCTACATTATGTTCTGAATTTGGTTAATCACAAAGAAATATCCTTCGCGTGATGAGTAATTCAATTCTGAGTCCTGTCGCCATGGAAAAGAGGGCTCTCTGCTCCAATTCCTCTTTCTCAGGCACTCAGTGCCACAGACATAATGTTTACTTCCCTTAAGGGAAAAACAGCTCTTGACAAGGGGAAATACAGTTTCAGCAAAAAACTTTCTGCTCTATATTTGTTAAGAATTGCTTCAATATCATGTTTTGATTTCTGCTTCAAATTTATGGAAAGGATTCTTATAGTCCGAGGAAATCTACTGATGAATGTGACAGACATGGACTTTAAGACAGTGACAGTAAATTTTGGGCTTTCAAAAAATATACCTCTTGCTTTTCTGGAAGCAAGAGTTGAGTTTTTAAAAGTAAAAACTGATCAAAGTTATTGAGTCTAATGAAAATATAAGCTGTGATAAATTTCCTAAATGATTTCCTGTTGATGACAAATGTTTACCATGATAAAACCATTTGTTGACCTAATTGCTCCTGTTCCTGGTTCTACATCACTCCCATTACCTGAGAACAGATTTGGCTCCATCAGTTCTGATCTTTGTCATTGTACCTTAAACACAGCGTGCAACTTCCTGTCTGAATCTGTCAGGCCACCTTCTTCAACTACCAGCTGGACCTAACCCAGCCCCTAACCCCACCCTTCTGAGCCTATCTCTGGCCCCAGGAGTCGGACAGGCAAAGACATGGAACCAGGTGCCACTGAAAAGAAATACAAGAAATTTATGGTAGAGCTATGCAGAAAGTATTTGTCTTAATCTGTTCAGGCTACTGTGATAAAATACCATAGACTGGGTAGCTTTTACATTTTCTTTTCTTTTTTTTTTTCTTTTTTTTTTTTTTTTTTTGAGACAGAGTCTCACTCTATTGCCCGGGCTAGAGTGCCATGGCATCAGCCTAGCTCACAGCAACCTCAAACTCCTGGGCTCAAGCAATCCTCCTGCCTCAGCCTCCCGAGTAGCTGGGACTACAGGCATGTGCCACCATGGCCAGCTAATTTTTTCTGTATATTTTTAGTTGTCCAGCTAATTTCTTTCTATTTTTTTTTTTTTTTTTAGTAGAGATGGGGTCTCACTCTTGCTCAGTCTGGTCTCGAACTCCTGAGCTCAAACGATCCGCCCACCTTAGCCTCCCAATTGCTAGGATTATAGGCGTGAGCCACAGCGCCCGGCCCATGGGTAGCTTTTAAACAACAGAAATTTATTTCTCATAGTTCTGGAGGTTGGGAAGTCCAAGATCAAGGTGCTAGCAGATTTGGGATATGGCGGGGGCCTGCTTCCTCATACATAGCCATCATCTCACTATACCCTCACTTTGCCCCAAGGACCTCTCTTGGGCCTCTTTTATAAGGGCACTAATGTCATTCATGAGGGCTTCACCCCCAGGTTCTACCTCCTAATACTGTCATCTTGGTGGGGGAGGTAGGATTTTAACATAGGAATTTGGAGGACACAAACATTCAGACCTAACAGTATTAAGCTTTAAGTTGGAAGATATGAAAGAAAAGAAAGTCAAGGAGAGAAGAGAACAAATATTCATTAAGCATCTCTATGTACCAAGGGCTTTAAAGTTAAGGCAGTTAATCTCCACAACCCTTTCACGAAGCCGTTACTATCTTCATTTGTATAAATGTAAGAACAGAGGCACTGAGAGCTTAGGGATCTTCAAAGTCTTTCAGGAGGTAAGTATAGATTTATTAGAGATAACTCAGTAGTTCTGTGTGGTGATTTTGTACATGGACTGGTGACATGAGTGGTAAGAAAAAGGACCGGAAAGCAAGATTTCACCCAGATAGTGAAAAGTCTTAAAACACTATGTCTTTTTCACTATTGAGGCTGGCTCAGGTCCTTGTTACCTCGGTAACTGAGGGCAAGCGTATTGAACTTCTCTCTGCATTTCCTTGTCTCTGGGGGGGGGGGGGGGGGGGGGGGGGTTGATTCCTGTCATACCTACCACAAAAGGTTTTATTAGTTCCATTGGGTTAATGTAAAAAGAAGAAATTCATACATAGAAAAACGCCATACAAATTCAACTCATTTGGCATAGTTTCTAGTACCAAAAATTTACAATCTGGTTGGGAGGACATGACATAAACACAACATACATAGAATAACTACAGAAGTGTAACTCAAAGTTTAGATGTCCAGATGTCTCTAACATCTTCCAGCCTACTGAAGAATTCCCTATCCTTTTAAGATATCATGAAAATGGTCTTCTGCTCCCGTCCTATATATAATGAGAAAAATTAGCATTGTTCCCGACATTTCTGAGGTATCTTGAACACCTTACCTCTCTCCTTATAATCTACAGCTCTATTTAACTCCTTCTGCTGAATGCTCTATCCCTGTTGCCTGGGCTACCTACACCACATCATCTACATTGGACACTTTCTAGATTTTTTTTTTTTTTTTTAGAGACAGGGTCTCACTGTCACCCAGGTTAGAGTACAGTGGTGTCATCATAGCCCACAGCACCCTTGAACTTCTGGGCTCAATTGATCCTCCTGCCTCAGCCTCCCAAGCAGCTAGGACTACAGGCTAATTTAAATTTTTTTTTTTTTTTTTAGAGATAGGGGTCTAGCTATGTTGACTCGTCTGGTCTCAAACGCCTGGCCTCAAGTGATCCTCCCACCTCAGCTTCCCAAAGTGCTGGGATTACAGGTATGAGCCACCACACCTGGCCCTACATTTTTGAATTCTTCAGAATACCACTGGCACCAGACTATATGTATAGTACATTTTTACTGAAGTTGTGAGGCCAAGGATGATAAGGTTTACAGCAAGGTAAATATTAGGTATCTGTGCCTAATGTTCCTTGCTTATTTCTGCCTCTGAGAAGTCCTTACTGGCCATCTCTTCACAAACAGCACTAGTTCAGCACTATTTGACTCTATTTTTTTCTTTCTTTTACCTTCCCCTTTTCTATCTGCTACCCACAAACCCACTCCAAACTCATATTATACTTACGTAGCAATAATAACTAATACTGACTAAATGTTCATATCAGGCAGAATAAGTGCTTTATGTACATTTTTTCATTTAGCAGACATTTTCTCTCTCTTTGTTTTGCTTATTCAGGCCCAAGCTCTTGGAATTTCATCTTTTTTACTCCTTCAACAAATATTAAATACCTTTTTTTTTTCTTTCGATAGGCACAGTGTGATGCTAGCTCCTGGGGCTTTGGTAACAAATAAAACAGACTTGGTCTCTGCCCCCATAGCCCTCCATATTCAAAGAGCTGATCAAAGTAACTTGCTAAATAAAACAATTCTGTCTTTGAGGGAATTGCCAGCTTTTATAGCAACCATTTTTCTACATGCTACAATAGAAGAGAACAGTAAAACAAATAACAATATAAGACAAAAATACAAAAGATGCCACATAGCAGGATGTGATTGGCGCAGGAGTAGGACGGAAAGTATAAATACTTTGAGGTTTGAAGCTAATGGTTTTAAACCAAGGTCCACTTGGGTTAAACAAGTGAACCTTGAGACATTGGATTGGAGCAAAGGGAAGGCAAGCAGGGAGGGCTGGGACAGTATGAGAATAGATGTAGTGGTTAAGAGCAAGGCCTTGGAGTCAGACAGACCCTGGGCTCAAATCTCAGCTCTGTCACTTACTGTGTGACTCTAGAAAAACTACTTAATCTCTCTAAGCCTATTTTGCTCCTTTAGAAAAGTGGAATAATAATATCTTCCTCAGAGATATTGTTGTATGGATTAAATGGGTGAGATAAAGGGTGGGAGGGGAGCACAAAACAAAACACGTAAACTTAAGCAATACAAGAGTGTGATAAGTGCCAAGCGAATGTTCATGTGAAAAGGAGCAAAGGCTCTCTATGTTAAGGTCCTTACACTTTAACCACTTGTGAAAAAAATATTTTTGGAGCACCTTATCATTTACACAATGCAGTTTCCTTTCCACACATACATTATTAATTTTTCTAGCAACTTTTAAAGGTAGATATGACTTTGTTATGCAGGAATGGAAATGAGGCTCAGAGAGATTGAGAACTTTCACATGGCTTGAAAGGGACTCAAGCCAGGACTTTGACTAAATCATGTAGTTCCTAATCTTTTATTCCTGTCTTAAAAGGCAATTACTTAGCTGGGTGTGGTGGTGCACACCTGTAGTCCCAGCTACTCAGGAGGCTGAGGCAAAAGGATCGCTTGAGGCCAGGAGTTTGAGGTTGTAGTGAGCTAGGATGACACCACTACACTCCAGCCTGGACGACAGAGTGTGACCTTGTCCCAAAAAGAAAAAAAACAAAAGTCAATTACTCCCACACAGTTGACAGCTCTTTAGATGCTGAACAACCAATAGCTTAACCAAGGATTTTCATGGAGACTAGATCTGAACATCTAAAGGAATGTCAGAAGTGGGAGTCAAACACAAACTTGTCCACCTTAATTAGGCCCTAGGAAAAACTGGCCAAACATAAGTCGATCTAAATGTCCATCAATAGGGAAATGGGTAACTTATGGTACATCCTTACATGGAATACCATGAAATCAATAAAATGAATGAGGTGGATCTAGTAAGTACTGGCCTAGAAAGATGAGATGCCCACGCACATTAAGCAGAAAGGCAGGCTGTCGAACAAGACGCACGACAGAGCCTTTATGGTGCCCTGTTTAAGACAACAGACCACCTACCCACTCAGTGACTCGGCCTGCCCTCCCCTTTCCTCAGTCCGTGGTCTCCTTTCCACACTACTGCCCCCACACCCCAGCATAGCCCCTTTCCACAACTTCCATTTCTCCTGATCCTCCCTTTCTTTTTATCTCAGGACGTTTTCCCACTCTCTTTTTCAGGCCCCTCTCCCTCCTCCACCTCCCCAAACCCCTACCCTTGCCCAGGAAGACGAGCATGTGGAGGCATGCGCATGCGTGTGGCATCTCCCCAGCGCAGAGCGAACACGTTTGCCCCGCCCCCCAGGGCGGAACCCGAGAGCGATTGGTCCCCGTTTCTGCATCCCATGATTGGCGGGCCCTTCGCACCCAACCCAGAGGGTCCACTTCCGCTCAGATCCCGTCTGTCCTACTGTGGGAGTGTCTCTTGGCCCAAGGAGTACCCCTTGCATTTGCTGAGGTCGTACAGCCCCCATGCTTTTCCTGTTCCCTCCCGCTTTGGAGACTGTTTTGCCAACGCTAGTGTGAGATAGTCATGCTTCCCGCATTTGCAGCCAGGCCCTCTAAGGGGGAGAGCTCAGACCAGATTTACTTAAAGTGGGAAAGTGAGAATTAGAACTAATTAGCCAGCCCTCGCACCAGCAGGGAGAGATAAGGAACTCCCTCATTCCCACATGCTTCCTTCTGTGAGCTAAATTTCATACATAGCTCCATAAATTGATAGCCTTGAACTCGGCTCCCTAAATTATAATAAGAGTAGCTAACCTTACAGGTTACAGTGAGCAGTCACTGTTTCGATCCCTACAATGGTATGAATGTTTGTTCCCTCTGAAACTGATGCAGAAATTTAATCTCCAATGTGGCAATATTGAGAGGCAGGGCCTTTAAGAGGTGATTGGGTCATGAGGGCTCTGCCCTCATAAATGGATTAATGGGTTATCACTGGAGATGGGAGTAGGGCTGATTGCTTCATAAGACAACGAAGAGAGACTTGAGCTAGCACACTCAGCCCCCTCGCCACGTGATGATGCCCTGTCCACCTCAGGATTCTGCAGAGAGTCCCCACCAGCAAGAAGGGTGTCACCAGATGTGGCCCCTTGAACTTGTCCTTAGCCTTCATCACTGTAAGAAATAAATTCCTGTTCTTTATCAGTTACCCAGTTTCAGGTATTCTGTTAAAAACAACAGAAAACAGATTAAGACAATCTCTTTATAACAACTTCACAATGTTTACCTATAAGGTAGGTCTCACTATCGCCATTTTACAGATGAGGATGCCAAGGCACAGACAAGTTAAGGAATTTGCCCAAAATCCTCCTAGTGATAATTGGCACAACCCGAATCAGAAGAACTCAAGTAATCTTGCCTAGGGTCCGGTACCACCAACCATTGCATTCGCTACCTCTCAGAAAGAAACCAGGCACAGGGTAAAATTAGTTCGCAGTTCAAGAAGCAATTTATTGAAGCTTCTTTTTTCTTTTATGTCAAGTTTGGAAAATATGGGAGAGAGAATAGGAATAGACTCTTGAGAAGAAAACCCAGAGGTTCTGAGCTCAAAGAATTGGGAAATTTAGAGGCGGTAGAGTAACTAAGGGAGCATACAAGTACCTACATCCTTTAAAAAAATTTTTTTATTGAGGTGAAATTCACATAACATAAAAGCCATTTTTAAAGTGAACAATTCAGTGATGGTACATTCACAGTGTTGCACAACCACCACCTCTATCTACTTCCAAAATATTCCCATCACCCCAAAGTAAAACCCCATACTCATTAAGGAGTCACTCTCTAATCCCTCTTCCCCCCAGTTCCTGGCGACCACCAATTTGTATTCTGTCTCTATGGATTTATCTATTCTGGATATTTCATATAATTGGAATTATACAATAATAGGCCTTTTGTGTCTGGCTTCTTTAACATAATGTTATCAGGGTTCCTACATAGCATGTATCAGTACTTTTTATGGCTGAATAAAATTCTAGTGTATATACATATGGCAATTTGTTTATCTGTTCATCCACCAATGGACATTTAGACTGTTTCCAGTTTTTGACTATTGTGAATAGTGCTGCTATGAACATGCACATACATGTACTTGTTTGAATACCTGTTTTCAATTCTTTTGAATACATATGTAGGAGTGGAATTGTGAAGCCATATGGTAATTCTGTTTAACTTTTGAGGAACTTCTACATCCTTTTGAAGCCCTTCATTAAGGCTATATTATTAATATTATAAGTAATATTAAATATAATAAATGTTAAATATTTTGAATAAAAATTTCGCAGCCTCAGCACTGATTTGGGGCCAGCGGTGGGAGGCTGACCTATGCATTGTAGGACTCTTAGCAGCAATACCAGCTTCTAAACACTAGATGTCAGTAGCATCCTCCCAGTTGTGACAGCTGATACCATCTGGAGACTTTGTCAAATGTTCCATGTGACACAGAATTGCCCCCTTTCCCACTAAAAACTAGTGTTTTAAAGGATTCCCTGTAAACTTGGAGCAAATATGACTGGCACTAAAGTTGAATACTAAAACAAAGTAATGGCCTTTAAGAAATGGATATTCCTTAGAAGTTTGTATACAGGACATATTTTTTGTTTACTCTGTAATGATGTTAAGGACTTTGCAGATTTACAAATGTGTAAAAACCAGAAAAATCTTATTAAATTTTCATGTACCATTCATATGTAACTTTGGTAATATAAACCAAGCTCATCCACAGAACTCTGAGAAATATAGCTTCCCCACCCTCCCACCCCAGGCACATACTAAATCAGATTTAGAGCACAATGCATCACATAATTTTTAAGATGACAACTAGAAGGAAGATTTATAAGATCTTTTTGATATGATAATATTTATTTTTCAAATAAAAGCTCGGGCAGGGCCCACAAGAAATTTCCTACTTGGTTCAGCCAAATAATGAAAGACAAATGCTAATTTTCATTATTGGGATACAGTGAACCAAAATGAATCTTTGACATTTACTGTTAAAGATCTTGGTGAGTTAGTTGGAGAGTGGGAACCCTGAGTATGTAAACACTTTTTCCGTCAAAAAGCTGTTAAAATCAAAACCATTATGGCAATGGACCAAGCAGCCTTAGGCACAGACAGCATTGGTGTAGAATCCACAGCAGTTAGCAAGGGCCATGGCACTGAACTCCTTGTCTTCCCAGGGACCGGAAAAAGAAGGAGGGTTGGTGCCATTCAGAGAAGTACTGAAATGAAAAGCCAGAGAGATACATGTTGGGTCAGATAAAAACAAGGCAACAAAAACATTTCAATAAATTATACCAAGCAGCTGAAAACAAAAAACCTATAAATGGGACCATATGCCATGACCAAATAAATTGGACTTAATTTAATTCATTTCTCATTCATATCCAAGACAATACTAGCAAGAAACTCCATATGACATGTCTGTTCCTTTGCCCAATTCCTAACCATAGTCCCTTTGGAAATTTCCCTTCCAGATATCTCTGAGGCAAAATTTATGCCTTGTAATGATTTAGAATTGAATTTATTATAAAAAGTCAGGTGGCATTGTAAGGCCACTTTCCTCTTGAGAAAGGAAAACAGCTCAAACTTAATTATTATAAATTAACTGGACAAAAACATCATCTCTCTGATAGTCTAAATGCTAATCGTCCTCAGTATGTGGCTTTAGAAAATCCACTGAACTGCTACAAAAACGTAGGAGCCCAAACCATGCCAGACCAAAGATCTATCCGGCTCAGCTAATAATTTATCCTTCATAGTACATCAAAAGGATTATTTTTTTGGAGGCATTGCTTGCCTTCTCTGATGGTAACCTCCAAACACAGGAGGAGAGGTGATACCCAGTAACTTGGCCTAGTAACCTGTTAAGCAGCTGGCACCGAACATCTACCTATACAGTGAGCAGATCACTTACTTAATACTAACTTACAAATCTATCTCCAGCTCGGATTTATCTCCTGATCTCACAGTTGGCTTGTGAGTAGTTTCACATGGTGGTCCCACAGGTACGTCCCAGTTACTGTATCCAAAATGAAATTAAGCCATAATCTCTCCCCTTTACACCCTGAAACTAGTCCTGTTCCTCTCAGTGAATAAAGGACACTCCTTAGGCCCACTTGCCCAAGCCAGAAAAGAGACAGTCATTTGAGACTCCCTTTGTTTCCTCACCCCAACCCTTCCTGCTATCTTGCCAGTGACCAACCCCATGGATTCTACTTGATCTAGGGCATCTCCATCCTCACAACCGCTTAGTATCTGTTCTTATCATCTCTCACCAGCACTATTCCAGCAGTGTGTTTATTGGTCTCCTTGCCATCCAAATGGCTTCCAGAATGATTTTTTGAAAAACCACAGCTGATCATGCCTGTATGCAGAATTCTGCAGGTCAAAATCTAAATTCCTAGCATTTCATACAAGGCCTTTTCTGATCTTTCGGCCTTTTTTCCCAGAACTCCCTTCGCTCCCCCGTGCATCACCACCAACACACACACCTTTTGCTTTGAAGGCACCAAACATTCTAGTGCCTCAAATCCTTCTTTTTGTGGGTTCCCAAACTAGTTCTTTTAGCTTAATGATATATTCTCTTCTGTCCATATTCTAGAATTTGATAAACGAGTTCATTTTTACACTATCTGAACTATTCACGATTTTATAAATGCAACTTCATCCTTTCGTAGTCTTCATTTCTGTCTGAAGAAGTCCGTAATTTCTTGTCCACGTAGGACCATTGCTAAGTCTTCACTGCAACCTATCTATATTCCAATCACAATAAATACAGTAGCTTCTTATCAGGGAAACCACTCTTCTTCACTACTTTTCAGCACCCAACAATACAGATGGAACCTGTCGCTGGAGCATGCCAGAGCTAATGCTGACAACGCACCTAATAAGAGAAGAGAATATAGATCTAGACCGCCCCCACTACCCGTGGCCCTCCTCATACACTCTATTCAGCCTCCACAGGATTACCTCAAGACTTTTCTCTCCACCCACAGCCGATTCCCGGTGGAGAACAGCATACAGGTGGAGGCAGCCGGGACCTGGTGCTCACTCACCTCTGAAAGAGCTGTGTGCAGCACACGTAGGTCTCATAGGTTCTATTGGTGAAACTTGTGTTTAGGAAGGAAACACAGTCAGTTTCAGCTCCCCTGGGGACATAGAGGATTCCTAGATAAAAGAGACAGAGACACTAAGGGGAAGATTTTATACACGTTCCTCAAGACTCTTTGTTTTTGGGGTATGAACTGAGAACACAGTACATTGGATGCCTTTTCTATGCATCTGTGGGATGAATGGTTAAACCAACATTCTGACACAGATCCTCTCATGATCTAGGTAAGTAATTTCTGCCAAGGACCAAGCTGAGGCACCTACCTGCCACACAGGCACTGACAAGGGATACACAGAACCCTGTGAAGAGGGCACTGACCACAACCTTGGACAAGTCACTCTTCCGTTGAGGTACCATGGAGGCTGCAGGCAACAAAATAAAATGACTTGATCTCTCCCCCAGCAGACTGTCAGGTATACCCCATGAGCCCCAATTTAGAAGAATGCAGAGGAACAAAACAGCAGACGAATAGCTTCCCTACTACCAACCACCTGAGCCTGGCTGGTGTTGCCCTAAGAAGTGTACGTATACATAATTCCTGAGGATCACTAACTCAGGCTCTCCTCGGGTCAAGGACTGTGTGTCTGACCCTAACTTTGGTGATTCTGTGAACATACCCAAGACGTATCTGGATCAAGCAAAGGTCTGGGTTGCTCCAGACAGGTGCAAATGCCTGGTGTTCGCCACTTGAGATCTGCACTCTTAAGCCTGGACCAGAATTAGATGGACTGTTTTGAGCCAGAGGGCCAAGAAAAGCAACATTCACCTAAGCATTAGCCACATAATGCATATCCCACTACTAGATGGCAATCTTACAATACGGTGTTTAACAGAAGGGGGAAAGATAAACGAAAAAGAAATTATTTCACCTTTAAATTAAATCAGCTACCAAATACATAAATTGAATGACTCCACCCCAGAATATAATTGCCTTAAAAAATGGATACACTGAGCTGTTTTTCTTCATATACTTCATTTCCTCTAAGATCCATTTCTAACTTGGATCTTCCAAACTCTTGAGATCTGCTAGTCATTCCCCTGCCCCTGCACTCAAGGCCAACTCCATCTTCCTCATACTATTCCTCTCACCCGCACCCACATGCAGCCATATCAGTCTAACTAGATTGGTGTCTGCTTTAGACTCACTCCTCCCACACCCGGTGCTCCCAGCTCTTAATCCAACACTTCACACCACTCGCTCTTACTATCTGCCTTCTGTGTCTGCTGCTTTGGTTGTCGTTTGATCCCTTGTGCAAATCCTGCTTCTGTGAAGACAACTAGTGAGCAGCCTGATTTCAGAAAGTGCCTTCACTGCTGAATAAAACCCAAAATATCTTTACTTATAGATACGCTATGCCCACTTAATGGCAAAATAGAAATAGCATCATAATATTTCCTCCTTCATGGGGAAAACTAAAATAATATTGGTCTTTGGGGTCTCCAATCCAAGGGAAAAAAGTAACTGAGGTTGAGATTGTAAAGGGCTCTAAGCCAGGCAGCCTGATTGCCTTAGCTCCAAGTTAACGGCAGCTAGAGGGCCCATTTCACATCAGCTTCCCTGTCTGGTCCCAGCTGGTATGGAAGCACCAGGAATGCCCACTACAGCAGGTGGGATCTGGCTGGCTTATTGGGGAACTGGGAAAATGAATGAACTCACTCAAGGCTCCTAGCGTGATTCCTATGGAACCAAGATTGGCAAATCCACAGAGGGAAAATGTTGTGATGATTTCAGCTCTCACCTAGGGAAAACAAAAATAAATATGTAGATAAATTCAGTCCCGTGTGTACAGTCTTATAATCATGATAGAAGTTCCAGAGCACTTAGAGTCCTCAATCTTTTCCACATCATCCTAAGGAATGTGGAAAAGATGCTCAGAAAATAACTGCTCCCTGAGTTACCATAGGGATAGCGGGATGGAAACCACCATGGGCCTCATCGCCCAACATTGTTCTTGTTGAAGCCTGTCAGTAAGGAGAAGGCCCAGGAATGAGGATGATTGAGAGGGAAGAAGGAGAAAGGCACAAGGAGAGAAAAGGGACATCAATTTAGAGCAATTGTAAACTTATAAATGAAGAAGGAAGCCTTGGAGCAACAAAAAAGTGTCTGGACTGCTCCAACTGTAAAGACCCAATAATTCCTTTAGAGAGAGGAGCTGGGTCCGAGTGTGGGGGAGGAGTACCACACAGACCTCAGCCTCGCGCAGGCGCGGACGAGGCTGCTGAGTGTACTGTTCTGTTTGCTTTATGGTTAGGCCTGCGATACCAGAAAGGCACCTGTGGGCCTGCAACAAACTCGTGCATAGCACTGTCTGTCTACCCTCAGGTAACCATGGCTGAGACCTAACACTGTGTATGCTTTTCTGGATTGTCACTTACAGAAATCCACTGTTTCTCGCCCCCAATCCACTCTTCCACTCCAGAAAGACGTTTGCTCTTATACTGAGACAGTTGCTGATAGGCCACAAACTCATTTGTGAAGAACTTGATTCCCACCATCTCAGCCACCATCGCACAGTCTGTCCACTCTACTCCCATCATGAAAACCAGGGGCCTTAGGACATAGGAGCAGATGACCTGAGTGAAGGAGAGATATCCCAGGAAAAGGAAGAACTAATAACGAAGACCAGGTGCCGAGGATCTTCTCTGGAGCCTTGGCCCAATCTCCTCCCCCCTCCTCCTTTTCATGCTGTCCCTTAGCTTCCTGCAGGTCAGGAGGACATGCACCATTCAAGGACTACTTAACCACACCCCAGAGGGACAGCCCAACAAATGTAATCCTTTATTTACCTGGAAAGTGAGCCCCTGTATATCCACCAATGACCCCAGCCAGGAGAGGGCAGCGTTGACAAAGGCCAACACGGCCAAAAAGGCGATCAGGTTGGCTGCTACATTAGCCACCAGGCCTATGGCCTCTGTGGCTCCACTGCTGGCAGCTTCCAGAACATTCTTCTCCTTCCTGTGGTTATTGGGCAAAGGGAAAGAGTATAGTGTCTGGAGTAGTCTCAGCCCCTCAGAGAAAAGAAATCCCACTGTCTCTGTAGCGTAAGAAGAGGGTGCAAAGCCAGTGTGAGGGGTGATGGGGGTTCCTTAGTGACCCTGTTAGTGGAAATTACTCTGAAGTAATATCAGATATAACTGCCATGAAATTGCACTGACACCAAGGACAGAAGGTACTGGCATGCGGAAGCTAGTGGCAGGTGGGAGAGTTAAACAAAAGAAGAGAAGAAAATCAACAAAACTAGCTGGAGGCTGACACAGACAAGAGGGGATATGGAATCACACTGTTCCCTTTCAGAGGGACTGGAAGTCTCTGCCGCCACAGTGCTGTTCTTGACTCTGCACCTACCTCACCACCTCCCAAATTATATGCCTCTCAAACTCACCCAGGAGGCACTTTTACCCCCTCCTTGCTCTTGAACTTGGACTCTTCCACTTCTGGATACACTAGTTTTGACAAGGCGAGAGTGCAAGGGGCGGCCATCACAGAGGCAGAAATCAAAGACGATGCATCAATCTGTAAGGCCAGACTCAGGGATCAGTGTCTCTGTAGAACCCAACTCAGGCTCACCCAGGAGTGGCCAAGAAGATGATGCCTACCCCGAAGGATATGTAGGCTCCCAACACCGAGCCTGCAATGGTGGCAAAACCTCCCGTCATCACCGCATGGATTTCAGAGCAGGTCATGTCTGCAAGGTAGGGACGGATGAGCAGAGGTGCCTCGGTCTATAAACAAGGAGAAAACAGTCAGATTCTAAGAAGGTGCAACCCCACCCCTGTCACCAGAGTGTCCACACCAGGGGCTGGACCATCTAGATACACACACCCCTCCAAGGTGAGTGCTGTTTGGTGAGGCACAGCCCCGCTGGGTGAGCTCTGCCCTCAGGCCCTCCCAGCGCCTGCCTCACTTCCATTGACATTTTAGAATGTTATGGAAGAGAAATGGTATATTTCTTTTATATGTTCTTAGTGTCTAAAACCATGCACTTAATGAATTTACACAACATAGTGCACTTAATGAGTACATATTAAATATTTTAGAAGTACTCATTAAATGAAATGCAAATAGGTGATCTAAGCCCTCTGTTTATGAAAGAATCAAAAGAAATAATGTTGGTAAAAATGTTATGAAATTATGAAGGCCCAACTATGTAAAGCATACCTAGCATTGACTTAAGACAATGCTATTTATTATTTAATGAGTGCCAAGTATGTGCATAGCATTGTACTAGATGCTAGGGACACTCGTATGCATAAGGCAAAGTCCCTAGTCTTAGGAGCTTATAATCTAACGGGAGAAACCAAGCTAATTATGAATAATTTCAGCAAAATGTGGAGTACTCTGGTAGAAGTATCCAGAAATTACTCTGAGAACATTTTAGTAGCAGCCCAGAGCCTTGGGAGGGAAAGATCTCCATACTAAGTCCTTGTGAATTTGGCAAGCCCTTGTTCCCAGCATCGAGCTGATCAGTCAATAGCATATATCGAGCAGCTACTCCACGCAGACAAATGTACCAAGCCAGTGTAATGTGGAAGAGCCTTGGTGTTAGTCCTGAGCAAGACAAGCTATTGCTTGAGACCCTGGAAAACAAGGGCCATGGGAGTCACAGGGAGAAGCCAGAATATAGATCAAACACCCTTCATAGCCTCTGAAGGGGGATAAGTTTTAGCCCAGGACACTTCCCTAAATTCCCATGGAAGAAGCTGTGCTTAGAAGTGACTAAGGATTTCCATCCAGATTATGTACACCCAGGTGAGTATTATTAGGCACAACGGGTGACAGCAATGAGCTAAGTCTTCTTTGAACTGCTGAGTTTTCTTTGATCAGAGATAGGCTGCTCCACAGTCTTCATTTATTTGATTTTTCAAAAGGAAAGCATACTTTTCTGAACCTGTTTGGTGCCATATTCTCAGTTCCCCAGAGAAAATAAGGCCAGAAGGCCTCAGGGTGCTTACCATACCCACAAAGATGTTTCCTGTCACAGCCAGAGTCTCCGTAGCAGTAGTGCCCATGGTGATCTGCAAAAACCATGCAATCTAAAAGGACACAGAGACCTAAACCATTAACATTAGCAGGAATCTTGAAGAATGTCCAACAAAACCCATCCTGCTCTATCTTACTGATAGGGAAACTGAGGCCTAGAGAAGTACAGCACAAGCCCAAAGCCATGAAGCAAGTTACAAACAGGGCCTTGACCAGAACTCAGGACTCGTAGCCTCTAAAACAAGTACATTAAAACTCAGTATGAAAGAATAGTCCAGCCCATTTTCTCTCCCTGCTCTGTCCCTCAGCCTCTCTGGGGCCTGGGCTGACCATTTGATATCAGGCATGCTTGAAAGGGTTTCCTTTTCATACTGGTTCTAGCACTCTAGATCCTGCACATGAGCATTCTTCCAAAATAGTGTCATCTTCATGCCCCTTGACAGGTCACAAGATGAAGGCCCACTTCCTGACTGATGTGGGAGAATGACTCACCTTCTGGACTACCCACTGCACGAGACCCAGGTAGTAGAGAATGGACATCATACATCCAAAGAAAATGATGATTGGTAAGGACTGGAATGAGAATGGTGGCAGCCAGTGAGATGTCACATGGTATGTGCCATGTCAACCATAAAGGGATTGTGTTTCAGGCCTCTAAATGAAGCTCTCAGCATTCTAAGGGCATCTGATACAGTGCAGATACTCAGTATCTACACAATCTAGTTTAGGAATAGATTTAAAATGTATTGCAAATCTACTATCCCACCAGGACTAAGCCACAGATGCTTTCTGAGCCTTTCTCCCTGACCCCTATTTCATCTAATTTTAGGAAGGTAATGATCAAAGGATGAGAGATTGATGCTGTTTCCTTTACCAATGGGATTAAACCCTCTTCTTAGGGTCAAACTGGTACAGAGGCCGGCTGATCTCTTGGACACACATTTTCATCCTCTGCTTGACTCTCCCACCCCTCCACTGACTGTCATTGCTGCCCATAAAACAGATATGACCTGAAAAGCAAAGACATCCTTGACCAGCTCATCCCCAAAGACAAAACTGGAGCCAGCCACGGTGTAGTTCAGGAAAATCTGAAGGGAAAAAAAAAAAAAGACAGAGAACAAGAGTGAAGCCTGGAAGGACACAGGGTAGGACCAGACTCATGTGCAATTAGGACCTACTGCTGCTACTGAGGCTGGCCTCCCTTTGACAGCCTGGGACTAGGCTGTCCCCATGAGCTGCTCATTGAATGACAGAGGACTCAGATGTTTAATTCTCTTTATTCATATTCTTAGCTGTTCCTCAGAATACTCTCTCCTTTCCCAACTGGATCTCCTACCGCCATCACCAAGACACAGCCTAATCTTCTCCTGCTTCCCTCAAATCTCTTTTCTTGGGGGTTCTAAAAGAGCAAAGCCCTCACATTCATCTTCTCATACCTGGATCTGGTCTCCCAGCCATTGAAATGCATTAAATCCAGGATCGGTTCTGATGACAAAGAGCCCAAAGACAAACTGAAGACCCAGGCCCCAAAACACTGTCCTCCAGGATACCTGAGATCAATAAGAAAATTATTCCAATGTAAGTTCTAAACTCTACTGCTCCGTGACTCAGACAAGGTTGGGGTTTTAAACATGGATACACATACTCTGGGTGGAACGAATCTAGGGCGTTGATATTCAATCTGGGGTAAGATGGCATAGGGAGCAGGGCGAATGGTAGGGAGACACAGGTCCATAGTATGTAAAGAACCACCTATGTCCACATGGTCTTTAAAAATGTGCCTAGAGGTTAGATGGCACTTATACATACGTACAAATAAAAGTTTTGTAAACCAATGCTTTAACATTAGAATGTGCAATGCAAGCTGATTCTCTGTTATTTTCTTTTTTTTTTCTTTCCTACCTTATATTTTCCTTTTGTTCTTTAACATTGGCCTAGATTCACAAAATTGGTACAAGACTCACTAACGGATCACAATCTACAGTTTGAAAACAAGTAATCGAGGGACTCTGATAACTTTAGAACTTCTCTTGGGAACAAAATTGTCAAAAAGGCAACTTCCAGGGGTTGTTAAGGACTTAGTTCTATGCCTTTGTAATTAATACTTGACCCATGCACTTTGTAGTTAGTACCTGGGCCTTGGCTATGTGTTGCTATGCCCAACCCAAATACCCAGAACTCACTGCTCTGTGGTGTTTGGAGCAGGCAAAGAGGATGATGAGGAACATGCAGATTCCTGCAAAGGACATCAGCTGCTCTGGCCTTTGGGCTGTGTCTAAAGCCAACCACAGTATAAGCCCAACCAAGGAGATTCCTGCAAACACCCTGAAGAAGGAATGCCAAGACCACGTCATTGACTCAGTGAATGAATAACAAATAATTTACTCTAAAAAGTAGATGTTTACTCCAAGAATAAATGAAACAACTCATTAGTTTGTTGTTGATTAGACACAGAGACACATCTTGAGAATCATTCATCTGGTAGTTCCTTAACTTCCACCTCTCTGTCCCCAACTCTTTTACTCACAGAATGAAGTTGAAAGATTGCTATCTAAGGATAAAAATCACATGACTTCCTTTTCCTCAAGTTTCCATTATCAATAAATGTGATATAAAGACTCATTCTTGAATATTTTTCTAATAAATAACCAAAATATTAAAAACCAAAGGAGGAAAGGCATGCGTATTGGTCCCCTATGGATCTCCACCCAATGTCTAACCACCCCATGGGCAAGAGCCACAAACCAACTACTTATGGTCTCATGATCCTCTCATATACCAGGCACATTTATCAATACATGGACTGGTTTCCTCATGTCCCAGTGTTATTGGCCTTCAAGTTTTCAAGGGAAAAGAATTATAAGGAAAATCACAGATGAAAACAAAACAGAAAGAGCACGTTGCCCATTGAGATACCTCAGGAACAAAACAACAAAAGTCACTAGAGGTGAGGTTGAAATTTGAAGCTGTTCTCACTGTAAACCCATTTCACTTAAAGTGGATAAAATCTGGCTTCCAGAATGCATCGTGCTAATGAATAAAGCCCTCTTAGTTCTGTCTGCCCAATGTCAAATAAATCAATGATCCAAAATTTAGGTGGCAGTCTAGTGTGGTTTCTCCAAATTATCACTGTTGTAAACATCTTTTACAACTATTTTCTGTGCCTTCATTGAAGAATGGGCAGAAAACAGGAATTTTGTAGAGAGTCTGAAAGTTATGCTCTCCCCCCTGGCCTGCAATCAAAGGACATGTGTGTGCCATAGTTAGATGAGCTGTGGCTGCTGTAGAATCCAGTTCAGTATATACTGAACAGCAAATTTGCTCCTTAAACTCCAAGGAATTCTAAAAGGCACCATGGGTGCAGGAAGTTTGGAGGACTAGTGGGGGAACAGCATAGAGAGTATCAGGGAACTGAGGGAGACACAGATGACCACCAGATCCATTTGAAACCTTGATGCAGCCGCAAGCCTCTTTGTTCTGACTACTTCATTGAAGAAGAGTATGGTTTTTCTCATTTCTGACACAGGCCCTAAGGATTAACACACTGAAACTCTGAACTGAAAACTTCTCTGAACCCCTCCTGCCTCTTAGCAATGTTGAGACCCAAGGTGACAAGAAACTGGTCTGAGGTCTGGTGCTCAGAGGCCTGTTGCTATTTCTTCTCCGTGCCTTGGTTTTGAAAAGTATAGGTGAGGGTCTAAGAGAGAGCCCAGGAATGTCAAAGGAGGAAAGGGGCAGTGGACTGGGGTTTGGGAGAAGCTGTGGGGCCAGGGATATTGAGATTCTTATCTTACCATTTCATCCAATCCCTCAGGCAGGAGTTTTTAAAGGGCTCCAGACATCTCGTTAATTTGTTGCCAAAGAGCTTTTTCAGCACATGGTGAACCAGGATTAAGATCACCAGACAGGTGATGACAAACAAGGCCAGTGCCCTCTGGAAATCCAAGATGCAAGCTGCCAGGAAGTAGGCAGCATAGGCTAAAAAGAGAAGGTGCAGAGGAAGGATCAGCAAGGCAGCGCTTCCAAGGGTCATGAATGCCTGGGACTTAAAGCAAGAAAAACCCTCCAGAGACCTTGCCACCCAGCCCTACTGTCACACTGAGCATACTTCTTGAGGCCAGGACAGATGTCTAACTCTTCTCTTCCTGAGGCTTCCCAAGGAGAATCCAGCTTAATTTGGAGACTGCATATTTTCACTTGTCCCTAATGAAATCTCATTCCCTTCTATTTTATCTGACATCCTCTCTCTGTCCTTTGCGGTAGATTTGATCAGCATCTACCAACAGACTCTTCAAAAGTCTGTCATTTCTTCTTGAAACATTATTACCCCAGTCATTTTAACCTTTTCTCTTGAACAAAACCATGTAAACAAGGCTACCACCAGGAAGGGCAGCCACGTGGCCCTCAGCCATGCTTCCCTGACCCATCTCAAAATATAAGTTTTGTTCCCATCAACCCAGCTGCCTCTAATTCCAACATCAAAGGCCCTTATGCCACTGAAGTATGTTTTAAACAGAGGCTTGCCGTCTTTTAAAAATATTTTATATAATTGGTCTTACTAGCAAACCAACAAATAAGTAATGTATAATATAGGCTTCTCTCATAAAGACTACAAGATCATGCCCTGCACAAATCAAGACACTAAAAAGAGATAAGCCCATAGTCTCTGAAATATTTTAAGACTATCAAATAGTACAGTTTTGAAAAATAGTTTTCTGATTTTTTGTGTGTGTTTTTGTTTTGTTTTGTTTTTTATTTTTTCAGACAGAGTCTTGCTCTGTTGCCCTGGCTAGAATGCAGTGGTATCATCATAGCTCCCTGCAACCTCAAACTCCTGGGCTCAAGCAATCCTCCTGCCTCAGCCTCCCGAGTAGCTGGGACTACAGGTGCAAGTGACCAGGCCTGGCTAATTTTTCTATTTTTTTGTGGAGATGGGGTCTTGTTCTTCCTCAGGCTGGTCTCGAACTCCTGAGCTTAAGCGATCCTCCTGCCTCAGCCTCCCAGAGTGCTAGGATTACAGGCATGAGCCACTGCACCCAGTCTGAAAAATAGTTTATTCTCATATTTTACTTGTTCCTGTAAGTGCAATTCAATAAATTATGGTTCACCTACAACTAGTTAAGATCTATACATCAAATAGCCCTTTAGATCAGTTTGTGACTAAAAGCGTTTTCCACCTGGTGCTCATCTTGACACAAGTTAACATTCCCAAAATAATTGTGTTTCTCACTTCCATGAATTCTCAATATCTCACCCAAACACAACAGGCCCAAGAGGATCTTCTTGAACAAGCTGGCATGTGTTTTGCAAAAACTTCTTGCCTTAATGAAAGGCTGTAGAATCCTCCTGATGAGAACCCAAAAGTTAAGATATAAGAATTACTCTAGCCCGTTTGTATTGATTCTCAGAACTTAGATTACCTAACCCAAGGCAGAATTTGCTCTCAGGAATGAAGAAAATTATTCAGCTGGGGGAAGTTAGGTAGTGACACACAATGCCAAAAAGGGCAAAAAATCAAACACTGCCAATGGGCAGCATGTCAGAAAAACCCTACTCATCCTTGGCTAGCAATATCCTTGATAATCTCCTACCATAGAAGGGGACACTGGTCCTATCAGGGATCTACTCCTTCCCTTGTTCTCAAAGGACAGGGGATTGATCAGCTCCCATATGCATAAGAAGGCCTATTATTCTTAGAGGCAAATTGGCCATCCCTCCCTAAAACCACACACACCCATACCCCTCAACAGTCAGGTGTGCACTCACAGACAGGACAGAAAACACCACCAACCTCAGGAATCCCTGAATGGGCAGGCCCGAGGGAAGATGCCCAGCAAGTAGGGCCAGTCAAGTTAGATTGAACAATACGGTGCTTTCTATATGCTGGGCTCTTCCTAAGAACTTTGCGAATGCTAACTCATTGACTCCTCCTAAGAACCCTAGAGGAGGTTACTATTACCATTTTCATTTTATAGATGTGGAAACTGAAAAACAGAGAAGTTATATGTTAATAACTTTCCCAATCTCACGGAGGCTGTAAGGAGTGGAGACAGAGTATAAACCCCAGCAGTCTGGCTTCAGAATCTGCCTCTCAGTCCTCACCCTCTACTGCATTCTACCTACACCCCAGGCTCACCTGTCTTTGCCACTCCTCAGTATCCTCAACACACTGCAGCCATATGAGCAAAAAGCTCTAATTTCCAAACTCTTGGAAGCCCCAAAGAAAGTGAGTCCAGTAAGAAGGGCCCAGTCTGGCGGAGGCAGGACAGCTTAGCCAGGGCTGGGACCAGCCATCAACTCCAAATGCCCTGAGGCCTGGCCCGCAGAGTTTATGGCTCTTTCTGCAGTGCTGCCTCTCCCCTCTAACATGCTCCCCGATCCTAGCCTTCCTTGTCATTCCTGCCACCACCCTCTCCCTATTGCCCCTTTCTGCAGGGAGTCCAGCCCTGTGTTAGCTGAGCAGACTGTATATTATCAGACACAGGTAAGTTGGGAAGGGAGAAAACAATCTTTATTACTATCTGACCAAAACAATTCAGGAGGATACTTTAAGAGCTCACAAACCCTTGCTCCCTTTCCACCTTTAACAGAGAAAGTAGCAAGTGAAAGGATTTGCTTAGAGGTCTCAGTGCACCTGAGAACATCATTATCTTTGGAACATAATTCGCAAAGTATATCAAGGAACGGATTTAATTTCAATCCTAGACATGCCGTGAGTGCCAGATCTCTTTGGTGTGCCCCTTGCAGATCCACTCTGCCCCCTCCTCTGTGCCCTGCACGTCTACCGTGCGTGACTGGATCAGTGGGCTCCCATGCCCTCTGGCTTACCAAGTTGGATCCTGGGACCCCACAGGAGATCAGAGTGTGGGAAGGGACTGAGGTCAGCGTACTGAGGTCTTCTTATCTGACTTTCCTGCTGGGTTCTCCTACATCTTGCCCCTTCAGGCCTAGGAATAGTAGCTGTTCATTGCTTCAAGCCTGAGATTCCCGCACTCTCCTTTCTTGTGGTTCCGCCACCCCTCACACACATCTTTGTAATGGTCTCTCTGCAAATAAACCCTCCTCTAATTATCCTAATTTAAATATGCCATCTGTTTCCTGTGGCTACACTGATATATTGGGTGATGCTGGTTTAAAATCACATGCAGAAACCAGTTGAGCAAGACCCCTGAAAAATAAGAGGGGGCATGGACTAGTCCAAGAGCAGATATAAATCACATGCCTTGTAACAGACTTCCACTGTCACGTCCTGACCACAACCCACCATTTCCTGGGAGCTAAAGTTCAGTGGGGACTACAGAAAATCAATTAAAAACACTCATTTCTGCAAATCCCATTAACAACCTGATCCTAAAATATTGGGTTGGAACTGAGCCTCTGGCTTAAAAAATAAAAATAAAAAGGAAAAGCCATAAGAAGTTTTCCAGAGGAAAAAGAGAAAACAGGCTTTCTCACCTTTTTAAACCAATTGAGAATCAGTGCATAGAAGCACCTGAGTCCTGCTTGGCCCAGGGTCTTCCCAATCCTGCCAAGCTCTTTACATCATGGTACAGTTTGAGCATTAGTAACTGACTGTGTTGGGTCAGGAAGCTGAATTGAGAAGAAATCTGACAGGTGATGCAACTTGATACCTTGCCCCTACCTTGCTGTGAAGTATGTGCCCACTGATAAATTCCCCAGGTGTGTATATGAGAGTCTTGCCAGGTGCGGACTAACAGTGACTTTCTCATTAGCATGCTCACTGACTGCAGCCCTAAGTGGCAAGGCAAGAAAGAGTGGATAGTGCTAGCCGAACACGACTGTGTGGATGGTGGTGGTAGATAGTGCTAGCCGAATACGACTGTGTGGATGGTGGTGGTAGATAGTGCTAGCCGAACACGACTGTGTGGATGGTGGTGGTGGATAGTGCTAGCCGAACACGACTGTGTGGATGGTGGTGGTGGATAGTGCTAGCCGAACAGGACTGTGTGGATGGTGGTGGTGGATAGTGCTAGCCGAACAGGACTGTGTCCATGGTGGTGGTGGATAGTGCTAGCCGAACACGACTGTGTGGATGGTGGTGGTGGATAGTGCTAGCCGAACAGGACTGTGTGGATGGTGGTGGTGGATAGTGCTAGCCGAACAGGACTGTGTGGATGGTGGTGGTGGATAGTGCTAGCCGAACAGGACTGTGTGGATGGTGGTGGTGGATAGTGCTGGCCGAACACGACTGTGTGGATGGTGGTGGTGGATAGTGCTAGCCGAACACGACTGTGTGGATGGTGGTGGTGGATAGTGCTAGCCGAACAGGACTGTCGCAGGTGCTACAGATCAGGCCTGGCAGCAGGGGTGTTCGTGCATTTTCTCAGTGACCCTATCCACAAGATGTGGAAACTCTCCCAACCAAGGGAGACAGAGCTACGGGAACTCCCGAGGTCTGGGGTACTATCTGTTAGCAGTTAGAGTGGAAAGCTTGGGACAGCTTTCAGAGAATCCAGCTCTAGTGACTGTTGACAGTGCGGTCCTGGAAGAATATTTACTGTCCTAGCTTGAAGTGAGGACTAAAAGAAAGGAAATGAGTCAACCCAGAACTGAATGGTGGTATGAATAAGAAGTGAGGACAAGGACCTCCAGGCAAAACTGACCAGAATCTTTTCAAGGGGCCAAAGATTTTATTTTGATGATGGCATAAAAAGAATTGGTCAGTGGGTACTTTTGTATACAACTGGTTTTGGACTAGACAAGAGCTGGGTGGTAACGTATAGGGGCCAGAGGACAGTTACCAAAGTGTCCAAAGGAGGATGGCGACTGAGTCTGAGAAGCAAAATGTTGTCAGCAGCCAAATTGGAGTTGGAAAGCCAGGGAGGACAAGAGAAAGGCCTGCCAGATGGAAGCCAGCAAACTTACATTGGAGGCAGAGGCTCTCCAGTGCCCATCCTACACTTCCTGTGATGATGCTGTTGGCCCCTATTCACACACTCTTTTAATGATTCCCCTAGGAATTTGAGGACTGAGGAGCTGTAGCTTTTTCAGCTGCTGATAGCTGGCTCAGGCCCTAACTAAAAAAAAAAAAAAAAAAAATAGGAGGGAGGGGATTCTCCCAACAAGGATGGGCTGCCTAAAATTTTTCCCTTGGGCTTGCATTGATATGCAACATAAGCCCTAACAGCCTTTCAGACCCCCCACCCAGGAATTTGTAAGGCTTACCCACCAACCTATCTTGCCATCCCCCCCTCTCCCTTATTACAAAGTTGAGGTGAGGTGGATTTTTTTTTTGTCTGTTTATTGTAAAAGAAAGAAACTTGAGCACACTTTATAGACTGGAGAAGGCTCTAAGGAAGAAGGGGTGATTGAAGATGTAGGGGAAAGGGCCTTGCAGAAGGGGATGGAGAATAACGGGAGTAAGAAGATGAGTAAAGAGACTGGCTTCAGACTCTCGGGGGGCATTCTGATAAAGGAGGGGAAAAGGTAACAATTCATGCAGGTGTAGGTACATTTAAATTGGAGCATATAGGAAGATAATTTACTGTTTAAAAAAAATAATGACAGTATATTGTGGCATTTATAATATATGTAGAAGTAAAATGTATGACAACGGCACTACAAAGGCTGGAAGGGGAGATGTGGAAGTATATGCTATTGCTATTATCAGGTTCTTATCCTATATGTGAAGGGGTATAATATCACTTTGTGAAAATTCATTAAGGGGCATGCTTATGTATATTTTTCTGTATGTATGCTATGCTTTTTAAAAAATACTAAAGAGGCAAAAAAAGATGCTAATTAAACTATGACATACAATTATAAGACATATCACAATTTTACTGATGTAAAAATAAAAAAAATTATGCTTATGGCCAATGAAATATGGTATAACTCAGGACAAAGAAATTCATTTTATGAAACTGTATAACTCTAATGGCAGATATAAAGAGTATACAAATAAACATGGAGTTAAACCACTGTCCTGATTTGGAAGACCAAAAAGAATAAATATGGCAATGCTTTGCAAATGAATACATATTCTCAATGCAAAAACAATTTCACTCCCCACGGGAATATTTTGAAAATTTGGCAATTGGATAAGACAATTTATTTGAAGAATAGACCAACAAGAATTCCAAGGAATATTTTTTAAAGGGAAAGCTAATGCAAATACTTGACCCACCAAATTTTAAGTTACATTGGAAGCACTTCCAATATTGTGTTAAGTACACAGAACTGTGTCAATGAAACAAAAGATTCAAAAGTAGATTCAAATAATCACATTAACTTAAGAATGCTGAAGTCGAGGCAACATCAGAATGGACAGAGGACTCACATTTTAATAACTATTGCTGGGAAATGGATACCAGAATGGAAAAGCATCAGCTTAGAGCCACACTTCATATTGCATTCTACAAAGAATCCCAGATTATCAGAGTTAATCAAGCAAAAGAACAAGAAAAAGAAATAGCATACTTAAAAATCAATACAGGCCGGGCGCGGTGGCTCACGCCTGTAATCCTAGCACTCTGGGAGGCCGAGGTGGGCGGATCATTTGAGCTCAGGAGTTCGAGACCAGCCTGAGCAAGAGCGAGACCCCATCTCTACTAAAAATAGAAAGAAATTATATGGACAGCTAAAAATATATAGAGAAAAAATTAGCCAGGCATGGTGGTGCATGCCTGTAGTCCCAGCTACTCGGGAGGCTGAGACAGGAGGATCGCTTGAGCTCAGGAGTTTGAGGTTGCTGTGAGCTAGGCTGACGCCACGGCACTCACTCTAGCCTGGGCAACAGAGTGAGACTCTGTCTCAAAAAAAAAAAAAAAAAAAAAATCAATACAGAGGCTGGGCGTGGTGGCTCACGCCTATAATCCTAGCACTGTGGGAGGCCGAGGCGGGAGGATCGCACAAGGTCAGGAGTTTAAGACTAGCCTGAGCAAGAGCAAGACCCCGTCTCTACTAAAAATAGAAAGAAATTATCCTGACAACTAAAAATATAGAGAAAAAGTTAGCCGGACATGGTGGCACATGCCTGTAGTCCCAGCTACTCGGGAGGCTGAGGCAGAAGGATTGCTTGAGCCCAGGAGTTTGAGGTTGCTGTGAGCTAGGCTGACGCCACGGCACTCTAGCCAGGGCAACACAGTGAGACTCTGTCTCAAAAAAAAAAAAAAAAAATCAATACAGAAACAGAGTTGAAAATATGTACATGAAAAAAATAACTGATAGTCTATTACCTAGATTATATAAATGATTTATTAACACGTAGTTATTGGATTTTGAATATTATGGGATTTTTGAGCACTTACTATGTGTAAAGCATTGTCCCAGGTGTTATAGGATGAAATAGATATTGATCTTGCCCCCAATGTATTTACAGTCCAGTATAGGGGATACGATGTGCATATAATTTTATTAATATAACACAATGTCAAAAGTTTAAAGTGCTATAAGGATCAAATAGAATGTTATGGAAGTTTGGAGCAAGAAGGGACCTCTTAGGACTGGGACCAGTGAGGCTGAGGAGGAAGAGCATTGGGGATGGTCTCATGGACATGATTGCTCTTGAGTTGGGCTTTAAAAGATATTTTGTATTTAGGCACAAAGATGTAAAATGAAGACGATTCATTCAGAAGCAGTGATATTATGACATGCATGATATGATGAATGACAATGGAGGCAGGAAATTAAGGGTTATATGTAAGGAATGGTTGAGAGCTGACTTTCATTGGAGCATAGGGTAGCATTAGAAAGAGAATTATAAGAGTTAATGTCAGGAAGTCAAGTTGAGTACGGACTATGGTGGTGGGGAGAGCAGGTGTGGGGAGACCTGAATGCCAAGCTGTGAAGTTGAGCTTTATTCAGGAACCACGGGGGAACCACAGCGGTTTTTGAGCAAGAAAGTTCAATCGTGCTTTAGGCAGTTTTGGTAGAAGCTACCTAGGATAGGTTGGCAGGAGTGGGGAGAATTGGAAGCAAGAAATCTATGTGGTGCTATTTGAGTAGGTCAGGAAAAAGGAAATAAGGTTCACAGTCCAGATTTCATTCATGTTGATAAAGAAGAAAAGCAAATCACACACAGAAATACAGAAAGTAAACCAAATGGTGAGGGAAGGCGGGGAGAATGTGTAGCTTTACTAGAATTTAAAGAAATGCAAGTTAGAACTTTAAGGAATGGTTTTGTATCTATATAACTAGCTAACATTTTTCA
Source organism: Eulemur rufifrons (assembly GCF_041146395.1). Taxonomy (NCBI): domain Eukaryota; kingdom Metazoa; phylum Chordata; class Mammalia; order Primates; family Lemuridae; genus Eulemur; species Eulemur rufifrons. The sequence continues at coordinate 46,949,835 of NC_090984.1, forward strand.
TATGAGAGAATATAAAGTTGATGAGGTTTAAGGGGACCTGGACACAATTATACATCAGAACAGTTTAAGGTGCCAACAACAATCTGGCAAAAATTACCAAGATCCTTTCAGCTAAATATAATATCATCCTTGTTTTACAGGGTGAAAACTGCAGCTCAGAGGATAAGTAACTTGCCCAGTATCAGGTAAGTGGTAGAGTCAGTGGTGCAGAGGAAGCTGCCTTGAGAGAGCTGATTGTTAAATTGTTAAATTGTGAGGGATTGTTCAAGCCATTATTAAAAATTAAACTATATAAACATAATTAAATTACATTAAAGACAAAGGTAATAAATATTCAAAACTCATCATTTCCTAATTATTTTGCTACATTTTGCTATTATCTAAGCTCTTGGGGTTATTTATGTCTGTCACATGTGTATGGTGGAAATCTTACACAATGATGCACATCTCTTCCCAACTCCTTGTTCAATGACATCCCTTTGGTAACTTGAAATTGGCCATGTTGAGAGTTTTTAGACTACAGGCAAATGCTACACATCAGGGCTGATTTGTTATTTTATCTAGACACAGAGGGTCTGTGGGCCAAGTGCATCCCACCGTCTTTTTATGAACAAAGTTTTATCAGAACACACATCCATTCCCATTTGTTTAGTATCATCTGTGGCTGCTTTCCCTCTATAATACTAGGGTTGAATAGTTGGGACAGAGACTGTTTAGCCCACAATGCCTGAAATATTTACTATCTTGTCTTTTATAGAAAAAGTTTGCCAACCCCTCGTCATACTCATTAAGGTAAGCAAAAATATCAACAAATATTCATGGCAAAACTACACTTGGAGAGCCAATTCTTAAACATTTACCAGTATACCAGGAGGTAGGTTTCAGCTATAGACTCATGCAGTCTGACTCTAGAATTCACATTGTTAGCCACTATACTGCTAAGCAACGTATGAAATATTATATAAGCATGAAAAATTTATAAAGAGTTTACTATCAATTCATGGAAATGTGATATATAAAATAAGTGGAAGAACAAAAATACAAAATGGTAATGTTCACTTTGATATATATCACTTACATATTACATTATATATACAAATTTTTACATATAAATTTTATATAGAAGTGAATTGTGGAGAAGAAAATAGAATTCAAAATTTTAAGAAATCACTGAGGTAATTCTTAAAAATAAAGATAAGAAAACAAACAAAAATAACCTTTTGTTTGGGAGCTGCCCTGGATCATATCCATACACAGTCATACATCGCTTAACAACAGGGAAACATTCTGAGAATGCTTCCTTAGGCAATTTCATCACTGTGTGAACTTACACAAACTTCGACTGTACAGCCTACTACACACCCAGGTTGCATGGGCTAGCCCTGTGCGCCCCAACCCCCAGGCTGCAAACTGGTACCAGTCCCGGTCATGGTGGCCTGTTAGGAAGCTGGCCGCACAGCAGGAGAAGAGTGGCCAGCAATCAAAGCTTCACCTGTATGTACAGCCGCTCCCCATCACTCACACCACTGCATAAGCTCTGCCTCCGTCTGATCAGCAGCAGCATTAGATTCTCATAGGCACACGAGCCCTACTGTAAACTGCGCGTGTGACGGATCTAGGTTGTGCTCCTTATGAGAATCTATTGCCTGATGATCTGAGGTGGAGCTGAGGCAGTGATGCTAGTGCTAGGGAGTGGCTGCAAATACAGATTATCATTAGTAGAGAGGTTTGACTGCACAATAAATGTAACGTGCCTGAATTATCCTGAAACCAACTCCCCCACCCCAGTCCATGGAAAAATTGTCTACCATGAAACTGGTCCCTGGTGCCAAAAAGGTTGAGGACCGCTGCTCTAGCCTATTGCTCTTAGGCTACAAACTTGTGCAGTATGTTACTGTACTGAATACTGTAGGCAACTGTAACACAATGGTAAGCATTTGTGTATCTAAACATAGAAAAGGCCAGTAAAAATATGGTATTATAATCTTATGGAACCAATCATATATATGGTCCATCATTGACTGAAACGGCACAAGACTGCATTCCCTTCAGAAACCTCTCCTCAGCTTCTCAGTGTGTGACTTCTGTGCTCTTGTATAAATAGCCAGACTTTTGCACACCGTGGAATGTGGCTTCCTTCCATCTGACCTATTTTACTCAAACAACTTTCTTTGACATTATTTCTGGGACCTGATTCATGACCAAATTCAAAGATTTTCCTTACTCCTCCTTCCTTGTCCCCTGTTCACATAACTCTATGGACTGTCCCTTCATTCTTTATCTTTTCTCTTTTCATTTTTTTGTTTTTTCTTTCTTACTGTTCTTTTCCCAGACAGGTAACATACCTTCAGTCTTGAAACCTTTCTCTTTGACTTTTAAGACACTGTCCTTTTTGACTTTTTTATCCTCCATAATAGGTCTTTCTTCCCCTGAGTTTCCCTTTCTCCCCAAATCTGACTATTCCAGAAGAGTTTTTTTTTAAATGATATGGGTAAATTAATTTCTAAGCCTTAATTTTCTAATTTGAAGAAAGGGATTTAAACGAGTGCCTACCTATCATTATGAAAATAAATGTGTTACATACAGCAGTCTGCAAAATGGTTAGTACGTACTCAGCAAACGTTAGCCATTATTATTACCATTGTTGTTGTTATTTTTGTTTTCAGTCCAGCCAACTCTGCTATCACTGAACTCCTGTTGTTGTTTATGGCACAGGTTTAAGTAACAATTAATTACGTAAAATGAAAACATGCATATGGTAACATGGGTGATTGCAAGTCTCCACAGTAAGACCACAAGCTCCCTGAGAAGGGGTCAGGTTTGGCCTCCTCTGTCTGACTCAGCCTGCCTTAGGTCCTCAGTCAACTGAACCCCAGAAAGCCCTTACCTCTGGCGAGGGGGCAGGCCCAGCCCGTCCCCAAGGCTGTGTCCTTGAGCTTCAGTTGTCTGGCTCCCCTCGGGCTTTGCCACTTCTTCCTATAAGCACAGGTGAAGTTGGGGTCGGTCACAGAGCCCTGCCAGGGCGATGGGCATTGAGAGCAGCTGAAGAACCTACAGGAGGCCCAGAGGCAGCACATACAGGGCAGGGACTAAACGGGAGTTACCGTGAGCTCCAGCCCCGGGTTCTCTATGCCACTCCCCACGGTGGACACAGCGATGGGCTCCTTTCCACCAGCTTTCTCCATCTCCTGTTCTCCTCAACTGAAAAAGAAATCCAAGGCTAAGGCTGAATTTTGGCCATTCACCATATGAGGCTGGGGAGAATTTTTAGGGCCAGTCAGCCACAGAAAACACAAAACTAAAAGTCTTTAGAGGTTTAGTTGATTTCTTTAAGAACTACTGATTGGGAAGATTGAATACATAATTTTAATGTAATGAATATAGAATCTGATTTCCTATTGTGAATAGCTAAGAAAGGGGCAATAAGATAGGAGAAGAGAAATGAAGGGTGGAGGAAATTGAAATGAATTTTAACCCAGGGCCTGGGTTAAAAGGACCTTGTTATCGCTTCAGCCTAGGAGTTTGAGGTTGCAGTGAGCTACGATGATGATGATGATGATGATGATGACGCCACTGCACTCTACCCTGGGGTGACAAAGACAGACTCTGTCGCAAAAAAAAAAAAAAAAAAAGACCTTGTTTACTCCCTCTAAGGATAGTCATATAGTGATTACTACTTTTGGCCTGGGGGCGGCCCCACTGAGCTGTGCTGGGGAAAAGGAAACAGGGAGGAAGAGAGCTGGGAAGACCCCAGACCCTAAAATGCTGCCGAAAAAAACAAAGATTCACAGGTCTTCAAGTTCCTGACTCTAATGTAGCATAAGAATTGTTTTTGGAACATCAGAGAGAACTCCTCATATGTTAAATAAAGGAAACCTACATTTAGAATAATCAGTATAAATGTTAATGATCCCAAATACGGAAAGTTTTAAAGCAAAATAAGCAAACATTTGAGCCTCAGAATAAGCAAACCTAATTCGTGAACATTCACATTTATGATACAGGTTCATTCTGAGATGTTTCTTTACTTTGCAGAGAATTTCCTTCCCCATGGAATTGCTTTTAAAAATAATGATCTCTTCAAGCATTTAAAATATGATTTCCATTAAACACACATAGCCAAGTTTTATTGTGTAAATCAGGGCCTTCCTGTATAGACACAGAACTAGCTGAATTTAGTTTAAACATGACCTACTAAGAAATTGGGCAAATCAGGCTCCAGCCCTCCCCCGACATCCTTGCTTACCCCAGCTTGCGGGATTCCTTGAGGCTTCTCTGCCAAGGACTGAAAGGAAAACCCAGCTGCTAGGGAGGGCTGGAGCCGGGTACGGGGGCTCCCTGTTATTGGCTAGTTTTATGTCTTGGGCCCTCCTTCGCTGTGCCAGCCCTCGCTGTAGAGGAGGACTGCAACTCTCAGGTTAAATATTTATGTTTTGAAGACTATTTCGCAAGCCTGAGAATTCTGCAGGAACTTCTAACAGGCACATCCCTGGCAGCACTGTCTACCGCTGAGTAGTGTGCAGAAGAAAGTGAGAGAAGTCTCTGCACTCGGAAAACGTGCCATCATTTTGTGCTGGCAAGACATTTCCTAGAAAACAACAGAAAACAGGACTGTACATGGTTCAATGCCAAATGACTGCTAGGAATTCTTTTATTAATCCGTTCAACAAATATTTATTGAGTAAACGCTATGATCCAGGCACTGTTTTGGGTGCTGAGGACAAAGATGAATGAGGCAATGTCTCTGCCTTCAAGGAACCTACAAATCAGCGTGGAAAGAGAGATGTGTGAAGAAAGGCTTCACGGAGCTGGTAACATTACCCTGAGTCTAGAGTCTTGAGGGGTAAGTGGGAGGTCGCTGATGGAGAAGGGGAAATATATTCCAGTGGAGGGAATATATTTCAAAGGCACAGAGGCGTGACTTTCCCTGACAGGCAAAAGAGGCTGCAAAAATTAGTGAAAGAATGGAGGAAAATTGTTGAGAAATTAATTAAGGAAGGACAAAATAAATAAGAAATTAGTTAAGTAATGGTAAAGGGAAATGTGGATCGGGGTGGTCTACAAGAAATAAATTTGGAGATGCAGTCAAATACCAGATAGAAGTGTGTGCTGTCAGCTAGGCTAAAAAGTTTGGGCTTATTCTCAACAAAATGGGGAGGCAAGAGGACGATGGTTTGGAGAGGTGCCCACTGGGGACAGGGAGTCCAGTCAGATGACAAAAGTGATAGTCCAGGCTGGGCATGGTGGGGCTGTAACCAGAACAGCAGAAGAGGATGGACAGAAGGAAACAAACCTACAGGACTTGGTGACCGTGCAGGCATGGAGACCATGAATGAAAGGAGGGGAGTTAATTCTTCAGAATGGTTCAGGATGGTCTTGTTTCTGCCTACTTGTACCTTCCAGTAATACTTAGCTGCATGTTGTTCCCTGAACACCCAGGGTTCCCTTGTGCCTGTGTGACTTTGTGGCTGCTATTCCTTCTGCCTCTGTACCCTGCCCCTATTTTTCTACCTAGCAAACTCCTATACCTCCTTCAAGTCTCTGTCGTGAGGCTACACCTTCAATGAAGCTTTCCATGACTCCCTCTAGACAAAACTTAGTACCCCTCCCCTGCGCTGCTACTGCACCATGTTGCCACAGAACTCTACAGAAGACAAACTACTCCAAAAGTCTACTGTCTCCCACTAGCCTGTGGTCTCCTCAAACACAGGTTTGCTGCCTTGTTTGGCACTGCATGCCCAGGCTCATGGTCAGCCGTGATATGAGGCAATCAATGAATATCTATAAAATAAATGAAAACAAAACACAGCCCAGGATCTGGCTTAGATTATTTGGTATGTAGATGATGACTCCAATCACCAAAATAAAGACACTTTTTTTTTTTTTGAGACAGAGTCTCACTCTGTCGCCCAGGCTAGGGTGCGGTGGCGTCATCATTGCTCACTGTGCATGCATGCACACACACACACACACACACACACACACACAATCCCTCACAGAGTCAATGTCTGTTCTATTGTGGGACTAGAGCAATTAGCTTCACCTCTCTGGACCCCTCTGTCTTTCCTGTGTTGCCTAATGCTATCTCGTAAGATTATTATGAAAATTAAGTAATTTAAAAGAGAAGAAAGAACTTGGAAAATAGTAGATGACCTTGCAATTATAGGGTACTATTGTCAGATCTTATCATAATTCAGGAAAATGAGACATCAGTGTTGAAAGTAGACCTGCTTACAGATATTTTCAAGCTAATGTCCTAATATCATCTCAATATGACTGTGAAGTGTTTTTGCTCATCCTATCTCACACTTTATCTTTTTTTTTTTTTTTTTTTCATTTTTACCTTAAATAATTTCCAGTTCTGGGGCCAAGTCCAGACGTAATGATAGGCAGATCCTTGTGTTCTGTTCAGGTGAAATGATGCCAGCAATCACAACTCTCTCTTCTCTCACCCTCTCTCTTCTCTCTTCTCTCTTTCTTTTCCTGTAGAAGATGTAAAAATCCATGTCTTCCTCTTCTAAGTGAAGGCCATAGCACTCATCTCACTTTCCCAAGGGATCCAGATTTGCTTTCAACACAAATATTGACATAACCCAAACTGCCAAGAGGAAGAGAATTAACCTAGCAGGCACCTCCCCTCAATTAACTGCCTTGGGCTCCATTGTTGGGTTTTAGCCTTATCACTTATCATAGTTTGATTTCCAAACGTTCTCACCTTACAGTTCAGGAAGAATGAAGTCATTTACCCAGAGTCAACAGCTAGTTAGTGGCTCAGCCAATTCTGTCTCTTGAGACCCTCACTCCCAGTTCTAAGACACATCTGGGCTGTGAGGTTAAAGGTAAGTAAGAGAAGCCTCTGTTTCTTCAGTATTTTATAGTCTTTCAAAGGATTTCCCTATACCTTCACTATCCTCACAACATTCCTATAAGGTAAGCAAGTCAGCCACTAATCCGATTTTAGGTAAAAAGAAAAATGGACTCAGGGAAGATGAGCAATTTGTCTAAAATCATACAGTTAGTTAGGGCAGAGCCAGGGTGAGAGGTCATTTCCATGGAAACTGGGCCTTATGACTGTGGTAAAGCCTAGAGCTTACTCCTGGTAAACTAGGTAGCCTGGCAAAGCCCAGCTGGGAAATAACTAGAGTATAAGTAATAGATGATTTTTATCTTTCCTGCTTTTACCTCTCCTTTGATTACTGGTAGAAGCAGCAGAACTGGAGAGAATGGAGGGATTTCCAATTTTAGTCTTAATAGAGCAGCTGCTGTTTTCAGTTGTTGCTGAAAACAACTAAAAAGGCTAAACAAAATATAGAAAACAGCAGTTCGAAGGCATTGCAGAAGAACCAATGGAGGCAGGACTGGAGTCTATGATCCTTGAGAGAAGGGAAGCATAAGAATTGAGCTCCACTTTCATCTCAGCTCTTGTTTTAAGGGCATTTTCTTTTTTAAATCAGAAGACAGAGAAATAATACTGCAATAGTCTTATGAGGTTGAAGAGACAGAAGGTGGAGTTTGGAGCAGTCAAAATGGCTGCAATTTGAGGGGAAAATAATAAAAAGAAAAGAACTATGAAGAAGGAGCCCACATACCTGCAACCAAGTTTCCAATTGGCCAACTCATAAGTTGTATATATTCTAGACAAGACATCAAGAAACTAAGCAAAAGTAAAACAAAGCAAAACAAACCTAGTAACAGTAGCTAGAGTGCTAAAGACCTAAGCAGAGATTTCAGCAGCTGTGTGGTGCTGGAGAAATTAATTTCAAGCCCTACTGATGTAGATGGACTTGATAAACACCTCAGGCTTCTATTGTGACCCTAAAAGGGTTAAAACCTAGTAATAAGAAACATACCCTAGGAACAAAAGCTATGACTAAGGGAAAACCAAAGCTGAAATGACCAACACAATCAAGCCTAAAACAAAGCCTCAACAGGTTCAAGTTAATCCATTTCTACCCTATCTGCATGATAAAAGAAATGCTACCTCTCATAAAAGATAAATAACATCATTAAAGCATCTATATATTTTCAACTACATTGTCCAGTATCTAACTTAAAATTATAAAGCATCCTAAAAAAAACAGGACCAAAGGACCTAAAACCAAGAGAAAAACAAACTCATAAATGACTCAGATATTGGAGATGTCATAGAGGGACTTTAAAATAACTGTGGTTAATCTTTTCAAGAAAATAGAATAGATGGACAAAATTGATGAAAATATAGAGATTTTTGAAAAGACAATTAAAATCTATAAAAAATAATTAAATGTACATTTTAGAAATTAAAATTAAGAACTAACTGAAAGGGTTTAACAAACTGGATGACAAGGTTAGTGAACTCCAGGAGTGGTCAATAAAAAATATCTAAACAGAAGCACAAAGGTGGCCGGGCGCGGTGGCTCACGCCCACGCCTGTAATCCTAGCACTCTGGGAGGCAGAGGCAGGTGGATCATTTGAGCTCAGGAGTACAAGACCAGCCTGAGCAAGAGCAAGACCCCATCTCTACTAAAAATTGAAAAGAAATTAGCTGGACAACTAAAACTATATAGAAAAAATTAGCCGGGCATGGTGGTGCAGGCTGGTAGTCCCAGGTACTCAGGAGGCTGAGGCAGAAGGATTGCTTGAGTCCAGGAGTCCAGGGTTACAGTAAGCTATGATCACATCTCTGCACTCCAGCCTACAGAGTGAGACCTTGTCTCTAAAAAGCTAAAATAAAATTATGGAAAGTCAAAGGATTTAGCATAGTCAACACAATTTTGAAAAGGAACAAGATTGGAAGACTAATACTGTACTACCTGATTTCAAGGCCGTTATGGACTGAATGTTTGTGTCCCCCTCAAATTGATATGTTGAAGCCCTAACCCCCAGTGTAATGGCATTTGGAGATGGAACCTTTAGGAGGTAATTAGAGTTATATTATGGTATGACGGTGGGACCCTCATGATGGAATTAGTGGCTTTATAAGAAGAGGAAGAGATTCCCCCCTCTCATGTAAGCACAGAGGTAAGGCCATGTGAGGATGCAGAAAGAAGGTGGCCATTTGCAAGCCAGGAAGAGAGCCCTAACCAGAACCCAACCAAGGTGGTACCCTGATCTCAGACCTCCAGCCTCCGGAACTGGGAGAAAATAAATTTCTGTTTTTTAAGCTACCTAGTCTATGGTATTTTACTATGGCAGCCCAAAGAGATTAAGACTATTATAAAGGGACAATAATTAAGCCAGTATGGTAAGCCAGCTGGAGGCTGGAAGTCCAAGATTAGGGTGACAGCATGGCTGGGTTCTGGTGAGCGCCCTTTTCCAGATTGCTGACTACCACTTTTCCTTGTGTCCTCATATAGCAGAAAAAGGGCAAGAGAGCTCTCTGGGGTCCCTTTCATAAGGGCACTAATCCCATTTATAAAGGCTCCACTCTTCTGACCTAATTGCCTTCCAGAGCTCCCACCTCCTAATATAAGCACATTGGGGGTTAAGATTTAGTCCACAATACAGTATCAGAGAAAAAATTGACACATAGTTCAACAGGACAGAATAGAAAGTACAGAAATAGATCCATCATACATATATGGTCAATTGGTTTTCCACAAAATTGTAAAGGCAACTTATTGTAGAAAAGATAATGTTTTCAAGAAATGGCACTGGAATGATTGGATAACCATATGTAAAAAGAAAACCCCAAACCAGAAAACCTCAATTCATAACTTGCACCATATTTTAAAAGTTATTCAAAATGGATCATAGACCTAAATATAAAATCTGAAGCTGGGCCAGACATGGTGGCTCACACCTGTAATCCTAGCACTCCAGGAGGCCAAGGTGGGAGGATCATTTGAGGTCAGGGGTTCAAGACCAGCCTGAGCAAAGTGAGATCCCGTCTCTACTAAAAATAGAAAAAAAATTATCTGGGCAACTAAAAATAGAAGCAAAAAATTAGCCAGGTATAGTGGCACGAGCCTGTAGTCCCAGCTACTCGGGAGGCTGAGGCAGGAGGATCACTTGAGCCTGAGTTTGGGGTTGCTGTGAACTAGGCTGATGCCACAGCACTCTAGCCTGGGGAACAGAGTGAGACTCTGTCTCAAAAAACAAAACAAACAAACAAAAAAAACCTGAAGCTATAAAACTTATAGAAAAAAAACTTAGGAGAAATCTTTGTGATCTTGGGTTAGGTAAAGATTTCTTAAATACAACACAAAAAGCACAATTCATAAGTGAAAAATTGATAAATTGGATTTCATCAAAATTAGGAACTACTGCTGCTCTTCAAAAGACACCATAAAGAGAATGAAAAGACACACCACAAATAGGTAGAAAATATTTGTAAATCACATATCTAATAAAAGACTTGTATCTAAACTTGAAAACTCTGAAAACTCAAGAAAACAAACAATAAAGCAACTGGATAAATAAGTGGGCAAAAGACTTGAACAGGCCGGGCGCGGTGGCTCACGCCTGTAATCCTAGCACTCTGGGAGGCCGAGGCGGGTGGATTGCTCAAGGTCAGGAGTTCGAGACCAGCCTGAGCGAGACCCCGTCTCTACTAAAAATAGAAAGACATTATATGGACAACTAAAAAAAAATCTATATAGAAAAAATTAGCCGGGCATAGTGGTGCATGCCTGTAGTCCCAGCTACTCGGGAGGCTGAGGCAGTAGGATCGCTTAAGCCGAGGAGTCTGAGGTTGCTGTGAGCTAAGCTGACGCCACGGCACTCACTCTAGCCTGGGCAACAAAGTGAGACTCTGTCTCAACAAAAAAAAAAAAAAAAAAAAGACTTGAACAAACATTTTGCCAAAGAAAATACATAGATGGCAAAAAAAAAAGACATGATTTTAGTCATTAGGAAAAGGCAAATTAAAACCACAATGAGATACCACTACCCACCCCGTTCAAATGGCTAAAACTAAATGAGGAAAGGAAGGAAGGAAGGAAAGAAAGAAGGAAGGAAGGAAGGAAGGAAGGAGGGAAGAAAAAAGGGGGAAAGGAAGGATGGACGGGAAAGAGAGAGGGAGGGAGAGAGGGAGAGAGGGAAGAAGGATGGAAAGACAATATCAAGTGCTGATGTGTCTTCACAGCAACTAGAGCAACTAGAATTCTCATACACTGCTGGTGGGAATGGTTTCCATGTGAGTATGCAAAACAAATTACAAAACAAAACAAAAACCAAGCAACTTGTATAACTTCCATTGCTATTCCTATTGTCTTCTACCCTCAGATTCAGAATTCTTTCCAGAAGAATCTCTCCTATCCTGTATGTATTACTACATTATTTGCAGGGCCCAGTATAAAATGAAAATGTGGGTCTCCTGTCCAAAAATTATTAAGAATTTCAAAATAGTGACAGCAGAGCATTACTGCTGTCGGGAGGCCGAGGCAGGAGAATCACTTAAGCCCAGGAGTTGGAGGCTGCAGTGAACTATGATTGTGCCACTGCACTCCTGCCTGGGCAACAGAGTGAGACCCTACCTCTTAAAAAAAAATCAACTGTATTTGTAGATAATAAAAAAAAAAGAAATTTAAAGAAAGACAGTTTATGGTACAGCTGTTTAAATAGTGTATTGTATCTTCAACTTCTTTGTCTGTCTTCCCCTCTATCCTTTTTTTCTGGGATTCAAATTATATGTACCATTTGATGATATTCCACAGAATTCTAATTTTTCAGTCTTTTTTTTTCTGTGTTTCATTTTGAGTTGTTTCTATTGCTGTGTTTTCAAGTTCACTAATTTTTTCTTCTACAATGTCTAAGCTGCTATTAATCCTATCCAGTATGCCTTTCATTTCAGATATTGTGTATTTCCTCTTCAGAGGTTCAATTTCAAACCTCTTTTTTATATCTTCTATTTCTCTTCTCATCAAGCTCATTTCTTCTTCTATCTTCTTGAACATATTTTAATACATATGGGATATATTAGAATACCTGTTTTAATGGTTTTGTCATCTAATTCTATCAACTGTGTCATTTCTGTGTTTGTTCTATTGATTGATTTTCTTTCCCCTTCTTATGGGTCTCAAATAAAATTGCTTTTTTGCATGCCAGCTAAAGTAAGATGAGAGTTAATATGAGTTTTATGTAGTTGGGCGCTGGATGTTTCTGTATTTCTTTTAATGTCTTTGGATTTTATTTTGGGATGTAGTTAAGTTGCTTAGAAATAGTTTGAATCTGTTGAAGCTTGCTTGTATGCTTTAGTTGGCTGGTCCAGAGCGGCCATTAGGGCTAATTTGGCTCTACCATAGAGGCAATCCTATTCTGAGAACGTTGCTCATTGCTCCGAGAGGTTCCCAGCCCTGCATGAGGTCTGAGGATTTTTCTGCCTGCTCTTTTCCAATAGTTCTTTTCCAGAACTCAATGGTTTCCTCACACACGTACTGCTCAGCTTTCTCTCTGTGCAGCTATCTCCTCCCTGATGCTCTGCCCTGTGATTCTAGCCACCTTGGCCTCCTGGAACTCTGAACTCTATGAGACTACGGGCCTTTATCCCTCTCCTCTGAACTATGGCCTAGAAACTGTCCCCAGGCAATAAGCTGAGACAACACAGGACTCATTTGGTTTGTTTTCTTTCGGGGATCACCATCCTGCACTGCCTGTTGTCCAATATCTGGAAAACATTGTTACGTATATTTATTTCATCAGCATATTTTAGTTGCTTAAGGTGAGAGGGTAAGTCTGGTCTATGTTACTCTATCTTGGCCAGAAGTGGAAGTCTGTAAATAATTATTGAGTGCCAGCTATGGGGCTGGATGCAGCCTTAAGCGTTGAGGATAGACCCAGACACACAAGGTCATGTCCTCCAGGAGGATGCGTTTTAATAAAGGCCTATGAAGACGAATGTTGGGTCCTACAGTGGGAATGAATACATTACGATGTTTTCACTTCTATGTTAAAAGAGGATTTCTAGCTCTAAAGCTGTAGCTTTAAACAGCAGCAGATTTCACAAGAGGGTGGGGGACGGGGGTAGGGAGACCAATATAAAAAATATTACCTACCAACCACTTTGTAAACAGAATGGCTATTTGACCATCAGAAAACGGTATTAGTTTAAGAACTAACCTGGGTAATAGTGCCCATTTCATAGAAACCTTATGAGGCTAAGTTAATTTATGTGAAATGCTTAGTTCGATGTTGAGGGTGGATCGCTTTTCACTTCATTTCAGTTCAATTTAGCAAATACTTATGGACTCAAACCCACATCTCAGTGTGGAGTTTGGTGCCTTTCTACCTGCTCCTGTATAACTTCCATTGCTATTCCTATTGTCTTCTACCCTCAGATTCAGAATTCTTTCCAGAAGAATCTCTCCTATCCTGTATGTATTACTACATTATTTGCAGGGCCCAGTATAAAATGAAAATGTGGGTCTCCTGTCCAAAAATTATTAAGAATTTCAAAATAGTGACAGCAGAGCATTAAACCAAGCACAGGGCCATTCTGAGAATGGGGCCCTGTGTGGCCGCCCAGGTCACACACTCGTGAAGCTCACACACCCCTGAAGCCATCCTGGCTCCTATCTCACCTCCAGGAAAGCTCCTGCTTTCTCCGTGGTGCCCTCAGCCATCTGTTAGACAGACAGAAAGTCTCCCCGGCAGCCCAGTGACACAGTGTAAACAAACACACAAACCAACCAGCCCCAAACTCACCACCAACAGCTCAGATGCAAAGTGTTTTCTGGGCTGCTATGGAGCAAGCATAGCAAGTGTTAATAAATACTTGTTGGATAATGAATAACAGAAAAGGCAGAAGACAATCATGTTCTAACCTAAAGGAAAGGAGGTAGATAGCTCAGGACCTTCCTGGTAGCCGTGAAATTGCCCCACATGGGTGACCACTTCTTGAGCTCTAAGTTTGGGTCTGCCAGTATTAACGCAGGGCTAATAATGCCATTTAGCAACCTTTGGGGAAAATCCAGAAAATTTGTTTAAAATGGAGGAATTGTATTTAAAGGAAAGGGAGAGAACCAACAAACTAATAAAAATTCCAACTTCTTGTGATTGGCTGAGCTAATGTTAAGTGAACATTATCTTGTTATCTAAACTAAGGAAGGTAACAGATTTGGAAATTATCCTGCTTCCAAGAGAATGAGTGAAGAAATCAAAGAACCAAGGAGGAGTACTTGGAAGACCACCTGTGGCTTCTTTGCTCAATTCCACCTGGCCCTGGAGCCAGCCACCGTCATAAAATAGCTGTTATCTGGGGGTGTGGAGCCAGTTACCTTGTAGAATCACTTAGATTCTTAAAGCAAAATGGACCTTAAGATCTTCCTGCAAACCCACAGTGCATTGGCTGTGGGGAACGCAGGTCACCCAGCCGCAGGAGCTGCCTGATGGACACGTCACAGGGACCCTCTGCTCTGCTGGTCGCCTGCTCAGGCTTCAGTGGACCTGACAGCCTATCACTCACCTCCCACTTCATGGAGATAATATCCAGTCCCTCTTTCCAACCCTGACCTCTCACACACACTCCTGTCTTTGCACAACCCTGAAGGTTATTTTCACTTAGATGATCCACTGATATCTCAGAGTCATTTTGTCCTAAAGGCAAACTTGCTGTTATCTTCTCAGAGGTCAGCTCAGAGTTCACTTCCTCCCAAATCCTCTCTTTCTTGTCTGGGCAGAGTATTCCTTACGCCTGCTTCTTGATTCTGCCCCCATTAGCTCTTTCTTCATCCTGCCCTGGACTAGAGCAAGGCATGGGGCCTTGTGCCCTCTCACCAGAGGGGAAGTTTCTTGAGGGAGGAACTTGTGAAGGGGAGAGAGAGGCATGGAGTAGAGTGCAAAGGGAAGCATTTTAAGACACATTTCTTCAAATGCACAATATTGGATGGGGGTGGCCCTCAATACCAGGCCCAGTTTGAATTCCTGGAGCTGTGGCTCATGCCTGCAATCCCACCACTTTGGGAGGCTGAGGCAGGAGGATCCCTTGAGGCCAAGAGTTTCAAGACCATCAGTCCAGCCTGAGCAACACAGCAAGACCCCGTCGCTGAGAAAGAAAGAAAGAAAGAAATTAATTTCTGGAAGCAGTTACAACAGCAGGTTTAAAGGGGTGGTGATAACAAGTGTTTCTAAGGATCCTGTTATTTTTGTAATGGCTTAATACCGAATTGTAGATTATTTTTGAAATGTCTTCCATTTCTCACAGCTGTACTTTTTAAATTTGTCTGCAAGAAGTGTAAGGTCTTTCTCGCTCTGGCTTCATCCCACATAGTAGATTCCTTTCCAAGTGGTGAGACACCAAGTGTATGAAGGGTGTAGAAGTAGAGGGGAAATGATAAATACCCCTATACCCCTGCACACTGCAGCGCTAGTCTCGGCCAATTCCACGATCAGGTGCTAGGTAGCCTTCTTTAGTAAAGAGTTTCTAGATGCCTAATTGAAAGATCAACTAAATATTATCTGAACACAAAAAGTAAAGCGAGAATATGGCAAATCCTAAGGAGTTACAACTTCTCTGCACTGGTAGTAGAGATTCTATCTTCCTTCTTGTCCTCTGCTTCAGTATCCTGTTCCTAGATAGTTTCTCTATCTCTCTGATTCTATCTGCTTTCCTCTCTCCTCGCTGTCTCTCCCTCACACTCCTTCCTCCCTTTCTACTTCCCATCTCTCCTTCTTACCTTGCAGGGCTCCACCTAAGAAGCTGTGCTAGAGAAAGCTCCGGGAGGAGAGACCACCTCCAGAACATCAGTTGGGGCCACCCCAGTCCTTGCAGAGATGAAATGGTGACCAAGACAGACAGAGCTAAGGACAGAGAGCACTGGTCATGTGTGTGTCAGGGAGTGGGTGGGGGAGGAGGCAGTCATGGCTGGTGGGAGTAGAGAAGGCTTGGGGAGAGACCAGGGAGGGCCTGCCAGCGTGCTCCTGAGTTCTAGAGATTCAGTCTCAACAACCTCCTCTCTTAATTACAGTCTTACCAGAATGTGAAGTAGAATCTTTATTGTCTATTTGCTGAACTTCTTGGGAGACTTTGGGTTGGGTTCTGATTAGAAAAGCCTGACCCCTAGTATTCCTTATTGATTTATAGTTGGCTAATTATTTTCCATGGTTAATTGTGAGGTGAGCAAAGTCTAAGAGCATTGGTGCTGGTCTCCCGCTCCTGACCCTCCCCCTAGATGCCCTAACTAGAGTGTGTTGGTGAAAGTCTACCCACGTTTGGAAAACAAGCTATAAGGAAGTAATCCTTGGGCAAACTATTTGTTATTAAGCATTTCATGGCTTAATCTCTCTTGGGTTTTTTTTTTTTACTTTAAAGGCAGGAATGGAAAGATTTGGAGTTGGAGGCTCTTGGGCAAAGTCGCCTAATAACTTTGGGAAAAGAATTTAACTTCCTTGAGCCTTGATTTCCACATCTGCAAGAGGGAGGTGATGATAGTCATATCTGCCTATGAGATTGGCGGAGACATTAAGTTAGCACAAAAAGAAAAGGAAATAATCATTTGTGTAAATTGCAGGGTATTCCAAAAATATTATTTTAATAGCTAGTTAAAGTGTAAAGATCCTAATATAGATCCTTCGCTTTTGTTTTTCCTTAAGCTAGATTGTTCTCTTACATTTCAGGCACGACTCAAAGTGTTTTACGTGCATTTTCTCATTTAATCCTGAACACACTTTTGAGGAAGGTGCTATTGCTATCCCAGTCATCCAGATGAGGAAACTCAGGCTTAGAGAGGTGATGTAATTTGCCAAAGTCACAAAGTGAGACAAGGACAGAACTGGGTTCGAGCCCAAAGTCCTTGCCATTAACCATGACTCTCCTGCTCGTCGTGCCCTGGCCTTCCGTGCCTTCCTCCTCTCTTCTGTTCCTGTACGACTCATCCTTTATGATCCCACTCAGGACATCCCTCTCCTCCTTTCCTGAAAGCCTTTGGACTCTAGCTCAGCTCCCAGTGAACTCACTGTCCTCTGTTATTCCCTGAGCTACTCATGTGGCAGTGCTGTGGCATCTTCAGTATTTCTCTACAATATTGCTGTTTGTCATAATGTTGTCTTATATGGTAGCCTGGAGGAAAAAAAAGTTTGTATAAAATTGACAATATAATTCCTCATTGAGAATTGTATTTAGCAAATTATCTTGATTGGCTCTTTGGTTATGAAGCTCCATGGGCAGAGGCCCCGGGATCTAGCTCACTGAAGTTGTATAAAAATTATTTATTGAAAAGATAGAAGCTCCTAGGATATGTGCCTGGATCATGTGGAGCAAAGGAAAAGTGGGAATGTCCATTATTTGAGAGGCGTAAAGTACTTAGCATAGTGCCGGGTACAAAGTAAGCATTGTGGTGGTGGCTGTGTGATCCTGCTTAAGTAATACAGCAGGAGTTGCTGGAGCACCTTGGGGGCAGCAGGTAGAGAGGGCAGGAGGGAGAAATGGAGCAGTATAGTGGGGCCCCACGTGAAGGGCAGGCCAGTGAGTTCTTTTCAAAGGCAACAAGGACTCAGGGATGATGAAGGCAAGGTACCTTTAACATTTGCTCTGCTGAGCTATAACTTCACCCTCCTTCCCTGAAGTTTTCAGTAAAATCTGCTACACACACAGCTTGGTGTCGGTGGTATTTGGAGAGTTCAGGATGCCAGCTGGTATTTTACGGGGGGCCAGAGTTGGGGGCTGTGGAGGGGAGACCAGGGGGATGATGTTGAAAAAGGCAGCCCACATGGTGAAGTTAGAGGATTCAGCAGAAGCAAGCAAACAGAACGAGAGATGGCAAGGAGAGGGGCCCACAAGAATCCTCAGAAATATTGGGAGTGATGGTGATATTTCTCATTACACAGGAGAGGAAAGTTCAAGGTGAATTTATTTAAATATTAAAGATGAGGTTTCCCCAGAAGGCCAGAGGACTTTGGGGATATCTAGGTGGCTAACACTTCAGTCACATGTGTATTGTTATCACTTGGTTTATGTTATGACCCCCAAGCTGTATCACAACCTCCTTGAGATAGGAACCAAGACAAGGTGTTAAACTGAATTTGTATGGCTTTTTTGCCCCACATGCATTTCATTCCCATACATTGACACACCAGATCCTTAGCTAACCCTCTAACGTGTCGTGGCATGCCATTTTGTGGGCGCCAGGTAAGGAAGGGCATCCATGGCAGTCAGGCTGGAAGGGAATGGGAAGACCCATTGGAGTGTGAGAATTTGAGCCTCCACCCTTTTACCTTTGATTTCAAAATGCATCGTGATTTCCTGTCCATTGGACTGTAAAGTTTATATAAGTAATCTTGGAAACAATGGCAACAAGACTGAATTGGAATGGACTTTTGGCTATTTATGGACCACTCCGAAGTGTGTGGGCTGCTAGAAACCCTCCCGGCTTTGCTTTGGTTGAATTTGAAGATCCCAGAGAAGCAGCTGATGCTTTGTGAGAGCTAGATGGAAGAACGTAACGTGGCTGCCGTGTAAGAGTGGAACTGTCAAATGGTGAAAAAAGAAGTTGAAATGGTGGCCCACCTCCCTCTTGGGATCATCACCCTCAAGATGATTATCACAGAAAGAGTCCTCCACCTCGCTGCAGATCTCCGAGAAGGAGAAGCTTCTCTCATAGCCAGGGCAAGTCCCTTCCTAGATACAGGAAAAGAGAGAGATCACTGTCTCAGGAAGGAATCACAAGCTGTCCAGATCCTTCTCTAGGTCAAATGAAAAGAAATAGAAGACCAGTTTGCAGAAGAAGTGGTGTACAGGAAATAACTTCATTTGACAGGAGTATGTACAAAACATTCAAGTTTTGTTTGAGACTTCATAAGCTTGGTGCATTTTTAAGATGTTGTAGCTGTTCAAATTTGTTTGTCTCTTGGAACAGGACACAAATGGTATAATTCTCTGTGGTTTGAAATGGATCATATGAGACATATAATACCAAGAATTGTTACTTTACAATGTTTCCTTAAGCAAAATTGAATTTGCTTTCAACTTTAGTTTTGCATGGACTGACAATTAACCTCTAAATCCTGCCCAACTAACGTGTGATGTTTTTAAATATAGAAACAAAACTGGCAAAATTTGAACTAAGATTTACTTTTTTTCCATATCTGGGATATAGTATGAAGCTATAGTTGAACAAGCAGACTTTCAAAGCTGCTGTGAAATAGAAGCCATCAGGCAAAAATAAAAGCTTTGCTTTTATACTAAATTAGAGGTTTTTGAAAAATCCAACTAGTTTTCACCCTGGACAGAGTTTGCCTAGTTGGTATAGAATCTGATAAATTCTAAGAAAGTTTACCTTTGCTTTAGGTACTAAGGTAAGTTCCGTATGTGATTGCCATATATGAACATATATCTGTTTGTAACATTTTATTTGGAAATTTGAGACATCAAAATACCAACGTCCTGCCAGTTTAAGGGAGGGTACATTGTAGAGGTTCGAGTTACTGTGCAAGATTTTTTTGTGTGCGCTGTCATTTGTAATAAGTTTTTTTTTTTTTTTTTTTTTGTTGAGACAGAGTCTCACTTTGTTGCCCAGGCTAGAGTGAGTGCCGTGGCGTCAGCCTAGCTCACAGCAACCTCAAACTCCTGGGCTCAAGCGATCCTCCTGCCTCAGCCTCCCGAGTAGCTGGGACTACAGGCATGCGCCACTATGCCCGGCTAATTTTTTCTATATAGATTTTTAGGTGTCCATATAATGTCTTTCTATTTTTAGTAGAGACGGGGTCTCGCTCAGGCTGGTCTCGAACTCCTGACCTTGAGCAATCCACCCGCCTCGGCCTCCCAGAGTGCTAGGATTACAGGCGTGAGCCACCGCGCCCGGCCCCTGTAATAAGTTTTGTGAGAATCCTTGGGATTGAAGTTTTGGTTACAAAATAAAATAAAATAAAGTAGTGTGGCAAGTATTCATGTGCTCCTCCATTTTCAAGATGTAGAAACGCAGCCTCAGGCTGGTGAAGTCCTAGTCCCCGGGTTGCAGAGATAACAATGAGCCAAGCCGCGCTGGGGCAGTGGCAAGAACCTGGGTGCAGGAGGTTCTTCATCATCAAGGTGAAACCTGGCCTTTCACGTTCACGTCTGTACCCTCTATGGCCCCATAGAGATATTTGTCTTTCTCCAGAGAATCTCACATTTACCACCTAGGATAAAACCTTTGGACAAGCTATTTAAGATTTAAAAGGGAGAAAACTATGGCATCTTCACAGAGCTCTGGGAATTAAATAAAATAAGTGCATTCAATGAATGTTTTTTCTGTTTTCTCTCTTCCTTTCTGTGGCTTTCCCTTCCCTCTCTATCCTTAAATTTAGCTTCTGTGTTCATCCTACTGTGCCATGTTCCCTGTTTCTTTGTACCTTGTAGCCTCCTGACATATATGTGATCATCTAACCCTTTACGTGGGGGGCCAAAGGCAAACCCCGCAGTGTGAGACCAGGGGCTGGGCTGGGCCTGGGCTTGGGCTGAGGGAGCCGGAAAGGAAACCCCAGGCCATGTTTAAGGCACAAGGGTGGAGGTCCAAACTGGTGGAGCTGAATCTGTTCTCAGGTCCAAGAGGTGACCTCAGAGCCAGGAGCATATGGACAGTGTCAACAAAATGACCATGAGATCTACAGACGAAGGAAAAAGGAAAAAACTTTATTTTCAGAGTAAGGATCTGCAGATCCAGGAAGCCTCCAGGGGAACTGTAAACACCTGCTCTGCAGAAGGGGAGGAAGCAGCGGCATTTAAGCTCTCCAGCATTTGTTTTACATGGATATTCATCAGGTTTGGGGAAAGCCCAGAGCATGCATAGGGAGTTAACATATATGTAACATATATCCCATGTTCACTTTGAGGTAAGGTTTTAACATTAAAATGAGGTAGAATTCAGCTCTTTACATCAAAAAGTGAACTATAGGGCACAAAGATGTTTTGTGTACAGTCTCTGTGAACTGGTTGGAATTGGTTTAGGATCTGGAGCTGCTTATCAGGGAAGAATGTTTGTAAGGCTGGTCTACTGTCCAATCAGTGGTGCTGGCAGGACCCTCAAGGCAGGGGCGTCCCAGTCAGCTGGCATCAGCAGTCCACTGAGGTCAGTCGGGCAATGTTTCTCTAGAACAGGTTTCTGCCTAATTGCAGGAGGAAAACTTTATGGCAGTTGACTAACCTTATGGTAGTTAGCAATGTAGGGGTATGTGACCAAGCCCTTTTCCCTGCTGTGGCCACTTAATTTTCTCTTGAGGGTCACATCTTAGCCACAGAGAATCCATCTTGTCCATTAGCCAGGGGTATAATGTTGACAGCAGTCAGGTAATAGGATTTCAACACAAATACTATAATAATCACATGGGAAAACATCTACCAACAAAACAGAAATGTAGTTGGGAAATTTTACTGGTATATTAGTCTTCTCAGGCTGCTATATCAAAAGACCCTAGACTGAGTGGTTTAAACAACAAAAATTTATCTTTTCACAGTTCCGGAGGCTGGAAGTCTGAGATCAGGGTGCCACCTTGGTCAGGTTCTGGTAAGGGCTCTCTTCCTGGCTTTTGGAGGTCCCCTTCTCACTGTGTCCTCACATGGTGGAGGGGGAGAGAAAGCTCTCTTGTGTCTCCTCCTGTATGGGCACACAATCCCATCATGGGGGTCTCACCCTCACGACCTCATCCAAACCTAATTGCCTCCCAAACGCCCCAGTTCCCAATACCCTCACATTGGGAGTTAGGGGTTCAACATACATGTTTTGGAGGGACACAAACATTCAGTACTTATTATAATAATTGACAACTACCATAGTACAGCTTTCATTGTATTTTAATCTGTATAATTTTGACCATTAACAAAAGATCTTTTAGAAACTCAACTTTGTGTCTAAGCAAATGAAATGTATACTTCGCACAAAGCACAAAGTTCACTTTTTCACTGACACAAGACTCTAGGACACTTCACTCATCAATTTATAGATTCCCATGGCTATATATATATCCTCCCATGTATTTCATTTAGGAATTAAAATAGAATATTAAGTCTGTGTTTTAGCAAATTTGGAGCAGCAAGTTTTTTGCTAAAACCATATTTCTTCTTGGCAAGAGCTGTTGTTTCCTCAAGGGGAGTGAACATTATGTCTGTGACACTGACTGTCTTAGAAAGAGAAATTAGAAGGAGCCCCTTTTCCTAAATGACAAGCCCCAGGTTTGAATTCTTCGTCAAAACAAGATCTCTCTGTAATTAACAAAAGTCACAGGATGATATGGCACGTTTTCCATGGAAAATTGCTATTTAGATTTATTACATATAATACATTATATGTATACTGCATACAATAAATTATATATTACATAATGAATTCATGGGGGACCTTTGGAGACAAATTTATTGACTATAAGTAGACAAATAATCCTTTTGTCACATGACTGTAAAGTTCAGACCAAAAAAATTATCAATTTATTCAAGAATTATATAGCCAAATTAAAGGCTACATTTTCCCCACTTACGATAACTAAGCTTTTTTTTAAAAGTTCATCTTCCAAAGATCCCATACCATTAAAAAGTTCTGCAGCACAAAGTAAACCTTAGTAAGTGTTAGATATTATTACTGTCTTTTAGGAACTCCGCCGGAGATGAAAAAGAAATGCTAGACAAAGAATAGCACTCTGAGAAGTTATGTTTTTGTGAAAAAGAAAAAAACAGTCTGTGCGTGGGCAGCTGGACGTTGCCTGCCTGGGAGGCCTGGTGCATGAGCTTGGCACCCTGTGCACGGCCCAGCCCAGAACTTTGCTGCACCAGTGAGATGCTGTCAAGCTCTGCGGCAGAGCACTGAGTGGGCTCAGTGGAACTTGACAAGGCCTATGGGAGGAGGGAGAAAATGCTCACAGAAACCATGTCTTAACATGATCACCCGAAACCTCAAATATTATTAATAGTAACAGTCAACCTTTACTGAGAGCTCACTAGGTGCCAAGCTCTGGGCCAAGGGCCTTCACGCAGTATCTTACTGAATCTTCCCAACTCCCGATGAAGTAGTTACTGCTTTTTTAAACCCCTATTTACAAAAACTGGGGCTTATCGAGGTAAAGCAACTCACCCAACTGCCGCCGAGTGGAAATCTTAGATATGAATCCAGGCAGTTATTTTCTCAACTGCAGTCCCAGGCTCCAAGTGGGGAGGTTCCAGGCTACACTCCTAACGCCCCAGCGACAGTGGTAGGGGCCTTGCAGTTGGGGAACTGATTCAGTCCCTTACTTCAAATCTCAGGAAGCTTTTCCAGTTCCTGAAAAAGTCTTGCACAAGCAGTGTTGCAATGAAGATAAGTGTCATTCGAAGTTCTCCTGAAATGAATTAAGATAACTTTAATAATAGGCAAAGGCCACCACGCTGGTGTGACCTTTGAAATCTGCAAGCTCCACAGACTGAGTTCTCCAGAACTTTTCCGGGTGGCACGTCTGCTGACTCTGGTATTAGAGACAAGAAAGCCGCCTGCGAGAAGATGGAATGGAATGGTTGCTGCCATCTCCTTGCTTCACTCTTCTCCCCTCCACCTCAGCGAGCAGTCCCAACCCAATCCTTTCCACGGAAACCGCTGAGCGGGAGAGAGGGAAATGGTCCCATCCGGGTGGAATGGGGCACGAGGAGGAGGCGCCGTGGTGGAGGCAGCATCTGTGAAGGAGGAGGACAGCACAGACAAACGGGAAGGCGACACAGGGTTCTGAGCTACAGCCCCCTCTCTCTTTCCCCTTTGCTCTGTCTTCTGTCTTCGTCTCTCCAGCCTGACCAACCTATCCTTAAGAAAGAATCTGGGGGGCGGGGGACGAGGGATCAAAAACTACCTCTAGGGTACAATGTACATTAGTTGGGTGATGGGTACACTAAAAGCTCTGACTTCACCACTATACAATTCATTCATGTAACAAAAAAACACTCGTACCCCACAAATGTATTGAAATATTTTTTAAAAAGAAAGTATCTGACTCAAGCCTCACTTGAAACATAAAAAAAAAAAAAAAGAAAGAAAGAGAGAGAGAAAGAAGATTGAAAAGAAAGAAACAAAGCGGGGGTGGGGGAAGAGAGAGAGGGAGAAAGAAAGAGAAGAAGAAAAGAAAAAGAAAGGAAAGGAAGAAGGAAGGAAGGAAAGGAAAGAAAGAAAGAAAAGAGGAGAGGAGAGGAGAGGGGAGGGGAGGAGAGGAGAGGAGAGGGGAGGGGAGGGAAAAGGGATCTGAGATTGGCTGACTCAGTGGAAACCAAATCAGAAAGGAGCCCATGTGGTTTCTGTACCCTTTTAAAAATCAGCGAGCAAGTACGGGAAGTAGACTTTGTCTCGTTCCGGATTGTTTCTCTGGTTCCTAGATCAGTGCCTGGCTCCTTAAAATTTGTAGAATAAATGAATTTTGGAAGCCAGCAAGTCCTTCTCAGGACCCTAAAATTGTATGACCTATTGGCCTGGGCTGCTGACCAGAGGGCCGCAGGTGTTGGGCAGAGCTTCTGGGTGGGACTTCAACTGCTGAAAGATTTTGGGCCTGCATGGGCCTTAGGCAGAAGAATGTGTGAGGCCAACACTAAACACCACGTCGTGTTCTCAGGGCTCCCTCACAGCTCCTAGCAGTGATTCATAAGCCTTACCCCAACCTCCAACCCAGGTTCCAGAACAATACAATGCTGGCCCTACCATCAGAGGACATGCCCTCACTTTGTGGGCCACAGAGCAAGGGGTCTGGATTAAGCCTTCCCTCCTGCTAAGAACTGAATTGTGTCCCCCCAAAATTCATATGTTGAAGTCCTAACCCCTGATGTGACTGTATTTGGAGTAAGAAAGTATTTAATGTTAAATGAGGTCATAAGGGCAGAACCCTAATCAGATAGGATTAGTGTCCTTATAAGAGACATCAGAGAGCTTCTTCACTCTAGCTGTCTCTCTCTGCCATGTGAGGACACAGTGAGAAGGTGACAGTCTGCGAGCCAGGAAGAGAGCCCTCACCAGAAACTGAATTGCCTGGCACCTTGATCTTGGACTTCCAGCCTCCAGAACTATGAGAAAATAAATTTAGGTTGTTGAAGCCACCCAGTCTAAGGTATTTTCTTATGGCAGCCTGAGCAGACTAAGATATTTGCCTCCTCTCTGATGTTTCAGGATTTATACTTGGAGAGGTTCAAATGAGTGGACATACCACATAGGCCCACTCTTACTCAAGCCAAATTTTCTCCTGTTATATATCTTTTATTCCACACAATGGACACAACACTTCTTTTTCCCACACTCTATTGCTCCTTTGCCGTGTCTTGAATATTATATCCAATGAAACAGATTCTGTGTGACAAGAATATTTGGAAGATCTGGGTTCACCATGAGGCCTTGACAATTCCAGAGAATCTTCTTTTTTGATCTGTCTTGGTCTCATCATAAAGGAGGTTGGCTTGAGGGATCTCCATTAAAATGATCATGTTACTTTGGGGTGAGAGGATGATATTTTAACACCTTTCAACAAATTAGCAGGTTAGTTGGCTGCCTCTGAAGAGAATTAGATAAAGAGATATATTAATATTTAAAGAGGGGAAAGAAGATTCAAGACACCTGGGTAAGAAGGCTTAGGGAGAAGAGCTGGTCTTTACAAGTAGACTGTGAAGCTGAGACCAGCAAACCAGGCTGGCTGAGTTGACAGCTTTTCCTTATCTCCCCAAAGGTACAAAACTACAACAAAGTACTTGATGCTGGAACAGCATAAACCTTAGCGAGGTTAATAAACAATTATAAAAGCATTTAAGATAAAACCTTAAATGATTAACTGATCATCTTGGAAATTAAAGAATAGGGCCCCAGGGTCTAGGACCTGATTAGTTAAGTTATATATGTGTGGGGTGGGGCCAGGTGGGGAGAGTTGCAGAAAGAGGCCATAGCAGGAGGGCACCCTGTGAGAATCTTCTGGGCAGCAGAGGGTGGGTGTGGGGGAAGCGAGTGGCCAGGGATGGGAGGCTGGAGAACTCTGTTGATTGACAGCTGTGCCTATATCACTGCCATGCCTTGGGGTGGCCATGGTGCCAGACATTAATTACAAAGACTATTGCCCTTTCGAAACTGGTACACAACCAGTTGCTTAGGAGAGGTGGCTAGAAAGAGACAACTGGAAACATAAGCATCTTTCTTTGAAACTGTTATGAAGTGTTATCAGATTTATTTTCTGTGTATTGTCCAATCTTAACCTTCTGCCTCATTAAAATGGTGGGACTTTGGAAACATTTTAGGGAGGGTCACCATCTGTTCAGTAGAACTACAGATGGCTCTGTTGTCTAGTGGCTGAGCCTTCATTGCCTTGGTGGTTTCCAGGAAAGCAGGCCCCTACATCACTCAGCATAGATTCAACTAATTTTTCTTTAGAGCCTACTGAAAATTGCTAGGGTTTCCCCTGCCAACAACAGCTATTCATATATATCTGAAAAACTTACGAATAAAGCATCCCAGTAAATTTTATTTATTTATTTTTTGAGACAGAGTCTCACTCTGTTGCCCAGGCTAGAATGCCGTGGCATCAGCCTAGCTCACAGCAACCTCAAACTCCAAGGCTAAAGCGATCCTCCTGCCTCAGCCTCCTGAGTAGCTAGGACTACAGGCATGTGTCACCATGCCCAGCTAATTTTTTTCTATTTTTACTAGAGATAAGGTCTCTTGCTCAGGCTGGTCGCAAACTCCTGATCTCAAGCAACCCTCCCACCTCGGCCTCCCAGAGTGCTAGGATTACAGGCATGAGCCACCACGCCTGGTCTCCTTTTGAGTGTCATGAAATCTCTGCCCTGTGGCCTTTTGAGACCCAAACAAGTTAAAAGTAGTAGGATGACACCGGCAATAAACACAAGGGCAGAGATTTGCAAAAGCCTTTGTTAAAGAATCAGAAATCTCTACTTCTTTGTGGGCATGTGGTTGTGAGCTGTTGAAGCAGAAATTAGATGCCTGTTAAAGTTACAGCCAGTTTCAGTTTCCTGAGCATGGAACCAAGACTGCAGTTATGTTTATAAACACAGAACAACAGTCAGTAGCAAGACCTCTTATCTGTTCTGGTGCTATGCCACGAGGCATTATACAGTGATCCATTGTTGGTTGTCTCTTACAACCACTTTGTTTAGGGTGACATTATTTATATAAACTTGTTTTGATGAAGTAAAGATTAAGAGAATTACAAAATGTTTAGGGATTCATCCAGTCCAACTCTTTTATTTTACAGATGGGAAAACTGAGGCTCAGAGAAGGAAATGACTTAATGTGCCTATAATGGGTTGAATAGTGGCCCCCAAAAAGATATGTCGAAGTTCTAAGCCCTGGTATCTTGAACATAATATTATTTGAAAAAAGAGTCTTTGCAGATGTAAATTAAGCTAAGTGTCTCAAGATAAGATCATCCTAGATTTACCATGGATCCGAAATCCAATGGCAGATGTCCTTGTAAGAGAAAGGCAGGGGGATATTGGAGACACAGAGACACAAAGGGAGGCAAAGTGATGTGAAGATGGAGGTAGAGATGGAATTAGGTAAGCCACATGCCAAAGAATGCCTGGAGCCACAAGAAGCTGACAGAGGCAAGAAAGGACTTTCCTCTAGAGCATCTGGAAGGAGCATGACTCTGCCAACACATTTGTTTCAGACTCTTAGCTTCCAGGACTGTGAGAGAACAAATTTCTGTTGTTCTGAGCTACCTATTTATGGCAATATGTTACAGCAGCCCTAGGAAACTAATTTAGTGCACAAAGGACAGAATCAGGCTAGACCCAAATCTCTGGACTCCCTCAGTCTTGTGTTTGTTTCCCCACCACCATTTCACATCCTCTGAATTCAGATCTTGTCAGAGACATTAACACATTCACACTCCTCACTGCTAAGAATTCAACTGCTGAGACAGAGCCAAGAAAGAACATAGCAGATGCTGCTGCTTCCATGAGTTGATGCTTGGTCCATCTGACAGCTAAGCTTTCTGGGCTTGGAAGTGATAGATTTGACCGTGGTATTAAGCATTAGGAAATCATTCTAAGATCTGGAAGAAAAAACAGATAAAATGTAGCTGGAAAGATTAGCCAGTTGATTTCTACAAAATACACCGAAAACAGATAACAATACCTACCTCACAAGGTGTTCAAGCAGTCAGCAAGTATTTATTGAGCACATACCATGTGCCAGGCATTCTTCTGGGCTCCTTGATCTCAATGGGAATAATGGGATCTCTGAGTGGTAGAAGCTAAATGACAGCATGTAAATGCCAGACAGCATAGTCGTGGTTATAGAAATGAGAATGGTTTCAGCTGAAGGCATCCTTGTCATTGGCTAATTGTTCATGGTCTCCCTATAATTACAACAATGAGTGCCTATAAAAGTCTTAATTGAAAAAAGTCTAGGTCTGTGAGCAGAGATCTTACTTAAGGCACTACAATGGAGAGTACACTGGGTATCTTTGTTTCCTCCCCCAAATCCCCTCTGCATTGTTCTCCATCCTGCTCTGACCCATGTGGACTGCATCTCAAGACTGCCTTGCCCTTTGGCTTCTGGTTGGGTTTAGCCAATGGGAAGCACTGGCAGGAGATTGGATGTCTTTCAGCCTATTTCCCCAGCTACCCCAGGGTTTATTCAATGGATTCATAAATAAAGTGGCCATGGTGGCAGGGGTGGAAGTTATACATGGGCTCTACAATAGAAACTTCTCACCAAGGCTAATCTGGCTAGTTCCACTGGTGATTGCTGAATCTACCAGTAGCAAAGACCAGTGATGAATCCCTAATATGGCACCATTCCTCAGCAGCATCCAACAGTCACCTGATGGCAGGTTGATTACACTGCCCCAGCATGGAGGGGGCAGGACCTCCTCAGTGGACTTAACCCTTATTCTGGATACGGTGCCTCTTGGCACCAATGTTCCATGTCAAAAGGTAAGGGAAGACTACAGAGATACAGTTCAGTCAGGACCATCAATGGTTCACATGCTTAAGAGAGAGGGTTTAAGTCATGTCATCAGGTAAAGAACCACGAGGAGCTGAAGTACTGGCTGAGAGCACAGAGATTGTGAAATGGGTAGGGGAAGAAGAAAATTATAAAGACCAACTACTACCTCATCACCAATTAAGAAATAATAATTTAGTAGATAGGCATATTTTTTCCTTGGTTTATTATATATATACCTATATTTTTAGTTAATTTCTCCTTCTCTATCCTCTACTCTTTCACAGAGGGTGAATTGATGGTAGATAATCCTAATTTAGTTTTTAGGTTACAGGATACCAAAAGAATATGATAACTGAAAAAGAAAAAGAATGCCTATCATAAAGAGAAGATAAATGACTGATAGGACTTTGGGTCTTGCCTTCCAAGAGAAGATGGTGAGGGCATCTTCATATGTTTGAGAGACGGTCATAGAACATTAAGTAAAAGCATTATGTTGTTGCTACTATTGTTTGGAAATAAGTGTGGGCAAAATGGTATGTATAGATGCTAAGCACCTAAAGCAATGAACTGCATCAGACTGTCTACTGTCAACTCAAGATCCCTCTTCTGTGTTCCCCCCAAGAGTTAGGAAGTCTAAGAGAACTTTTTAGAATCCTTTGCTAGCCATTTTCCATGTTAGATTCCATAAATGATAGGCATTTGTACACAATTTAGAGAATGGAAGAGAGGCAGAGTATCATTTTTCACCCTGATAGCAGCAGGCAGATATATGGGCTTCAGCAGATAGGAATAAATATAGGGGAATAGCTATAGATAAAGCAGAGATTTAAAAGTTAGTAAGATAAATTATATCAACATCATTTAAAAGCATGAATAAAAAGACAAATTTCTAGGAAAATACATTAATAATTTGCCAAAACTGGCTCTAGAAGAAACAGAAAGCTCCCAAAATCCTTTTACCATTAATTAAATTAAAGAAATCATGAAAAATATTCCCACATACTTCTGTTTCTACCTGTGAAAAATAAACTGTTATAATAATTGTCTTCCTGGAAAAAAAATATATGGAACAATGATTTTCAGACACTGGACAATAGGCAACATATAACTATGGTCCCTGAGAGAAAGAGAACAAATGAGGTGAGCCCTGTGACTCCCCAGTTTACACGGAGAGAGAACCCCAGAAATATGCAGAGGAATCATTTTGAGTCTTTGGCTGCGTAATAATCTGTGCATGCATTGGGTAAAACACCATGAGGACAGGTGAAGAACCACCAGAATGTAGTAAGCCAAGCAATTTCTGGATCCTACACAGGACTGTGAATAGTTTGTGTTACTATTAACCAGAGGATGCTTTAGAAGTATGGATAAATTAGTCCTAAAGACTGCTCTAGACTTGACTTAATGAAACTGAAAAGTAAGCCTTGAATGTATCAAACTAACTCCAAGTAATTTAACCACATGCCAGAATAACATCAACACCGTAAAGGAATACAACAAAATCAACACCTAATGACATAAAATTTACAGAGTCTGGCATCCAATAAAAAGTTACCAGATATGTAAAAAGGTAGAAAAATATAACCCAAAACCAGAAGGAAAAAATCAGTAGAAGATCTAAAAACGATAGGAAAATGGAATTAACAGACAAGAATCTTAAGAGAGCTAATATAAATACAAATATTCGCAAGAATGTGAAAGAAAACATGAACATAAGAAAGAGAGAAAGACAATATAAAAATGTACAAATGGAACTTCTAGAGATTAAAAATATAATATCTGATATGATAAATGGACTGGGTGGGATTAACAGTAAATTAGCCAGTTGCAGAACAAAATATCAGTGAACTTGAAGATAAAAGCAATATAAGCTATCCAAAATGCAGCATAGAGAGAAAAAAGACTTTGAAAAAATGAATTAAACCTCAATAACCTGCAGGACAATATCAAGCAGTGTAACATACATGTAGTATAGCCCAGAAGAAAAGGAGTGATAAGCTGGACAAGAAAAATATTTCAACAAATAACAGTATATAATTCCCCAAATTTAGTGGGGAAAAAAAAGATACAAGAATCTCAACTAATCCCAGCAGAATAAACATACTGAAAACATGCACAAAGGCATATCACAATCAAATTGTAGGAAACAAATGATAAAGAGAAAATTTTCAAAGCAGCCAGAGGAAAAAGACATATTACATACAAAGGAAAAAAGATAAGAATTACAGCAGATTTCTCATCAGAACCAATGCAAGCAGAAGACAGTGGAGCAATATCATTTAAAGCATTGAAAGAAAAAGCTGTTGACTTGGAATTTTATATATAGGAAAATACTTTTCTTTTTTTTTTTTTTTGAGACAGAGTCTCACTTTGTTGCCCAGGCTAGAGTGCGTGCCGTGGCGTCAGCCTAGCTCACAGCAACCTCAAACTCCTGGGCTCAAGCGATCCTCCTGCCTCAGCCTCCCGAGTAGCTGGGACTACAGGCATGCGCCACTATGCCCGGCTAATTTTTCTATATATATATTTTTAGTTGTCCATATAATTTCTTTCTATTTTTAGTAGAGACGGGGTCTCGCTCTTGCTCAGGCTGGTCTCGAACTCCTGACCTTGAGCGATCCACCCGCCTCGGCCTCCCAGAGTGCTAGGATTACAGGCGTGAGCCACCGCGCCCGGCCGGGAAAATACTTTTCAAAAGCAAAGGCAAAATAAAGACATTTTCAGACATACAACACATGAGGGAATTTATCAGCAGTAAACCAACAGTACAAAAAATGTTAAAGGAAGTCCTTCAACAGAAGAAAAATGACACCAGAAAAAACTGATTCTATACAAAGGAGTCAAGAACATCATAATGATAAATATGTGAGTAACCATAAAAGACATTGTCTTATTTTAAAATTTTATTTAATAGGTAGTTGACTGATTACCTTTTAATGAGGCAAAATAATAAAGTATTATAGGGTTTATAACATATATAAAAGTAAAATGTATGACAACAATAGCAAAAAAGGCTGGGAGAAGGGAAATGGAAGCATATTGTTATTTATTTATAATATAATAGATTAAGTGGTATATTATATGTGTACAGTAAGCCCAATAGAAATATTTAAAAAATAAAAGAAAGAAGAATAGCTAATAGGTCAAAAAAAGAGATAAACTGAAGTAATTTAAGAAATGGTCAGTCAAAAAGAAGACAGTTGCAGTCAATTCAAGGAAGATAAAATTTTTTTAAAAAGGAAGGCAGAAAAATGAGACAGGAGAAACAAATGGAAGGGGCAAATAGAAAAACTAGCAATATGGCATTTAAACCTAACTACATCAATAATCACATTAAATGGAAATAGTCTAGATTACCCAAATTAAAAGCAGATAAAATAAAAAAGCAAAAGTTAATGAGTTTCTGTCTATAAGAAACACACTTTAAATGTAAAGATACAGATAGATTAAAAGGAAAAGGATGGGAAAAGATATGTCATAATGACACTAATCAAAAGAAAGCTGATATAACTATTAGGAATATCAGGCAAAGTAGATTTCAGGGCCAGGAATAATACCAGGGATAAAAATCATAACATCTTAATACTAAAGAGGTCAGTTCATTCGATGACATGACAATTTAAAATTTTATGCATCACACATTAGAGCTTCAAAATGCATGAAGCAAAAACTGATAGAATTGAGAGACAGACAAAACTACAATTAGATTTTTCAACACCTCTTCTCAGTCACTGATAGATCAAATAGATAGATCAATAAAGATTTAGAAAACTTGAATAACTCTATAGAACAACTTGACCTAATTGACATTAACAGACATTTCATCCAACAACAGCAGAATACATACGCTCTTCAAGTACCCTCAAAATATTTACTAAGAATACTTATCTTCTGAATCATAAAACAAGTCTGTATAAATTTAAAAGGATTAAAATTATACAATGTTCTCTAATACCAACAGAATTAATTTAGAAATCAATAACAGAAAGATATCTGGAAATTCTCTAAATATTTGGAAGATAAGAAAACATGCTTCAACTAAATAATCTATGAGTCAAAGAAGAAACCACAAGGTAAGTTAGAAAATACTTGGAACTAAAAGAAAATGAAAGTGCAACATATAAAAGTTTGAGAAATGCAGACAAGCAGGGCATTGAGGGAAATTCATAGCATTAAATCCTTACAGTACAAAAGAAAAAAGGTATAACATCAATGACCTAGCAAATTTGAAAAACAAGAGCAAATAAAATTAAAAGTAATCAGAATAAAGGCAATAATAAAGATATGGAACAAATCAATGAAACCAAAAGCTGTTTTCTTGAGAAGATCAATAAAATTAATAAAACTGTAGCCAGACTGATAAAAGAGAAAGAAGATACAAATTCTCAATTTCAGGAATGAAGGAGGGACTATTACTATGACTCGTAGAGACTTTACAGGGGGAATATGATAAACATTTTTTTGCTAATATATTTGACAATTTAAATGAAATAGACAAATTTGAAAGGCACAGACTGCGAAAGCAAGAAGGAAAAGATAATTTGAATAGGCCCATATATAGTAAGGACACTAAATTTTTAATTTAAAAATTTCCCACAAAGAAAACTTGACGCCTATGTAGCCTCACTGGTGAACACTACCATATATTTAAAAAAGAAATAATACCTGTTTTACACAAATTCTTCCAGAAATTAAAACAGGAAAGACTTCTCAACTCATTCCTGGAGGCCAACATTCTCCTGATACCAAAACCAAAGACATTACATGAAAAGAAAACTATAGAACAATATCCCTTGCAAACACAGACACAAAAATTCTTAACAAAATGTCAGCAAATTGAATCCAAGAATATTAATATAGATACTACATCATTACCAAGTGGTATTTATCCCAGAAATGCAAAGTTGGTTCAACATTTGAAAATGAAGAGACTGAGAAAGAAATACCACATGATTATCTTAAGAAACGTAGAAAAAGCATATAATGAAATGTGACATCTATTTATAATTAAAATTCTCAGCAAACTAAGAGAACTTCCTCAGCCTGATAAAGGGTTTCTGTGACAAACCTATAGCTATTATTATACTTAACAGGGAAAGACTGAATGCTTTGTCTTTAAGATTATAAATAAGGCAATGCTGTCTGCCCAATATTGTACTGGAGGTTCTAGCCAGAGCCACGGACAAGAAAAAGCAATACATAGGATCCAGATTTCAAAAGAAGAGACAAAACTATCTTTGTTCATGGATGATGTAATCATCTGTGAAAATCCTGAAGAATCAACAAAAAAGCCTATTAGCTATATGTGAGTTTAGCAAGGTTGCAAGACATATGAACAATACAAAAAAAATTAATCATATTTCTAGGCTGGGTACAGTGGCTCATGCCTGTAATCCCAGCACTTTGGGAGGCAGAGGTGGGAGAATTGCTTGAGGCCAGGAGTTCAAGACCAGCCTGGATAACATATTTGGACCTGTCTCTACAAAAAAATTTAAAATTAGCCAAGTGTGGTGGTGTTTGAGGTTGCAGTGAGCTATGAACACACCACTGCACTCTAGCCCAGGTGACAGAGCGAGACCCTGTCTCTTAAAGAAAGAGACTTTGTCTTTAGACCATATTTCCCTGGCAGTGCCCTAGATTTGATCTTTGCTCAGAATCCATTTCTTGATTTTAGCATCATTTGCCAGCTAGAGAGGCTGAGAACTTTTAAAGCCCTCATATTCTGACTCCTTCATATTTAACAGTTCTTCCTCAGTTGATCTCTCTCCTCTTGCAATTTACTATGAACAGAAAGAAGAAACCAGGAAGTACTTTCAATGCTTTGCCTGGAGATTTTTGCTAGATCATGCAGTTCATTTGGTACATTATTTACTTTCCACATTACCTCAGGGGACAGTGTTGCTATACTTTTTGCCACTGTGTAATAATGACTCCTTTTCCTCCAGGTGACAGTAAGATTTTCCTCACTTTCCTCCCTGAAGCTCTCACAGTCTCCTCAAAGGCCATGAAGCTTCTTCAAGGTATTCAGACTTTTATTAGCACTTTCCTCCAAGGCTGCCACTTGGACATTTTAGGTTTTTATTATGGTAGTGCCCCACTTCTAGGTAACAAAATCTGTATTAGCTACCTATCACAGTGTGACAAATTACCTGAAAATGTAGCAGCTTAAAACAACAGACACTGATTATTTCAGTTTCTTAACTCAGGGATTGGGAAGTGACTTAGCTGAGCAGTTCTGGTTCAGGGTCTTTCATAAGGTTGCTGCCAAGATGTTGACCAAGGCCACAAATCATCTGAAGGTCTGACGTAAGGCTAAATGGTCTGCTTCCAAGATGGCTCACTCACACAGCTATCAGCCAAAGACCTCATTTCCTTGACGATTTTTGGCAGGAGGCCTGTTTCTCAGCACACGGGTCTCAACCCTACGGGGTTGCTTGAGTCTCTTTGTACAATGGCAGCTGGCTTCCCCCAGAGCTAGTGATCCAAGAGAGAGAGCAAAGAAGAAGCTGCAATGCCATTTAGGATTTCCTCTCAGAGGTGACACACCATTATAATACTTCTACATTATTCTTTTCATTCAAAGAAGTCACTAAGTACAGCCTCATTTCAGTAAGGGAAATTAAGCTCTACTTACTTTTTTTTTTTTTTAAGAGACCGAGTCTTGCTGTGTTGCCCAGGCTGGAGTGCAGTGGCTACTCACAGGTGTGAACATAGTGCATTACAGCCTTGAACTCACAGCCTCAAGCAATCCCTCCTACCTCAGTCTCTCCAGTAGCTGGACTGCAAGGGGCCACGACAGCTCTACTTCTTGAAGTGGGGAGTATCAGAGAATTTGTGAACATATGAACTTGTGAATCAGTACAAGTTCTCTTGGAGCATTTGATCTGAAGAAAATTAAAGGAGAAAGGACTTCTTAGCAGCATTAATTATAGTATATAGTAAAAAAAGAAGATATCAGCTGGGCGTGGTAGGTAGCTCATGCCTGTAATCCTAGCACTTTTGGAGGCTGAAGCAGGGCAGCTTGAGACTAGATGTTTAAGACCAGCCTGAGCAACATAGCAGGACCCCCACCTCCCATTTCTAAAAAAACAAACAAAAAAAAAAATAGAAAAATTAGCCGGGAGTGGTGGTGTGCACCTATAGTCCCAGCTACTCAGGAGACTGAGGCAGGAGGATCCCTTGAGCCCAGGAGTTTGAGGTTGCAGTGAGCTAGACCCCGCCTTGGAAAAAAAAAAAAAAAAAGTTATCTAGCAGGATAAAGCCAGTTAACCAGAGTAGTGATGACACAGGCATAGTTTGACTCTGAAATTTAGAAGAAAGTTTGGAAACATAAAAAAAATCAAGTTTGTTACAATTTTTGAGCATGTATCTCTCTTTTAACTTAAAATTATGTTTGAAATTAGCATATTCTGCCATCATGTCAGATTCTCAATACTAACACTGATATCAGTGTAACATGGATACATCTATTTTCATGCAGTTTTGGCTCTTGGAAATATTTCACTCTTGATATTAGAGCTTCCTCTCAAGCCTCATATGCATTTCTTTCTTCCAACATGTTCATCCCTCCACCTCTGAGCTAAAAAGGAAACACCAACGGGTGTGATTTGAGGGAAGAGTCCCTCCTCCACCCCCAGATTAGTTCCCAATCCCCAACTTCAACAACTAAACCAGGGGGCTGAAATTCTCTTCTGCCTCTCTTTTCAATGAAGACTGTTATCAAAATGTATTTATCCATTTACACCTCACTTTTCTAAAATATGTGACTATGTCCCTCTTCTGCTTAAAAATGGAAACTTAAATGCCTTCCTCCCCGCCAGTGCCTATAACAAAGCCTATGGATAGCCTTCAGGAAATCTGTGAATTCCTGACATTTTATCATAGGTATATTAATTTGGAGAATAAGCCTATGGCTTTCGATGGATCCTCAGAGCAATAAGATACTACAAAATGTGAAGAACCACTAGACTCCAGGAAAAAGGGCTGATTCAAGGAGGGCAAGAGATTCATCACAATTTGGCTCTGCCCTCTCTCTCCATCCACTCTCCCCTCCGTATCTTATGTCATAGCTCCAACTTGTCTTTCCCTATGCTATCGGTACATTCGTGCTTTCTTGCCTTTCCTTCTGCCTTTCTCTCTGCCTAGGATACCCTTGCCTTTCCCCTTTTCTGCCAGAAAAATGACTATGCATGCCTTAGAATCCAGCTCAAATGTTGTATCCTAGTGGAATGAATACACCTTATACATACTCCATACACTTTGTATATACTTCTAGGGTAGTGTAATTATTTCTTCATTCATCTTATTAACCGTGGACTGAGATGAACTCAGAGTAAGAGCAGGTCTTATTTGAATTTATATCTCCAAGACCTAGCACAGATCATACTAGGGGCTACTGGTTGTTGGATAGGTAGATGAGTGTCAGCCTGAACCACTGCCTGACAGAGTGGGGACACATCTCCCTCTGAGCATGTCTCTGGGGACCCCCATGCACGTAGGACCATATCCACTCAGCCTGATGCTTTGCTCTCTGAGTTCTGTAGTGAGCTTTGTACTTGCAGATTTCACTGACCCGTAAAATTACAAAAATAATTTTGGAGACCAACATAGAATTGCCAATTTAAAGTTTTTCCAAGTAAAGATGTTTTTAAAAATTAGAAACTAATACCTACTTTTTTTCATCATTTTATAAAAGAAAACTCATTTCAACACCTCAAAAGTAGAAAGGACATGGTTTCAGCCTAGAGGAATCCTTTGAATTAAATGCATTTAGCATTTTGAAAAGCTTACCACATTGACCTTACTTTTTCATTCCGTGATGAAAATTTCATTCTAGTTGATCAGCTCTAGAATGTTTGGAAACCACAAACTGATTTGGACCCTTTGCTTCTGAGAAGCAGCTCCTGCATTCTTCCTGACTCAGAAATGAGTTTCAGGTCTCATGACCAGAATAAAGTCCTACAGTCCCATGGTTTCTTTTGTGGGTGTGGAAAGAAGTACCTAAAAACAAGAGACCAACTAATGCATATCGAGCAGTCTGTGCTAGTCACTTGCCATGTGTATTAGGTGCAAATCTCAGTTGACAAACTCAGCTAGAAAATAAAATACTTTGGGCAGGAAGTATCTTACACAGCTTTGCAGCTCCTCATGATATAAGAGCTAAAAGATGCCAGTTTACAGAATGAATGAATGAATGATTGAGTGGATGGATGGATGGAACTTGAGTCCTGAGGATTCCAGAGAAACCCTGTGGAATTGGCTCACTTAGCTCAGAAGTGGTTTCCTACAAATTAAAGGATTCTTTTCCAGCCTCAGCTTTTCACACTTACTTCCTGGGGTGCAGCGCCTCCTAATGGAAATCTAAGTGTGCTGCCTCCTCCCTAGCCACCCCCAAACACAGGCCCTTTGGTGTGACTCTCTCTGCCAGATCACCATCTTCTCACTGTCAAAACGTCGATATCACCCCCATTGATAAGGCTCAGTAGATTAGGGCAGATCCCTCTAGTAACCAAACACTCACAACGTGAACAATGAAGGGCTCCAATAGAGTTCCAGACTAGAGCAGCACTTCTCTAACTTTCAGGTACAAATGAATCACGTGGGAGAGATCTGGGTAAAATGAAGATTTTGATTCAGTAATTCTAGGTTGTGGACCAAGATTCTGAATTTTAAGCAAGATTCCAGGTGATATGGAGGCGGCTGGTCTAGTAGCAACCAGCTGCTACTGTAGCTGCTTGATACTGCACCCCTGTGGGCGCTGGCAGCTGCAGCAGCAGCAGCTCTCAGATAAGCTAGGTGTAATCAGGAAGCCATGGGATTGATTGTTTAGGCAAAGTATCTGAATCTTATAAATTACTGTTTTCCCCTTCAAGGTTTGCCCCTTGAAGTTTACACACTTATACCAAAAAAAAAAAAAAAAATTTTGCTGGAATGTTGCTTAAAACGTTTTTGGAACTGTCACTGAAACTTTTTGTACCTTAAAAGACTCAGTAGTAAGTGGTTTTAAAAGCAGTCAAAAATATTTCAGAGTAGAATGTGATTATAAATATTGAGGTGGATTTATTCATATGGCTCATAATTGAGCCCTGAAGATAATCCCCAAACAAGAATTCCAAAAATATTTTTTGGCAGCTGATTGGAGAAAGTGGAATGCCTACTTTGAAACACAACACTCATTTCAATGCTTAAGTTTTGCTGTGTTCATTTTTAAGGAGTTGGTTTCATTATGTCATATTCCCACCTACTATTTTATTTAAGTAAAACTTCAATAGGGCTTAGTAAGTGCCAGGCACTGTTGCTTTGCAAACATTAACTCTTTTCAGCTTCATAACAAGCCTGCTTCCCCCTCCCCACTCCATTTGACAAATGAGAAAATTGAGGCACAGAGACATGTTGCTTGCCCAAGGCCATCCAGCTAGTAAATTGATGAGTTGGGATTCAAACCCTTGGCAGCCTACTTCCAGGTGCCAGAGGCTTCATTACTAAGCTATGCTACCCCCTTAATTAGAGTTAGGACTAACCTAGAGGAAGGGTATCAGCTACCGTACCTCAGAATCTATCAGACAGAAGGAAAAAAAAAATTTCAAGTAACTTAGAATAGAGGCCAGAAACCTGCAGAAAGTAACAAATCCAGCCAAGATGGGAACAGCTGGAGCTGGAATGTGAGCAGAGAGGTCTTACATTGTTTGCCTCTCTTACTAGCACTGAGACCTAGAGAAGAGTTCAGACCTCAGGCTGGAAAGGGTGGAGGGAAAGATCACATTCCCAGAATCAGAAATCATAAAACAGTTTTATAAGCAAGAGGCCAAGGAGAAGGGGGTGTTGACTGATTGCTCAGAGAGGGTGTCCCAGGGCAGCAGGACCTTGGTGAGGTCATCCCAGGCTAGGTTCTCCAGCTCTCAGCTCTGCCAGCCTAGAAACTCCATTTTGTCAGTGCACCTAGAGATAAGTAGGCTCAAGGGAAATGAATTACACCAACCAGACTCTTAAGAGTCTGAACCAAAATACCCACAGTCAGGAAAACAAATGCCAACAAATCAGAAGCTTATTCAAAGCAATGCTTTTTCCTGCAGGAAAGTCCAATGGACAGTCAAACCACTATCAGTCTGTTTTGTGAGTCTGAAATCAGAGTAAGGGGAATTGACTGAGTGACCTCAGAAGAGGATTTCATGCAATGTTGATAGCTGGATATGCCCATCTCTATGCAGTCTGGATGACTGCATAACTGCCAAGAAGGCCAGCAGTTGAAAGTGCAAGAGAGCATCCTCCCTTCCTGTCACTCTTCCTGCAACCAGATCACAATACAACACATTCAGCTCAGCTTTCTTTAGCATTCCTGGCCTCAGACAGGTAAGATAGGGGTTATCTCAGATGGTGGAATTTGTGGGTTTTGTTTTCTGGGTTGACTCTTTTTTCCTTGTAATACTCTAAGAGAGTGACCACTCCTAACTTTCTCTCCAGGATGTGGGAGCAGCTCATTGCCCACAGAAGCACCTGCAGGAGCAGGTGGGGCAATGCAGCCAGGGCCATCAGGGGAAAAGCCAGAGCTTTTCCTTTGTTCCCACTTTGATACCTTATCCCAGTCCACAGACTTAAGAACTTTCAGTGTAGATATTTGGTGAGCAGCCTGAGGAATAGAAGTCATCATACTCCCATAGGCAGGTTCTTTTTTTTTTTTTTGGTGGTGATGTTGATTTTCTATATATATAACTCTTAAATCAGTCATGGTCATTTCTCAGGCTCACCTTCCCCCATTCTGTTCTGGTCAGAACACTTTTGCCGTCTAAGCCATCCTGTCATGTGGCTTTAAACTGGCCAAATTTAGGGAACTGGAAGCCAGGATACCCCAGGGAAATTACAGCCCACAGCAGTATCCGACTTTTAAGCTTGTTGGGTCAGTTTTGTTACGGATTATGGGTAAAGGACGCCACCCCATTGCAATGTCCATCTCTCCCAGGAATGCTCCCAGACATGCTTTGCCACCCCAGGTCCCCTGGGAGGAGCTGGAGAGACTCATTCCTCACTCAGTCCTCTCTCATTCCCTCCATGACAGTAACACAGCCACCTGAAAGCCAAATCCAAAACTCACTTCCATTTTGCCTAATGCCAAAGGACAGGCCTGAATGTGTTGAGTTTGGGTTTTTTAGGTGCACAAAAAACAAACTTAGCAAAATTTGCTTTAAACTTGAGGTAGATTAGGAAAAAAAAACTCTCAGGAGAAAACATCCTCTCACTTGGGAGGCTGTGGAGATGGAGGTCACAAACCCCTCATTAGCCGCCTCACAGTGGCTACAGGAACTAGCCCCCCTAATACGGTCATATTTTTCACTTGTCACAGGATCCAAACCAAGAATGGTTCAGTGTATTGTCTAATCTGCATTCTTCTAACCCTTAATCAATGTTTGCACACTGTTCCTATAAACCCCTATGCCCCCAAAGTATTGAAGTTTTAGCTAGTGTGAGACTTTTTAGAAGAACCAATATATGATTTGACCATTGATAAGGGCCAAATAAGGAAACAGAAAGAGTACCACACAGAATACACACAAAAATAAAATAATCACACACTGGGGAAGATGGGGGTGGGTGGCTGATTCATTGGCAGATTAAGAATTAAAAACAGAAAGGAAGGTTACAGAGTGT
The DNA here is from genome assembly GCF_041146395.1 of Eulemur rufifrons. Taxonomy (NCBI): domain Eukaryota; kingdom Metazoa; phylum Chordata; class Mammalia; order Primates; family Lemuridae; genus Eulemur; species Eulemur rufifrons. The sequence goes on from NC_090984.1 coordinate 46,991,253, forward strand.
ACACAGAATTTTTTGTGCACACGTAATTGCTCTGTTATAATTTCGGCCCTGACCTAATAATATGTAGCAGCTCTCACGGCCACGGAGAAGAACCCGGCTTTCCAAGTCTAAAAGGTGGCCCTTGCCGTGCCATTGTTCCCACAATGCCGTGACTCGGATTCGAACCGAGGTTGCTGCGGCCACAACGCAGAGTACTAACCACTATACGATCACGGCGAGCTACCGGGACACCACATGAAATGTGTGACCGAGTGTCGTCCTTCTTGCCTAGATGGCCCGGGTTCCAGCCTTCCCGAACTTCCCCTCTGTCATTCATGCTTGCCCAGGAAAAGAACGCGGGCGCGTGGACTCCCCAGCCGGGTTTCCGCTTGGCGGTCTGCACGGACCTCAGGGGAGATGCAAGTGCTTTGCAGGCTAAAGGATTCCTGTGAGGCCCGTACTGAAGTGAAGCCCCAGGGTCTCCCGAATGGTGGCCCGAAGTCTCTCTAACGCTCTCCCTACGCTGGCAGTCACGCTATCTGAACGGACCCTGGTTGGGACTGGAGCTGTCTCTTAAATTCTACAAGAAGGAAACTCAAGTTTCCTCACCCTCACAACTTCCTTGAGAAGCAGGGTAACGGGAGCCCCAAGCGCAGCCTTCATCGTGGAGAAACCGGGGTGTCTGGCCCGCAGTCAAGAGAGAAACAAAAGTCGAGAACGCAGAGGAGACCATTGCGCCTGCGTGGACGCGGAACACGGCTAGGTGGAAGATAGGCGGGAACAAACAATGACAAATCAATGACATTGCAAAGGGGCGGGGCTTTCAACAGAGAAGAGTTCAGGCGAGGAAGTCAAATCCCGGGTCCCCAGTAGCTCGCCGTGATCGTATAGTGGTTAGTACTCTGCGTTGTGGCCGCAGCAACCTCGGTTCGAATCCGAGTCACGGCATTGTGAAGACAATGGCACGGCAGGGGAGCTGTATTTTGTCGCACTCTCCCATTTTTATCCTGAGTTTGTAACATTCTCGGAAATGGATGGGGTTAGGAAGAACATTTATGTCAACTCTGGCTAAATTGGACTTCCGAAAGATAGACCCCTCAGGTTTCTCCGGGCCCCGGGGGAGTTGTTGGGGACAAAGCACAGAGCGCTCGCCAGGCTAAAATGTGCTGTCATAGACTTAGGTGCCGACTTCCACAGAAGTCCTGGCAGCGGACTACTAACCATGGGAAGAGAAGGCTTCGCAGAGTAAATGACCTTTGGGGTAGCTCTTAAAAGCAGAATGGGAATTCGTCAAGCAGCCAGGGTAATTTCGTGTGCAAAGGCTTGAAGGAAGACTTGAAAAAGACTGTAATTCCTCTTTAGAAGCCTTCAGTCTTCTTTACAAGTCCCCACCACCACAACGCCCAAAGGCTCTGCCCTGACAGTAGGCACTTCTCAAGGACCTGTTGACTGAACGAGTGTAAGTAATTAGGGAATGGGGAACGACACGAGGGAGGGCCCAGAGATGAGCAGGAAAAGGCAGACGGATTTCCTGCAGTCTGGGGGTGAGGGTGAGCGATGCAGGAGTGAAAGGATTCAATTAGTGTTTAGCAGGATCCCTCTGGCGGCTCTGCAGAGGGTCGCTTGGAGTGGGAGACACTGGCGAAACTGGTCACTACGGATTTACTTGTTAGATACCAATGGCACGTCCTCAATTTAGCAAATAGCCATTGCTTACTGTGTACTCGGCCCGGTTCTAGGCGCCGTGGAGGCGGGAGCACAGATGGACTAGAAGAAAAACCGGAGCCAGTTCTGGCTGCCGAGCAGGGACACAACAGAGGTGGGCGCCTGGTCCAGTGGGGGCATAGCGGAAGGAGTCAGGGCTGTTGCGGGAGTATGAGAGCCTGGAAGGAAGTGGGTGTTGGGAAGACGGGGAACAGGAGGGACAGATGCGTTGAGTTTCTTCTATATGGCAACCCGGTTCTGGGGGCGTCTACGCCGTCCGCAAAAGCAGCGAAGGGTCACTGCTGGAAGATCCAGCAGGGAGGAGAACCACATGAGGAGCGCCCCCTGCAGGCGCGGGAACCCTGGAGGGTTCACTGCAGGGGTCTCCAGGGCACAGGACCTGGGCGACTCCAAGGACAGTCTGAACTCCAGTCAGCCCTGTTCCTGGATGCCCAAGCGGTCTCCCCCAAACTCCCACTGCGCTCACAAGGGACCCACTTCATCATCACCACCGCCCAAGGCTAAAAGTCCAAAACACAAGACAGAACCCAAACCACTGGCGAGAGTGCAATGCGCCTGCGCGTTCTCAGACTCAGCGCCAGGCCGGAACCCCGCCCCATAGGTGGGCCATTTAATGACGTACAGACTGGGAGGGCCTATGACTGCTGAAGAAGACAATCAGAAGGCCAGCCTTACAGGTCCCCGGTAGCTCGCCGTGATCGTATAGTGGTTAGTACTCTGCGTTGTGGCCGCAGCAACCTCGGTTCGAATCCGAGTCACGGCATTGTGGGAACAATGGCACGGCAAGGGGTACGCCTTATGTTTTCTCCTCCCCATCAGTAACATTTTGTATGAAACGAACCCCTTTTCTCTCCCTTGCAAATCGAGCCACCCCAAGGATCGGTGCCTCCCGTAATTCTCATCTAATGCTCCAAATTCAGCTTCAGATGAAACAGTCGAAATTCCTTTCCTCTCGAATATCAGTGTGTAAATCATACCACACCAGCAAAACAGCGTGCCCATGACCTTGTGATATTTTTCCCCTTTTCATCTATTTTTTTAAAATTAGGACGTTTATTTTTAAATCGAGAATACATGCACAGAAGTCTAGTGAAAAGTGTCTCCTCATTCTTCACCCTATCCACAATTATTGACAGTTTCCAGTCATATCTTTCCATGATAGTCCTTGTAGGAACAAATACTTGTGTCGGTATATATGTACGTAAATATATTCCTCCTTGCTTCTTTCATAAAACTCAAATATTCCCTTCCTTGTCCCCCTAACCCCCCCCCCCCCCGCCCCCCGAAACTCCCGCCCAAGTGATGGGATGTAAACAGAACGTGAGGCAATAGATTTGCATAAAGGGAGATTTGCACAAACTCTCTTTATGGGGAAGAATTCATACTCCAAAGCAATCTCCACCCATCTCCAGTCCTGTCATTTTTCTCCCCAGGTCCTGACTCCAGGCTAGGAATGTGAGGGAAGAGTTTGCCTTGGTAAGAAAGAGGAAAGGGATTCTTTACTCCCTGGGCGGGAGACCAGCTCTATTTTGGTTTCACATTGGAAGGGCAGGAAAGCATCTTGAATTTGGAGTAAGGTAGAGGGATTTGAGTTGGCAATCCATTTGGAGACTCTCCACTCCCATCTTTCCCTTCTCTTATTGTCAGGATTCAACTTAAAAATCACAAACCATTAAAGTTAGAAAATTCAAGTTTGTTGAAGGTAGGACCGAGTTTTACACATGTTTGTGTTCCGAGCACACAGGCTCTGCATTAATATTTGAACAGAGGTTTTCTATAGAATCCATAAAAGTGAAGTGGCCAGGTTTTTGCTTTGTGGTTGCATCTTAAGTGGTGTTCTTTCAACAAGAACCATGTTATTTTCATATCAAATGGAAATAGCATGTGCTTCCACTAAAAAGAAAAATGTGTTCTCCCAACCATTTTTCTAGTAACTTATAGCCCTTTTAGGTCTTTCTTTCTTTTTTCTTTCTTATCCTTGACAAAGACATAACCTGGAGATATATTGCACTTTCCTCTTAACTCCACAATAAGAAAAAAAAAACGTGAAAGTTGGTGGTAAAAGCAACTGACTTGAGGCTTCAGTGAAATCCTGGGCCTCAGATGGTCTTTGGAGATGTGGCCTTATCTAAGGGCACCCAGACTATTCATCTTCCACCAGTTGTGCTTGATGAGGATATGAGCCCAATGAACCAGATCTTCTGATGTTTCAGGAGAAGCCAGCAGTCAGGAATTTTGCATGAGAGCTTGCAAATTTTTAAATATTGGTAACGAATTCAATTATTTTTTTAAACACTGAGTTGACAAAAACTATATAGACCAAACAAAACTTGGCGCTAATGAAGCTCGATTTCAATATCCAGAATCCCAAAGACTAAAGTGCATATGTAAGAGTATCAGGATGTGGTTGTCCTGTCAAGGTTATGGACATACATGACCCCAAGACAAGGGTGCAGACAAAATGCAAGGAGCAGATTTAGAAGAAGGCAAAACTGGCTGGGCATGGTGGCTCACATCTGTAATCCCAGAACTTCTGTAATCCCAGGATTTTGGGAGGCCAAGTCAGGAGGATCGCTTGAGGCCAGGAGTTTGAGGTTGCAGTGAGCTGTAATCAGGCCACTGCACTCCAGCCTGGGCACAGAGCAAGAAAAAAGAAAAGAAAAGAAGAAAAAGAAGGCAAAAGGGATCAAAGTTCAGGACAGAAGTGGGCACCCAAAGTCAGACAAACAGGATATAGGACACTACATTCAGTACCGACTGAGAAAAGTGAGGGTTAAGGACTAGGCCTTGGGACATGCATGACTTTAGGAGGTTAAGGGAGGAATGTGGCCTAAAAGGAAGGAGAGAACCAGGAGATTGTCATTTAAATGAAAGTTTTGGGGAGGTTAGCTGGGGAAGTCAGCAAACTCAGGTGCTACAAAAGAAGTGAAGGGGAAAAAAAAGACAAAATTAGGGTCGGCATTAGCTTAAGCAGTTACTTCCTCATGCTGGAATTTCCATCCATCTAAAAAAGACAAAATTCGTAGATTTGACACTTAGAAGTCATTGTTGACTTTTAAAACCTTCCATTTATACTTTGCCCCAATAATTCTACTTTCCAGAATCTCACCAAAGGAAAAATCCTGAACTAGGAAAAGTTATCTGCATAAAGATGCTCATTATAATTATTTTGAAAGAGGGAGATTGGAAATAGCCTAAGTGCTCAACAAATAAGACAATGTTGAACTAAAACTATATGTCCATTTGGTGATATATTAAATAAGCATTTTTATTTTTATTTTTTCGAGACAGAGTCTCACTCTGTTGCCCCAGCTAGAGTGCCATGGCATCAGCCTAGCTCACAGCAACCTCAAACTCCTGGGCTCAAGCAACCCTCCTGCCTCAGCCTCCTGAGTAGCTGGGACTACAGGCATGTGCCACCATGCCCGGCTAATTTTTTCTATATATATATTTAGTTGTCCATATAATTCCTTTCTATTTTTAGTATAGACGGGGTCTCGCTCTTGCTCAGGCTGGTCTCAAACTCCTGAGCTCAAAGGATCCACCCACCTCGGCCTCCCAGAGTGCTAGGATTAGAGGCGTGAGCCACTGCGCCTGGCCTAAATAAGCATTTTTAAAATAAAAAGTCAAATTTTTATTTTTTTTTATTTTTTTGAGACAGAGTCTTGCTTTGTTGCCGTGGCATCAGTCTAGCTCACAGCAACCTCAAACTCCTGGACTTAAGTGATCCTCCTGCCTCAGCCTCCCGAGTAGCTGGGACTACAGGCATGCGCCACCATACCCGGCTAATTTTTTGTATATATATATATTTCAGTTGTCCATATAATTTCTTTCTATTTTTAGTAGAGACGGGGGTCTCACTCTTGCTCAGGCTGGTCTTGAACTCCTGACCTCGAGCGATCCACCTGCCTCGGCCTCCCAGAGTGCTAGGATTACAGGCGTGAGCCACCGCGCCCGGCCAAAAAGTCAAATTTTTAAATACCATTTCCAACTAAAAGGAGTATGATTCCCTTAAAGAAATGACTGATTCTAGGTCTGCAGCAGGGAAAGTACAAGGTGAGTCTGGAACATCTTGTGTGAGAAAGTAAATGCTTATAAATTGATGGGACCAAGTCACAAGGACACAGGAGCCTCTTGAAAAGGCTCCTATTGGCCAAATCTGGGACAATTTGAGCATCAAAAGCAATAATAATATAATAATGTTAATGGATTATATCATGTTGAATAAAAAAAGAAAAGAATTTTTCCCTCCATGGTGATGTGAGGTGTGGGGTGGGGAGGGAAGGAGAGTGAGAAAGTTCTTTTTTACAGAAGAATACCAGCTAATAAATGCAGAAGGAATAATAAAATTGGAGAGTTTCTATTTTGCAATTCCCAGTGTAAGCATAGATGATCAATGGAGGCTAAAACCAATGGGTAAAACTGCTGCTGGAAGCAGATAGCTAAAAAGGTCTCAGAACATCACCCCACAGCTTACATTAAATTGTAAAATGGAGAGATCTGGTGGACTCCAACTTAACCAAGTTCTCAAGCCTAGCATCACCAATAAAGGGACAATTAGGCTTTATGAACCTGCTGATGTGACACACTATAAAGCCCATAATGTCTCCTAGTTAGTGTTCTTTTTAGAAATGTTTAACCTGAATCTAATCATGAAGAAACTATGGAAGAATCCAGAATGCAGGACATTCTATACAATTGTCCTGGACACTTCCAAATGATAAATGTCATGAAAAACAAACTAGCAACAGGAGTGGGGGGGACTGTTCAAAATTAAAATAGACTAAAGAAACTTAATAAACAAATGCAATGACTGAATATAGAATCAGGAAAAAAGACTATAAAAGACATTTTTAGGAAAAATGGAAAAGTCTAATGAGAACTGTATAATAGACAATATTATTAAATAAATGTTAAATTTCCTAAGTATGATAATGATCTTATGGCCCTACAGAAGAATTCCTTATTGTTAGAAAATGCCTGCTGAAGTAATTACAGCTGAAATGTCATGATATTTGCAATTTTCACTGAAAGAAAGGGAGGAAGGGAAGGGATAGAGCAAATATGGCAAAATGTTAAAAAGCAGTGAATCTAGGTGAAGGGTATACAGGTTTCTACTATACTTTCTTTGAACTTTCTGTAGGTTTGAATTTTTTCCCAAAAAAGTTGGAAAAAAATAAAGCCTATGTAACAACAATGGGGAAATTATCATATAATGTTAAGTAAAAAATATAAGGTTGTAAAATTGTTTGTAGACCACAATTATAGCTATACAAACTAAGGAATAAGAGGAAATTATTCATTTCAACATTTTTTAAGCTGTTGTTTGGTGACAGGCTCTGCAGTAGATGATGGGAACACCCCTACTTCCCTACAGAATCCAGATTCTATGGTGAAATGATTAACTTGCAAGAATTTGGATCTAGAAAACTACATCCAATTCTCAGAGGAGCCTTGCTGTGATGACCTCACTTCTGTAGCCTTGGTTCTCGTCAAGCTGCCTGGCCCCCTTGAGGTGCTTAACACTGCCTGCTTCCAGGAGCAGCTCACACTCTGGTGAGGGAGGAAAGTACATTAACAGATCATTTAAAACAAGAGTAAATGCATAGTGTGCACAAGGAATTATAATTTTTTGTCTTTTTTTTTTTAATAGACATAGGGTCTATCCTCCCACTTCAGCCTGCCAGAGTGCTGGGATTACAGGCGTGAGCCACCATGCCTGGCCCAGGAATTGTAATTTTTAAATTATCATTTAAACCTTACTTTGGGCGGGGCGCGGTGGCTCACGCCTGTAATCCTAGCACTCTGGGAGGCCGAGGCGGGTGGATCGCTCAAGGTCAGGAGTTCCAGACCAGCCTGAGCAAGAGCGAGACCCCGTCTCTACTAAAAATAGAAAGAAATTATATGGACAACTAAAATATATATAGAAAAAAATTAGCCGGGCATGGTGGTGCATGCCTGTAGTCCCAGCTACTCGGGAGGCTGAGGCAGTAGGATCGCTTAAGCCCAGGAGTTTGAGGTTGCTGTGAGCTAGGCTGACGCCACGGCACTCACTCTAGCCAGGGCAACAAAGCAAGACTCTGTCTCAAAAAAAAAAAAAACACACCTTACTTTGATGACATCCTCCCTTTTTCCCACCTAACTTTATTCCTACTTTTCCCCACCATGAATATTCCCTTTCTTTATGGTGTGCTAGTTCCCATCTCTGTGCCTTTGTCCAGCTCATGCTGACCTCCTGGCTTGGAATGACTTGCTTCATCTGTCCAAACCCTACCTAGCTCAGATCTACTGCCTGCATGAAGGGTGCACACTTGATTGCTTTCATTCCTCTGAGCTGTCAGCAGCTTCACTCCATACTTTTTGACCATGTGGCCTCTCATGTGACACCTTTCACTGTAAGCATTTTACAGGTTTCAAAACTTGTTCATATTCATCATCTCCCTTAATCCTCACACAATGATCATCATGCCCTTTCCAGAGATAAGGAAAGCAAGGATCAGTGGCATTAGAGTACCTTCCCCAAATATCTGGCTAGAGCCCACAACGATTGGGCTCCTAGCCAGTGATCTTCCGGAGACCGTCCCATATGGATTAACTGGATTGTTCTTCTCCTATTTATCACCTCTATGTCCAGCTTTGCATTGTTAGTCAATTTTTAAAACTACACATTTTAAAAAATGTGCACGTGTTCTGTTCTCTATTATACTTCACAAAACCAGGCACAATATCAGATTTTTCAGTATCTCCTACAGTCCTGCTACCCAAAGTATGGTGGAGGGCCAGCAGCCCCTATCACCCCTGAGAGCCTGTCTGGGTCTAACCGCTAGGGAACAGGGCCTGAAAAAAGTAAAAAACTAAAAAGAACTAGAGAGTCTGGGACCCCACCCCAGCTAGGCCTACAGAATCAGAACCTGCGATTTAACAAGATCCCCAGGAGATTCTTGTTCACATTAAAGTTTGAGAAGCACTGTCTGATATATAACACTCACTAACATTTGTGCCAAGCAGGAACTCAACATATATTTTGAGACCTGGGGCCCTGGGAATCCTAGGAAATTCACAGTTTGGCCATCACATCCTCCTCTACTCCTCCAGCTTTGAACTCCCTTCTCTTTGGGTCCTCATTCCGCTCTTTGCTCCCTCAAAAGGCAGGTATGAGCCTGGGAGTGGGGAGGCACTAAAGCAGTGGGGGAGGGGCGGTGGTGAGGTGAAGCTGCTGCCTTCCCAGCAGAGCCAAAAGTAAACGTTGGCCTTGGCTTCAGGGCTACAACATTTCTGGTGAGGGATTGGCTTTATTTCTTAGACAAAAATGCCTAGCACTTGAGCCTCCGAGCCTCGGGAGGATAAGGAGTTTGTGATAGACAACATTGGAGCTGTTTCTAGACTTGATTTATTGACTTGTCTGTTTCCATTCTGTCACTGATCTGATTGACAATGAAACCCGGGATGTGACTTGAAGGGATTTCTGCGTGTGTGCGTGCTGCCGTCAGGGCCGGGTGCGCCCGTGGGTGGGGGGTGTTTGCGCGACAGCATTTGCGTATGAGGACAGCGTGTGTGAAAACGCCACGGGAGAAGTGGGTGTCTCCAGGGAGTTGTTTGTGTGTGATGTGAGATGTGTTTGCACGGATTGGGAAGCAATGTAGGTTCGGGTATGTGCGGTGTACAGTTGGAGGGGAGGAGGTAGATGGGGTAACACCGGGATGGGGTGGGCTGTTACAGGCACATCGTCTTATAGAACAGCTCCTTCTCTTGCCCTCCCTAGATTTTTCTCCTAAAATATTGTTTCCCGGTTTTGAGGCCTTGGAGGAGGGGAGAGGAGAGGCGGAAGGAGCCCCAGACCCAGGAGTCTAGGAGCTACCCTCTCCGCGCCTCGCACGAGCCGAGAGATAGGGAACAGGAACAGATGGGGACTGGTGTGCGCCCCATAGGGGCACGCGTGGCGACACGTGGAGGATTCACCCTCAGTCCAGGAGTCGCATTCCCTGCCCCGGGGTCGCCCACTTCACTTCGCGCGCGTCCACATGGGCTGGAAGCCCTCGCCCCTTCTTCTCCTCCCGGGCGGGGAGGGGAGGAAGACCCTGTTAGGGAGCGGAGCCCCGCCCCTCCCTTGTTACTGACGAGCCCCGCCCCCTCCCGCCGCCCGGCGGAGATCCGCCCCCGCCCCGCTCCCCGCCCCCGCCCCCCACCGGGCCACTGCGCTCCCCTAGCTCAGTCTGGCGGGCCCCATGTTACTGAGCGGAGCTCCTCCGGCTGGCTCCCGCCCCGGGCCGCGGGCGCAGGGGAGTGCCGGGGGCGGCCCGGGGGGGTCCCGCCGGGGCACCGGGGGTGCGGGAGCCGGCCCAGGAGGAGGAGGCAGCGGTGGAGTAGCCAAGTGGCTCCGGGAGCACCTGGGCTTCCGCGGGGGGGGCGGCGGCGGAGGGGGCAGCAAGCCGACGCCCCCGGAGCCCGACTACCGCGCCCCTGCACCCTCCCCGGCAGCGCCCCCCGCGCCGCCCCCCGATATCCTGGCCGCCTACAGGCTGCAGCGGGAGCGCGACTTCGAAGACCCCTACTCCGGAGGGTCGTCTAGCTCCTCAGCCCTCGCCACCCCTGCCGCCCCCGGCCCCACGCCGCCCCCGCGCCACGGCTCGCCCCCCCACCGCCTTATTCGGGTCGAGACCCCTGGGCCCCCGGCGCCCCCTGCCGACGAGCGGATCTCCGGACCCCAGGCCAGTAGCGACAGGGTGAGTGCCGCGCCGGGCGGGGGTGGCCAGGCGGGGAGGTGATCAGGGGTCTGGAGGTTGTGAGAGGGACAAAGGTGGCCTGGCCTTGGTGTCACGGCTACAGGCGGACACGAGCCCCTGACCCCAGGGCTGCGAGTCTTCACCCACCTTTGTTCAGATTCTCGACCAATCTGGGACAGGAGCCCCAAACTCTGCCCCATCCCCTGTTGTGGCCTCAGGACTGATGACCCTCCCTCTCCCAGGTTCCGCTCTCCACTTCTTGGCCCCGAAGCCAGATTCGAGAGCCTTTTTCTAATGGGAATTGTGGCGTCCCCGAGTCCTCCCCCACCCCATTGGTTTATGGCCTTTCTGCCCTTCTGGGAGCTGCGGCTCACTGCCCTTTGATCTCTGACCCTTCCCCCAGGCCAGAGCCAGGACAAAGCTCTCCCTGCTGCTGCTGCTCTTCTCCTCCCCTTCCTCTTTCTCCTTCTCCTCCTCCTCTTCCTTCTCTGGGAGCCCAAGCATCCTTTCAGGTGCTAAAGCCCCAGAAAGGAGATGAAGGCTAGGGTTTCTCCCTGTGAACACAGCAAGAGCTGGCCTTTGCCCTACCCAGGGGGGGCTGGAGCAGGATGGGCTGTTGTTCTCAGGAGGCCCAGACAGGCAGCTGGCAGCTCTTGCTGAGGATGCTGACCACTAGGGTCCAGGCCTATTCCTCACTGCTTCCCTTGTTCCCCAGGTGTGAGGACAGTCAGTGCTCAGGACCTGTTGCCCAGATGGGGCTAAGCGGCAGCCCATTCCACCTCTCCTCTTGGCCTCCTCCTCCCCAGGTCCATTCTGAGGGCAGCTAGAGCCTCTCCTGGGTCTGCAGACACTGGGATAGGGAGGCGAGCAGGGCACTGACGGTGTACAGGACATCCTCCCTGCCTCAGCACCCCTGCCTCCAGTCAGCCTTATCCCTCTCTGGCAGAATGACAGCTGAAAGCCATCCCTAGGCCCCCATAGCCCTAAATTCTATGATGATGATTCCGTGGGCCACTCTGACTCTGTTGTTGTCCTTCTTCACTGACCCCTGGGAGCTCAGCTTTAGGGCTTACTCCCCTCTCCTCAGCAGAGAACATTTTTATTTGATTGGAGAGCAAAGTTGCCGTCCGAATCTGTTGTCTGCAGGATCGAGGCTTTTAGCTGAGAGAGCATGCCGTTTTGCCTGATTTCCTGGATGAGAGAGATGTGTCAGGGTCAGAGCAGAAGCCTCAGGAATGTGAATTATTTTTCCCTACTTCCTGCCATAGGGCATGGCTGCCCGTCCTGGGCCAGGATCCTTAGTCTGCAGAGGAAGGTTCAAGGGCACCTCTCCTAGATTGTGCTCTTCTGCTTCCTAATTGTCCCCTGCTATTGTGTGATATGATGGAGGTGGTGGCAGTGAGGCCGAGGGGAATGCTAGGCCTGGTTCTCACCACTGACCAGTTAGTCTCCTCCTCTCTGACCACTGCCTGTTTGGCACAGGCAATATGAGCCTGAGCTGTCTTTGGCCCTTCTCTTTGCAGTGGCTTGAGTGACCTCAAAGGCTTTCCACCAAGCTGTCGGCTGCTCCAGGACAAGGACCGTGTCCTCCTCCTGTCTGTGTCTCCCAAGTGCCTGACACAATGCTTGACATATAGAAGGGTGCATAAATATGTCCTCAGTGGTAACTGTCCACTACCGGGGTGGGCCCTGAGGATCAGGAACTTGCCTAGCCACAGCTCCCCTTGCACATTTCCCCAGAGACCCCCCCAGGGAAGGGGCTCCACTCACAGAGCCATGCAGCCACTCACAGCCTCTTCTTGCCGAGGGCATCCATGCCTCAGCTTGGGTCAGCTCTGTGATCTGTGTGCTGTTCAGACTTGGGGGGGCCAAGAGATCTGTGACTCCTTTGTCAGCTACAAGGATGGGAATGAAATAGAGCAGGCTCTCCCAGGAGTCACACAATCTGTGGTTTCTTTAATGGGTGTGATGAGAAGGACCCTGGATGCCATCTGAGCTGGCCCAGGGGCAGGGACACCGTCTCTGTGGGCCCTAACCTGGGGCCTCCCACAATTCAGAGAGAGCAGCTCCCCACCCCAGGTTTGGAGTCAGTCTTCCCCTAGGAAGAGCCCAAACAAGGTGCCTGAGCCCCTTATTGTAAACCTAAGCTCATAGGGAGATGCTGCCCCTGGTTGTTGAGCTGGCCCTGCCCCTGTGGCCCTGCTGAGCTGGTGTTTCTGTACTGCGTGGCTGCTTTCTCCCTGTTCTCTGTTCCTGCTTCTCTCAGTTCTGCAGAGCCCCTTGGCTTGTTGCTTTGAGGTCTCCTCAGGTGAGATCAGGATTGGTGACAGGGATGTCCCTTGGACTGGCCTAACTTCTCTCTTTCCTGGAGCCCAGTGGCTGGTGCTGGGGCAGGGTGGTCAGAACCCTCTGCAAAGGGCTGGGTTATGAGATTTGATGAAATGGGTGGAGATGAGATTTGATGAAATGGGACTGGGGAGAAACCCAGTGAGTATGGAGCAGGAGAGAATGGGGACCTGGACAGGACCCTGAGAGACCCAGCAGGCTCAGGACCATTAGCCTTTTCCCCATGCAGCGTTCTGGCTTCCAGCCACCGTCAGACCCACTGCCACAGTTGGCAGGGGTGCAAGGGTGGCCATCTGGGCAGGCCTGGCAGGGCAGGTGTGGGAGCAGCAGGAGTCGTGCCCTGCAATGGGCAGGCAGAGGCCTTGCCATCTGGCCTCAGGAAAAGCTCCCTTGTGGTGCTTCACCCTTGTCTGGCCTCCAGGCCACACTCTGGCAGAGGGGCTAGAGAACTGGGCCTTCCCTCGCTTTGCTCCCTTTTCTCAGACCTTCAACAGGAAAAACTTGGTCTAATTCGGGAAGGGGATGGATATAGGAACAGGGAAGCTCTGAGCTGCTTGTGACCATCTGCACAGTGTGTCCTTTGCCTCTGTCATGCCAAGATATATATGTGTGTGCGTGTGTGTGTGTGAGAGAGAGAGAGAGAGAGGTGTGTGACATGGACAATAAGATGGGCAGGTACCCTGTGTTGAAACCAGAGCTCTTCTTCTTAGCTTGTGGAGGGGTTCCTGGGGTTCATGAACCTCTAGAAATTGTGTGCAGAGATTTCCCATTTTTCTGGGGAAAAGCCCGCAGCTCTCAGATTCTCATAAGGGTTCACAGGCCCCCAAATATTAAGAACTTTTCAAAGTAGATGTACCTCTGCTGGGCACGATGGCACACACCTGTAGTCCCAGCTACTTGGGAGGCTGAGGCGGGAGGATCACCTGAGCCCTGGAGTTTGAGACCGGTGAGCTATGGTCATACCACTGCACTCCAGCCTGGGCAACAGAACGAGACCCCATCTCTAAAAAAAAAAAAAAGTAGATGTACCTCACAGATGATATCCACATGGACTTACATCCTCCAGGCCCAGATTTGGAAAGGAGCGAACAGATAGGGTGTTTGAGGTTGAATAAGACATTCCTGCCCTGAGGTTAGGAGGGTGCGTAGGGGCTGCCAATGTAAGACAATCCCCTAGCCAGTGTTCACTGAGTGTTTTTGTGTCATTAGGTGACACGGCCTAGGCACTGAAAGGGTCCTGGCACCTGGAAGACCTAATCCTTGCCTTTTTTAGTTTGTTTACTTGTTTACATTAATGTTCCTCCTTATGACTTCCACAGAGTCTGGGATGTGATCTGCTTGTCTTGCATGTGTTCCCTGACCGAGATAGAGGGAGGAGGAAAGTCCTGCAGAAGCGGGGAGGGGTGTAGGTGAAGGGGCCTTTGTGGGCTGGTTAGAACTCTTAACTCTCTGGCCCAAGCTGGCCATCTCTGCCACCATTGGCGCTGGAGGATGGCTGAGGCCCGTGGCTCCGAGGTGTGGCAGGCCCGTCCACACTACCCAGTGCCATTGCCACACACTGTGGCACTCACTCTGGAAGGCATCTGTGCTTGTTGGCTTGGCCAGTGAGTGACTCAATGACACCTCAGCTCTGGCACTCTGCCTGTGGGCAGCCAGGAACAGCTGGGACCTTGAGGACCATGGAGAGAGGAACTGGCTAAGCTGAGCAAGCCCTGGCTGGGGCCCGAGACTGCAGGGGAGGCTGCTGCCCACTCCAGTTGCCCTCACCACAAACCAGTATGATTAGTATGTGAGAGCAAAGGTGGGGCCCAAACCCTGCATGCAGTGAACCCATGGTGCCCCCAGAGCCTGGTGCTCTAACCCTGGGGCTTCACAGCACCACAAGGTGCTTCACTCTCTTGGAACTTATTTTGTATCTGTCCCCGTGAGCTCTTGGAGGACCCAGAAATATGGGTTTTTTTGGTCTTTAATAATATAGTAGCTGACATTTACTGAGGACCTACCTTGTGCCTGGTGCCACTTTTAAGCAGCTGACATGTATTAGAACAGTTAATCCTTACATCAACTCTATGAGGAAGATTCTGTTACCATCCCCAGGTTATAAATGGGGAAACGGAGGCATAGGAATGTTGAGTCATGCTTGCATGGTTCCTCAGCTAGCAGGTAGTGGAGTTGAGGTTCACAGCCAGGCACCTGACTCTAGACTTGCTGCTGGTGTGCATCATGCTGAGGACCTCAGCACCTACCAGGTGCCTGACAGAGAGGAGGTGTACACTAAGCATTTGCCAAGGAACAAAGAGGAGGGCGACTCTTAGAGAAGGAATGAGGGGCATGTTCTGTGCTGAGTTCACTACTTCCTGAATGCTGGGGACCACCATTTGCCACCCAATCCTGAGGTGGCCCCAGACATACTCAAGGGTCTTTTGAGGGTTGGTAGGATCAGTTGCATGTCTGTGATGTTTGACTGTTTATAAACAATTTGCTTTTTATAAAAACATTTATAAACACATAAAACATATAATGTTTTTATAAAAACATAAAAAAACATAAAAACCCCCCAAAATTATAAAAACATATAAGTTGCTCTTGTAATCAGAAAAGGAAAATAAATATATTTCTTGGCAAGGATTTTCCCAGGCAGATAAAATAGGAGAAGGGCATTCCGATAAGCAGGAACAGTGGGTACAAAAACTTGCTCTTGGGGAAGGTAAGTAGTGTACCATTTCCCAAACAGTGACAGGTTAATAGGTTTTCAGTGACAAAAGGGCTTCCATGATTAAATATTTTGGGGAATTACTGAATTAAACAAAATTAGATTTCTTTGCCACAGGACTTTTCAGATTTAAAGTATATCTTAAATCTACAAGTGGAGGAGAGAAGATGCCACATTTTCTGAATTTTCGGAGAATCTGATAAGGCACTGAAAGTCAGGAGAGCTGGATCCCAGTCTCATCTCTGTTGCTAACAAGCTGCTTGCCCTGGACAAGCACCTAAACTCTGGGGCCTCTTTACCTGAACGTAAAAGATTATCCTCAGAGCTAACATTTATTGAGCACTGACTTCATGCCAGCCTCTGGGCTAAAAACTCTTACAAATTCATTTTCCTCCTCCCAATCGTATGAAATAGGTACTATTACCATCCTCATTCTGCAGATAAAAAAGACTGAGGCTTCCAGACATTAAATGTAAACTAAAGAAGCAGAGGAGAGGGGGCGTAGTAGGTGTGGGGCCCTTGCAGAGCCAGCATCCTGTAACGTGTGCCCCCTTGCTCCTCTCAGACTTGCACCCCTTGGAGCCCACACTGGGGTGAGGAACGTGTTGCATGGCCCAGCTGCAGAGTGGAACACGACCCAGATGGTGGGCCTGCTAGCTACCTCCGGAGAGGCTTGGGCAGGAAAGAGATTCAAAGTATGACAGCTGCTCTGGGAGGGGCACTGCCCAATTGGAACAGACACAATTGCAGCATCCTGGAGGCACCCTGTTGGATGTCAGGAGGGAAGGGAATGGAGGACCCTCTGGGTAGCAGGCACTTTACTAGTTTGGAAATATTTCAGCATTTCAACAGCATTCTGGCTGTATGCCTAAATATCAACCTTGGTTTTAGGTACTTTCTCCAAAGGCCTTTTGTGGACAATTCCGTGATCCCTATTCAAATGTAGAGTCTCCTGAGAGCCTGATCCTGCAGCCACTAGTGGTCAGTCAGAGGTCAGGATGAATGGGGATCTAAAAGTTGGTGTCACTCCAGAGGATAGAGTCTGGGGAGGAGGCCTTTGGAGCATCCAGTAAATGTGCAGAGAGCACCTACTGTGTGCCAGGCTCTGTGACCGGTGCAGGATATTGCAGTGAGCACATCAGAGTGGGGCAAAGGGACCATAAGCACAATAACAAATCGTGGTAGCCTAGAAGGGCAGCTTCCCCTGCTGAGTAGTTTTTCTTCACAGGACCTAGAAGCCACTGGGAAAGCAGGCCTGGACTCTGCCTGAGATCCTCTGTGCCCAAGGTGGACACCCGTCCTGCCAGCCTTCCCAGCTGCTGCTTCCGACTCCCAGTTCTGTGGGCGGCTCATCTGGGCACTCCAGCCCAGGGCGCTGGGCCTAGGCTTCCTGGAACAGGGTGTGGAGCCAGGAATGGAACAGAGGAGCCATTGAGCTGCCCGCAGAGTTGCCACCTGGGCGCCCACGGGCATTGCAGGCTGGGACTCGGAAGCCCACGCCAGCCTGGGAGGGGTCGTGGCTCTGGGCATGAGCCCAGGACTCTGGTGGGAAGGGTACTGTGTGCAGTTCTGACCAGGCTTGGTGAGGGAGGGCCTGGAGCGGGGTGGGAGGGGCATTGGGGACACCTCTGCTCACCAAGCAGCTTCTGGGGACACAGCTTCACTTGGAAAGACTCAGTTCCCCTGTATTACCCCACCCAACCCAGATTCATGCTTCCTCTCTCTTCTGAATGAACAGGAAAACGTGTTTCCTTTGTCCATTCTTCCTGTTTTATATGAATGGATTTAACAAATATTTACTGAGAGCTTTCAGGAATTTATCAGTAAACATAGTTCCTGCCCTCAGGAAGCTCACAGTCTGCAGGAAGACATAGAATAAAACAA
Organism: Eulemur rufifrons; assembly: GCF_041146395.1. Classification (NCBI taxonomy): domain Eukaryota; kingdom Metazoa; phylum Chordata; class Mammalia; order Primates; family Lemuridae; genus Eulemur; species Eulemur rufifrons. The sequence goes on from NC_090984.1 coordinate 47,008,623, forward strand.
ATATTTACCGTACAGTGTAATGATAGCCTAGCATAGAGGCACCTAACAGGCCCAGGGGGAGTATGGAAAAGCTTTCTAAAGAAATACAGTGATCAATGAGAGGTAACCAGTCCAGGAGGAACAGGAGAGCCTTTGAGGTAATAAAGAGCATAGAGCTTTCAGGTAACAAAGGGATCCAAGGTGGGTAGGGAGAAACCAGAGAAAAAGTGGAATCTTTTAGATCTCTTTAATTTCAGACTTTTTCTTAAAACACTGGAGAGTCATTGTAAGGTTTAAGGATAATGTGTCCATTGATTCAGACACTGTCAAGTAGCTGCCACATATGGGTGTGAGGCTGGGCGCTGACTGTCAGAATCACCAGCAGTGGGCTGGCTCCAGAGCCCCCTTGGTCAAGAGTGGGGCCATGGGTGCCAGTTGGCTGGGAGGAAGCAGCTTGAGTAGGGTAGGAGTGAGTGGATTTCTTTTCTCTGCTTCCTGGTGGAAGGAGGACTGGGGTGAAGGGCTCTCAGGGGTCATAGGGGATGATGTAGTGGAGAGAGACATTTTTCTAGTGCCTACTGTATGCCAGGTGCTTATTGGAGCTGGAGAGACAAAAATGACACAGAGCTCCAGGCTAGTGGGTGCCTGGCGGTGGTGATGGGATGTTCTGAGGTGGTCATCCCACCAGCAGGCAGAGGTGCAAGGGAGCTGAAGGAACTGAGGCTTGCCTGGGACAAGGGGGACCCTGAAGACCTGAGAGCGAGATGGAAGGAGCCATTGGGACATGGCTCAGAGGCCCCCAGAGGGCCTGGCTGGGGTCGAAGAACATGCAGAAGGGGTCTCTGAGGTGGGGAGGTTCCTTTCTCCATGTCTGCCTTCCTAGCGGTCCCCATTCCCAGATCCTCTAACCCAGGGCAGGGCGGTCCCCCAGCCCCCAGCCTCCCAGCCCAGCTGACTCCCACAGCCTGGCTCAAATGGAAGCCTGGCCTGAGATTTGGAGAAAAGTGAGGGTGGCCTCTCCCCATGCCTCAGGCCCCAAAGCCACTCCTGTCATCACCTGTCAACACAGTCATGCAGTGCCCCCAGGGTGCTGGCAGTCCTGGGTGGGCTGGGCTCTGTCTCTGCCTCACCTAGCCCCCCCAGGAGAAGCCTGTGCCCAGCTTGGAGAAAGGCTCTATTATCCTCAGCTGCGCCCCACCCTGAGCACCTTGGGTGCCTCTGCAGGGTGTGTGGTTTGCAGTTTGCTCTGCATAGGGTGGGAGCAGGGACAGAGGAGTGGCTGTGAGCCACTGTGTGGGAGGAAGGGGCAGCATGGGGAGTGGAGGACCAAGGTGAGGCCCTTCCTGTCCCTGTCCTCCAGCAGCCAGTGGATTTCAGCAGAGCCTCGAGGCTGCCCCCAAAGCCTGACTCCAGCATTGTCTCTCTCAGGACAGCCAGGATGCCCTCTGGTGGCAAGTTGGCAGCCTTTTGCACAAAGGGCATGGGTTCCAATCCTGATTCCTCCACTTATGCAGAATGGTCTTGGGCGTGTTGTTCCGTAACTGCACTGAGCCTCCCATTCCTTAAAATGGGAATAATAATGCCCACATGACAGGGATGTTGTGAGGATCAGTCAGCGAACTGTGAAAAAGTGAGTACTCAGCCTTTCCCTCCTTGATGGTGAGCAACTATTTATTTATTCAGCATTTGGAAGTGCCCTGGTAGGCACAGACCATGCTAATCTCTGAGTTGCCTCCCTATTCCCTGCTTGTTCTTTGAACTCTTCCAACACCTTTGTAACCAGTTCTTTGGATTAATTTCCTCTCTTGAACCACCTGGCGTAGGCTCTTATCCTGCCTGGACCTTGACTGAGGCAGGCACTAAGGCCCAGTAGTCTCATTCTGGCCATTTGGCCTAGGAGATGGCCCAGAGGCACCAAATTAGCAGAAAAGAAAGAGATACCACTTGGTTGGTGGCCCAGTAGGAGAACCCTGCAAAGGGAGAGCCAGGGCTTGTCCCCATCCAAGCTCAGAGCCTGCCCTTGGGTATCTGGGCTCTGGTCTGAGGCAGCCTACCCAGGACTCTTGCTCCCATGGGCAGAGCATCTGGGGAGAAGCAGAGCTGCCTCTCAGCTGTCTGAAGCCCACTTTCTTCGCTCCCACAGTTGGCAATCCTAGAAGACTATGCGGACCCATTTGATGTTCAGGAGTCTGGTGAAGGCTCAGCAGGAGCTTCAGGAGTCCCAGAGAAGATCTCTGAAAATGACGGCTACATGGAGCCCTATGAGGCTCAAAAGATGATGGCTGGTGAGTGAGGGCAGGGGCTTCTGGGCTCCACAGAACAGGCCTGGGGACCCACAAGTCTGAGAACTGATTCCTTGGTCCCTAGAAAATATAGAGAAAGTCTTTGCCAGGTCCTTGGGGAGGATGGTGACTGTCTTCAAGATAGTCATTTTGGAGAAGGTGTGACTTATGAACCCTGTGGTACTGGAAGCCATGTGACCAAAGGTCAGATAGAAGCATCTGAGATAGGAAGGGCAAGATAGTGAGGGTTGGGGGTCAAGGATCCCCAAAAGAGAATCACTTGCTTTGGGGAAGGTGATGAGTTTGAAATAACAGGATGTCAAAGTGAAACATCTCTATGGCAATTGGAAAAGCATGATTAAAAATATAGATGTAGCGGGTGCCATGAGGCTGAGCAAGTAGTTCAAGGAGTTAGGTAGGGAGAGATGAATAGACCTGGCCTTGGGGAACAGAGGCCAAGAGAAGGACCAGGGAATAAGACCAAGTCGTGATCAAAGAGGAGGACAGGGTGGGTCAGTCTAAGCCAAGACCCCAAAGGCAGGACTAGAGGAAGTTTGTTCAGGGGCAAATAATGTTAGTGCTGGGTGTACATGGGAGCTAAGATGAGAGAGACTAAGAGGGGCAGTGAAGTGCTTTGAAGGCTGGAATGAGGTGTTTGGACTTGTTCCAAAAAGGGGAGTGAAGCCATTATGAATTCTTGAGCAATAAAGGAATAGGACGAGTATGGCATTTTAAGAGGATCACTGAGGCTCTGGTGTGCAGAATGGACTGGAAGAACTGGGCATCAGAAAGTTAGCAGGCTGTTGTAAAAATTATTGGGGTTTTAAGGGGCCAGTAATTAACCCCTCTTTCTTCCTCTCCCAAGCTTGGAAATAATTGAGAAATAAGATTAAGGAAACAGACTGATGGAGATTAAAATGTCAGCTTTATTACTGATAAAGTTGATTGGAGAACATTACTTAGCAATGTCACCACAATGGGCTTTTTAATACTTCATCACAGAATTAAACTTGCCCACTCAGGCTTGGGCAATGCAGGACAGCTGTAGGCTGCTGCACAGTGGCAGGCCACTCGACTGCATGCAGGAGAAAGAGCCAGAATGTTCTGTCTCTGCAAGAAGGCAGATCTGAGAAGGAGAGTGAGCATTCACTGGCCAATCAAATAAGCCATTCTTCCTCTTGGGAGAGGTGGCAAGGGAGGCAGAGAGTGGTCAGGGTGTTATCCCAGGAGTATTATTCCATGGAGCCCATGGAAACGTGAGCCTGTGGAATGGAGGTTCATCCCAGCAGTAATCTAGATATGGACAGATGTGGTGAAAATCATCAGGTCTTGGCAGTGAATAGATGGGATTTGCAGAATGAAGGAGGGCCAGGTTCAAGGAAAACAGTGTAGTAGACAAAAGTGGAGAAAGTGAGAGGCTGACTACTGTTTTTAGGTCAGGGGGCGTGGACCCTCAGGAAGTCCATGAATGTCCTGGAATTGCATGTGAAAGTTTAAGTGCACGTTTTCCTGGGGAGCAGCGCTATAGCTTTTATCAGATTTTCACTGGGGTCAATGATGCCAAAGAGAAGATCACTAGCTTTGGAGAAGGTGGTTAGTTTGAAACAATGGGCTGTCAAAGTGAAAGATCTTTATGGTAATGGAAATACAGATGTAATGGGTACCATGAGGCTGGGAAAGTAGTTCAAAGAGTTAGGGTAGGGAGAGATGAATAAGACCTGGCCTTGGGGAACAGAGACCAAGAGAGGATCCAGGAAAAGAGACCAAATCAGGGATCAGAGAGGACAGTCCATGAAAATGACTGTCAAAAGGGGTGGTCAGCAGTGTTTGAGTGGCAAAGAAGAATTTTATGATTGTGAAATGGTACCACCTGAGACACGGAAATAATGGAGTTTGGCAACAAGGAGGAGATGGACAGGGGAAGACCAAGCCTCTGTTTCCTAAACACGTAAACTTTGGCTACCTGTCCCTTGCTGGCCATTGTGGGATCCTTTTCCTGTCTTTCACTCCTCTGCCTCCATTGGCTCCTGTGCTTTTGGAGACCTAGAAGAGTTTGGAGGGTGAGGGACCCAGGATGTGTGGCTGCTGAGTTCTCTGCGGAGCCAGGGCATCGCCTTTGAGGGGAGCCCGGCTCATTGCTGAGTGTTGCTGGAGGAGAGGAGCCAGACGGCCAGGGCTGTGCTCATACCTGTCCCCTTCCTCTTGCCCTGTCAGAGATCCGGGGCTCCAAAGAGACAGCAGCCCAGCCCTTGCCTCTGTATGACACACCCTATGAGCCAGAGGAGGAGGGGGCCACCCCAGAGGGCGAGGGGGCCCCCTGGCCCCGGGAGTCCCGCCTGCCAGAAGATGATGAGAGGCCCCCTGAGGAGTATGACCAGCCCTGGGAGTGGAAGAAGGAGCGCATTTCCAAAGCCTTTGCGGGTGAGTCCTTGTGGAGAGGGCAGGTCCACTGGGGCCTCTGAGCCGCCTTCCAGGCTCAGGAGAAGGGAAGGAGTAGACCCCAGGAACCCAAGGAGGCCCAGCGGCGAAGTGTAGTTGAGTTCTGTAGCACTGACAGTGGGGAGGTGGGCAGTGCGGACACAGCGCTGTGTGCAGAGTCAGGGAATGGGCACAGGAGAAGGATGAAGGCGATTCCCTGCATCGACCACCTCTCGGAGGCCAAGAGGCTTGGGCTACTTCCATCTTTTGGAGGGCTGGGTATGTTTAAAAATAAAGAATTCCAAAACAAAATTATAAAACTCGTGGCATATGTTAAACACTTACATTAATGCTTGAAACAATGAAAACAGCTGTGTGTATAACCTGAATTCTCGGGCTGTGTCTCCCAGTGGTGGACCCTGCCAGACCAGGGGTGTCTTGCCTCACGGGGATTTCTGAGGAGCAGAGAGAGGCTGTGAGAAACCCCCTGGTTGCTGAATGAGGATCAGGTTTCTCCTGTTCCAACCACACCATTGTCCATCCCAAGCCCAAGTCCACCATGGAAAAGTGCATGTTGGTGGTCTGAGGTGGGTGGAGCAAGAGCCTACAATGGGGAGGGAGCTTTCCCTCCTGGATCCTGGATTCAGTAAGAACATAAAGGGCTTAAACACCATTTGACTTCATTCCTGCTCCCAGCGGCCCCTCACCCCTCCTTGGGCAAGGGGCTCATCCTGCAGCTGGAGCCAATCCTCCCCACCCTGGCAGCCAGACTGCGAAGGCTCGGGTTTCTGGTTCGCTTCCTGTAAAGCACTCACCGCTGAGGATGGGCCGTTTATCTCCAGAAGTCTCCTTGGAGAATCAATACTGTTTGGATTGCTTAATGGGAAAATCTATGCTCGTCATTAGGAAACCTTGTTAGCAGTCCGGCAGCCACTGGTGGCATCACTCTTCTCAGGATGGGGGGCAGCTAAATTTCAATAAAACATCTGCCCCCAAGTCTGCATATTCCTGACAACCTGAGGCTAGGCTGTCTCACTCATGCTACCGGCCAGTTCCCAGGCTGTGGGGAAGAGGAGAAAGGGAGGCAAAGGCTGGGGGTGCCAGGAAGCTGTGGGAAGCTGGGTGTGGTGCGGGGAGGCGTGGGAAGCTCCTAGTCCCGCTTTTCCTCTGTTCCTGGTGGCTTTGGGCCCTTGAGGCTTGTGAGAGGTCACATGAAGGGGACCCACGGGGCTGGCAGAGCAAGACCCTGCATCCTGCTGCTTGCCAGCCGAGCCCCCCACCCTTTGACCAGGCCAGCCTGGTGTGGTCCGTGTTGGCTCTCCCCAGCCCTCTGAGAGTCTTGCTCCCTCCCTTGCCTCTGCCCCCTCCTTTCTAGGCTGTCCTGTGTCCTGGCTCTGGGTTTTGGTGTCTCAACCTTTGCCTCTTTCTGTCTCTGTCACTGTCTGTCTCTCTCTTTCTGCTACTGGCTCCAGTTGACATTAAGGTCATCAAAGACCTACCTTGGCCTCCACCCGTGGGACAGCTGGACAGCAGCCCCTCCCTGCCTGACGGGGACAGGGACATCTCCGGTCCAGCCTCACCCCTCCCTGAGCCCAGCCTGGAGGACAGCAGCGGTGGGTCCTGTGGGGGCTTCTGGCCAGGGTGACATGTCCTCTCACCCCCAGGCCATGTGGGCTTGGGTTGGAGGAGTTGAGAGGTGGGGCAGGGTTTGGAGATCCCAGGAAGAATCCCTCTCATCCTATAAGAAGAAGGAAGAAACAAAATGCACATTCCTCCCTTCCCCAAAACTGTGGGGACGGCGTCTGCTAAGAGAGGCTGCTACCTAATATGTTTCAATTTTTTTTCTGTTTTAAAAGTAAGGGAAGGAAAGATCCACTGTTTTAAATTCACTTCTTTGGGAAAAGCTTTGCCTGGCTGTATCCTTCAGTAAGAATACTCCTGTAGGGGTGACACTAGCGCAGGAAGTGTTAACTGTGTAACTTGGGGTAAAGGAGCGGATCTGATCTTCTGATCTTGCATCTGGTGACTGAAAAACAATAAGGGCATGAAAGTGCTACAAGGAAAAAAAAAGAGCCCAAATGGGGAGAAGGAAAGCACTGAATTCTTTCCCTACATTCAGTTTTGCCCAGAATGGGCACCCAAGGGTGTGGGTGCACAGGTGTGAGCACCTGTTTGTACATTTGTGCCTGAGTGTTGTGGGTATTTTGTAAATACAGAAGGAAGGAGAGTGTTTGTCACCTGTGCATGTGTGCCTGTGGCCATGTGACCCACTGAGGTTCAGTCCTCCCGTGGGTAGGAGTCAGCTGTCAGGCTGCCCTGGCCTCTGCTGGGCTTTTGGGGCTGGGGGAGGGGAGCCAGTGGGCAGAGACCTTGGGTGCAGGGGGAGGGGCGGGCTGGCTGGCGGCTGGCGGGATTAGCCTGTCAGGATGGCACCAAGGGGAATCAGATAATTGTTCTCAGATCGATAAGTCATTTCTACAGAATGGCTTGGCAGGGTGATTTGGAGAACAGTAATGAACTCTGAGGAGGAGAAAGAAACAATATTATCAGCGCTGAAGCCACCCTGAGGGGGATGGAATAGGGGAAGGCAGTCAGCTGCTCTAGAGGGAGAAGCTTAAGTGGTTTCTCATGTTGTTCCTCTCTCCTCTCCTCCCTCAGGGTGGGGACTGGGAGGCCTGTGTGACACAGGAGGCTGAGCCCCAACCCCACCAGGGAACGGACCCAGGGTTATGTCCCCAGAGCCAGTCAGGCCCATGCCCATGGGCTGCCCCCGAAGAACATTCGTTTGACCCTTTTGGGGGCTGGAGGAGATCTGGGTGGGGCACCAGCTGTTCAATAGAGCTGTACCTTTAGGGTCCTCAGAGTCCATGATTGGTATGTTCTCCACAGCCCAGTTTGAAGGATCCGAGAAGAGCTGCCTGTCACCTGGCCGGGAGGAGAAGGAGCGGCTACCTCCCAGACTCTCCACAGGGAACCCTAAGTCAGCCAAGCCCCTAAGCGTGGAGCCCAGCAGCCCCCTGGGGGAGTGGACTGATCCAGCACTGCCTCTGGAAAACCAGGTGTGAGTGTCTGTGTCCACCTGGGGACTCCCTTCCCTCTGCTCCCCTCCAAGGGACACTCAGAAAGGGTGGGCCTAGACAGCGAGGGACTCAGCAGAGATGCCCCTCTTCCTCTCTCTCATCCTCAGCTGGTATCACGGGGCCATCAGCCGAACAGACGCCGAGAACCTGCTTCGGCTGTGCAAAGAGGCCAGCTACCTGGTGCGCAACAGCGAGACCAGCAAGAATGACTTCTCCCTCTCTCTCAAGTGAGTGCAGAGGGCTGTGGGTGGGGGCACAACCAGCAGGACAGGAGTCCCCTCCAGTGTTCCCCTCATGCCCAGCCAAGCTGGGAGGTCCCCATCCCCTGTGAACACTCTCCAGGCACTAGATCCTGAGATACCTGAGACTCAGCCCCTGCTCTCAAGGAGCTCAGAGTCCACTGGGGGGAATAAGAGTTGAGCTAGGGCATCCAGCTCAGAAGGGTTCTGTTCTACTAGCTGTGTGGTCTGGGGCCCCCCTAAGCGCTCTAGGCCTCAGTTTCCTTACTAATAGAATGGCGGAATAATAACACAGGGAAGGATTGAATAAAATAACGTACCGGAAGCACTTAGCATGGTGCTGAGTGCTCAATAAATTATCACAATCATTATGAATGGAAGTCCAAGATGTTCTAGAAGCACAAGCAAGGAGATAGGAGCTTTGCCTAAGGGAGTCTACTGGGTGAGATGCCAGGCTGGGTCCTGGGAGGGGGCAGGGCAGTGGACACAAGCTATTCCTGTTTACTCAGAGAAGTGGAGGGGGCGAGAGGTGGTCTGAGCTCTGAAGGGTCCTAGAAGAGGTGGGGGAGGCAGGGCCTCCCTTCCCATCAGCCTTCCTGGCTCCCCTCCCTCCCTTTGGCAACCAGGAGTTCTGCCTGGTAGAGCCTGCACCCCACGAAGGCAGCCAGTTGGCGTGGTGTGTCCATTTACCCACCCCCCTCACTACTGAGGCATCTGTACCACATCATGCCACGTTCTCTAGGGGCATTCAAGTACAGGTATACCCCTCACTTCAAACAAATCCAATCTATGGAAATACAGGGTTACTAAACCAGGTACATTTGGGGGATAATTATTCAACTTCACTAAAAGATTATAGAAAAAGCACCAGACTGCAGTCAGGTAACCTGAGTTCTATTTGGGGGTTTGATAAAACTAGGCAAATCACTTAATCTCTCTGGGCCTCAGTTCTTCCCTTTGCAAAGTGAGTTGACAGATATCACTTAGATTCCTTCAGCTGTCACACTCTAGGAGTCCACAAATTATAAAATCAAAAGAGCATTTCAGAAAAATTCATTTGTCGGCCGGGCGCGGTGGCTCACGCCTGTAATCCTAGCACTCTGGGAGGCCGAGGCGGGTGGATTGCTCAAGGTCAGGAGTTCGAGACCAGCCTGAGCGAGACCCCGTCTCTACTAAAAATAGAAAGACATTATATGGACAACTAAAAATCTATATAGAAAAAATTAGCCGGGCATAGTGGCGCATGCCTGTAGTCCCAGCTACTCGGGAGGCTGAGGCAGTAGGATCGCTTAAGCCGAGGAGTCTGAGGTTGCTGTGAGCTAAGCTGACGCCACGGCACTCACTCTAGCCTTGGCAACAAAGTGAGACGCTGTCTCAACAAAAAAAAAAAAAAAAAAAAAAAAATTCATTTGTCAAAAAATTAATTTATATAACTTCAGGAATGTGTACTGCTTTAAAAATTACAGTTAAAATTCCTGGGACATACCAAACAGTATATATACCATCTCTAAACCAACTATCAATCTGCATGTTAGATCTCTTTTTATAGACAGAAAATAGATTGAAAGAGGTTTGTGACTTGATCAAGGCCACCAGCTAATAAAGTCCCAGAGTCAGGATTTGAACCCAGCTCAGGCTGACTCCACAAACCAGCTGTTCCATTCCAGGGCTCCACCCCTCAGGAAGTACCATAGCGTTTGCTTGTGGCAGAGGCCAGGGGAGATGCTAGGGGTCTGGCTCCGGGGAGTGGAGCCCAGTGGGGAGGCAGGCCTGGATGTCTGTTCCAGCCCTGGCTGATCTAGCCCGCCAGCTTCCGTCTGCCAGAGCCTCGTTTGCATATAAATGGTTTCTCTGAAATACAATTATGGTTTCTCTTTTCTCCCTAATGGAAGGGCTTTCACTGGTAATTAAACAACTTCCTCAAAAAGCCTTGCTGGCCTGGCCCTGCAGCCCAGCTAGTCCCACCCCAGCCCCCTGAGGGTCTGAGGCTCTAGCAAGGGCTTTGCTGTGTCTTAATGAGCCCTTGGGACTTTGTCCCAGGAGGTCGGAAAGCACAGCCATCCTCCTCCCCTCGAGGTTGGTTATACAGATGGAGGCTGGCCTCTCTGGCCACTTGTTGCCCTTCTTGGCCAGATCTGTCCCCTGAGAAGATATAACATACAGCTTTCAGGAGAGGCTATCCCCCAAGTGGACTATGGGGAGGGGTCATCCCCAAACTGGCAAAAGGTGAGGGAAAGCGGGGCCCACGCTGCCCCCACAGCCTTGGGCCTGGGCTCACTCCCTCCTCTCTGCACTGCCCACAGGGGCTGTACAATTGCCTGGGGCCCTTGGCTTCACCCTCCCATGCCCATGGTCACTGTCAGCCCCAGTTATCTCAGACCTACAGATGGCCCCACACCCTGGCACACACAGCCATGGGGTCGTCAGGCCTTTTCCCAGAAGGCCTCTGGGCTCCTGACTAAGGCTTCAGGACACCATGCCCTGAGGAGAGGCAGAGGGCTAGAGTTAGGGGCCTGTCTTTTCCTCCCATCCCTCTCTTCCCTTCAGCCTCTCCATTCTCCGCTTTCTCACTTGTGGGCCTTGTGACATGGGTCCAGGCAGAGCCTTCTGTGTACCCAGGCAGGGGAGGCAGATGATGAGGTTTGCCAGCCTCACTTCCCAGGGGTGGGGGCCCCAGGATGGAGGCAGCACCCCCCCCCCCAGTCCTGCTTCCCACACCATCCTCTGAGTCCTATCCTTGTCCCCAAGTGGGCTCTGGCCAGCAGCAGACTCAGGCTTCAGGGACCCACCAAATATTCCTTACCTCTTGCCTGTGGGTAAGTCCCAGACTGGGGCCTGGCAGACTAAGCTTGTGGTAGTTTGGGCAAATGTTCTTGCTGGGGGCCTCACCCCAGTGCCCCTCTCTAAGGCTGAGGGTCCTGGACATTTAAGAGCTGGCAGAGCTCTGAGCAGTGGGGTCCTTGTCTTGAGGGCAGGGCCAGGCACTAATGCTGATATCCTGGGTGTGGCAGGGCGTTCCAAGAGGCTGTGGAGCATGAGCAAGTCCTCTCTCAGGAAGGGAATGATGTCATTCTAGGCGGAAGGGCCGGGTACATGAGCTGGGGGCTTGGCCTCAGGCCCAGACAGCAGGAGGGTGAAGGGATGTCATCAGGAGGAGGCAGCTGAGCATTTCCAGATTTGGGGGGAACTTCCAGATTAGCTTGTCTCTTCCCCTAGTCTTTGTAAAGGGAGAGCCCTAACCAAGACTAGTTTGGTTGTTACATCTGTCCCCCCCACCTCCTTCCTGCCAAGGGCATCTGTGGCTCCATATGAGTCACCAGCAGCCCCTCACAGGTGTCCTTCCACAGCTAGGAAGGGTGAGGTCAAACTGGCCCTGGCCACACAGGCTGGAGGGCAGGGGTGCCTAGATCCCAGGGTTGGGGCCTGTTGGTTGCTCCATTTTCCACCTGCACACACCCTGTACATTCACTGTACACACATTCTTGGCACACCTAGTGCCCTTACCACAAAGCCACTGCCTAATGCTACCTACTCATACCACGGCCACTGCCACCACCCTGCATTCTGGACTGACTTCCACCTTCCCTGTTCACCACCTATTCCCAACTGGCTTGGAACCACCACACTTGCTGTGGGGGTGGGGAGGGTTACTGGATGTGTGAATTGGGGACTGAGGACAGCCCTCACTCACCAGGGTTTCCTCTCCTCTTCCCAGGAGCAGTCAGGGCTTCATGCACATGAAGCTGTCCCGGACCAAGGAACACAAATACGTGCTGGGCCAGAACAGCCCGCCCTTCAGCAGTGTCCCAGAAATTGTGCACCACTATGCCAGCCGCAAGCTGCCCATTAAGGGGGCCGAACACATGTCCCTGCTCTACCCCGTGGCCATCAGGACTCTTTAGATGTGAAACCAGGGCACTCTGATAGACCTGGACCCAGCCCTGTGCCGGTTACCTAGCTGAGGGTTGTGGTTCTTCGCAGGGACAAACCTTTCTTGCCCTTTCTCTCAATCCTTTCTTCCCCTTTCCCTGGGATCGAACAGAAGCTGGAGATTCCTTAATTTATTCTAAAGGGGAAGGGCTACGGGGGCCTTGGAGTTACCCTGGAGAGAAAGGAGAGCCCCTGGGGAGTTTAAGATTGGCAGCTCCAGCCTCTTTCCAGCCCTAAGGCGGAGGCAACGACCTCCTTCACCACCCTCTCCCTACTGGGTCAGTGCGGTGCGGGGCAGGACGCGGCCCTGCGGGACGCCCTGACCATCTCTGCCTCCATCCCCGCCCTCCACCCCCAAACCACCGGAGGGCTCCGCCCAGTCTGGCAGACCCCTGGATGGGTGTCTGGGTGGGTGGGGAGAGTGGGGAAGGCTCGGGCCCGAGGGAACTGTGCAGTCCCCAGGCCGCCCGGCTCCGGGCCAGAGGCAATAAATAAACCCAATCCTGCCGGGCACTGCAGCGTCCGCGCCTCGGGCGCCGCCCCCCGACTGACGGGGGAGGGAGCGGCGAAGCGAGCACAGATTCTGTTTATAAATCAGCTCCGGAGCAGATACAGGCCGCCTGTGAAAAGCACTTTCGAAGCATCAAGTTCCTTTCTTTGATGAGATGTCAAAACATCCCCCGCCGCTCCAGGCCGGGCTGGGGGCACCCGAGGCCCGCCGGCCGCTGCGGCGCCCCCTCCCCGTCGCCGCCGCCGCCGCCGAGCGCAGCTCCCAAGAAGGCGTCCAATTTCCTGCCAACAGCCATTTGTCTGGGAGGAGGGGAGACGCGGAGACACAAAGAGGCAGCGCGCCAGGCGGGAGGGAGCGGGGCGGCAGTGCCACGCGGAAGCCGCGCGTCCGCGAGGGCGGGAAGGCTGGCGAGGCGGACTGCGGGGGTCCTCGCTCGTTTCCTCAGCGGAGGAAGCGGGGCCGGCCGCGCCCCGCTCGGGCCCTAACGCAAGCGTCAGTCCCTTGGAGATCTGCGGCCGGGGCTGGCCGTGCGCGCCCCCTGGGGGCCGCGCCTCTAACCACAGGCCCGGTGCGCGGGGCCACACCCGCCTGCGGCCCCTGGCAACGCCCCTGCTGGCGCCCACAGCTGGAGCCCGCCGTGCCTGTGGGCTCAGCCCCGGAAGACCCACTGGGCCGCCTGGCAGAGCTGCTGTCAGGCCGCTCCGGCTCGCCCTCCTGCCCTCCCGGGCCCCCGGATCTGAACCCCCTCGGGGGACGGCTGCCCTGGGAGTGCAGTCTGAGGGCCTTTTCCAGGACCTAAAGGTGCAACTCCCAAGTGTGGTGTGAATCACAGGACTTGGGAGTTTCTAATCCAGTGGCTATTTTCCCGAAATTGAGGGTATGTGATCTGACACATGTAGACATTCTGTGGGGACAATAGAAAGGCTCACTTGAAATCGGGTGCTCTTTCAGAAATTCCCTCCTAGGGGGTTGCCCTATGTTTGAGTTGACTTGGGGAACAATCCAGCCGTTTTGCAGATGAGAAAACAGGCTCCAAGAGGTTAGGTGATGTACTCATCTATCTCCTCGCTGCTTGGAAGATCCATGTAGGCATAAGTGCCCCCCTGTCCCATTGCTCAGAGAAGGGCTGGGAGTCACGGCGGTCCTGGAGCCATCCAGGCTGCTCTGGCTCCCTACAAGCTCCGGCTGTGCTCCGCCCCCTCCTCTCTTCTCTTTGCCCAGCCCACCTCCTCCAGAACCCCCCATACCCTCTCTCTGTCCCTCCCATACAGGCTTCGGAGGCCTCACACTAGGGTCCTCACAGAGAGGCCCGAAGTCAGGAAGAGCACCCCTGGGCCAGAGAAGGTGTCTCCAGCTGTGGCACCTGGCCTTGGGCTGGTTCCTTTATTCAGTGGATACTGGCAAGCTCAGCGAGGCATCTGGACCAGCCTGGTGAGCCAGCTGGGTGAGTGGTTTCCTCTGATGGTTCCCCACCCTGTCCTGGGGCTGAATAAAGAAACCCCAAAGGCAGAAAAGTGATTTATTTGTAAAGGAGACTACTGGAGCAGAGGTTTGAGGAGCACTGCAGAGATAGGTCCCAGGCCAGGGTCTGACTACAGTGCATGTCTAAAAACTCGGGAGAGAAGATCAATTGTGCTGTTAGACTGGGGTGCTGAGGGGGGATCTGTAAATTGCTTGCCATAGGTCCAGCCTCTACCTCCTCAAGGCATTTGCCAGCCCTTCTGAAAGTGGGGAGGGGGGTCTGTGGATAGAGAGGGTTGCAAGATGCCAGCATCTGTGTTCCCACTTCATCCTTAGGCTCGTAGCCCCCTACACACACACACACACACACACACACATACACAAACGTTCGTGTGCACACCTCTTGGCAGCTTGTCTTTTGAGGTTTTTCTTTTTAGTCTGGAAGAAGAGGCTGCAATTGCCCCAAACCAATAGCTTCCTCACTTCCTAACCTCTAGTCCCTAGACAGTGCCCCCCGCCCCACTTCTCCAGGCTGAGACACATTCTGGGCCTGGACCCTGAGCCCACACATGGTGACTAAACATGGCCACCTGGACCAAGTTTGGGAGGTGGGAAGGGGCAGAAGGCTGATGCAGCCAGAAACAGGAAGCACAGAGGTGAGGTATGGGCCCAAACCTTTGCTCAGCGGAGCAGTGGGCAGAGCCCCTGGACAGGGGGCCTAGAAGTTCTCATAATGGTGGGAGAAATGAGTTCGGTCCTGCTTGTTGATGACCTGACAGGCCTTTTCCACATTCTTGGTCATGCCAGGGGGGCCGCAGCTAAATACTCCGATCTTCCGAACCTGTTGCAGGAGGAAGACATGAAGGCTAGCTTGTTGTTCAGAGGCAGAGCTAGCTCAGTGTTTATGTTAAAGACCAGCAAGAGCCCATGGTGAGGGCTCCTTCAGTGCTCCTGAGGAAGGTTGCTTTGTGCTATGCTTGGTGAGGTCTGGTTCAGTGTTTATAAGTCTAGCTCAGTTTGGTAAAGTGCTAGATCAGTATCTTCTAATAGGGGCTGGGTTAATCAATGTTCAAGTTGAGGGATAGCTCAGTGTCTCATTGAGGGCTAGCACAGTCTTTATGAGACCAGTGGCTAGCCCAGTCCTGGTGAAGGTTAGCGCAGTGTCTAGGGGAGGGCTGGCTCAGGATTAATGGTGAGGGTAGCTGAGTTTATGGCGAGGACTAGCTCAATTATTGAGTTCTTCCTTCTGGACAATGCATCATGGCTCCAGAGGTGGCAAGTTCCTATTGCCTGCCTCCTCCCTTAGCACCTCTGGGTGACCCCAACCTATCCTCCATTCCATCACCTCACCATCTCCCAGAGGATGGGTTCTCATCAGTAGCCGATTACTTCCCTGATGGAGCAGGTTTGGGAGCTTTGCTCAGACCCCAGGTGATAAAGGTGAACAGAACTTTGATTAGAGCGGGACTGACCAGTGGGTGGACCTCCTGCAGGGAGTTGAAGAAGGCCTCGAAGGGGGGGCGGCCAAAGTGGGTGACAGAGCGCAGGCCCGTGAACAGACTCCGGTTCAGCACCTTCTGGAAGTGCCGCTCGCAGATGTACTAGGGAAAGGCAGTAGAAGATAGTCCAGCCAGGAACAGCCAGGGTCAACTCCTAGCTCAGACGGTGGCCCCCTTCCCCTGCCTGGCCAGCCCTGACGTACCAGCATGGTGGTCCTGAGGTCGAACTTCTCGGCCAGCTGGGTGATGTAGATGTGCACAGACACCAGGTCCTGGCAGTCATTCTCCTCCACCTCCCGGATGATGTCAGCCAGCCACTCGAACTGCCGCTGGGTCCGAGTCACCCAGATGAAGTAGATCTGGGGACACACAGCTGGAGCTCAAGACTCATTCAACTCAGTCTTCCTAGGTCCCAGGAGTCCCCATACCAACAGAACTCTTTTGACCTCAACCAGCTCATGCCCCTCCCCAGAGAGCCCAGAGAAATGGAGTGTGTGGGCCACAGGGCCAGGCTCTGAGGCCAGAGATGGAGTTGCCCAGGCACTGAGAGGTGGAAGTGACAGCCCAAAGCGATGCAAAAGGAAAGAGCTGAGGTTCCCTCAGGTGGGAAGCAGCTTGCCCTTGCTGAGCCTGTTCTACCACTGCAGTGTGCCCTGCTCAGGCTGTGAGGACCTAGAGGCTGAGGGGCATTTCACAGAGCAGCCTCAGGGGAGACCCAGCCAGCTGCCTGGGGCAGATGGGAATGGGCTCAAGAGAGACTGGGGGTGGAAGCTGCCCTCCGGGGGAGCCCTCTCCAACTTCTGAGGGAGAGAAGCAGGGCTGTGTGGGTTAAGAAGCAGAGGCAGAGCTGGTGTGGACAGAGGAGAGGAAGGGAGCTGTCACCCTCTGAGTGCTGACACCCTATGGGCTGGGCCTCTGCCTGCTGCATTCCGGCACCCCTGACTCACCTACCAAGGCCCAAGGAGACGAGCAGGGGCCTGCCACCAGGTCCAGGCTGGGGTGAAGGGACCCAGTGTGGAGGGGCCTGCGGGCTTGGGCTGTGTTCCTGGGGCCAACCCGGCCCACTGGCCCTGCCTTGTCACCTCCCCTCCTCTTCCACTTAGAGGGTGAGCCAGTTTCACCTGTGCCCCACCCCAAGCATGCCCTTCCCTCTCTCCCAGCCCAATATGTTCCACATGCTGGCCTGCTCTGTAAGCGGGAATGGGTTTCTTCATCCCCCTCCAACCCTGCCTGCAGGGACTCCCAGAAGCAAATCCTACATGGAGCACCCCATAACTGAGGGAAGTGTCTTTGTAAAGCATCAGCAAACCAATTCTGTCCTTCAGGGTCTGGGGATATCCTGACACCTCCCCACCTGCCACCCACCTAGTTTTCAGGCCAACTTGCCCTTGCCCAGATCCGGGAGGCCAGGAACAGAGGCAGGAGAGAAGGGCACAGATGGCACCGTGATCAGGAGGAAGGGGCCACGGACTGGGGGAACGGGGGTACTCACCTTCTTACAGAACACGTGGCAGCTGACTGATGACTTGAAGACCAGGTCTTTGAGGATGGAGGCAAAGGGGGTGACCCCAATGCCCCCTCCCACCAGTACGGACACTTCAAACTTATGCCACTCCTGGTGGCCCTCTCCAAATGGTCCGTCGAGGTACAGCTATAGGGAGGGCAGTGGGTTTGAGTTAAGCTTGGCCACCACCATAGTTGTGAAGTCAGAAATGAGAGGCAGGGAAAGGCAGACAGCTTTATGGAGTGAGGGGAAAGGGGGGCTGTGGCATTATCTGGAACAACCAGTCTCCAGATGGGGGGAGGGGAGGAACACCGTGGGGAGTGTGGTGCTGCAGGGCCAAAGCCTGCTAAGGGGCTGTGGGAGCACGTGGCACATCTGGCCTGGTTCTGGGCACCTTCGGGTATCTGGCACATCTGTCACCCCTTGGGGGTGAGTAGATCTCCCTGAGGCGAGTGGTCCAGGGCCCCGCCACCCGGATGTGCAGGCTGAGCGTGTCCTCGTGGGGCGCGGAGGTCAGCGTGAAGGGGTGGTACTCCGTGGTCCCCAGAGCCAGACAGGCGATCCGCACCCACTGCCCTGACTTGTACTCAAATCCCTGGGGCCGCTGGAACCGCAGATGGGTCACTCCTGGGGAGGGATGGTGGGTGGGAGGCTGCTGCCCTGAACCCAGCAACAATGTGGGTTGTTCCCACAACTCTCCAGAGAGTTCCCCCACCCACAGCCTCAGCTCTGCTCTGGACTATGACAAGGGAAGGCTCCCCACATCAGAAGCTCACCCTGAGGAGGGCTGGGCAGCCTTGGGGCTGGTGGTTAGCAGGGCAAGGGGCAGCCTGGCCTGGGCTTCCCCACCTTCTGTGATGAGAGGCTCAAGACCCTGGCAAAGAGCTCTTATTACCAGCTTCCTCGTCCCCACCGCCTCAGGCCCAGCCATCTCACTGGGCCAGGCCAGGAGACTGTGGGTCAGGCTCTGCCCCTGCCCTGTCAGCTCCCTCAGCCTCCAGGCTGGTACCTGATGGCAGCAGCTCCGCCTTCACCACACTGATCTCCACCTTCTTCCGGCTCAGGCTCACCAGCTTGTCCCCCCCATAGATGAGTGCCGGGACCAGGAAGAAGATGTGGAAACGTGGCAGCTGGATCAGGGCATAGCTGCCGTGGATGATGAGCTGGATAGAGAAAAGAGTTCAGCTCAGACCCAGTGGCACCCACAACAGGGTATGAGGCCAGCTCAGGCCTTAGACCCCGCATCCTTCCCTTCTGGTATAGCCAACCCCACCTCATTAAGGACCATGCTTCTCCCAGGTCCCCAGACCTCGCCACTCCCAGCTCCACCCTCCAAAGCATTCCACGAGGAATGAGACTATTTGCCAGCTCCTGACACCACCCTAGACCAAGCCGTGTTGCCTCTCATCTGGACTCATGCAGGAAGACCTACTTCCACTGGCCTTGCTCTGCTGTAATCCTGTCTCCAGTGTGGCTTTTTAAAGTTCATTTTATCATGTCATCCCCAGCTTAAAAGGGTTAAGTGGCCTTCCCACTGCACTACAGTGCAGCACTCTGACCTCTGCCTACCAGCTGTCTCCCTGTCCCTGTTCCTCAAGCATGGCAAGTCCTTTCTGCTCCGGGACCTCTGCCCTTGCTGTTCCCCCTGCCCTTCCCCTGGTTGCTCCCATGGCTCCCCTGGTTGTTCCAGCTCGTTCTTCAGGTCTCAGCAGAAACACCACCTCCGCAGGCCTTCCCGCAGTCCTTTCCGTCACATCTGCCTGTTAACTCCCTCAGAACACTTGTTATCATCCACAATTATTTGCTGGTAATAATTGTAATTATTTATTTATACATAATAAATACAATGTAAATTATTTATTTACATGTTTACTGTTGTCTCCCCCACTGGCCTGAAGAGGTAGGGACTGTTTGCCACTATACTCCCAGCTGCTGGCAATTTCCACCTGACACATGGTAGGCACTCAGTAACTGCTGGGGAAAGGAGTTTTCCCAGTTGATCTCTCCTTTTGGGAGGCTAAGAACACCTAACTAGTCCCCCCTTTCCATGAAATAACTGACAGGTATCCTCCAGCTCTGATCCTTTCCCTAATAAGCTTGTCTAATGTGGTCAGACACTACTTGGCCCCTTCTTCCTACTTGATTGCTCCTGAGTCTGGGTCAGTCTCGCTTCCGCCTCCACCTCTCCTTAGGACCAGCCCACTGAGGGGTCACCCCAGCCCCACAAATGGCCAAACCCCAAGGTCTCCTTTCAGACCATGTTCCCTCTCACTCTTGGCAGCCTGCAGCACTAATGACCGCACCAACTGGGCTACTTCTTCAACAGTGCTCTACTTGTTCTCCCTCTTTGTCTCTTGAACCACTTGCTTTCCACCTCTTCCACTTGCTCCATTCCTTCTGCCACTCCCAGTCATGAGTGTTGCCCAAGCCTGCTCTTCTTTCTATGCTCTGCCATGTGCTGTGGCCTCTTCACTGAGCCACAGCTCCTCAGCATGTCCTTCCACCACCTGATGCCCTGTGGCCATCCATAGCCAGGACTGTCCCCTCTGCCCCAAGTATTGTATCACCATTCCCACCCCTGCACCAGTGCCCGCACCCTTCCTTCTACCTGGATTGCTCTTCAGTTTTCACTCTTCCCTGTCAAAGCTTAGCTTATCCCTCCGAAAGTCTTGGCCCCAGTCCCTTCTTCTCCCCGAAGTCTACCCTAACCAGTTTAGCCCAAGTGAAACTCCCTTCGATAAGCTCCTATAACTTACTGTTTGGAACATCTCACTCAGCAATTAATCCTATATTGTGTGTTCATTTTGATCATTTCATGCGTTTGGCACTTATGTCTGCAGCAAATCCTAAGTTCCTAAGGTAGGGGTTAGAGTCTTCCCTTTTGCTGCTGGGCCTCACACAGGGCTAGTATAGAGTAGACCCTACCAGATACGTGTTAAACTGAACTCTGGTCCCTCATTCAGGAATGCCTTCTCCCAGCTGAGTATTCCCAAATTCTTGAAACTTTCCCCATGAGACTAACCTAAACCTCTAAACCTCTCTGAGCTCTTCTCTGAACTGGCTCTGCTTTCCCCAAGCTCCTCTTTCATTGTGGAGTACACACCCACCCCCAAGGCTTTCTGAGCATCCAACCAGGCTGAGTACAATGTCAGGGTGACCTCACACTTCTCTGCTTATAAACCCCATTTTGTGTTGGCTTTACTTTTAAACCACAAAGCTGCTGCAGGTTCCTGGTTGGCTGAGGGGCCAGGGTGGTGGGGGCAGCCAGCCAGCTCAGCCTCTGATATGCTAGCCCTGCCCTCTGCAGCCTGGATCAGGGCCCTGGACATCCTTTCCCAGGGTCTGCTCTACACTGGGGTCCTTGCAACTTCTCTTTCTGCCCAAAGTCAATAGCCACACCTGGGATAAGTGGGAAGGAAGAGGATGTTTTTGCCCTGGTCTCTCCTGAGGGCAGATGCCCCTAAGCTGCTAGGCTAGGACTGCCCAGCAGAGAGGCTTGTGCCTCCCTGAGCCCCTGACTTTCCTGCTGGCAGGAAGGGTAGCTTGGAATCCCAGTGATGCCCACAACCCAGAGCTAAGTCGGAAAGGGCTCTTGATCTCAGGGAGCCAGGCTGGCGAGTCTTCTGGGTGTCCCATCTGGTTCAAAGAAGCTGCTTTATCACACCAGAAAGAAGAACATCATCTCCACCCTGAACAGAAGCAGTAGCCCAGGATGCTAGGGCTCCACCCATGACTGGGAAGATGAGGAGGGAGGGGTAAATTAGCCACAGCTTCCAAAGAAGGGAGAGATTTCTTTGGAAACAAACATCATCAGTTCTAGAAAACATCCTAAGCCAAAGCTGAGTAGTCATCTTTAGAAACATGAAATATTGAGCCACAGGCAAGATGAAACACACCTTACTTCTCAGTAAGAACAGAACTGCACCTGAGAGGAGTCAGGTCAGACAACAGGAGCCAGCCTGACTAAGGCAAAGGTGTACTCTTTCTTTGTCTCAGGACAAAGGAGACGCCTGTGTGCAGTTCTGCCTGGAGCCTGGAAATCAAGAGGGCAGCCATATGGGCTCTGGGCTCCTTGAATGCTGGCAGCCAAGCCATCAACTGGTAGGGGCAGCTGGGGCCTTGGGACATAGTTTAGCTTCCCAGCAAGGCCCTCAGAGTGCCCTTTGGGAGGCTGTGTTGGTGAGGAAGGCAGGCAAGCAGAGCCACAACACAGGGACAATCAGAGTCAGCTCAGGATGAGAAACCCAGGGGAGGGTGAAGGGAACAGGAGCAAGGAGGGAATGGGAAGGAAGGGAAGGTAGGACCCAATGTTAAGCAGAAGAGGGTAGGTAAAGTTTTAAAAAGCCATTCATCAGCAATCCAATTGAAGACATTTTAGACAAGCTCTTTTACTGTATAGGTAGCACTTAGCTGGGTGGTGTGGCTAATGCCCCCCAAAACAAGATTAGAAAAAAAGTGGAACCCATTTAAGATAAGTTTCTCTAAAAAGAGTGATGCTCCCCTGGGTGCAGGCAGTCCACTCAGGAGCCAAAACCAGCCATCCAAAGTTGGCAAAGACTGGTTAGGCAGAAGTGATATGGGGGTGTCTGTGAGGATGCAGATCAGCCTGGCAGTGTTGCTACTGCAAAACCCACACCAGGAAGGCAGTCTCCCGAGGACGGCGTGTTTGGGTTAGCCTATGGAGAGCCCCCTACCATAATCTCCATCTTCAAAGAGGGATGTCAAGAGGTGAAGAGGATATTTGAAATAACTAAGGGGATGGAGAATGAATGTCTCAATGGCCCTTGCCTCCCTGGGAATGTCTTGCCCATACCCTGCTGGCCTGGCTCACGGCCAGAAGCCCTCACCAGGACGTAGAGCAGAATATAGAGGTGGTGGGTCAGCCAGAAGCCCCGGAAGCTGCAGCGGCGGAAGTGGTGGGAGGCGAAGACGTACATGATGGCCAGGACCAGGAGCAGCAGCACCCCCGTGAGGCCTGCAGAGTGAACATGGAAGGGGAGGGGCAGAGGAGCAGTGCCTTGTAGAGAGGCCTATTGTGAGGCTTCCAGGGTCAGGGCCCGCTCTCCATTGCACTGCCCAAAGTGGGGGCAAGAAAGTCCCAGCATCCTCCTCTGTTCCTTTCCCCTCACACCGCTATTGCAGGTACCTTGATTTCAACAGACCCTACTCATCCTTTATAGCCCTTGTCACCATGGTCATTTTTACCCCTGTCATCATTTGTTTTGTGTCTGTCACTTTCCTGACTCTCAGGTCCACAAGAACAGGGACAGGGCTAGGTTAGTTCACCACTGAATCCCAGTGCCTAATGCAGGGACCTGGCATACCAGGGCCCTTACATAAATGTGTGCTGAATGAATGAATGGGCCAGACACTGGGAATTGCAGGCCCTGCCCTCATGGAGTCAAGGCTTGGTCCCTGCACTGCTCCACTTGCTGCCACAGCACACAGCATGAGCATTGGCACTGGCAGTGAGTTGGTGGAACCACACTGTCCCTGCTATCACCAGAGCCCCGGGGTACAACCCAGAGTTGGTGGGAGGCTCCTCTTCTCACAGGGGACCCCAGGCTGCGGATATATAGAAGGATAATACTGGAGCCAGGGCAGAGTGGGAGGACAGAGAATGGTCCCTCAGGTGATCAAGGAGGAGAGAGGCAGAAATTAGGAAGATTAGAGCCCAGCAGTATGAAAACGCAAAGGTTAAGAAGGGATCTAACCAAAGCCTGTAAAGTCCTGAACGGAGAGGAGAGCATAAACACAGCCTTATCCACTAAATCCCAGTGTGCAGGAATTAGCAAGCACCATGAAGTTCAAAGCAGATCGTTTTAGGATTAAAAAAAATAAAAAACCTATGTAGTGTTTCACAGAGAGGAGCTAGTATGAAAATTGTGTTACCCCAAGGAGGGAACAGACTGAAAATATAAATAAGTTCAAGAAGAGTTTGAATAGATTCACAGCTAATAGCTCTAAAATGGGTGATTATAGGGAGTTAGGAATATGCCCCTAAACAGCCCTTGTCAAGACATGCTACAAGGAGCAGAGGCTTCTATCTGGCTTGACTAAGAACCTGGTCCCTCCCCCATGCAGCTGGGGCACAATGTTTCTCAAAGCTACTGTCATGGTAGGGGTGTGTGTGTGTGTGTTGGGGTGAGGGTAGAATGGAGGGTTCGCATTCCACTGGACTAGTCCAGAGTAGGCCAGAAACCAGCTAAGCTCCTGAGAGGAGGATTGGAATGCAGCATAACCTAAATTTCCTACTGTCCAGGGGTGTCCAGGGCCAGAGGGCAGAGCCTGGCTCACTGTGAGAGCTAAGTGTGTGTCTGGGCTGCTGCATGGCAGACAGAACCCAGAGCCTTGAGCTCAGAGTCAGACCCAGAGATTCACAGAGCAGGGAGGGCTCTCACCTGGTATGGTCTGGAAGAACCACCAGTAATACTTCTGGGGGAACTCAGATCTGTGTGGAAGAGACAGCAAGGAAGGATCCTGAGAGGAGATCTCTGGGACTTCCAAGGAAGACCCTCCAGGGGAGGTGCCCCAACCTAGCCACCAGACTCCCCTTCTGCTGATTTGGGGTTGGGGGCCCAGGCTACACACTCTCTGCACCATAACCTGGAAGGTGACACTCTCCTCTGGGCCAAAAGAGTTTGTTTCTTTCCACCCACAACACACACATGCTCATGCTCACACTCACGCTCACCCATCATCATGGAAGAGGCCAGGGAAGAGGCAGGAGAGGACGCTGAGTGGGCTGATGGAAAACAGGAACACATTCACCACATGGCCCGCACTGTGCAAGACTAAAGAAGAGCAGATGGGGTGGTGAGCTGGGGACAGCCCAGTGGGGTGCTCAACCCATGTGGCCCAAGGTGGAGGACCCTGGCCAGATAGGATTGGGGGCCTGAAGAAGGACCCTAGGGGATTGGACTTCTGACCTCTAATCAACTTCTTGGTCTTTCCCACTCCATTTAAACACCATCCATAATACAAGCATATGAGTCTGAAATCACACCATTAGAAGTTCATTCCTTTGGTTTCTCTCACAGAGCCATATTTTAAAACATAAACACTGGGAAAGATAACACATTATGTGCACTCCGTCTGAGGTGCTAGTAACTTGTCACCTGTAGGCCGGTGAGGTGCCCTGGCCAGTGTGGGAAGAGGCACCTGTGGGGCCGTGAGGGGCTCCTAGGCTCACTTCATACCACTTGCCTGGCCAGCTCCATCCTTATAAGGACATCCAGACTCACATTAAAGCTAATGCAGGCCTCGGAGAGGAGGGGCTCTCAGAGGAGGGGAAGGCAGCAGGGGGTGGGAGGACATGGAGAGAATCCCGGGGACACCCAGGCCCTGCCTGTGAGGACGATGGCAGTGGCGGCAATGAGGCGGTGGAAGTCCACGGCGGCGTCGAAGGGTATGTAGCGGTTGAGGAAGGTCTCTCGCAGGAAGGTGATGAGGTTGCGGCACATGGTGAGCAGGATGTAGGAGAACATGAAGGAGATGCTGGCCGCCGTGCCCCGCGACAGGATGATGCCCACGCGGGTGGTGTCCGTGATGCCCCTGTGGTGTGCCGCAAAGGCGTAGTCTGTGGAGGGAGCCCAGGCAGGCGAGGGCGGATCAGTGCAGAGACCGGAGACCGACCGCAGGCCCTGGCCGGCCGCCACTCACAACAGGCCTCCCTGGCACAGTCTTCACTCAAGCAGGCTCCACTCACCTGGTCGCCGGAGCCCCCGCAGGCCCCGCCCCAGGGCTGTCACTCATCACAGGCCCCGCCCCGTGGCTGTCCTTCACTCACAGTAGGCCCCGCCACCGGGACTATCGCTTATCCCTGGGCTTGCGATAAGCGATGTCACTCACAGTAGGCCCTCTCCAGGAACAACCCCCCGGCGATGACGTAGAACACGGCCACGCAGCCGATATGGCGCCGGTAGTTCTCGACGAAACGCTTGAACTGCTGAACCGTCTGGTGGCGACGGCTGCGTTGAAACT
Organism: Eulemur rufifrons; assembly: GCF_041146395.1. Taxonomy (NCBI): domain Eukaryota; kingdom Metazoa; phylum Chordata; class Mammalia; order Primates; family Lemuridae; genus Eulemur; species Eulemur rufifrons. Next base: position 47,033,509 of record NC_090984.1, read on the forward strand.
TCTCGCGGTGCGCCTCAGTGAACAGCAGGGGCTGGAAAGATGTCACCCTGGGAGACAGGAAGCCTTAGCCCTGGGCTTCCATCGGCCCCAAAGCTAGTGGGGCCCTGCTAAGGGCACTGCTTCCAAGGAAGGGGCACCAAATGACTCACACTAAAGCAGGTTCAGACCCCAAAGGCTATACTGCACTCCATAAGGGGACTGTCAACGGAGGGACGACCTGCTGAGTCGTCATTTCATCCCAGGGAATGCATTCCATCTACCCCGGTGTCCATTCACACTCAGGTAGCCCCTCCCCTCCCAGTCTGTAGCTCTCAGCTCTCACTGGGCCCCCATATTCAGCCTTTACTGGAAACTCAAGGGACACCTCCTCCATGAAGGCTTCTGTGATCTCCCAGGCACAGGTGACAGTTCCTTGAGTTTGGAAGCCCACTGCTCTTAACCACTATTATAACATTCATCAGGCAGACACTGTAATTATCAGTGTGCCAGACTATCTCATCAGACTGTGATGTTCTTAGGCAGGAACTCTTCATCCTGCCTGCACCTCCAGTGCTTAGCATAGTTCCAAGTGACGGATGTGTGTCGCTGAAGGGTTGGATGAAAGGGCTTAAGGGAAAGGGCAGGCGTACTTCTTGCCAAACCTCCGTCGAACCTCCTGGGGAGGGTCTGTATCCATGGGGCACTGCAGTCTCTGTGGTGTCCACGCAGTCTCAGCGGTGTTGTGGGAACAGCGGGCACTCACTCTGGGAGAGGGACTAGAACAGCAATGGCAAGAAATAGCACCCTGGCCATCCCAGCCACTTGGTCCCCGGCTGCCCCTGGTCTGCCTCCAAACCCACTCTTCCAAGGAAGGATCAGAGCTCTCAGCAAGGTGATGGCAGGATTCCCACAGAGACCCAGTGAGAGAGTGAGCCAGATCCGGGGGGCGGGGGGGGGGGCAGCCAAGGCCACTAAATATGCCTGTGCCCTTCACCAGGGCATCTGGCCCAGGCAGTGAGTGAGTGCTGAAATCCAGCAGGCTCTCTGCTTGCCCTGGTGCAGGGCTTTGTCTGCCTAGAGTAAAGGGTGCCTTTTTCTAATTTGTATGAAGGCTTTCCATGGGTTAGTGGTGGCCCTGATCCCAGCCATTCCGGGGAGAGAAATGGCAACTCCCCATCCACTCCTCCCAATATCCCCAGACAGGATTACCAGATCTTCTCCTGGCTGATATAGGAGGCTCGCCGGCAGAGGTCCTTGATGACTTCAGGCACTTCTACCCCTGCAACGCAGAGGTGGGCTAGGGAGCAGCTCAGGGCTCAGATGCACAAGACCCCCACCTTCCCATGTTCAGACACTGTAGAGGGTCCCAGTCCAGTAGAGGCTCTGCCTCTGTGTGCCCTTATCCCCAGTGAAAGCTGGAGCCAGCCACAGGTGGGCTGGGAGAAGGCTTGAAACAAAATTGGCCAGACAGGCTTCCCTAAGAATGCGTCTACCTTCAGTCCCACTCCTAGACTTGTATCAGGCTTAGAGTTCAGGAACTTGTATGTTTCCTGCCTGCTAAGGCAGTTCTGCCACAAAAACTCTGCTTAAGATCCTTCGGCTTAAAACCTCCAAGAATTAAATGTAGAATCTAGGGGGTAGATATATGGGAGATCACACCAAAATTCTTTTTACTTTTCTGTGTTTGAAAATGTTCATAAGAAAATATTGTGGAGCGGGGGATCCTCCCAGGAGCCACCCTGTTGTTCCTGTCTGGGCTGAGCACGGAGGGCAGAGCAGGACTGAGCTGTATGTACATCCAGGTTCGTACAGGAGGCCTGGGAATCTCCAGGTTACTTCCAAGTGCCAAACCAAGCCTGAAGACGACCCTGGTCTATAGCCAAGGCCGAAAGTAAGCAAACTGAACTGAATGAAATCACAGTGTTTAAAACAAAAGTATAGACTTCTGTACTCTCACATGGTTCAGCAAACAAATGTGGCAAAGTGGGAACAAACAGCAAATCTATGTGAAAGATGAAGGAATGTTTCTTTGTACTATTCTTGTTCCTTTTCTGCAGATTTAAAATCTTTTAAAATAAAATCTGGAGGAAACAATAAAGTACAACATTTAAAAGCAAAATAAAACAATTCTCCATGCTAACTCTTCACTTAATCCTTAATCCCCAAGCCTGGTCCTACCCTCCACCCCCAGGTGCTGGATGTCCCTGGGACTCTGTGTCCTGGGTTCACTTCCAGGCACCTCCCTTGGCCCTGCCCTCAGACCCAAGTGCCTGCTGCCCTGGCTGCCTGGGAAAAATGAAGAGTACTGGGTCTCCTCTCCACCAGCTCTCCTTATCCCCAGGGGAAGCTCTGACCAGAGGCTCACCTACATCTCGTCTAACTTGCCCCTCTTGCCATTGAGGCTGCTCAGCCCACTCCTGCTTATAATCCTGGGAGAGGCTGGGTTTGGTCTCAACATGCCCCAGGAAGAATCCTAAGCCGAGAATACACCATACCAGCTGAGAGCAGGCCACAGACAGACTCCCTGCCTGCCCCCCTGCCCCTTTTTCACTCTGATGCCAGCCCCCACCCACTGGAGTCAGCCATGGGCCAGGCAGGAAGTAGGGGAAAGGACAACAGTACTGGGTCTTCAAGTACTCAGCAAACATTTACTGAGCACTCAGCCAGCAAGAGTGGCAACATAACACAAGAGCTATCACCCCACCCTCACAACGAGATGCCCCAGTTGAGGGACATATGGTCTAGGAGACACTGTCTCCCCCCTGCCCTGGGCACCAGGCACAGGTGGTTTTGGCAGGGAGCCAAGGGCAGCAGAGTTCCAGCCACCATCCCTTATTCCATCCTGACCCTACCTGCCCCACCAGCAGGGCTGCATTATGACTTTCCTAGGCCCTAGGCATTTTCACCTTCTTGGGTCCCTTCCTTTATAAAAATAAAAAATAATTTAAAAATTATATTTTATAATTATTGATATGAAGAATATAATTCAGGTTGGATGCATTCTTACATATTCATTATTATGCTATTCCTTTTTTCTTCTGATTAACCTTTCTGTGGACACCTAAAAGTATGTGGGCATTGTGCCAACTGTGCCTAATGCATGAGTCAACCCTGCCTGCCAGGCTGCCCCACCTTTGACGCAGAGTTGTGTGAAGCGGAGCTCGCTGTCATGGTCCCGCAGCATGAAGTGGAAGTCCTCCCATGTCAGCTCCTCCTTGTCCTGGAAGCCCGACTCCCGGAACAGGGATTCCACCACCTCAGCCAGCTGGGCCTTGGGCAGGCAGTTGTTAGAGATCTCGATGAAGGACCTGGGATTGGGGCAGGGGTGCCATCAGGCCCTGACACAGGGCCCACTGACCATCCCACCAGGCCTTGAGCGCCTACATGGAAGGGCCCCAGCTGGCAAAACCCCAAGCTCCCTGCTAATTATAACAGTCTCTTGGTATGTGGGTAAGGAGGGGGCCCCTGCTTACCTTTACCCTTCTGCTCGCTCCTTCACAACCCCCTCTTTCCCCTGGCAGTCCCTGGCCTCGCCCACTCTCCTGGATGTCCCAGAGACCAACCTCAGCATCCTGATGAACTCATCCTTGGAAATGAGACCGTTCCCATCGAAGTCATACATGCGGAACATAAGGCGAGACTTCTCCTCGGGGGAGCCTAGGAGAAGGATGACTCCGTGAGGAGAGCCCCAGCCTGCCTGCCCAAGCCCTCAGGCTAGCCAGAAAGGGCCTCACACCCATGTGATGACCCACTGCTAGACACAGCAAGAGGTCACTCTGCTTCCTGACCCCTGCCTGGGCACTCCCGGATGTCTGCCAAGGCTGGAGACCTGGCCCCAGTGCTTCCCCACCTCTGGCAGGTTAGCCATACTCCAAGCCTCAGTCCCCAGCCCCTGTCCAGCCTCTCCTATCTGGATGATCATTCCCTCCTCCCTCACCTTTCATGAAGACCACTAGGATGTCCAGGAACTCCCGGAAGGACAGGTAGCCATTGCCATCCTTATCAGCCAGAGAGAACATGGACTCCACAAACATGTCCTGGGGCTTGAGGCCCAGGGACTCAGCAAACTCAGCTCTGCTCAGCTCGCATGTCAGGGCCTCCTCTACCTTCCGGGACGAGTCCAGGGGCAGGATCCCTGCATCTGCCTGGTTGATGTCCAGCACCTGCACTTGGGCAGCAGCAGAGGGAGAAAGAGGAGACAAGGCTTCCTTGACTTGAAGGCCAGTTGAGCCTTGTAGGAGCCATCTTTTGAGGTGTCTGCCCAAGAACCCCCTCCTCTAGGCAGCCCTGTGGTGGTCCCTGGGGCCATGTTTGTTCTACAGAGCCCTGGCCCTGTGCCTTAGCTGACTGGATAGGGAGCACACTTGAAACTAAGAGGTCCTGGGTTTGTCTTGACCTGAGCTCATGAAAACTCAGAAGGTGTGGACCACTCTCTTCCTCCAAGTGCTCAGAGATACAGAGATGGAGTAAGGCAGAGGCACAGGGAAAACAGAGGTAGCCTAAGAGAGGAGTGTTCTTGCTTGCTGACAGCTTTCCCTTTCCCAGTCCCTTCTGGGCCAAGCTGAAGTCCTCCCTTAGGAATTCCTAAAATATCACTGTATCCTCATTGTCAGTTGAAACTTTGTTAATGCTAGCTTAAGCAGGTTCCTCTTACTTACATCTGAAAGGGCTGTAACTAAGACAAAGCTTCAGATGGGCTGAGGAAAAGTTGAGTTTGGGAAAGGGGAGTTCTCTTTACTTTTATTTATTTATTTATTTATTTATTTTTTGAGACAGAGTCTCACTCTGTCATCCTAGCTAGAGTGCCATGGCATCAGCCTAGCTCACAGCAACCTCAAACTCCTGGGCTTAAGCGATCCTTCTGCCTCAGCTTTCCAAGTAGCTGGGACTACAGGCATGCACCACCATGCCTGGCTAATTTTTTCTATATATTTTTAGTTGTCCAGCTAATTTCTTTCTATTTTTAGTAGAGATGGGGTCTCAACTCCTGAGCTCAAACGATCCTCCCGCCTCAGCCTCCCAGTGTGCTAGGATTATAGGCATGAGCCACCACGCCCTGCTGGGAGTTCTCTTTAGAGCCATCTCCAGCCAACTGAGGGGCTGCCCCAGCCTAAGAGAAGAGACCTCCAGGAAGCAGGCAGGCCACAAGCCACAGTACTTGTCTTTCCTGCCTGTCAACTGGGGTGCCTAGTCCAAGCCTGGTGATGGTGTCATGAGGTAAACCTTGCAGCTTCAAACAAGATACTTTATCGGAAAGAGCCTGGGGCTGGAGGCAAGAGAACCGGGTTCATGTCCCAACTCTGCCACCTGCTTGCTGCATGACCTCAGGCAAGTCTCTTCAGTTGTCTGGGATTCATTTCCTCACCTGCCCTACTTACCTCACAGGGTTATTGTGAGATCAACAAGAGAGGCTGTATGGAAAATATTCTGGAGGCTGAATGCAACTGTGCAAATATGAAGGACTGACAGCCACCTCAGGGTATAGCAGCCCCTTCACCTCCCAGAACAGGGAGTTCCTTAATCTTGATGGATCCTGAACTGAGTGGAGGTGCCCAGTCCTGCCTGGGCCAGGGGCAAGGAGTCAACCCAGCTGAGAGTTCCTCTCTTCTTGTATATCCTCAAGTTCAACTTGTAAGAGGATTAATTGACCTTAAAATGAAGTGCCTGGCACAGGGTAAATGTCAATGGACATAGTAGCTTCCCTCATGAATCCTCCCTCCAGCCAGCCAACTCTGCTTCTTCTCCTCAAATATTTTTTGCCCTTCCTGTTCCTTTCTTCTGAGCCAGAACTTTTCCAACTTTGAGTCCTTGCCAAATCTCACCTCCATCACAGTCTTACACCAGGGTGAAGGCTCAGAATCTTTTCAGAGCTCCTAGACCACTTATATCCTGGGTCACTTTTGTAGCTCTCATTCCTCGCCAGTTATCTTCCTTTTTCTGTATGTCCCACTGTCTTCCCCGTGAGGGGACCATACTTTATCTTTCTTTCTTTCTTTCTTTCCTTTTTTTTTTAGAGACGAGGTCTTGCTCTGCTGCCCAGGCTGGAGTGCAGTGGTGTGATCATAGCTTGCTGCAGCTTTTAACTCCTAGGCTCAAGTGATCCTCCTGCCTGGGCCTCCTGAGTCACCGTGTATTTATCTTTTGTCTACTGTGTTTCTCCACTCTACTGCTCTGCTCCCAGGCCACCTTTATTTTCATGCCAAATGTGGACTCAAGTGCCTGCATTTTTCTTCCTATCTTGTTTCCCCACATCTGCCAATAGCTCTCAGAAGTCTGCAAGGTAGACATCAATGTCCCATGGAGGCCTCTGGCAGCTGCACTCCCCCAGGGAAGGGTGAACAATGACTCTCACAGCGGGCACTGCCCGTCTCGCCTTGGGTCTCTGCAGCCTTTTGAGGAGGTTGAGAAGAGTGAAGGCAGAAAGCCTGGGCAGCCCTGAGGAGAACAAGTAGTGGCACACACAGACAAACCCGTTCCTGGGCATCGCCACCCTGAAGTCTCACAGCCAGGGCCGGGATTGGGATGGGGGCAGGGGCATCTCCTCACAGTAGAGTCTGGTGACTTGCCCCAAATTGCGATTGAGTTGATTATTTGTTGAGAACACTGGGCTTCTGCCGTCCCCTGGAGTCACCCCATGGCCTCATGCAAGTAAGGACACCACAGCACAAGGGCAGATCTGGTCCCCTGTACACACCTGGGAGAAAAGGTGCCTGAAAAAGGTCTCCAGGAGGTGGCTCCGCTGCTCCCGTGTCACAGCTGCCCTCTTCAGCTCCTGCTCACACAGCTCCCACTCCTGAAAGCCCAGCTCACTCTCCTTCAGCGCACTCCGGAGGTTTTCCACCAGCGCCTGCCGCTCTGCCTCCAGGTTAAACAGCAGCACCTGCCAAGGCAGTGGGAGCAAGAGCAACCGTTTGCTAAGGCCTCCCAAGGCCGGGCACTTTACATGGATTATGTCAGAGGGGCTGCTCAAGTGGCCTTGCAGAAGACATTGTATCTCCTTTTACAGAAGAGGAAAGGGGCTCATTGGGGTTGTGGCTTGCTTATCGGTGCAGAGTTAGAATTCAAAGGTGTGTGTGTGCAAAGCCATTCTTCCCTTGATTCCATACTGGAAAAAGGAAGAGAAGGCAGGGAGGCCAAAAGATGGAGGGAACTGTGAGCCAGGTAGAGTCAGGGCCCAAGATCAGCCTCTGATTTAGCTTGCTTCCAGAATCTCTAAAAATTCACTAGATCCTGAAATAAGGGGACAGGGAAGAGAGCCTAGCTTTTCCTAAGGATGCCCAGCTAGGACCTGCCCGGTGTCCTTAGAAAAGGAGGAGACAGAGAGGCAGTGTCTGCAGAGTAAGGAGGGACTGGAGGGCATGGCATCCTGCAGGCCCAGAGTGGGACAGATGTGTCCGAGCCTCTCTCTCTATCAGGTGCTCCAGCAGCCAGGGACGAGAAGCCAGAAACCCTGTCTCCTGGCCCAGTGCTCCTTCCCCTCCACCTGGCTGCCTCCCTGGCAATGGCTGTGGACAAGAAGCTAGGGGCCAGCTGGGCCATACCAGGTCATACTCTTTGGGGATTCTGAGCAGCAGGGTGCGGCGTCCACGGTTGTTGGACAGGATGAGGTTGACCCGCTGTGGTGGCCGTAGCTGGATGGTGCGGAGCACAGTGAGCCTGCCGTCTACCACTTGGATCTGCCCAGGCTGCAGGTGCACAAGCACGGGCCGGCAGGGCTCCTTGTGGCCCTGCCATTCCAAAGCTGGGGAGAGAGAGATGGGGCTGGGTCAACTGGGGCCCGTCACAGGCACATTGGGAGGAAGAGGGCCAGCTCAGGGCTGAAGTTAGATCAAGACCTCCACCACTCATTGTCCTCTTCTGGAGTACTGAGGGTCTTCCCCTCCCAGACAGTCCTGCTGTGCCTCTAGCCCACGAGAGGAAGAGTAACTATCATTTCCTGAATGTTTACTATGTGTTCAACACCATACACCAAGTGCTCTGCATGAACTATTTCATTTAATCATAAACCTAGGAGGTAGGTGCGATTATTATTCCTACTATGCAGATAAAAAGAAATAGGTTTAAAGAAATTAAAAAATCTGCCTAAGGCCCAGTAGTCCATAGTGGTAGAACCAAGATTCCAATCCCAGTTTAACTTTGGACCTTCTTTAACCACCTCTCTGTTGCCTGGAATTCCAGCGTGAGATGCCACAAATCAGCAGTTCTCAGAGATTCTCTAGTCCAAGCAACTCTATGAAATCCAGGCAGGGTCTCATGACTCCTCATGAGGAGCTATGGGGGTTGGAGCACTGCAGGTTCGACTTCTATCTAAAGCTGCTGTGGCTCTTCCCACCTGCCCTGGCCTTGCCTACAGCTCTGGAAAAGGCTGCTGGGATGGAGGTGGTGGCTGCAATCCTGAGCCAAGTCCTCCCCACCACCACCCCGGCCAGCCCCAGGCCCACCTTCCACACCCTCCGCCAGCTTCTCGCACATGATGCTCTGGCGATCCTGGCTCTGGAGCCTCTTGAAATTCCTCATCCGGAGCCGGGCAACAATCCAGGCACTGAGCAGGCTCACTGGGAAGGGCAGAGGCAGGAGGATACTCAGGGGAAAGTGGGAGTCTGAGGGGATGGAAGCAGCTCCTTTCCTTGGAAAGACCCCCTGTTTTCCCTACCTCCTAAGTCTGACTGCTCAATTGTTTCAAATTCTGAAGGTGCCTGGGGGACTGCTTTGCATCCCCTGGGGAGCTTTGGGTAGCATCTAAGATGCCTGCCCTGCCTCCCCTGCTTCTACCACTCAGGTCCCTTCCCAGCCAAAAACTAAGTCCAGAGTCCTTGTGCCAGAGACTAGACTCACCCTGCCAGGCTGCCGGTCAACCCACATACAACCTTGCCAAAGACCAACCAAGCCCTTGCCCCAGTGACTACATCTGCCCCAGCCCTGGTTCTCAAGCGGGGATTTGCCTCTGACAAATCTCTGGCCCAGGCTCCTGCAAACAGCTGTGGATTGTGGACTCTCCATGGTTCTTGTCCAACCTGGGTCCTGGGGCACCCAGGAGAACAGAGAGGCAATTCTCCCTGGGGCTGACTTCTCTGCAGGTCAGACATTTCTCTTGTCCCTTCTTTATTAACATTCCTTTCATCTGCCCAGAGGGACAGTAGTACTCTGTGGTTTGTTGTCATAAATGGGACCACCCCAAACCCTAGCTTGCACACCGCTCACCCAGCCCCACTCTGCCCGTCACTTTTACCCAAAGGGAAGCAGCAGAGGATCATGATGGTAACCCCGAAGCCAAATTCACTGCCCTCAAAATAGTCCCGGATGACAGGGGGAGCACAGGTTGGCAGGCCCTCAGTGCTGAGCTGTCTTGGCTGTGGGCAGGGGTCTCCTGGGGAGGCAGAGGAAGCCAGAGTCCTGGGTGCTGGGCCACAGGCTCTGGCACAGGATCACTGAGGAGGTTAGGGTGGCAGAAAGGGGCTCGGGTGCTCTGGTAACAGAGGGAAAGAGGTTTCCTTGGGTAACAAGCAGGGTCATAAATGAGCCTCAACCTCTGTCTCTCCCTCTCACGCACATGTGCACACCACACAGAGCACTTCCCTCATCACCGCTATGCGGCTGAGACAGCTCACTGCACTTGGCCCTCCTACACTCAGACCCAATGCCATCCCAGCCGAATTCGAGCCCCTCACCAGGTCTCTCTGAGTCTTGGCCCTGCCCTCACTTGGGCACCTCCTGGAGTTGTGTAGAGGGGGATCTACACAGTTATAAGTGGCAGCCCTGGCACCCAGAACCAAAGTTCCCAAGGGCAGAACCATAGCTCGCTCCCCACTTGGAGGCTGCCATCCAGCCACACTGAGCCAAGCCCATGGCTGAGGAGGGATGCAGCTCCTGACCCAGCACCCTTCCAGCCACCCCTTGGTCACTCACCTGCAAGCCAGAAAAAGACATTGGGCTGCAGTGCACTGGGGTTCGTGTTGGTAACAGCCACTAGAATGTCCCATAGGGAAGTGTTTCTGATCTCTGCGATCTCCTGCTCAGAGAACAGCCTGGGGGTGGGAGAGGTGGGGAACAGTTGTGGTGGGAGAGAGATGCAGGCCACCAGACCCAGGGGCCCAGATGAAGAAAGAGACCCAGAGAGGTTGGGGAGAGAATTATGAGCCCCTGGGGTCTAAGGCCAGGAAGAAGGTCTGGGCCCAGGCTGAGGTGGAGTCTGAGGTGGGGGCAGGGGCCCAGGCAGGCCTCACCCATTCCTGGTGTTCTCAAACCAGTAACGGTCACCATCTCGCAGCCGCACAAACTGGTCAAGGACAATGGTGCTGAACAGGGGTCCAGGGTCCCCATGGCTCTCCAGGAGGCCCCCTGGGAGCAGCTCTAGCCGAGACAGGTCCTGATTGTACAGGGCAGCTGTGGCTTTCAGCACCTGGAACCAAGAAGGGGCAGGAGTGAGTGAGAGGACCAGGCACCCACCCTTGGGCAAAGAGGTGGCTCCCAGGGATTAGCCCCAGGGATAATAAAAATAAGTGACAGTAACAATAACTCACTCCTATATAGTGCTTATTATGCCCCAGGCACTGCTCTGAGCACTTTACATGTGTTAACTCATTTACAGGAACCCTCTCGCAGATTCAGCTGCCTATTTTATAGGGTTGGAGTAAAACAGCCAATCCTCTTTGTAACTTGTTCTTGAAAAGGTATGAAGTTGAAGGGACAAAATCAGAATGTGCAAAAGTTGAATGTGGAGTGGTATGTTATAAAAGGTTTCTATTCTTTAGAGCTAAAAAATGTTTTAAAAATTCAAATCCCTAACGATACATTGCCATTTAGAGACAACCTTCAACAATTTTCCACCTGACCTTTACTTTAGTTCTTTTCTCCACAATGTAAATAAGCACTTGACCAGGTTAATTCCAGGGAGGCCCAGTTAAAGCTAAAGATTTGCTACTTTTGGTATGCCTGGTGATTCCTATCTTTATATTGACTTTATAAAGTTTACAAGCCCCTTGCACATATCACTTCTTTATTGGCCTTCCAATTCTCCACTTTCCAATAATTTTATAAAATAGTAAAGGCGAAAGGCAATAAAATAGGCACACCATTGTAGAAACACTGCTGTGCCAAGATGGTGAGGCAGCCCAAACTGGTCTGTTGGCTAGCAGGCAATGCCACCTGCCCAGGTGATGCCTCAGGATGTAACAGCCGATTCCTGAAAGGCAGCTTAAATATCAGTGCAGAATAGCACAACTTCTTTCTAAGTCGAGGACCTTCAGTACCCTCTCGGGGGTGTTGGGAAGAGTAAATGAGATAGTTTACTAAGTGCCTGGCATGCAACAGATGCTCAATAAATGTTGCTGGAGCTGAAAGATCAGAGTCCAAAGCCAAATCCTGCTGGTCTGGTAATCTCCATCCTGGTGTGTAATTTGAGAAAAGCAGCCCAGGTGAGCTCTGCCCCTCTCACATGTCTCAGGACTATGTGCCCTGGTCTTCCCACCCTGCCCTTAGGTCCTGACCCCTCCTCACAGTGTCATCGCTCCAGGAGAGTGCAGGGTTGATGTCCTGCCAGCGGGTAATGGGAGGCAGGCCCAGCGCTGCCCTGGCCTTGGTGTAAGAGGGCAGGCCCAGATCACGGCCTCGCTGCAGGCAGCTGGCCAGGTGGTCTGTGCGGGAAAACTTCAGTGGTCCAGGCCAGAAATCTGGGGATGAGATACCAGAGAGTCTGAGAGAGCTCAGGGCCACCATAGCAGTCTCCAACCTAGGCCCCAGGCTCTACCCAGCCTCAGGGGACTTGAGCAAGACAGAGGGAGCCATGGTCAGTGGGTCAGAAGCTCTCTCGGCAGGGAGCACAGTGCAGGCTCCCAGCCCTGGGCACCCCTCCATGCCTGGCTGTGGATGTCCTATTGAACCTCCTCCTGGGGGCCAGGGATCCACAACCTGCAGGGACAGCCACAGCCTCACCTTGCACATCCTCAACCACCACATGGTCCTCTCGCTCGGCAATCTGGGAGGCCATGCCCAGCAGCAGTGCATCCACATCTTCAGCGCTCTGTAGGTTTGGGTGCTTTGGGGGTGGAGAGTGGGGAGCAGTGTGGCCAATGGGGCCAGAAGTTGGACAGCCAGACTCCCTCCACCGCATTGTCCATGTCCCTGAGCCCACCCAGGCCTGCTATTTGCTCCCAAACTGATGGGCCATTCCTCCTCTGCAGGTCGATTCCCCACACAAGGTGAGTGACGTCCCCATCCAAAGTCCATGCTGCCTGAGACAGGTCTCTACAAGCACAAGAGACCTTAAAATTTTGCTTCTACCTTAGGAGACTTGACAATGTGCTTGACAAAGGCACTAGAAGATCTAGATCTTGGTCCTTGCTCTGTTACTGACCAGCTGTGTGACCTTGGGCAAGTCACAGGACCTCTTCTGAACTCAGTTTTCTTCCCTTAATAACAAGGGACTCAGATTAGAAGGACCCTGAGGCTCCTTTCACCTCAGCTCCCTGACTGTTATTCTATGCCTTCCTCTTTCTCTTCCTCCTCCCTTCCTCCCCCTTTTGTAAACACTCTACACAAAGTATCTGATTTTGATTTAAATTAATGGTCAATACTCTTCACCTGTGCTGGCCTGGTTTGGATGGACAGACAACTCCTGATAATCTCTCAGAATCCCTCTTTCTCCTCCCTTCCCCCCCTTACACATTTACATGCTGCCCTCCTGAATGTGTCTAATTGGGAAGTTTCCTTGGGAGTGGGGGATGGCTGGGATACTCCAAGGCCTACAGCTGACCCAGAGCTGTCAAGAGAGAGGAAAAACCTAGGAGGGAGCAATGAATACAGAACTACACCTGCACAGGCCCTACTGTCTCTCTCACAGCCCTGAGGTGGGGGTGGTAGATGGACTTTCGACCATGTACAGCTAGCTGGTCATCTCAGACATTTGTAAGAGACATGCCTGCAGTGCCCCAAGCTGCCCCCTTCACTCCAGCCCCCAATCCCAGCTGCCCGCCTTTACCACACACTCTCGGACACACACACACACACACACACACACACACGTGTCCCCAGCCCTGACCTCTCGGCTCCAGTAGCTATTGCAGACTCGGAGAGCTCTGGAGATGCTTGAGTTCTGATTGATGATCTCCTGGAAATGGCAGCTGGCATTTCTGAAATGCAAGGAGCAGGGGAGTGGTGACTGAGGCCATGGGGTCCTAACGTCAGGCATCAGCTCTGGTCCCCAAGGCTGTAGCCAGGGGCCCCAGGCCATCACCTCTCTGAGGTGGTGTGTGGTCAGGTCACCTGACCTTGGTAGGTCCTAGATAATCTGACTTTCCATAGCTAGTGCACTCTCTTGTGTGTGAGCTCTCTCTCTCTCTCTCTATATATATATATAAATTTTAAAGGATTTAAATATTAATACTTTAAATTAATACTTTTTTTTGAAAGTACTTGTGTATGGATGACTCAATTCTCTATGATTTTTTGGCCATCAACAGGCATACCTAGAGATTATTCCAGAGTAAGAAAAACTAATCTATGAGTAGTTTTAAATTATAAAGCAACTTTTTTTTTTTTTTTTTGTTGAGACAGAGTCTCACTTTGTTGCCCAGGCTAGAGTGAGTGCCGTGGCGTCAGCTTAGCTCACAGCAACCTCAAACTCCTGGGCTTAAGCGATCCTACTGCCTCAGCCTCCCGAGTAGCTGGGACTACAGGCATGCGCCACTATGCCCGGCTAATTTTTTCTATATAGATTTTTAGGTGTCCATATAATGTCTTTCTATTTTTTTAGTAGAGACGGGGTCTCGCTCAGGCTGGTCTCGAACTCCTGACCTTGAGCAATCCACCTGCCTCGGCCTCCCAGAGTGCTAGGATTACAGGCGTGAGCCACCGCGCCCGGCCATAAAGCAACTTTTAAAAATTACTTTGGAGCCAATATTTTTTTTTCAGATTGCATACATTTTTAGAACCCTTCCCAAAAGCTTGTAAGCCCCAGGCCTTGTGTTTATGGCTAAAAATGCCCCCAATGTAGTGTCAAGATCTGAACTTTAGACCTGTGAGCTTTATGACACCCTTTGAACCTTAATTACTCGAACTTTAATTGAGGGATAATATCACCACCATCTGCAGGAGAATGGATGTAAAAGTGCTTAAAAACCAAAATACTGTATATTTTAAAACAATTATTGTTTTTCTTCTCTTCTGTATTCACAGTTCCCCGGGGGAACAGGGACACTCTTGAGTGATAATTCAGTCCCGAGGGCTCCTGAGGGCCGATTTTTCTCAGTATACAACCGCATCCCTCCCAACACGCACACATTTGAGCCCCTCCCGCACCTCATGTAGACGCCAGGGGGCACCATGGTGGAGAGGAACTGCTCAGAGGCCACCACGAACTCCGGGGAGATGCTGGGGTCCAGAAATGGCCGGTATCCTGGGGGAAGGGGAGAAGACAGGACAGAATTTAGCCTTTAAACCACCCAACCTACTCCCCACTGCATCCCCCAAAAACCCTCCCGCAAGCCCTCTGGTCCTCCCTGCGCATCCCCGCACCTGCGTACGCCGGGGGCGTTTTCGTTTTCGGCAGGAAGCTGGGCAGCCACTCATACAAAGCGATGTTCTGAGGGTCAGAGACAGGGGATGGGGAGGCGCACGTTGGAGCCCGCGGGGCCTCCATGGATCTGAGCCCAAGGAAGACGCAGGGGCAGAGATGAGGACCAGGCGAGGGCGGGGGGCGGGTCACCGGAGAAGCACCTTAAACAGGTGCGGGAAGGCCTGTCCCCACTAGGAACCAGGGGATTTCGGGGGGCGGGGGAGGGAAGCTAAATAATAATCACAAGCGAAATCTCCCGTGGAAACAGCGCTTGCCTCCTTACCCTTTACAGGGGCTTTTCCTAGACCTTAGCTCTCTGGGGAGGAGTTTCTGGGTGGAGGTTGTCCGAGGAGGGGGAGCTCTGCGGGGCGACCGAGTCTCCTGTGGAGCTGCAGGTGTGTGTGTGTGGGGGGGGGACATGGGTGCGGGGGCTGGCTGACCTGGTAGGTGGCGATGACCCTCTTGCGCGCGTGCTGGAACAGCTCCTCGTCCCCCCAGTCAGGGTGCTCGCGGGCCAGCCTCTGAGCGCACAGGTTGTGGTAGCGGAACCAGAGCAGGCCCAGCGCCTGCAGGAAGGGCTCCCGGTTCCCCCTCTCTGCCCCGAACGCTGCACCGGCGTGGGGACACAGGGTAGGAGATGAGTGGCGGCGTGACCAAGGGAAGCCTAAAGTCGCAGAGCCCCAGCCACCAAAGTCGTAGAGCCTTAGCCAGTCCCCCGCGCCCCCGCCCCGTCTCGGTGGCCTCACCGTACAGCCCCTGGGGCCCGCGCTGCCCGGTTGCGGGGTCAGGCGCGGCCCACATGAGCAGGGGGTTCTGCGAGTGTTGAGGAAAGGCGGGGTCGGGCCCCGACGCCAGCTGTCCCCCGGAGAAGCTCCGCAGCGCGTCGCTCCACGAGTGTGAGGAGCCATAGATGGAGCTGCCGTCCAGCCAGCCCGTCACCTCGTTGGTCTGTGGGGACACGCGGCGGGTGAGGCGGGGGTCAGGGGGAGCGGAGGCAGGTAAGTGAAGGCCGGGGCCAGGCGGGTGTCTGCGGGTGGGGAGTGGGCGCTGCCAGGCGGGGAGCCCAGGGCCGCACCCGCCTCGGGTCCCGCCCCCTTGCCGCCGCCTGCCCGGCCTCACCAGGTCCCGCGGGTTGCTGGGGCTGCGTCCGGTCTCGGGGTGCCAGCGGCTCCTCTGGAAGGGCAGCACCACGTCCCCGCGCTGGTCGGGGTCGAACACGGGGTCTCCGGGCGGGATGCGGATGTTGAGGAACTCGGCAGGGCAGCCGGGCGTTTCCACGCTCACCAGGTCCGAGAGCACATGGTAGCCTGCCCGTAATGACAAGGATGCTAGGGCCCAAGGCCACTCTCTTTCCTACCCTAGGTATCTAGTCTCCCTCCCTCCCTTGAAGTTTCAAAAGATTCAACAGCCATTATAGGCAAGTCCAAGCCTTGACCTCAGGCACTCCCTCTCAACCCTTTGTCTCTTTTGGACGGTCTGTGCCTATACCTGGTCCAAGCTGTTGTTACTGACAGTTTGGCTTTCTCCTTGGTAACTGGGAGGTGCCCAGTGAGTGTACCTAGGCAAACAGGCCTGCAGCACCAGCTCCAACATGCAGCTGGAAGCCTGCCTGGAGGGCCTGCCAGCCTCAGAGGGAAATGGGACACTGGGGAACAAGCATGGGCCTCCTGGGTGGCCAGCAGGAGCCAGGCATTCCTGATGGGCTAGCCACCAATCTGTAGTCACTGGGGTCAGGACACCCTAGCACCCCCATTTTGACCACCGCTCAGGCTGCTCTAGGAGGCATGGGGGCAAAGCGTGAGAACAGGTCCCACAGAGAGTCCCTACTAGATTATTTTCATGCTCCTGCCTCTACTCTCACCCCTACCAAACAGCCCAAAAAGGAATACCCCCTTTCCCTAACTCCACCCCTCATCTTTCTGCCTCCCCCTACCAGACTTCACCTCAGTATGGATCCTCCCTCCTGCTGCTTCTACCCCACCCTACCCTATTGCCTCCTCCTCCAACTCTCACCCTCCTGTCTCAGACCCTCCATCACTTCTCTCCTCATTCTTTGACCCCACTTTGACATAGCAGCATCCAGCTGACCCACTGACTTCCCTGCCCCCCGCCCAGAGTTGAGGTCCTCACCAAAGAAGACCCCCAACACTGTGCGATTTTGCAGGGAGGCCTGCCCTGCAGGGCCCCTCGCAGCGATGTTGCTAAGGTCTCTAGGGTTGGGCAAGTAGGGTTCTCCCAAGGGCTGGTACACACCATCCGCATAGCTGGCTGGAACCAGACGCTGCAGCCGAGAGCCTGGGGTAGGAGGTAAAAGGACAAGGAGGAATCTTCACGGGACATTCTTGACCTCCTCACTCCCAGGGTTACCTCCACATCACAGATCCTACAATCTTGGAAATGGATGGCCTTTCCTGGTAACTGCCAGCTCTTGCCCCCCAGCGGTGGGTACCATCCTGGCTTGGGACTGTCTCCACTTGGCTCTCACCTACCTTTGCTGCCCCATCTATGTTCCACGAGGTTGTTGTACCACCCGTCAAATCGCTGCACCTCCCATGAAATGGGGTTCTGAGCTCCTGTGTGAGAACAGAGGGAAGGGGACAGCTAGACAAGTCAGCAAGTGAGAGGACAGGTGGGCTTGCAGGGTATGGGTCCTTTGAGCCTGGCACATAGAGTGGCAGAAAGTGGACACTCAGCACAGGTATGGGTGGCAGGGTGCAGAGGAAGAAACCTGGACAAAGTAATGTCCAAACTCAAGCCCAATCTTTAAGCTGCTCAGTGGGGGAGACGTTGCAGGGAGTATTAAAGTAGTGTAGCAGGGTGCAGTGTGTGTGAGAAATGGCATCAAAGAGAAAGCAGGGATTGGAGGAAAAAAGAGAACAGCGGTGCTGTGGACAGGGATGCAGGAGCCTTCTACTCCCCTCACACCTCAGCTCCCTAAGAGGACACAGCAGAACAGGAACCATCCCCAGCCCTGAGACACCACACAGAGCAAGAGCCAGCCACACCCCATACCTGGGAAGGACATGTCATTCTGTGATCCATCCTGGGCAGGGGCAGTGTGGAGAGGGGCTTAGCCCTCTCTGGCTGCGCAGAGCCCAAGCCAGGGATGTGGCGTGGCTACTCTAGTTTTTTTCTAGTTTCTTGGATAGGACTAGGGACTGGACTGGTCATGTGAATGACTTTGTCCCTTCCCCCTTTGGGGCATCTTGTCCCCCATATAATTCCTCCTCTTTACTATACTTCCCCAAAACTGGTGTCCAGGAGGAAGCACTCAGCTGCTGGGGGAAGAGCTAAGGAACTGGGGGAACAGAGGGAAGGGCCCAGAATCAGAGGTGGAACAGATTTTTCTGGTCAGTAGGTCAAATGACCAGCCAGATTCTTTTCTCCAGACTAGGAGGCTACAGGGCTGAGGCTCCTCTCTGTTCACCTCAGAGAACAGAGGAAAGAAAAGGACTCTTGCCAGCCAGAGGGAGACCTAGTCAGTCCTCTGATTGTCTCCCCACCCAGACCAAGAACAGGATGTATGAGCTACTCTTGCCCCACATGCATTCACATAGACACACACACACATTCACGGGGGGGAGGGGGGGTGTCAGAGAGGGAAAATGACTCATCCTAATGTTTGAGCAAAGAACCCAGCTAAGGGTCCAGGACTTGGGGCAGAGACTAGGACAGCCACACACAGGCGATCTCTAAAATAAGATGAACTGGTGGCACAACAAGGAGGGAGCCTTTGGGGTGGGTACAGGGAGAGTGCTTCTTGAGGATAAGAGGGAAAAGCTGGGGGAGAAAAGGAAACCAAAGGCCAAGGAAAGAAGAGACCTGTGAATGTGAGCAGCTCTGGCAAGGGAGAAGCTACAGGGGCTGTGCCACCATCCTGTCATCTCCAGCCAAGACAGATCATTCCAGAAGTTTTCTCTGCTTCCTGCTTTTGTTATTTCCCATCCCTAATGACCCAGGACTTGCTCTTTTTAACCTAACTTGTGGCACTTTAAGCCCACTTCCTTTCCCAGAGACCCAGACTACAGACAGCAGCCTCAGATTCTAGTGAGAAACCATCCAAAGCTGAAGATAGTAAGATGAAACTCTTGTGGATCATATTATTTTTGGTTTTGATCATATCATTTTAAAACATTGGTGAAAAATTAAAATACTGGGTCCAATCTGACCCTAAGATCCCTTGTTGTCTTGTGCGTCTAATCAATCTTTTTCTATTTTGAGTCAGGGGCCCTTACTTTATAGAAAAAGAGAGAAGGTAGAGGAGAGAGAAAGGGCCTCCAAACTGTAAGGAATGAGATAGGAAGTGCTGACACAGTAGTTGAAGACTCCCTAATTTTGTGCATTTGGGGATAATTTTCATTGCAATATTCATTCATTTATTCAAAATCTAGAAATGAGCACCTAACATGTCCAGGCACTGTGTTAGCCAGGGACTAAGAATACAGAGATAAATATGACACAGGTCCTATCCTTGGGGGAGCCCAGAGGACGCTGGGTCCTCTGCTCTTAGTCATGCTTCTCCTCCAATCTGTACTCACCCATGGGGGTCCATGGACCAACCAGGAGTGTCCATGCCAGAGCCAGGCAGAAGCCCATGATGAAAACGATAATAGGGACTTGGATGTTCAAATACCTCAAACTGAAGACTCTAGAAAAAAACAGGACAGAGAATGAGTCCCAGCTGTGCAGAAGAATCAGGCCAAGGCCTCTGCAGGCCCCTATGAATCAAAGCCTGGGGCTGGGCCAAGGCCATAGTGGGTAGCAAAGTGCAAGGGACTCACTCTATCCCAAGATTTTTTTCATTCACCCAACAGATACTTGATGAGCACCCACTATGTACCAGGCACCGACCTAGGCACTGTAGATTAAGTAATGAACAAAACAAACAAATCCCTGCCTTAATGAACTCTACTTTCTAAGATTAGTTGGAAAATCTTGTTTTGGCCCAGCTTCCCGCAGAGTGTATTCCTTGGACAGAGTCTTGCTTGGGGATCAGGAGATGGGGCTGAGGTCTCACTGCTGCTGCCAGTCCACTGTGGGATCTTAGCTGATCTGATCCTTGGTTTCCTCTTCTGCCTATGAGAGTAAATAGGCCTGAACTGTTTACTTCCCAGAGTGGTTGCCGGAATCAGATGTGAGACTCTGGTTGAATTCAAAGCAAGAAAAGTGACAGGTGTTTTGCAAATGTGATATAGAGAGGTTAGGCTGGAGCTTGGCTCCTCTGGATGGATTCAGAAGGGATACAGTGCCAGGTGCTCAAGTGTTTTAGTGCTGGCTTCCCGTGTTATCTCCCTAGGCCAACAAACCACCCAGGGACAAAAGGGAAACGGAGGCAGCAGGGGACTCAGGCTGGGATTCCTGAGCGGCACAAGGAGTACCTAAGGCTAATGAGCACCTCCTAAAGGCAACCTGGAGATCAGGAGTGAGGTAGAGGTAGTAGGAGGCTCAGGGAAAGCCTCATCTCCGGCCAAACCTCAGGGCCCCTGGATCAGTTGTCTAGTCACAGACGAGAGAACCCAGAAAATGATTTCATCCCCACTCTCCATCTCCCATGAAACAAATGAGAAAACGTAGGCCTTGCTGTAACTCAAAAGCTCAGTGTTCTACCCACTCCATCCTACAAAGTCTGTCTAGATGCTGGCCTTTGATAGTGTATGAAGAGCTGGGCTCTGGATAGTTAAGGCTGCAAGGCTGGACATGCTGAAGCAGCTGTAGTGGTCCTTCCCTAATCCTTTCCCGCCTACCACTGTGTCTTCAGGATCCTGGGCTCCAAATACTTAATGTACAGCCTCTAAGGGCATGTGGTGGGCTTTCACGGCCAGTCTGTGGAAATAACCTGAAGAGGAAGGTGGGCATGCTTAATAACCTCTCCTTGTGGGTGGGTAACCCCTTAACGACTTACACAGCAACAAGGAGCAGTAACTTTCCAACAACCCTGAAGGAAAGACATAACCCCAGGACAGGGCAGTGAAGCCCCAGGCAGTGGCAGAACCAGGGAGAGAACACAGGCCTCCCTGGTTCTTACCCCAAATGGCCACTTTTCCAGCATCAACTCCCAAAGTGGTTACTCTGGTGGACCTAGGGTGGGAGAAGAATGAGGCAAAGCCATAGAGTCCAACCTGGTCCCAAGAGAGGACTGAGGGTGAAAGCCTGGATCCTAAAAGCCCAAAGTTCCCTCCTAGGCATGTTGTGCTGGTGCCAGAAGGAGATTCCCTGGGCCCAAGCAAACTAGGCCACTCAACATTCCCAGGTCTCCAAGAACCCAGTTACCCAAAACCTTGGTAGCGCAAAGGACAGACCCTAACAGGGCCTATTTTAGCCTTAGGATAAGATCAGAGGTGCATGATGATTGGAATTTCCCTTCTCTCAAAACCGTGGCGGAGCTGGGGCTCCTCTGACCTGGCCCTGCACTTGGAGCTCCCTCTCCGGAGCGCCCAGGCCCGCGAGCAGGAAGAAGCCCTCCCAGATCTGACCTGCGTCTGCGGCGTCCCTAGAGCCCGGACTGCGGCTTGGCTCCGGCCTGGCTCCCCAGCTGGGCGCGCGAAACCTGCTCGGGTCAGGCTGTCTCTCCAGCTCTGCGCCAGGGCGGGCGGGGCTGGGGGGTGAGGAGGGGATGGTGCGTCTGGCTTTAAGGCGGGGCAGGGCGGAGTGGGGCGGGATAGAAGTTGGCGCTCGGGGACCCGCCGAGGTGCTTCCCTGGGACCCGAGCGCGAGTGCGCAAGGTGAGACGGCGTGGGCTCGCAGGGCTCAGGTGGAGATGTCCCGTCCGTAGCGAGGGCTCTGCTAGTGTGGCCATGTGGGCAGATAAAAGGGCAAGTCTGCTTCCAGAAGTCTGGTGGGGCTGGGGATAGGGTGGGAGACGGAGAGGGTGTGAGGAGGGGGGACTCTCCCCAGATCCTCTCCACCGTCGGGTTTGGGCTCTAAGACCAAGACCATCGGCCAACGCCCGCCCACAGATCAGGTCAGGCGTCAAAGCAAGTCATCCATCCTAAAACCCTCTAAGATTCTGCGGTAATTCCTCCCTTCGGGAATCCCCGTGAGATCTCGGGGGTCTCACCGCCCTGCGAGCCGCTCCCGCTCCCGGTCAGACCCGGAACAGAATCGTTAGGTTTGCGCGGGAGCTGCCCGGGGTGCTGGGCCTGGGGCGGGGTTTGGGGAGGGGTGGGTAGAAAAGCAATGATTGGAGGGATGGCTGCTGAGGGGGCAGGCACAGGGTAGTAGGGTCCTAGCGCACCTGACTCTCCTCTGTCCGCGGCAGGGAAAGGGAGGCAGCGCCGCAGAGCCTCGGATGCAGTCTGAGAAGGTGGAGGATGGCTCGAAGTGGGTGGCGGGGAAACACCCAAGACCTGGTTTGTCCGGTCACAACCTGGTCCTTTAGCGAGTTAGGAGAAGAGTAGGGGTGGGAAGGGAGTCTCGTCAAGAGAAAGGGCGCGCACTTTTGTTGACAGAACGTCGGAATCTTGTTCCCTCCCCACTCCCGGCCCGGGGATCGTTGCGAGAGAGGTTCCATAGGAGGTGGTGAGCTGCGCAGGCTGCTACGCGCACAGTTTGCGAGAGACGAAGGTAGGGAACGGTAGTCCGGGTGTGGGTAGTGGGGGATGGGGCTGCTGGGGTCTGTGCGGTCTAGGTGGGTTGGGAGTGTTGCTCCCGCCTCGGCCCCTAGGGGCGCACTTCCTGCTTCCACCCAGACCAAGTTCAGATCAAGTGGGAGTTCTTCAAAGAGAAAGTTTGATAAGAAACTAAGGAGGCAAGGAAAACCTCATAAGCCCATAAACGCCAAAATGTTTGCAGATATTGAACTGGAGTCTGGATAGTTTGCATGATTCTGCACCCCTGAGTTCCTTACCCACATCAGCCCTTACTGGGGAATCCTGCCCCAATCCCACTTTACAAATCTTGTTCTATTTCTCCACTTACTACTTTTGTGCAACAATACACATATACATTCACATACAAACACACCCAGAAATACACACACACACACACACACACACAGACCCCTTCCTGAGAGAGGTTAAGTCTAGGACAGGAGCTCATGACAGGGTCCCCTTAGCCCGCTACAGCTGTAAACTTTTAATGGGGTCTATCTCAACCAGAGAAATAAACTGTCACTTTCCCGCAGCAATGTATCACCAATCAGAGCTCTTGGCAACTCCAGGCATGTCACTCACTCCCCCTTTGTAGAATATTAGTAGTCCTTACCCTATGGGTTTCAGCAGATGGGGGAGGTGAGCAAGGGCAAACTTCAGGAAGAAAGTCCTGTCAAGCCATGAGAGAGGCCACAGAGCACTAACAAAGCACATAACTGAATGGTGAAGGCTGGAGCTTGTACAAGGCTAAGTTTTCTTAAACATTGTAACTTTATATATTTTACCCACCCCTCATACACACACAGAAACACCCTGTGGCAGATAAGGACTGGATAACTGTGTCTGTAGTACAACTGAGCATGAGGAAAGCCTTCAGACTTAAAGGGAGTCCAGAAAGGGAGAGGGTGGTCCCTCTTCCCCAGATCAGGTGAGAAAGGAAGACCCTAAATTAGAGAAAGTCCCTAATTTTGTCTCAGAGGCCTCTGATGGAATAATATAGGTATCTGTATTACTGAGAATGACAGTCTGGGTGCATCCTTCTTGTGTCTGTGTCTCTGGTTATATAAGTTTGTAGGTGTATGTTTGACTGTATCTTGTGTCTGCTTATTTATATCAATATACATATGTATATTATATACCAGTCATGGTGGTGAGCTCAGAGAGAAGTGAGTCAAGTTAATATTGATATGAGATTTTCTCATATGAGAACGAGTTCTACTGTCAGATGCTGCTTGTCAAGCCAGGGAGAAAGGTGTTCCTGAGGGAAACACAAGGCTGTGTAGGAAAAGCAGGATTGCTGAATGTGGGGACTTTTAACTTCAGTCCCACCTCTTCATGCAGGAGCCCTGTTAGCTTAATACTGAAAACCATATTAGGATCAGGATCATGAAAAATTAACTTTATTTTATTTTATTTTTTTGAGACAGTCTCATTCTGTTGCCTGGGCTAGAGTGCCGCGGCATCAGACTAGCTCACAACAACCTCAAACTCCTGGGCTCAAGCAATCCTACTGCTTCAGCCTCCCAAGTAGCTAGGACTGCAGGCATGTGCCACCATGCCTGGATAATTTTTTCTATATTTATTTTTAGCTGCCCAAATAATTTCTTTCTATTTTTAGTAGAGACGGGGTCTTGCTCTTGCTCAGGCTGCTCTCAAACTCCTGAGCTCAAAGGATCCATCTGCCTCAGCCTCCCAGAGTGCTAGGATTACAGGCATGAGCCACCGCGCCCAGCCTAAAAATTAACTTTAAATCAGGCAATGTAGATTAAGGAAAATTTAAGTCATGAAACTGAACAAGAAAAAATTAAGCAAAGCAAATTTTTGCACCAACTTTTGTTTTAGTCATCTTAAATAAATATTTTGGAGCATTGGAAATAAGTTAACATTGCTCTTTTGTACTTAAGATACAGAGAACCCTTTGTTAGTGTTTCTTTGAAGTACATTTTAATAGAAATGAGCCATTCTTATAAAATTTTTTATAAACGTCCTTTAAAATAAATGCAGAAATACTAATACGTGACCCTGACCAAAACATATTACATTATTTATTATTTGCATATGTTAGAAATATTTGTTTTTGAAATTCCAGCATATAACATGTGTTCTTGCTATTAACAACTTCGCTTTATTTTCCTAGCTTGTTAGCCAAGATATTTTACATTTTAAAGCCCTTGCTCTTACAGCCTTCCATAAAAAATATAATGGCTTCAGTCTAGGTATCATAAATAAAAAACTCTTAGATCAATAAACATCTACTTTAAAATAAATATCACGGCCGGGCGCGGTGGCTCACGCCTGTAATCCTAGCACTCTGGGAGGCCGAGGCGGGTGGATCGCTCAAGGTCAGGAGTTCGAGACCAGCCTGAGCAATGAGCGAGACCTCGTCTCTACTAAAAATAGAAAGAAATTATCTGGCCAACTAAAATATATATAGAAAAAAAAAAAATCAGCTGGGCATGGTGGCACATGCCTGTAGTCCCAGCTACTCGGGAGGCTGAGGCAGTAGGATTGCTTAAGCCCAGGCGTTTGAGGTTGCTGTGAGCTAGGCTGACGCCACGGCACTCACTCTAGCCTGGGCAACAAAGCGACAGTCTGTCTCAAAAAAATAAATAAATAAATAAAATAAAATAAAATAAATATCTCTATCACATAGTTTACAAAATAATTTAATCCAAAAATTCTTAGTTACTTGTGTTCAGCTTGGATTGAAATGTATGTTTCAACTAAACATGAACATCCATGCTTAGGTCTTTGCAGTTTTAGAGAGTCCAACTATTGGAAAAGGATTTCTGAAAATTTTGTGAAATCACGAAAAATTGACAGGGATCATCAAATCCCTTCTTGCCCAGTCCTTAGCCCTCTGTTGGTGATACTGGGTTAATGTTGAATTATAAGCATAGCACAGGGCAATGAGGGAGCAGAGCTCCCTCTTGTGTGCGAAATCAGAAGAAGCCACCTGTAGGGAGAGAAACTCATTCATATTCATTCATTTGATCCAGAACCTCATTAGTATATTCCACATGCAGGGGATGGAAATATAAAGTCCCTGCCCTCAAGGAGATTAGTGTCTAATGGGGAGACAGACGGTCAGACAATTAGAATACAGTGTAATTATTGTGATCGTGGAGGTATGTTTAACATGCAATCAGAATGTTTAAGGTGGGAATATTGGCACCCGTGGTGTCAGAGGAAACTTCACAGAGGAGGTAACACGAGCTGAGACTTGAAGAGTGGAAAGACGTTTGCCAAGGGTGTGAGAGCATTCCAGTCAGAGGAAATATCATACACAAAGGCATGACGGCTTGAAAGAGCACGTCAAATTCAGGCAGAGGTGAGTAGCTCAGTATGGCTATAGATTAGGTTGGGCAAAGGATGGAGATGCAGAGATAAGTGGGCACTTTATATGTGATAGTAAGAAGATTAGATTTTACCCAGAGCAGAGAAGTGAAATGGTTATATTTGCTTATTAGAAAAATTATTCTGGAACCAGGCAAGAGAGGATGAGGCTGAGTTAGGGCAGAGGCAGTAGGGGAGGAAATGCATGGATAGTTTCAAGAAAGATTTAGGAGGTAAGATGGTCCAGGTCTCTGGCTTATTTGATTGACCAAGTGGTGATGGGAGTAGGGGAGGAAATGCATGGATAGTTTCAAGAAAGATTTAGGAGGTAAGATGGTCCAGGTCTCTGGCTTATTTGATTGACCAAGTGGTGATGCTGTCAAAGAGACAAAGACAACAGAATAAAAAACAGGGCAGAAACAGTGAATTCTGTTTGGAGCCTGTTAAATTTGAGGCATGAAGGGAACATCCAAGTGAAAATATCCATGCGGTGGTTGGCCCTCTTGAGGCCCTTTGGAGCCTATGGAAGGTCTACCTGGAGACATTTGAGAACCATTAGCCATGGGAATGGATGAGATTGCCGAGAAATCTTGAATAGTGCTAAAGGGAGAAAGCCAAGACAGACTCCTGAGGAGCATAACCATTTAACAGAGAGGAAAATAACTAGCAGAGGAGCCAGCAAGGGATGGCCAAAGGCAAGAGACCCAGGAGAACATGGTGTTTTGGAAGTCCAAGGAGAAAAAGTTTGAAGAAAGAGGGCATGGTCCACAGTATCGATACCACAGGAAGGTCAAGATGGGTGAAAAGTGAAAACTTCTCTTTGGATTTAACTTTTAGTGACCTAATGAAGAAAGCAGGCATGAGGAAAAGTCAGATTGCAATAGGACGAAGAGATAGGCAGTGGAAATGCCAATATAGGCTATTCTTTCAAAGAGCCTGGCTGGGAAGGGGAGACATTAGGACAGGATGGTAGCTGGAGAGGACCCAAAAGATCAAGGGGGAAGGTTCCTTTTCACTGTGTTTTTAGGATGGGAGAAATTTAAGCATATTCTTGGGAGAAGGAGCCGGCAGAGAAAGAGAAGCTGAAAAGCTATGAAGGGGAAAGGGACAACTGATGATAAAAGTGGTGAAGAAGGTGGGCCTGGTGGCTCATGCCTGTAATCCTAGCACTCTGGGAGGCCAAGCCAGGAGGATTGCTTAAGGTCAGGAGTTCGAGACCAGCCTGAGCAAGAGTGAGACCCATCTCTACAAAAAATAGAAAAATTAGCTGGGCATGGTGGCACAAGCCTATATAGTCCCAGCTACTTTGGAGGCTAAGGCAGATTGCTTGAGCCCAGGAGTCTGAGGTTGCAGTGAGCTATGATGATGCCACTACTCTCTAGCAAGTGTGACAGAGCAAGACTCTGCCTCAAAAACAACAATGACAAAGTGGTGAAGAAGGCAGGTAGGACTGAGATAGAGCCAGGAGGATGAATTTGCAGAATTGGAGAGAAGAGAGACACCTATTCCTCTGGGATGGGAGAGTTGAAAAGTTAGAAAAAGGCAAAAAATTCGTCTTAAAACTGACACTCAGAGATTATGTGACCTGCCCAAAGGAAAGGATTAAAAGTTAAAACTGTCTGTCTCTCTGTTTCTTTGCCTGACACCATGCTACTCCAGAAACAGCAAAAGGAGGTGGTCAGCTTAGATGCAGGGGAGAAGGCTGGGAGCTAGGATGTAATAGGAGAATCCCAGCATTAGAACTAGAAGGGACCTGATCATCATATCCAGTTACAGATGAGGAAACCAAGGGCCACTGAGATTATCACTTACCTGTCCAATGTTATAAAGGGAAGAACTGAAGCTAGATCTAGAATTGATTCCAGCCCAGGTTCTCTCCAAGAAAGACTGGAGAAGAGATAGATGGAGTAATGAATGTCCCCTCCTTCCCAACCTGGTAGCTTATTTGTTCCCAGCACTGTTCTTAGCACTGTATATACACAATCTCATTTCATCCTCTCAATGACGCTATAAGGTAGATGTTATTATCTCCATTTTCCAATAAAACCAGGTCTCTGTAGAGCTCAAGTCACTTGCAAGAGGCAGAGACAAAATTAAAACCCTTTGGAGTTCCTTGACTCCAATGCTTACTCTTTCACTGTATTGCTTAATAAGACAATGCGTGATCAGGCTAAATCATGGAGCCTCCTGGACAAACCAATACCCCAGTGCAGATCATTCTTAGGGAAATAAGCAAGACTGGATCATTGATCCTAAGATGCATTTTCTTTTTCACATTTTGATATTTCTGATATTGGGTGTGTCTTACCAGCAATGGGTATGTCTTACCAGTTAATTGGCAGTACCTTTATTTTTCTTTCTTTGTGGTACCAAAAATAATAGTGTGTCTTGCACCCCATTCTGTCTGAGATATAGCTAAACGCAATGAATTCAGATACCATTTTCCCAATATCCTAATTAGAGGATATTGACAAAGAGACAAACTAGAGTCAAACAAGCTCTAAGATCAGGGGATGGGCAGAAAAGACCACAGCCAGGATTTGAGCTGAAATGTGGCCTGGGAATTTGAAACAAAGAGAAGGGCCAATGTTGATGATGTGTGGAATAGCAAGACATCTGCCCCCAGCACTGGGCCTGGCAGAGGGCAGGGCCCCTTCAGTGCTTTTTCATTCAGGTGAACTCACTTAAGCTCCACTGTTCTGCAGTTGCAGAACAGGAGCCAGAGTGCTTGAGAAAGCTGGACAGACCAATGTGGACACTGCCAGGCCTGGAAACCAGTCCCCTGATGAGGTAGTTGAATTATACATTTAGCAGAGCTGTCTGGCCTTAGTTCCTTTGGGGACAGAGGAAGAAAACCAGTTTTTTTAATAATCTGTACCATCTTTCACCCTTATGCCTTCACTTGACAGTAAATATAGCTCTTCTTATGTTCTGTCATCTATCTGCTTGTGCAGATAGAGGCCTGAAGGAGATAAAAGAGAATCATATTTATTGAGCCAGTCCCAGAAGAAACAGAGAAGCATCAAGGGTGGTGGCACTGATTTAGGGAACCTGGGGTTAGGAAGGGAGCATGGGGCAACAGAGACTGTTGCCAAGACCCTCCTCTGCCACAGCCGGCAGGTGTGGAGAGGGACGGCTGAGGGGCTCTGGGATGGCAGCAACAGTGGAGTCTGGAGAGGCACAAAATGTGAGGTCCAGAGAAGAGGGGCCTGGTGTGGTTTATCCTTTGTCATTTCTCTAGCACCAAGTACAGTGCCAGGTACTTAGAGGGCACTCAATATCTATTGTTCTTGTACAGCATTGCCTCCCCCGGCACCCTCCCACCAAAATGGCTGCTTTCGAACACACGTTCCCCTTCTATGCTGGCCCCAAGACAACCTTCCCAATGGACACCACCTTGGCCGTCATCATCGTCATCTTTTTGACTGCACTGGTCACCTTCATCATCATCCTGCCTGGCATTCGGGGCAAGATGGTGAGAAACAAATCCAGCCTTGGAGACCCCAGCCCCAGAGAGACCTCAGCCTCAGCATGAGGGGTCCAGATTCAGAAAAGAGACTCTGGTGCTGAGAAAGCATCACCACCACGGCAGGCAGAGAGCTCCCTGCTCTCTGATTCAACAGATAGTATTGAGCATGTATTATGTGCCAGACACTCAAGTGATCTCAGTTTTAGAGTCCCTGTCCCTCCCCTAAGTCTGGAAAGAGGAAGGGTGGACTTGGAAGGAGGGTGCTCCTTACTGAACCCACCCACCCTATGACTCAGAGGCTGTTCTGGCTGCTGCGGGTGGTGACCAGCTTGTTCATCGGGGCTGTGATCCTGGGTGAGTGTGAAGTGTGGCTGGCTTGGGCAGCTGCCTCTATCCCATCAACTCCCCTTAGCAACCTACCTCTCCTCTTCTTGTTTCCCACCCCTCAGCTTCAGGTGGCTTCAAGACCACCTTAGCCCCCATACTGTGGCCTTAGCCCCTCACTCTTATTTGCCCAGAGGGGTGTGGCCTCAGGAAACATCTCCTCAACCTTCCTAACATTATTCAGGGGAAAGCAGGTCAAAATGAATGTCTGTGGACAGAAGTCCTCTGGAGAGAGAAGCAGAGAGAATGGGGGAGGGCTGCTTGCTTTGCTTGGGTGATTAGGCAAACAGGAGAGAGAGAAGGTCTCTGTGTAGAGCTATCTGCGTTTGCCCATCATGGTTTATGTTAATGCTTTCTCCCCCAAGTCGCTGAGTGACTCACCCTAAAATGAGGAGAAAGGGAGAGAAGGGTAAATAGAGTGTGACCACGGGAAATCCTGGACTCTAACCCATCTACTCATCCTACACATGTGGTTGGCGGACTTCCCATGAGCCAGACCCTGGGCTAGTTATGAGTACACAATTATAACCAGAACAGGCATGGATCCCTCGTAGTTCTCTTTCTGACTCTGACCCACTAATGCCCAGACCTCTCTAAGTTCCCATATGTCCAACACCCCAACCCTAGCTGTGAATTTCAGTTCTGAGTGGTCTGTGGGCCAAGTCAGCACCAACACATCATACAAGGCCTTCAGTTCTGCGTGGATCAGCGCTGATATTGGGTTGCAGGTTGGACTGGGAGGAGTCAACATCACGATCACAGGTGAGGGAGGGCTCTTACCTGGGAGGGAGGGGAAGGCTCTGCTGTCTTTAGGATATATATTTGGTGTGATCCAAGGAGCTACGGGATGCCTGGCGCTGGGGCTAGGAGGATGTGTAGGTGTTGGAGGGATGGTAGGAGGGGAGGTTAAGGGCCTTGGAAGCTGCCTTCTCACAACTGAGACCAGCTCTGGTCCCTCTGCCCAGTGTGAGTGACTGAGTTTCTACCCAAGCAAATACTCCACTCTGGCCTGCTGAGTGCAGATGCCCTGTTCCCCAGGGACCCCCGTGAAGCAGCTAAATGAGACCATCAATTACAATGAGGAGTTCACCTGGCGCCTGGGCAAGAACTATGCTGCGGAGTATGCCAAGGCACTGGAGAAGGGGCTTCCAGACCCTGTGCTCTACCTGGCTGAGAAGTTCACCCCGAGAAGCCCATGCAGCCTGCACCGCCAGTACCGTCTGGCAGGACACTATGCCTCAGCTACGTTGTGGTGAGGGGGGGAAGGGGATGCAGGGAGGCCCTGGTGACTTAGACTCAGGAACAGGGTTTCTATTCATCTCTCCTCCACTCATGTGGATATCCTGGGGTGGGATGGCTGGCACCAATCATCACAGTGCTGGGTTGGGAAGAGGTGCCTGGGCCAGTCCTCACTGGGTCCTGGCTCTTCAGGGTGGCATTCCTCTGCTGGCTGCTGGCCAACGTGATGTTCTGCATGCCTGTACTGGTCTACGGTGGCCACATGCTGCTGGCCACGGGCATCTTCCAACTGTTGGCACTGCTCTTCTACTCTGTGGGCACATCGCTCACCCCACCCTGTCCCCTGCGTCTGGGCACTGCTGTGCTGCATACTCACCATGGGCCTGCCTTCTGGACCACACTGATCATAGGTGAGACCCAGCCCCAAAGACAGACACCAGAGAAGCCTCAGGGCCAGGGAGGGTGGGCCAGGGGCCATCGTGTTGGTGGGGTCGAGAGTCTGCTTCTGGGGGTCAAAAGGCCTTTGCCCTCTTTAAAGCCCCATCCCTCTTGTATCCCTTATCTCCTGGCACTGACTCTTTCAGTGCCACTTCCCCTCCCTCTTCATAGATGCCCACTGCCCTGCATCTTTTCTTGGTCACTGACATGTTCCCTCTTCCCCTAACTCTCTTCACCCAGCTCCTTCCTAAATCTTCCATGCCCCTGTCCCCTCCTTCCACTTCCCCCGAGCACCCTTCTCTGTGTCCCCAATCCTAGACTCCTTCCCTGTCCCTGCCTCACACAGCCTTAAATTATCCTGCGGTTTTATTCTCCTCTCCTATCCCACTGTGCCTGCCTCTCATGCCTTCTCCTCTGTGCCTTGCCCTCCACCCAGGGCTTCTCTTTTCTCCAGTTTCAGAGTGTGTGTTCTCTCTCTCTCTCTTTTGAGCTATAACTGAAAGAGCACTGAGCTTGGAGTCTGGAAACTCAGGGCAGCAGAGCCACACCAGCCGTATGACTCTAAGCCAGCCACTTCTCTGAGCCCAAGTTGCCCTGAAGCAGGGAGTCCAGGCCTCCCTTAGCATTGTTCCGATGCTCCTGAGCAAAGACGTCCTTGGGAGGGTGTTACTAGCACTAACGCGGGACATCTGTTGCCCTTGTCCCCAGGACTGATGTGTGTGCTGCTGGGCCTGGCTATGGTAGTGGCCCACAGGATGCAGCCCCACAGGGTGAAGGCTTTCTTCAACCAGAATGTGGAGGAGGACCACACGCTGGAGTGGAGTCCTGAGGAAGAGGGACTCCCAAGCCCCCGCTACCGGTCCATGGCTGAGAGTCCCGAGCCCAAGGACATTCCTCTATCAGAGGCCGCCTCCTCCCAGCCATGCTGTAAGGAGGAGCATCCCGGAGAACCTGACTGTGCTCTATAACGTTCCTCTCCAGCAGCCACCTGCACTTCCAGTCTGGCTCCAGACCTCATTGGAGCCCCATAAAACCATCAGAACTGCCCTCAGGGTGGGTTGTGTCAGATCCCCAGCACCAATCAGTAGGGGAGGAGTAGAAAAAAGAGGCTCTACCTACTGATGTTAAAAAACAAAACAAAACAGAAAGCCCTATGGTGCTAAAGAGATGTTGCACCTGCCCATAAAGCCTGCTGCCATGGTAAGACCAAGCAGGGCTGTCCTATTTCTGCACAGCAACCCTGCCTCTTCTTGGTGCTTGGCCTCTTCAGTGTGCCATTCACTGAAACCCAACCTCACCCACAAAACGGATGTGGCGGGGAGGGACTACAGTGTGATTCTCATAAGGTCCCTCTCATCCCTCAGGAGCTCTTGCTTTCCTTTTTCCTGGGTCCCTTTCGTTCTTCCTTTACTTCCCCAGCTTTTGTGACCTATTGGGACAATGAAAGACAAAACTGGAAGGGAGAAGAGATCAAACTTCTCATCCCCGGTCAAATATTAAACAGATATTCCACATTCTCTTTGGGCTTCTGTTCCCAAATTTACTAAATAAGATTGTAGGACTTGCCAAGGACCTAAGAAAAGAATCTCAGGATTTATATTTTTACATCTTACTGACATCTACCTTGGCACTCGGACACCACCCCAAAAGAAGCCAGGTGGGAGAAATTAGTGAATCAATTCCTTGGTCCAAAACGCTGTTCCTTGCCAGCTCACTCAGCGGGGCCAGTAGATTGGGATCTGGGTGGGAGGGTGACCTGCCAGGTCACTGCGACAAACCATCCACCTGGGGCGGCTCAGGAAGATGCTGGCTCGGTCGGTTTCCCTCAGGCCTCACTAGAGGGCGTCCCTCTCCCGGAACCTTTCCTGGGTTACTCTGGTTTCTCCAAACTGAGAAAATCCGGTTTGGCAGCAGGATACAGTGTTCTAGGCTGTCTCCAGCCCTAGGAAGCCTCTCTTGAGGCCGTGTATCCCCAAGAGCTCAGAGAAGCCATGAAAATTTTAAAAAAAGAAAAAAAACTTTATTTGCATCTCGCCCCAGGAGACTTTCCCTGGTGCCTACTGCAGGTCAGAGGCCGCCGCACCTTTCTTTCCCGGTCAGCAGCACAGTGCCCTCCCAGAGCAGGCCAGGCGGGGAAGGAGTCCGGAGTTGGGTCTTCATCACAGATTAGTGGTGATGTCCAAGTCGGGGAGCCCGGACTGCTTGTGCAGCGGGTTCTTCAGGACGAGAAGCGAGCCCTCTCTGCCCTGGCTACTGCTGTCCTTCAGGCTGTGGTCCAGAAAGGCTCGAAGAGCGCTGGGCCGAGCGTAGTGGAGACTCATCACGGCCCCTCCGAGGAGGAGGCACAAGATGCCTGTGGCAGCGCGGACGGAAAGAAGCAAGGGAGGAGGGAGTCAGGGCGCCAGGCCAGGACCCCGCCTGCCCTCCTCCGTCTTTTTATGCCTGCCCCTCGCGTCTGCTCCCCAGACACACACCCCTCGCGGAAAGACCTCTAATCTAGAGTACATGATACACAGGTTCCCGTGCTAACTAGAGCAAGATACCAAACGCTTCTAACCCCCCTCTTCTCATCTCTAAAATGGGCATAACAACGCCTGTCTGCCTCTACGAACTCTTGAGAGGGGCAAATTAGATAATAGATATGAATTCATTTTGTAAACTGGAAAGCGCACACCCGTTACAAATCCTGCCCCACTCCCAGCCGCCCCGGGCCCATCCCCTCGGTCCTCACCGGTTGCCAGCGTGACCCAAAAAGCGGCGCCGTAATGAGCGGTGAGCGCAGAGGCGCCGAGGCGGAGCGGGCAGAGCGGCACGCTGGAGATGGAGGCGAAGGCAAAGACAGCGAAGAGCGCGAAGGCGCCGGTGGTCAGGAGCGCCAAGCCTCCGTACAGCGGGGCTGGCATGGAGAGCAGCACGTTGGAGAGGAGCCAGAAGCAGAACGCCACCCTGCGGGCGTGGGAGGGGGACCCGCCGGTAGTGAGCTGTATTCTCCCAGTCCGTCGGGGTTCCCAGAGCCTCGATCCCCTAAGTCCCTACCCCAGCGCGAAAGCTGGGATGGCGGAGGCACCGGGGACTCCTCCGAGGGAGAAGGGGAGGGCGGTTGCTGGGTGTCTCCGGATTCCGACTGTCTGTGCAGATCTCGTGACCTTCTGCCCCGCGAGGCTGTAATTCCCACCCGAGCGGATCGCGCTGTAGTTGCAGATCACCTCGGAGGACTCCATCCTCCCTTTTCCACACCCCTGGCGCGCGCGCGCGCGCGCACACACACACACACACACACACACAGCCTTCCCTCCAGCGCTTACCACAGCGTGGCCGAGGCATAGTGTCCCGCCAGGTGGTACTGGTGGTACAGCCCGCAAGGGCTGCTCGGTGTGAACTTTTCCGCCAGGTAGAGCACTGGGTCCGGCAACCCCTTCTCCAGTGCGTCCGCGTACTCCGCGGCGTAGTCCTCGTCCAGGCGCCAGGTGAACTGCTCATTGTAATCAATGGTCTCGTTGAGCTGATGCACTGGGGTCCCTGCGGAAAGCAGCTGGGTCATGGGGCTGCATCTGGCCAGGGACCTCAAAAGTAAGCGGATTCAGATAAAAAAGGGGGTGCGGCGCCCACGGCCGGAGAAATGGGTTTGGTGGTGGTTGGGGAAAACGCAAATCCGTGAGGACCAAA
The DNA here is from genome assembly GCF_041146395.1 of Eulemur rufifrons. Classification (NCBI taxonomy): domain Eukaryota; kingdom Metazoa; phylum Chordata; class Mammalia; order Primates; family Lemuridae; genus Eulemur; species Eulemur rufifrons. The sequence continues at coordinate 47,068,160 of NC_090984.1, forward strand.
AGCTATTTGGGCCTGTAGGGTGTGAGAGGTCCTCCAGCTACCCTTGCCACACTCCCTTAACCCAGAAACTCACTTCACCCTAGCCCCCTCACCTGTGAGTGTAATATTAACGCCCACCAGGCCCACTTGCAGACCCACACGGGCTCTAATGCGCTCAGCACTGAAGGCTTTGTAGGATGTGCTGGTGCTCACTGTACCCACGAACCATTCTGCGCTGAAGTGCACCGCTGTGGGAAAGGAGCACAGTGGGGGTGGAAAGATGGAATTAGGAGATTAGTGATGGGGGCGGTAGGACACTTTGCAGAGACATGGGGATCTAGAGGTCCAATGTGGTTGCATGGTAAGGGCCAAAGAATGGACACTAGAAAGAGCTGGAGAGTGGGAAGAGGAAATCAACCCCAGTTCCCCATTTTCCCAGGTGCCCTCTACCCACCTCCTTTCTCACCCCAGGTCCTCTCCCCATAGGCTGCACACCACACTCACCCACAATTTCTGCGCCTATGAACAGACTGAGAAGAACTCTCACCAACCAGAACCAGCGCTGCAGAAACAGGCACCTGGGTCAGGCCTGGGCACTGCCCAACCAGCGTCCCCAACACCTTCCTTGACACCACTCCACCTTGACCTTTAGTTACATTCCTGACCTTTGAGGTTGTTGTCAGAGATGCCTCTCTTGCAGTCCTTCTGGGCTACTGGCATTTCTGATGTTTTCTGGCCATGTGATTCCGTCTCCCCAGCCCTATTTCCCTGTCCACCCTACGGCCCGTGGTGCCTCTGCCTGGCACTCTCCAGCCACCTTCACTCCCCTAGTTGTCTGACGCCTGGTTCTGGTCCCACCTCCTGGTCCAGTCACTGCTTGGTGAGGCTCAGTGAGTCCAGAAGTGCTAGGCAGGCAGGGATCACCTCCCTCAGAAGAGGGAGGCCCCAGGCCCTGGTCTCCAAGTAGAGGAGGTGGGAATGCAGATACTTCTAGGTGCACCAGTTACCAGGGAAACCAACACAGATCAAGAGGTGGAAAGGCTGGGTCCTCCCAGACTTGAAAAATGCACAACACAGATTCTGGGAGAGGGAGAAAGTCTAAGGAACTGCACCCAGTCTGCTACAACTTCAAATCCTGTGTGAGATTCTCTGAGTCCTTAGGATGGGACACCATACACATGTGTCTCACTCAGCACAAAAGGGAAACACAGCAGTCTCATCTTCTGACATCTGTCCTCTTGGCCTGAAGGTCATCACTCAGGTAACAGGATGAGAGTGCAGCTGTGGTACTGGGAGAGGTGGGAGGCCCTGGCAACACCTGAAGCTTAGAATCAGTCCTAGGATTACTAGACTGGGCATCCACTCTCTGCAGCAGCCTTCCAAATGACCCAGCTAAGGCCTCTCTCCAGGATGTCTTGGACGGGGAGCTCTCCCTGTCCTTGGGAAGGGGTGCTTGCTGCACCATACTCCTGAATTTGCTCTACCTGAGCCTCAGTTTGACTATTCATGGAGACCCTTGAGCAGTCTTACCTGTCCTGGTCGCCTGAGAAACTGCCCATGTGACTCTCATCCCCCAACCCAGCTACTAGGACCTCCTTACCGAGTGGCCACGGATCCCAGGCAAGATGAGCAGAAAGCTGGCGGCCAAGGCCAAGAACACCAGAATGACGATAAGCAGCGGGACGCAGAAGCCCGCGGCATGCCGGGGCTGGGGGTAAAAAGGCAGCACGCCGTTCCACAGGGTCATGCCGCAAGCCCGCCGAGCGCAGCACGCAGGTGGGCGAGCAGGTAAGCTGGGGCTGCCTGGAGACGAGAGAGAGCGTCTTTGGAGTCTTTTCGGGTCGAGACTAGGACCGAGTGGGCTGGTCAAGTCTGAGCCCCGCGGCTCCCCGCTAAGGAAGCGTAGCGGGTTGGGCCGGACAGAGTTGAGTTAGCCAGCAAGCGGAATTATTTCTCACTGGCTGTGGCCAGTTTCTCAGTTCTGCGGGTTCGTGCTGCGTTTGGAAGTTGCGCGGGACGCAGACCGCTTTTATAGGAGTGTAGGCAGTTCGCGGAGCTGGTGTCCCAGCCCAGCAGCGGGGTAGGAGCTGCAAGAGATCATGCAAATGAGGGGCGGAGGATGTTATGCAAATGAAGCCCAGCCTTCACAGCAGGAGGGTGAGCACCGGGTCCAGATGCTCACACCAGACACGAGTCTGCAGAGCGGACACCCGCGCAGCGGCGAGACAGAGAACCCAGAGAGGAGGGTGAGAGGTGAGAGTGCAGCCGGGGAGACTGAGGACCGGTGGAGCGGGGCGGGGGGGGGGTGGGCAGTGAGGAGGAAGCAGGAAGCAGAGCAGAGAAGCAAGAGGAAAGAATACGTCTGAGCCCGACGGGAGCCCTAAACCAGAGGGTTGGACCGGAGTTTGGGGCCTGACCTTCCTAGTCCTCGCCCATCAGGCATGGGCGTTCATTACGGGGGAAGGAGGTGGGGGGTTTTCAGGGGAGGCCTGAGGGCCCCAGGCTCCCAGCTCAGTAGCCTCTTTCCCTTCCCTACCTCCTCTAGGAGAAGCAGTGCCTGAGGGATTTGGGAGGGGGGTGAGGGATTTGAGGCATTCGGCTAGCTCTGGGAGGCTGGACCGGTCCTGCTAGGAACTGACATGCCCCAGAGGATTCGTGCTCATTGGGTTCCTGTGGTCGGGGTAAGCTCTCCGATGGGGTGGAGGATTGGGAACAGTGTCAATGCCTCCAGAGCTGCCACTAGTCCGGGAAAGAATGGCGTGCGATGCGGATCCTCGGTGGTGCTTCTAACAGCTCCGCTCCAGAAGTGGAAATAGTTGGCGCTCTTCCTCTAGTGCCTGCTGTAAGGATGTATATGGGGAAGGGGACTTACGTTCTGTGTCCCTCACATGCCACCTACCGCTGCCCAGGCTGTAGGGTCGGCATGTTCGGCGCAAGACCAGAGGCACTGGTGCTCCTGGGAGCTCTGCTGACTGGATCCCTGGATCCAGCACGTAAGTATCAGGTTCCCCCAGCTGCGGGGTGTCACCCAATATTCCAGGGAGTCGGGGAAGGGAGAGGTGTAGGCAAGCGGCTCCCAGAGGTTGGAAGATCCTATCAGATCACCGCGCAGCTCAGTGGATTGGGAAACTTCCCTGCGCCGCCTCCACTTGGCGCAGGTATCACCCCTTGGGTCCGATGGGGCGAGCTGGCAAAGGGCCTGCCGTGGCCGTCCCGTGCGGGAGGGTCGCTGGGAGGCTAGTGCTGATTGGGGTGGTTCTCTGTGCCCACAGGTGGTCAGGACGCACTCTCACTGCCCTGGGAAGTGCAGCGCTATGACGGCTGGTTCAACAACCTGAGGCACCACGAGCGTGGCGCTGCTGGTGCGTTCTGGGGCCCGGGCGGGAGGAGGCGGCGGCTCGCGAAGGGAGCTGGGGCTGAGAACCGAAGTCAGCAGGCCGGCCGCCTAAGCAGCAAAATCTTACACACTCCTGGGGCCAAGAGACCCTCGGGAGAAAGGGTTCTGTCGGGGTGGGGACACAGGTGGGAGGTTTGAGGGAGGTGCAAGGCGAGGTTTGGGGACATCTTGGAGATGTAGTGTTCCAACAGAGCCGGGCTTCCTGCCTCCTGCAGGCTGCCGGCTGCAGCGCCTTGTTCCAGCCAACTATGCCGACGGAGTGTATGAGGCTCTGGAGGAGCCGCTGCTCCCCAACCCGCGCCGTCTCAGCAACGCCGCCACGCAGGGTGTAGCCGGGCTGGCATCGCTCCGCAACCGCACTGTGCTGGGGGTCTTCTTCGGTGAGGGCAAAAGGGGAGACGAGTGGGGTTGACCTGGCGCTAGGCTCAGCGCCTGGAGAGAGGGACCCTGAGGCCCCCCCTGCAAGTCCACAGGAGATCTTTCCGAGACTCTCGACCACTTCCTCCCCTCTAAGCAGCTCTTCAAGACTGCTTTCATCTCGGAGGGATTTGGGGTGTCTATACAGGGATATTTGCTCCCCTAATCTTTCTCTTACACCTCTTACACCTCACTCCAAACCCAGGAGTACCATTGGATTTCTATTATAGCTCTTGGACACTGACTGCCCCCAGCCACGCTCTCACCATATGATTATAACCATCCTCCGCTGCAGAGGGAGGAGCACTGGCTTGGGGAGCCCTTACATTAATTATATTATTTTTATTCTCACACCAACATTTTGAATTGGATGGGAAAGGTACTACATTCTCACTTTGCAGATTAGAAAATTGAGGCTTACTGAGGCTAAGCCGCAGAGCTAGTGGCTGAGCTTGCAATGCAATCTATCTTTTGGTTCCTGAGAACACTTGCAGGCTACCCTGACTGTGACGAGGGCGCGTTGCGGACAGTTTGCTCACCTTTTTTGTGCCCTACGCCCGCAGGCTACCACGTGCTCTCGGACCTGGTGAGCGTGGAAACGCCCGGCTGCCCTGCCGAGTTCCTCAACATCCGCATCCCGCCCGGAGACCCCGTGTTCGACCCCGACCAGCGCGGGGACGTGGTGCTGCCCTTCCAGAGGAGCCGCTGGCACCCCGAGACCGGACGCAGCCCCAGCAACCCGCGGGACCTGGTGAGGCGGGGCAGGCGGCGGCAAGGGGGCGGGACCCGAGGCGGGTGCGGCCCTGGGCTCCCCGCCTGGCAGCGCCCACTCCCCACCCGCAGACACCCGCCTGGCCCCGGCCTTCACTTACCTGCCTCCGCTCCCCCTGACCCCCGCCTCACCCGCCGCGTGTCCCCACAGACCAACGAGGTGACGGGCTGGCTGGACGGCAGCTCCATCTATGGCTCCTCACACTCGTGGAGCGACGCGCTGCGGAGCTTCTCCGGGGGACAGCTGGCGTCGGGGCCCGACCCCGCCTTCCCTCAACACTCGCAGAACCCCCTGCTCATGTGGGCCGCGCCTGACCCCGCCACCGGGCAGCGCGGGCCCCAGGGGCTGTACGGTGAGGCCACCGAGACGGGGCGGGGGCGCGGGGGACTGGCTAAGGCTCTACGACTTTGGTGGCTGGGGCTCTGCGACATTAGGCTTCCCTTGGTCACGCCGCCGCTCATCTCCTACCCTGTGTCCCCACGCCGGTGCAGCGTTCGGGGCCGAGAGGGGGAACCGGGAGCCCTTCCTGCAGGCGCTGGGCCTGCTCTGGTTCCGCTACCACAACCTGTGCGCTCAGAGGCTGGCCCGCGAGCACCCTGACTGGGGGGACGAGGAGCTGTTCCAGCACGCGCGCAAGAGGGTCATCGCCACCTACCAGGTCAGCCAGCCCCCGCACCCATGTCCCCCCCCCACACACACACACCTGCAGCTCCACAGGAGACTCGGTCGCCCCGCAGAGCTCCCCCTCCTCGGACAACCTCCACCCAGAAACTCCTCCCCAGAGAGCTAAGGTCTAGGAAAAGCCCCTGTAAAGGGTAAGGAGGCAAGCGCTGTTTCCACGGGAGATTTCGCTTGTGATTATTATTTAGCTTCCCTCCCCCGCCCCCCGAAATCCCCTGGTTCCTAGTGGGGACAGGCCTTCCCGCACCTGTTTAAGGTGCTTCTCCGGTGACCCGCCCCCCGCCCTCGCCTGGTCCTCATCTCTGCCCCTGCGTCTTCCTTGGGCTCAGATCCATGGAGGCCCCGCGGGCTCCAACGTGCGCCTCCCCATCCCCTGTCTCTGACCCTCAGAACATCGCTTTGTATGAGTGGCTGCCCAGCTTCCTGCCGAAAACGAAAACGCCCCCGGCGTACGCAGGTGCGGGGATGCGCAGGGAGGACCGGAGGGCTTGCGGGAGGGTTTTTGGGGGATGCAGTGGGGAGTAGGTTGGGTGGTTTAAAGGCTAAATTCTGTCCTGTCTTCTCCCCTTCCCCCAGGATACCGGCCATTTCTGGACCCCAGCATCTCCCCGGAGTTCGTGGTGGCCTCTGAGCAGTTCCTCTCCACCATGGTGCCCCCTGGCGTCTACATGAGGTGCGGGAGGGGCTGATGGTGGGAGGGGCACAGCACACTGGCAGAAGTGCAGAGTGAGCCCCATTGGGGGCCTGGGGCCTTTTACACACCTCCACAGTTTCACTGGGGAAGGGAAGCAGAATTTGCTTGAAACTGTGACCCTGGGGTAAGAGGTGTGGTCTTAGTAGGGAAATCTCTCCCTCTTTCCTAATAGCTGAACTTTGGTTGCTGAGTGCAGGATTTGTCCAGCAGTTGGGTCATCCTTCTCCCTCCTTCCTTCCCCACCCTATGTAGACTAATGCTAGGCATCCCCCACTGAGTCCTTTACTGTACTCAACCTTGTCTTAGCTTCTTCCCTGAATTCCCTTATCACATCCCTGATTCCTCATTTCAGAAATGCCAGCTGTCATTTCCGGAAGGTCCTGAACAGGAGTTTTGGCAGCTCCCCAGCTCTCAGGGTCTGCAACAGCTACTGGATTCGGGAGGTCAGACTGGGGTCAGCATCAGGGGATGATAGGCAAGGTCAGGCTCTTCACACAGACTGGGAAAAGCAACCATTCTGGTTTGGGGGTTTTGCTGCTCCAGGTTGGTGGGAGATGAAGCATTGAGAAAATTATCTGGGGACAATAGCTGAAGAGAGTCTGGCCCTGGCCAAGGGCCCTCTGTCCTGAGGTGCTGCAGTGGTCCAGGCTGAAAGGGACTGACTTCTAGGTGGGGGCCCTAAAACCTATACTGAGTGTATTGTTTACTTCTAGAACCCAAATCTGAACAGCACCCAGGAGGTGAATCAGCTGCTACTGGGAATGGCCTCCCAGATTTCGGAGCTGGAAGACAGGATAGTGGTTGAAGATCTGAGGGGTGAGTTCAGAGCCAGAAGTCCTGGGGGCCAGAGGCCAGGGAACCCAGGGATCCTTCCAGGTTAATTAACAGGCAGACCTGGGGTACTCAAGATGCAGGAACACAGATACACACACAGATTTAAAGTAGCCATTAGAAGAAAATGATTTTTTTTCTTTTTGCTTAATTTACAGTTTTGTGCTACTTTTATTTTAAATTAACTATGTCTGAGTATGGTGTGTGTTTTGGGGCAGGGGATGGCACCACAATCTCTTTGGTGCTTTGTTAGATCTCTATAGGTTCTTGTCCAGCCCTGACTTGAAGTTAGGGAGGCATGACAGGAATTTACTGCTTCGTGACTAGAACAACTGTGAGTCTTAGAAGAAGTATCTTATCAAAAACACTGTCCCTGATCACACAGAGTGACATTGGCCCCACACCAAGACAAGGTCAATATAGGTGCAGGTCTCATGTAGAAGAGTGCTGGGGGCCAGAATAGGGAAGGGCTACAGTGCCAACAGCTGGATGCAAGGCTGCAGGGCAAACAGGGCTGGGAGGACGGAGCCCATAGTCTGGTCTTCTCTCCTCCTCAGATTACTGGCCTGGTCCTGGCAAGTTCTCCCGCACAGACTACATAGCCAGCAGCATCCAACGTGGCCGAGATATGGGGCTGCCCAGCTACAGCCAGGCCCTGCTGGCATTGGGGCTAGAGACCCCAAAGAACTGGAGTGACCTCAACCCTAATGTGGACCCCCAGGTCAGGAAAAGTAATGATAATAATAGCAGCTAAAGCTTTTCTTAGGTAATACTGTTCCAAATCCTTTACATATGTTGACTTAATCTGCATAATGTTATAAGGTAGATACTATAATTGTCCCCATTTTACTGATGACACAGTTGGTAAATTGTAGAGGCAGGATTTAAATTCAGCCATCTGACTCCAGAGTATGTTCCTAACCACTACATTGTACCATTCCTGCAGGGTGGCCCCTGGGTTGGGTGCCACTGTCCTATTCCTGCAGGGTCCCACCCCACGGGTTGGGTACCCCTGAAGCTGCTAGTCATTGAAGCCAGGCAGTCTGGGTAGCGATGGTCACAGGATATAGTCCTCAGGTACTTGACAGTGGTCTCACCATGGGTAGGGACACAGTGGTCCTTCCACCAGATTTGTCACTCCCTGAGGGGGGCTGCCTAGGAAGAAGAGACCAGGCTGGAGCAATAGCTGCTGGCGTCCTGTGACTGAGGGATGGGGCAACAGGGGCTGCCTTCGCTAATGCCAATACACACACACACACAGAGTCACTCCTTACTTCCTGTGGCGCCCCAGGTGCTGGAGGCCACAGCCGCCTTGTATAACCAGGACCTGTCTCAGCTAGAGCTGCTCCTGGGGGGGCTCCTGGAGAGCCATGGGGACCCTGGACCCCTGTTCAGCACGATTGTCCTCGATCAGTTTGTGCGGCTACGGGATGGTGACCGTTACTGGTTTGAGAACACCAGGAATAGGTGAGGCCTGCCTGGGCCCCTGCTTCAGAGTCCACCTTAGGCTGGGCCCAGACCCTCAGCCTGGCCTTAGACAGACCCCAGGCTCTTGATTCTCTCCCCATCTTCACTACTCTTTCCGACCCCTCTGGGTCTCTTTTCTCATCTGGGTCCCTGGGCCTAGGATTGCTGGAGGCCTGCATCCCCTTCCCATCCCAGCACCTCCTACCTTTCCCCATCTTAGGCTGTTCTCCAAGGAGGAGATTGCAGAAATCAGAAATACCACCCTGCGGGATGTGCTGGTAGCTGTCACCGACATCGACCCCAGTGTCCTGCAGCCCAATGTCTTTGTTTGGCATGAAGGTGAGTGGTCTGGAAGAACATAAGTGACAGTGGCCAGAGAAGGACCAAGGCTGAGGGTTGGGAGGGAATAACTTGGTGCTGTCCAGGGAGCCAGGCACCTTCTGTGTCAGGCAGGGAGACCCGCGTTAGGCTGGCTCCCACAACAGGAACTGAACTGGCACACAGGCTGCACCCTCTGGTCAAGCCAGGGGATGCTAAGAGATGGGATATGGAAGGAGACTTTTCGAGGGGAACAAGTTCCAGGGAAGTGGGCCTGGGAAGGATGGAGGACACCTTGGTCCTTTACAGGACAGAGAGGAAGGAGGCCTGGCCAAGGAGTGGGATCTTCAGACTCTGAGGTCTTCTGTGTGCTCTCCTGCAGGTGCACCCTGCCCCCAGCCCCAGCAGCTCACAACTGAAGGCTTGCCTCACTGTGTGCCCCTTACTGTGCTCGACTTCTTTGAGGGCAGCGGTCCTGGCTTTGGCATCACCATCGTGGCCCTCTGCTGCCTTCCGTTAGGTGAGCTCTTCCCCCCCCCCATCTCTCTTCAGTCTCCCACAGACTGGCCCTGCCTGGTGTTACCTGCTGGCCTGCAGGGCTAGCTCCCCAGTGCAGTTTGAGGCTAGGTGCATGGAGCCTTGTGCAGGGAAGGGGTGGCAGCCCAGGCCTCAGGGAAGCTGCAGGTGAGGGGCTTCCTGCCCACCAGCCCCTTCTGATCCCCTTCAGTGAGTCTGCTTTTCTCTGGGGTGGTGGCCCATCTCCGGGGGCAAGAGCGCAAGAAACTACAAAAGAAAGGCAAAGAGAGTATGAAGAAGGAAGCAGCCAAAGATGGAGTGCCAGGTGAGATGGGGCTGGTGGGAGGAGAGGGATGATGGGGACTCTGGGAGAAAGCCAGGCTTCAGGGAGCCTGCTCAGACTGAGTGGAACTGGCCGGAGGGCGAGGGTCTGGGGACTTCTGCTGAACCACTGTGCCCAATCTTTTCTTCCCCAGCGATGGAGTGGCCAGGCCCCAAGGAGAGGAATTACCCTGTCACCATCCAGCTGCTCCCAGACAGGATGCAGGTCCTGGACAGGCGTCTCACTGTGCTCCGCGTGGTCCAGCTGCGGCCCTCGCAGCAGGTCAGCCTCATCCTGTCCAGCAACCGAGGCTGCCGCACGCTGCTGCTCAAGATCCCCAAGGAGTATGACCTGGTGCGGTTCATCCTGCCCCCCCTGCCTGGGCTGCCCCATTGCACCTCCCCTCTCACAAGTGAGCGCTTTCAAGCCACCCTGCCCTCAGCTGCATAGCTTACCTGTGAAGGCTGCTGCTGGGGGAAGGAACTCCTTTCAGAGGCCCCCAGACTCACCCTGAACCCCTCAGGCCACCCACTGGCCCCAGCCAGGATGGACAGAGGTGGGGGGAGATCTTTTCTCCTTCCCTCAACCCAAGGCCCTTTGAGGGGAGGCTGAACAGCAGCCTTCCTCCCACCCAGGTGCTGCTGTTTAACTCTGAAGAGGAGCGAGGCACCTTTGTGCAGCAACTGAAGGGCTGGGCTCCAGGCCTCCATGTGGCTGAGATGGGTGAGAAGGAGCTATTCAGGAAGGCTGTGACCAAGCAGCAGCGGGGACGCATCCTGGAGATCTTCTTCAGACACCTTTTTGCTCAGGTGCCATAACCTGCGCCTTTTGGAGATGGGCCCGGCCTGGGGGATAGAGGAAACCTGGGCTGGATAGAACGCCATGTTGGTGAACTTAAGCTTCCACTCTGTGGCCTGGAGACACACAGCCTTGTTTGAATCCTGGCTTTGCCACTTACTTAGCTGTGTGCACTTATGCAAGTCACATCATCTCTGCTTTGTATCTCCATTTCCTCATCTATAAAACAGTGATTAAAATTGTACCCATCCCATTGCATTGTCCTGGGTGTTCAGTGAGATAGTCTACATGGGTGGTTCTCAAAGGTTGGCCCCTGGACCCAGAGCATTGGCCTCACCTGGGAACTTGTTAGAAATATAAATTCTTCTTTTTCTTTTTTGAGATGGAGTCTCTCTCTGTCGCCTGGGCTAGAGTGCTGTGGCATCAGCCTAGCTCACACCAACCTCAAACTCCTGGGCTCAATCGATCCTCCTGCCTCAGCCTCTCAAGTAGCTAGGACTACAGGTGCACACCACAACACCCAGCTAATTTTTCTATTTTTAGTAGAGATGGGGTCTCGCTCTTGCTCAGGCTGGTCTCAAACTCCTGACCTCAAGCGATCCCTCCCACCTTGGCCTCCCAGAGTACTAGGATTACAGGCATGAGCCACCGTGCCCAGGCTAGAAATATAAATTCTAGGAGCCTCCCCAGACAGACTAAATCAGGAACTCTGGGGCTGGGGCCCAGCCGTCTGTGTTCTAACAAGCCCTGATTCTGATGCACTCTAACATTTGAAAAATACTGTTTTATGTACAGTGATTGGCCCAAGTGCTCAGTACATCGTAGGCATTTAACAAATGGTAGTTCCATGTGACTTTTAAACTCTTTGCACAAAGGGCAGAGACCAAATCATAGGCTCATGGCAACCCTATCTGAATTGGCAAGAGAGCATAGCCCTAGCCCCTTCCTGCCTGTCCACTGTGTCTACTACATCTGTCCCCAGTATAAGTTCTCTCACTTTGCACTTCCCAGCTTTGCCCCTCTCCTTGCTCTCCTCTTCCCCATCCCAGCACCATTCCTATGCATAAAACTCTTGGTTCTTTGGGTCCAGGGAGAAATGGACCAGCTGCTAGAGACTCCATTCACCTCCTCTATAGGAGAGCACAGGCCCCCATCAATGTATCTAAGGATCAGAAGTAGCCACCAGGCCTCAACCTTTCCAATTTGGATTTTGGGGGGGTATGAACGGTCACTGAACTGGTTCTATCCCAGGCCTCACTTCCTTGTCTCCCTCTGCTGCTGCCCAAGTGCAGGTGCTGGACATCAACCAGGCAGATGCAGGGACCCTGGCCCTGGACTCGTCCCAAAAGGTGCGGGAGGCCCTGACGTGCGAGCTGAGCAGAGCTGAGTTTGCTGAGTCCCTGGGCCTCAAGCCCCAGGACATGTTTGTGGAGTCCATGTTCTCTCTGGCTGACAAGGATGGCAATGGCTACCTGTCCTTCCGGGAGTTCCTGGACATCCTGGTGGTCTTCATGAAAGGTAGGAGGCTGGAAAGTGGTGGGCCATCAAGGAGCCAGGGGTCTTTCAACGGGAAGGTGATCTGCATCCCTTTCCTATTCCCAGGCTCCTCAGAGGATAAGTCCCGCCTAATGTTTACCATGTATGACCTGGATGAAAATGGCTTCCTCTCCAAGGATGAATTCTTCACCATGATGCGGTATGGGGTGGGCCCTTCCAATCCTGAGATGTCCTGATGTTTTAAACAAGAAAAAGGTCAGGTCAGAGGAGGGTTGGTGTGGCCATCTGTGTTGAGAGAAGGGCTAGACACTGAATCGTAGACCTTAGAGCATCCAGTTTCAAAAGTTTACCTGCCCAGGCCCCGGCCTCAAGGAAGGTCTATATCTGCACTGTCAGCACCAGCCAGAAAAGTCTCCCAAGTTAAAAAAAAAAAAAAAATATATATATATATATATATATATAATAAATAAACAGAGAAACCCCAACACCAATGTGACTGACAGAAAAGTCCACTAACCCTTTTTGGATGCCTCTAGACCTTTATAAACTTTCTCACAGCGCGTAGCCTAACACTGTGCTTCCACAAAGAAACAAGGGATGGAGGACCTTGGTTGCTCTTTCAATATTAATCACCATGACAGTCAGGAGGAGAAACATGGAAAGTTTCTCTATATTCCAATCCTTCTATTATCTCGCTTCCTAAGCCACTACTGGTTTTGGTGTGCCAATAAAGACCAGCTTTGAGCATCACAGACTTCTCATTCCTGAAGACGATGCTAACACAGCCCCCTTTCATGCCATAAGGCAGGGCTCATGTCTCTCTTTGTTCCCTGTTGAATCTACCTCCTCTGCACTGTGATTGGCACATGGTGGGCATTCAATACATAGCTAACTGAATAAGACAAAATGAAATAAACGAGCAAATGAATACACAGAGTGAATAAAACAGCCCAGATTGTTTTAACTTATCTGTCCCTGTAAGCCTTTCCATTGCATTAAGTGTGCCCCTTAACTGCCACATCCCTCTTATAGTCCAGATACCCCAACTGGACATGGGCTTCTAAATGGGCAAAGCGGATTGCAGTCTGTACCTGACTGAGGGTGTCACTGCAGGCCCAGCCCTGGGGGTGCTGTATGGGATCTAGGAGAGGGTCCATGCCACCGAGGGTTGAGCTCCCTCCTTCCCATCCTATATCTCTGTGGATCTTGCTTAGTCTTGGTGGGAGATGTTTTTAATGTGATGGCTATGCTTGATGTGCCGTGTGAGCCCAGGTTTTTTTCTGCTGGCCTCACAAAGATTTGCATGGTCTGTTTGTGTTTGTCCCAAAGCACAGCCTAAGAAAAGAGTTTGGCCACTGTAGCCGCCACTGTGGGTGCCATCAGATTGGGCGTGGAGACACTCCTGCCCATGCCCCAGGGTGTTGGCACAAGGAAGCAACAGCAGTGCAGCTACACCCCCTCCCCACCGCCCTGCTGTCTGGTGCCCCCACCAGACTGCAAGTGGGACCCGAGGGGTGATCTGGCAGGCATCAACACAAGAGAGTAGGCAGAGAGCCTGACACAAGAGAGAGCCATGGCATACCGAGGACGTATCCCTGCACTCAGTAGACATTCGTCCCAGTTGTAGATGCCCCGTTTGAGGGCTGCTTTCTCTAATTGTCAAGGTCACTTTCAGTTGTGTTCTGCCTTTTGAGCCTATGGCCACCCCACCCAGCTTAGTGTCAGCTGCAGGCTGAATGAATGCCTTCTCAGTGACATTTTCCAGGTCACTGGTAACCACATTAGATAATCTGGGGCCTGCCCCACCCTGCATCTGCCCGAGCCTGACCTCACTGGGTGACAGGCTGCTTTGCCTCTGGTCCTCTCCCAGGTCCTTCATCGAGATCTCCAACAACTGCCTGTCCAAGGCCCAGCTGGCTGAGGTGGTGGAGTCCCTGTTCCGGGAGTCGGGCTTCCAGGACAAAGAGGAGCTGACGTGGGAGGACTTCCACTTCATGCTGCGGGACCACGACAGCGAGCTCCGAAGCACACAGCTGCATGTCAAAAGTGGACGTGGAGGTGCGTGAGTGTGTAAGGAAGGTTGGAGTCAGGGAGGGGTGTGTCTTCAAAATGAGAGTTCCTAGTGGACAAGACCCAGGTCTTATTCTTCTGAGTCCTTGGTGCTGAGTACAGAGCCAGGCATGTGTAATCGGGGCAGCACGTACAGGTATGCAAGTTGTGTACTGCACAAAGATGACCACTGAGGTTAAGGAGCAGGCTGAAATTCAGCCTCCCCACTGCTCAGAGCCATAGGCATTGGTCTGGGTTGTATCTGGCCAGAGGAAGAGGCACTATTTTCTTTACACAAAGGACCTGCAGGGTTGAATCTACCCAGAGGGCCCCCCTTTTCTAATTGCACAAAGTTGCCACATTGTCTGCCCTGTGTACAGTGGGTGCTTAGCGTGGGGAGGGTGGGGAATAAGGCTGGAACCAAAAATCTGGACACGACCAAGTCACTGCCAAGTGCCCTGCAGCCTTCCCACAGGTCAGGGAGGGGGCAGCCTCCCACCCCACCCCACTGCCCTAGTGGGAACGCCAGTGCAGCCGTTTGTTCTCCTCTGCAGGTGCTGGAGACATCTTTAAACAAAACATCAGCTGTCGAGTCTCATTCATCACTCGGACTCCTGGGGAACGGTGAGCAGACAGGAATGGGGAATTGTGAGGTCTCCTTTGCTAGGTCCCCTGCAGAGAAATGAAGGAAGATATTTGCCCTCTGAAATGAACTCTTAGCCCGTGTTCAGTCCTACCCCAAATTTCAGCCCATGCTACTCCAGAGCCTGGCTGTCTCCCTGCCACTCCAGGACAGAATCATTCTGCAAAACAGATGACCAGATCATATTCATTCATTCTGCCTTGCCCCCTGCCTGGTTGCAAGCCCCCACCCCCTACCCCTACCCTAAGTTCTGACCTGGCAGTTCTCCTGGCTCCAAAGACAAGGGGGAGAACAGGCCCCATTTTCTTCTTCTCAGCTCCTGTCCTGAGGCACTGGGGTTCTCTGCCTCAGAAGCCCCTGCACTGAAGAAGAGGTTTGGCAAAAAGTGAGTGTTTCCCAGGTCCCTGGGCCCAAGGAGACATGGAGAGAAGCCTCAGGGTCTCTAGGCCCCGCCCATACCTCCTTGACGTATAAGGAACCGTCTTATAAAGAACCATCATTCTATTTGTCCTTCAGCAGAGTAGGGGACTATAATAGCGAATGATTTTCATCCTCTCCCAACCTCTGCATCCCATTCTCCAAGCAAGGGACCTGGCTCAGAAGCAACATCAGGATGGTAGTAAGGGGTCCCCTGGCTCCTGCTGCTTTGGCCACAGCAGTGAGGCCTGTCTGTGCAGGGAGCAAAAAGAGGGAAGGACGGAACAACCAGGAGGAGGTGGAGTAGTGGGAGAGAGAGGAGGAGATGGGCAGAGCAAGTAAAGATGGAGGTGAAGGGTTGAAGGGATGCAAGGCCCCCCAAAATGCTTTTTTTTCTTTCGTCAGTTATGGCCTATCCTGGCCCCACCTCACCCCAGATCACCAGGTTGCCTTTCAGGGGCTGGCATTTAGGGAAGCCCTTCCCTTGCTGCAGGGCGGTGGGGCCCCCTTCCCGGCTGTACACGGAGGCGCTGCGGGAGAAGATGCAGGGAGGCCTCCTGGCCCGTAAGCTACAGCAGTTCAAGCGCTTCGTGGAGAACTACCGGAGGCATATCGTGTGTGTGGCCGTGTTCTCAGCCATCTGTGTTGGCCTGTTTGCAGAGCGTGCTTACTGTAAGAGTTCCAGGTCGCGGGCAGCAGGCAGGGAGCAGGCCCCGACCCTCAGGGAGGAGTGGAGAGCCCTCTGATTGCTCTTCCCGTCCTTGGCACATGACATGGGCTCAGCACCCCAGCCTGTTGTGCCATGCTGATCGATCCCCACTCCGGCCCCAGACTACGCCTTTGCCTCGCCACCCACGGGCATTGCAGAGACCACCTATGTGGGCATCATCCTGTCTCGGGGCACGGCGGCCAGCGTCTCCTTCATGTTCTCCTACATCCTGCTCACCATGTGTCGCAACCTCATCACCTTCCTGCGAGAGACCTTCCTCAACCACTACATACCCTTCGACGCCGCCGTGGACTTCCACCGCTGGATCGCCATGGCTGCTGTTGTCCTGGCCAGTACGTGGCTCCTGGGCATCCTCCCCTGGGTCTAGCTCCTTAGGCTCTTACGCTTCCTCACACTTCCATCTCACCTCCCCATGCCTCCTCTTTCCCTTGGGCTGGAGGTAGAGTGGCCTCTGGTTGGCATCTCCAACAAGGTCTGTCTCTTGCAGTTTTGCACAGTGCTGGTCACGCAGTCAATGTCTACATCTTCTCCATCAGCCCGCTCAGCCTGCTGGCCTGCTTATTCCCCAACGTCTTTGTGAATGATGGGTTAGTTCTGGGGAAGGTCTCTCCTGGGACTCCTAGGGTGGGCCTAAGGGTATAATAGGAAAGAAATAGACGGCCACAGACATTCAGCTCCTCACCGATTGAAGGCGCAAAGCTAGTCCCCTCGGGGAAGCTGAAAGGTGACCTCCTTGCCCTTAGGAAGGAAGCTGGCTGTGATTTGCCAGAACAGGTGTTTGGGAAATGAAGTCAGAGACTCCTTTAAACAGCTGGCCGTCTCCACCTTTCATCCATTCACGGGGCACTTACGGAGCATGTCCCATGTGTCCATCCAGACGCCAGAGAGTGGAGATGCCGAGATACATGCAGTCATTGAACAACTGCTTACTGAGCCTTTACTATGCGCCTGGTATTGTTCTAATCCTAGGGCAGAACAGTGAACAAAACAAAATCCCTGTCCTCATGGAGCTTACAGAATAAGGAGCCGAGCACTCAGGGAAGCAAGGGCCAACTGTAGAGACAGAGTTCAGGGTAACACAGGAGGAAAAATTGCTGAGAGTGCAGGGGGTGGAACTGCGGGAGGCTGTGTGCTGTGTTCCTGGGAAGGGTTTCTGGCCAGCTGGGTGGAGGCCCGGTAACCTCAGCACTCAGGGCCAGCAGGAATGGTGCCATACTGTGGAAGACAGAGGCGGAGCCCCTCCTGCTGCAGCCAGAGGCTCAGTGTGCCTTTGCCTCACAGGTCTAAGCTTCCCTGGAAGTTCTATGTGTGGTTCTTCCAGACCGTCCCAGGTAGGGAGTGGGGCTGTGTGCGGGATCTGGGGGTTCTGTCTGAGGACTTCTGCTTTTCTCTCCATCTCCCCATGAGTACACGATTGTCTATAGTGGCCATGGGGTTCCTTTCTGCCTGCAGGACAAGCCATAGTTCTAGGAAAGCTGTTCTGGGAGCCCCAGAGGGATGAGAGAGAAAGGTGGACAGAATAGGGGGATGCTCTGTTATAGTTTCAGCCTGGGCTGAAGTCCTGAGACTACTCGCTGGCCCTGTCCTCCTGCCCCCAGGTATGACAGGGGTGCTGCTGCTCCTGGTCCTGGCCATCATGTACGTCTTCGCCTCCCACCACTTCCGCCGCCGCAGCTTCCGGGGCTTCTGGCTGACCCACCACCTCTACATCCTGCTCTACGTCCTGGTGAGGGCTTCTCTGGGCCGGGCCAGCCTGTGGAGCAGGGCACTCAGGATGGGGGCAGGGGTGGGGGCGGTGAAGGAAGGAGCAGGGACAATTGGACCCAAGAACTCAGACTAAGACCCTGAGATCTGATACCCAGATCCTGGAGCCTATGCCAGCCAAATCCGCCCCGGCCAGGCCTAATGGGGTGCAGGGTGGAGGCCTGGCTGGGCCTGAGCGGTACCAACTGACCACGTCTCTAGCTCATCATCCATGGCAGCTACGCCCTGATCCAGCTGCCACGTTTCCACATCTACTTCCTGATCCCGGCACTCATCTATGGAGGGGACAAGCTGGTGAGCCTGAGCCGGAAGAAGGTGGAGATCAGTGTGGTGAAGGCGGAGCTGCTGCCGTCAGGTACCAGCCTGACCCAGGTGGGGAGCACCAGAGGTGGACCCCTCAGATGGGGGAGATAGCTCACCAGGCCTCCTGAGCCCCTCACTGCCTCTGACACCCCCTCGGGGACTCCCGGAGCTTTCCTGATGGAAATGCAGACCCAGGAAGGGTTGTGCTTGGCTGCCAGGAGACTTGCAGACACTAAGAAGATGCAGCTGAAAGTGCATGCGGAGGGGTTGAGGATGAGAAAGACCCCCACATGTGTGGCCTGGGGGCAGGGGAAGTGCAGGGCAGGAGGCCACGTATCCCTCTCCCATCCCTTCTCTCAGGACAGGCAAATGGCCTACACTGCCAGTCTGTGGTTGAGAGACAGTGGTGGCCAAAATGGGGATTGGTGTCACCGTGGAGGGTGGCAAAGATGATTTGAGGTATCACATGACTCACATTGTAAGAAAACTCATCTCATGTCAGTTTTATTTCAGTCAAGATTACTTAAGAACAAGGCCTCAGAGTGGTGTTAGGATGCCTTTCTACGCTCCAGCATTTGCTAATCTTTTTCAACAAAAAGAAAGCAGGTCTGAGGCCAAGCTGTGGCCAGGCAATAAACAGGATCCAGCTAGAATCTGGTGACAAAACATGTTGCTTTCCACTTAGAGCACATGAAAACTGGATTTCTACCTACTTTAGTGATAAAGCCTTCTGTCAAGATAAATTGAATTTAAAGAGTAAGTCAATTTAGAGAAAAACGTGAGATTAAGTGATAGTGCAGGAGGTGTGCAGGTAGGACCCATCACAAGCGTAACCCTCAAGCGGTGGCGGTTGGTGAGCCCTGAGATGGTCCCTGGGGAGCCCAAGGCCCCTTCATCCAGGTGGTTGGTATTCAGGGCAGTGGAATGAAGCCTGGACCTTTGGTGGGAAGAGGAAGGAGAGATGAGGAAAGGGGCTGGAACAGGGGAGCAGAGAAGCCCAGCTCCTGCGTTACCCGGGAAACAGGGAAAGGGACCCTCCTACTCCCAGCCCCAGGAGCCCCACTTGGTCAGACCATGTGACCATTCCTGGGCCTCAGGAGTGTGGAGAGTCCTCAGGTCCCAGGAGCAGGCCTTCTGATCTGTGCGGTTCCCTGCCTGTGACCCCCAGGAGTGACCCACTTGCAGTTCCAGCGGCCCCAGGGCTTTGAATACAAGTCGGGGCAGTGGGTGCGGATCGCCTGCCTGGCTCTGGGGACCACGGAGTACCACCCCTTCACGCTGACCTCCGCGCCCCACGAGGACACGCTCAGCCTGCACATCCGGGCAGTGGGGCCCTGGACCATTCGCCTCAGGGAGATCTACTCAAACCCGCAGGGCAACGGCTGTGCCACGTACCCAAAGGTGCCCATCGTTGGGAGCCCACTTTGGGGCCTCTGACATTGGCAGAGGGTCCCAGCCTTCCTCCATCCTGAGACTAGAAGCTCCAGGCACCCCAGGGCAGGCTGGGAAAGGGTCGGGGTGCTCAGAAGAGGCTAAACTGCTCTGTATCCTCCCTCTGTCTGTCCCCCCATTTCTGGCCTCAGAGCTGGGGCAGGGTTGGGCTCATCTCATCTCCTGCTCTCTTGGCAGCTGTACCTCGATGGACCATTTGGAGAGGGCCACCAGGAGTGGCATAAGTTTGAAGTGTCAGTGCTGGTGGGAGGGGGCATTGGGGTCACCCCCTTTGCCTCTATCCTCAAAGACCTGGTCTTCAAGTCATCCTTAGGCAGCCAAATGCTCTGTAAAAAGGTGAGTGTCCCTCCTCTATTCTTCAAATGGGGGACAGGCAGGCTGGCTGTGTTCCCACATCACAGCAGAGGAGGATGAGAGGAAGCTCCTGGCTCCAGGCCTGGGTCTGAAGGGGCCATTCATATGCAGTGGTTGAGAGGCCAAACTTTGAGGGAAGGTTGGAGGTGTAGCCATAAGAGCCTCTGCTTTGGGACCTGCCAGTTGGCAGCCTGGGATCAGGCTGGTGGGTCCTGCCAGAGCTTTGGTGTCTATGGGTGGTCTGGGGCTTCCCAGCCTCTCAGGTGCAGGCACCTGGGATGTAGGGAGCGTGAGCTGAGCTGGGTCTTGAGCTCCAGCTGTGTGTCCCCAGATCTACTTCATCTGGGTGACTCGGACTCAGCGGCAGTTCGAGTGGCTGGCCGACATCATCCGGGAGGTGGAGGAGAATGACTGCCAGGACCTGGTGTCTGTGCACATCTACATCACCCAGCTGGCCGAGAAGTTCGACCTCAGGACCACCATGCTGGTATGTCAGGGCTGGCCAGGCAGGGCAGGTTGGCATGTAGGTGGGTTGACAGGGTAAGGCCAGATGGCCAGGACAGGTGGGTGGACAGCTAGGCTCAGTGGCAGGAGGCACAGAGCTGGTGGCCCCGACACTCAGCCTCCAGCTCCAAGCCCCTCCTAGTCTCTGTCTCCTGGGCTGCGGTTGGGCTGGCTCGGGCTGGGCACTGCTCCTGGTGGTCCTGGTCCTGACCTGTCCTGTGCCCTCAGTATATCTGCGAGCGGCACTTCCAGAAGGTGCTGAACCGGAGTCTGTTCACGGGCCTGCGCTCTGTCACCCACTTTGGCCGCCCCCCCTTCGAGCCCTTCTTCAACTCCCTGCGGGAGGTCCACCCACAGGTCAGTCCCGCCCCTGCCACCCCGGGACTCTCGCCTTCCCCCACCAGGACATCCTAGCCCACAAGCACCCTGCACCCTGGGCAGAGAGCCCCCACCCCCACACTGGCCCAGGTTGGGGTCAAGTACTGGAGGTGGACATCAACATCCCCCATCTCAGCTCAAGCCTCCTTCTCAGGGCCTGGGCTCGAAGCCCTGGTCATTCCAGCCAGGCTCCAGAAGCAGCTTTCACCCAGGGAGTGAGCATCCCAAGGCGGCAGTCCTCTCCTCACTCCAATCCCCTGACAGGTACGCAAGATCGGGGTGTTCAGCTGCGGCCCTCCAGGAATGACCAAGAATGTAGAGAAGGCCTGTCAGCTCATCAACAAGCAGGACCAAGCCCACTTCATACACCACTACGAGAACTTCTGAGCCTGCCCTGCTTGGCTCCTGCTTGCAGCCTCCTGCCTTGTCCCCCGTGACCCTGAGTCGCCCTGCTGGCAATTTCCCTGTCCACCTAGGGGAATCCCCCTAGGGCCTTAGCTAGAGGGCTGGAGAGCCCCTCCCTCGTTGCCCCATCTGTCCCTGCTCTGAGAAGATAGAGAGGGCCATCCCCCACCCCCTCAAGCCATGGCAGCTGTGGCAAGCACAGTGGGGAGGGGACAGTGCCTGCTTGTGACCACTGTAAGGGTGGAGAGATACACTAATGTTTGTCCTCAGTAGGTCCTCATGTCTCTGTTTGACTTCCACAAAATCCATGTATTACTTTGGTATTTTCTTGGATCAGGCATTTGAGGAAGGAGGGGGTGGGGATACCTCTGAGTGAGAATGTCCTCAGAGCCCAGCACGGAAGCTGTGACGCTTAGAACCTCAATGTCCCAACTGCCTCAACTGAGTCTCTGGGCCTCTTCCCTCCAGCTCCAAGGAGGAGCAGCACCACTCCTACCCCTTCCTGTCCCTAGAGGGTCAGGAACCTTGAGGAGGGCACCAGGGACCTGATGTTCCTGAGGTCAGCAATGCCCTGACCCCTTGGCAGGCCCCTGTCTGACCCCACTGGAGCAGTTCCCGGGCTCTGGGGCTAAGGCAGTCCAGCCCCTCTGCCAAACAGTCAAAGCTCCCTCTCAGTTCCCCACTTCCTCAGGGGATGGGTGACCGACCAGCTGCCCCTGTTTGGCCAGCACTCTCCCAGTTTTGGCACTGAAGGCTCTGGTCCCAGGAAACCCCTCAGTTCCAGGCAGATCAGGACAACTGGTCACCTTACACAGGAGCCAAGCTGGGCTGTCACCATGTATATGTTTTACCACCACCCAGGTCGAGATATAGAACATTTTAACATTTCCATCACCCCAAAGACTTCCCTTGTACCCCTTTCCAGCCAGTCTTCCCCAACTCCTAGAAGCAACCACTGATGTGATGTCTGTCTGTCCTGTTTTGGTCACACTGAATGTGCTCTTTTGAGACTGGCCTTTTTCATTCACCATAATGCCTTTGTGATTCATCCATGCTGCTGTGTGTGGCAGTAGTTCCTTGTTACTGCTGAGTAGTATTCACTGTAGGGATGTACCATAGTGTATCATTTCTTCCGTTGATGGACATTTGGGGTGTTTCTAATTTGGGGTGAATATGAATAAAAATACTATGAACATTCTTGTGCCTATCTTTTGATGGCCATAATGCACTCATTTCTCTTGGGCATTTATCTAAGAGTGGAATCGCTAGGTCTGCAGTCCCCAAGCCCTAGGCCGTGGACCAGTACCCTGGGGTACAATAGGAGGTGAGCAGTGGGCAAGTGAGCAAAGCTTCATCTGTATTTACAGCCACTCCCCATTGCTCACATCACTGCCTGAGCTCCACCTCCTGTCAAATCAGCGGTGGCATTAGATTCTCATAGGAACACAAACCCTACTGTAAATTGCCTATGTGAGTGATCTAGGTTGCGCACTGCTTATGAGAATCTAGCACCTGATGATCTGAGGTGGAGCTGAGGTGGTGATGCCAGTGCTGGGGAGCGGCTGCAGATATAGATTATCATTAGCAGAGAGGTTTGACTGCACAGAGACCATAATTAATCAATTGCTTGCAGACTCATATCAAAACCCTATCAGTGAGTGGCAAGTGATAACAGAATAATAGAATAAAGTGCACATTAAATGTAATGCGCTTGAATCATCCCAAACCACCCCCCCCCCAATCTGTGGAAAAATTGTCTTCCATGAAACCTGTCTCTGGTGCCAAAAAGGTTGGGGACCGCTGTGCTAGGTCATAGAGTTCTTTCGCTGTTAGAACCTGTGGAGGGAGAGTTTCAGGCCATCTCCATATCCCTGCACCAGGCTCCTCTCCACATTGGCTCTACCCTACCTCTTCAGCAGGCCAAATGCCTCTGGGTCCCAACCCTCTATGTGGAAGGTATCTCTCTGACAAAGTTGGAAGAGCACCAAATCAGGAGCTAAGAGACCTGGATTCTAGTGACAATTTTACCGTAAATAGCCACAGAGGAAAATCCCTTAACTTCTCTGAGCCTTATTCAAATGTCTGTGAAGGTATTGAGAAGTGAGATAGTGATATGGGCCTAGACAATTGTACAGATGAAAAAAGGTATGAGAATGGAGTTCTACTCAGCCACAAAAAACAGTGGTGATCTAGCACCCCTTGTATTATCCTGGGTAGAGCTGGAGCCCATCCTACTAAGTGAAGTATCCCAAGAATGGAAAAACAAGCACCACATGTACTCACCATCAAATTGGTATTAACTGATCAACAACACTTAACTGCACATATAGTAATAACATTCATCAGGTGTCGGGAGGATGGGGGAGAGGGGATGGGTATATTCACACCTAATGGGTGCAGTGTGCACAGTCTGGGGTATGGACATGCTTGAAGCTCTGACTCGGGTGGGGCAAGGGAAATATATGTAACCTAACATTTTTACTCCCATAATATGCTGAAATAAATAAATAAATACATAAAAGAAATGGGTTATGGAGGAGAAAGCATCATCCTCTAGGCTGATAAACAGGAACAGTGAGACCTCTGTTGGCTCCCTTCTCTTGCTGTGGAATAGGTTCCTTAGTCAGCCTATCTGGATGCTCCAGAGCCTTTCTGCTGGGAGGCTCTCCCTTGTCCTTTGACTGCCACCATGCTTAAGGATGGTCGGAAGACTTCTTCCAGTGGGGTTTCTACAGCATTAGCAACCCACTTTCTGTTCAGGGGACTTGGAGGAGCACCTTAAGAACTGAACAATTGTAATCTTTGTTTGCTGAGGGAGCAATAAAGTTTGCTTGAAATGCTTAGTAAAAAAAAAATAAAGAAAAAAGGTATGAGAATGCATTATACAATTGCAGTGTGCAGTGAGTATTAGTCCACTTATTTACCAATAGCATCAGGCCTCCAGGCTTCCAGCCCTCCTGCCCCTCACCAAGTACACAACCAGTGATTAATCCTGAATTCCAGCCCCCTTCAGTCTTAGCCTTAGGTTTATTCCCAAATCTGACCCATCAGTGCCTTCCTATTCCTTTCTAAAAACTGCTCAAAATATTTATCTGTCCCATCATAATCTACCTATCCTTGCTAGACTGGAGAATGGCATTCACATTGCTGTCATGATTATCCATGGCACTCCCTCCTCAACCCTGATCTCTCTGCCCCAGTAGGGCCCAAGTGAGGGTCTCCTGAAGACCGTGTGATCACTGAAGATCTATCTCCAGCTAACTCTTGCCCGGACCCCAGGCAATGCCACGCTGGACAGAGGAACATGCCATCATGATCTTGAGTAGCCTCAGGTAGCACTCAGTCTGCCTGGCCTCAGCCCTGACTCCACACCCCAGCCAGGCTCAAGGTGTCAGCCCTAGGCACGTATTCATGTGATCTGGTTGCTTTGTTCAACCCTGTACAGATTACCAGAAAGCCACTGAATGAGTGGGATAAAAGTCAAGGACTTGCAGAGAGGGCAAAATTGTTTTTAACATGGGCATTTGCCAGGACCCTATACTGGTCCCACCCTTCCTGTGGCCTTGTGACCAACCCTCTCAGGGAAAAGTGGGCTGGAAGGCAGGATCATGCAGCCATCGAGCAATATGCCCTTGGGTTGAGAAAGTGAGATCATCAAGTGCATAAGTCTGTGCTGGTGACAGATTAGACTCTGCAAAACATGTAAACAAGGGAGGCTACAAAAACATTCCAGAGAAAGAAGACTGGGGGAAGATGACTCAGAGAAAATTCATGAAAATTTTTATGTGAACAGTGTAAAAGAAAGCAAACCTTCTCTACTCTGGGTCACAGGGATGTTGGTCTTAGGCCTTGGGACAAAGCCCAACACAAGCCCTGCTGCATAGGGAGAGGGGTGAGGATGCTTCATAGGGTTTGGGAAGATCCAGTGATGTAATTCAATTCAATTCAACAACTATGTGCTGAGCATCTATTATGTCCCAGGCACAGGCACAGTTTCTATGGAAACTGCATGTTAGTGGAAGCAAACAGACAATCAACAAGTTAGAAGGAAAAAGAGGAGGAGGAGGAGAGGGAGGCCTCAGATCGTAAGTGTTTTGAAGATAATGAACAATAAAATAATAGTGAGTGACTAAAGGGAACTTTTTAGATACGATGATTAAGGGAAGGCCCCTAAGAAGATGACAACAAGATTATAACAACTAACACACACAGAACTTGCTGTGTACCCAGTGCTCTTGCGTTCAAAATGTATTAACTCACCTAATCCTGAGAATAACCACTATCCCCTTTTTACAGATAAGGAAACTGAAGCACAAAGAGCTTAAACAACATGCTCAAAGTTACCTAGATTTTAAGTGAGACTAGATTTGAATGCAGAAAGTTTAACCAGAGACCATGCCCTTAACTACCATTTTATCCTGCTCTCAAAAGCAAGTTGCAAGGGTTCAGGCAAAGTTAACGTATGGAGAGCCTTAAACCGCACCTGGCACCTAGTAATATTGTTATTAGTGTTACTGTTAGTAAGAGAAGTTGAGGCTATGAAGGCAGAGCTCCATATTCTGAGGAGTTTGGGGTATGTAGGGCTTGACAGATAGTAAGTGACTTGTTACTAGTCCAGGCCTGTCCCCTGTCTGACTCCTCACCACAATCTTCTCAGGGATGAGGCCTGCCCTACCCCCCAGAGAAACCCCCGCCCCCAACCACCACAGTCTTCTGGAAGTCAACCCATCCCAGCCTTGCCTGGAATGGGCTGTGATAAGATGAGCTGACCAACTCCCCATCTAGTCTAAAGGAAGCTGGAAAGGGCTTGGGAATCTCTCCAGTTGACTTCACAAGAATCCTGTCTTCCCTGGACAGTGACCGCAGATGAACTGTAACATGAGGGTCCTCCCTTTTTGAGAGTGAAAGTCCGGGAGTGAGGTTCTTGGAACAGCTGCCCAAAAATGCACTGGATGCTGGAATCAGGGCACTTGGGTTCTGTTTCCAGCCCTACTAATAAAATCACTGTGTGTCCTGAGGAAAGTCACCAGAGTTTTCTGGGCTAATACCCCTTCCAGACCTGAAATCTCACAGTTCCCTTCTGCACTCATTATCTCAAATGGGTGGAAGTCCTATATTTGGAAAACAGTTTCCTTGACCTTTTATCCAAGGTTAAATGGTCTGGGGAAAGGGAACTAACACTTACAGGTTTCCTTCGTATTAGGTCCTACAACGCATTTACATAAATTGCCTTGTTTAATCCTCACAACCCTTTGGAGCAGATATTTCCTCCATTTTATAGAGGAGGCACATGAGACTGAGAGTGAATGGCTCACAGGCAACCAGCTAGTAACAGGCAAAATCAGGGTTTGAACTCAGGTCTTATGGTATCTCTGAGTCCCTGCTCTTTCCATTCTGATGCCCATGAAGGTATAAAAAAGGAAGGAGAATAAGAAGCAATCAGGCATTTTTATAATTTATTTCCCATTGTTGATTGTTCTGATGGTATTTATTGAACAACCGCTGTGAACACAGATCATACGGGATCCATTTCTCTGCTGCCTAGTACGGTGCCAGGCATCATCATAGCTCACTGCAGCCTCAAACTCATGGACTCAAGTGGTCCTCCTGCCTCCCCCAGCTTCCTGAGTAGCTGAGACTACAGGACTACAGGCTCTTGCCACCACACCTGGTTAATTTTTTTTTTTTTTTTGTAGAGATGGTGTCTCCCTATGTTGCCCAGGCTGGTCTTGAACTCCTGGGCTCAAGTGAAACTCCTGCCTCAGACTCCTGAGTAGCTGGGACTACAGGCATTTGCCATCATGCCAGCCTAATTTTTCTGTTTTTTGCTATGTTGCCCAGGCTGGTCTCGAACTCCTGGTCTCAGGTGATCCTCCCATCTTGGCTCCGCAAAGTGCTGAGATGATAGGTGTGAGCTACTGCACCAAGCCTACAAGTAGAGATTATATTATATATAATTATAGTAATAATTATACATGTACAAGGATTGGAGGCCATCACAGAAAAATCCAAAGTTGATGTGTTATTGTGGTGACTGCTGTCAAGTTCAATTTTTTTTTGTTGTTGTTGAGACAGAGTCTCACTTTGTTGCCCAGGCTAGAGTGAGTGCCGTGGCGTCAGCTTAGCTCACAGCAACCTCAGACTCCTCGGCTTAAGCGATCCTACTGCCTCAGCCTCCCGAGTAGCTGGGACTACAGGCATGCGCCACTATGCCCGGCTAATTTTTTCTATATAGATTTTTTTAGTTGTCCATATAATGTCTTTCT